>NC_136071.1:526922613-527594613 GCF_964261635.1 Lissotriton helveticus
CGCTTCCTTAATCCAGTGTTCATACCCCACACAGAGAGGCTGGTAGATACCAACCCCTGTGTCCTCCAATCCTCGTGGGGTGGTGCACTCTCGGTGGCACGGCCGCCGCCCATATCTGTCTGCTCCTGCTTGTACCAGTTCCATGAGAAAGAGTTTTTGGTCAAAACGCATCAGCTATTCAAATAAATTGGTTTGGACCTACCTGGAGTGCGGGCTGTGGTCCTCTGGTGCGGCGCGGCTGCATCAGCAAGGTCTTCTCAAGCACACACACACACATATATATATATATATATATATATATATATATATATATATATATATATATATAATTATATTCACGCTCACTCTCCGTAACTTTTCCCAAGGAGCTAGGCACTCACGGGACTCGTTTTTCAGCCGTTTTTATTTTATCCAGCAAAACATTACGCGTTTCGGCTGACGCCTTTATGAAATGTTTTACATACCCGCCATCAAAACCGGCATTTTTATACAAACAGTCTATCGTCATAGCTTTTCGTCCATGTGACTTCCGAGGCATAAGAATAGAAGACAGACTTCGCAAGTTTTTGCGATGCCGCCACATTGTAATGGTTAATGTCAACTGTGATGAATGATATTCTCATACATAGTTTGTATAAACCATTCGATAAAACAGTTCATTCACAATATTTATGACATTACATTTATGCATTTATATTGTTCAAAGCTCTTCAATTCATAAGTTTACATTTCGCCATATATTGACTTTCTGCGGGGTTCTTAACAGCCATGCTGAACACCCAAATTGCTCCTTATCATATCCTCATTTACAATGAACATTTCACCGTATATCGGTTACCAGTTCCATAAACCTACTGAGCAATTGCTTTTCAAATCACGCCTTGTATCGGCCTAACTAATCTCCCATTGAACAATATCATTTTATCGTCACTCTGGACTGCTCGGTAATAGTTTTAAGGATCACTGAATTGTTAAAACTGTACATTGAACTTTCATCTACTCATTTTTCTATTTTCTTTTCTGGAACTTGTACCTAAATGACTAATCCCCTAGATGTACCGCCATCTCCTCCCCATTATTCATCCCTTCAGGATTTTTTGTTTCCAGATCAATAATGAATCTAGACTCCAATCTCCTTAGCTTCTTAGTCCTGTCCCCGCCACGTACACTGACCCTAGGGCCCCTCCCTGGACCGTTTACGACCCTAGAAACCACCACAACCCCGGGGCAAGGCCAAAAATTAAATACCAGGGGAGAGGGACTGTACGGACCCCCTTCAGGGCCCTTTTCAGCCCTGGGACCACCACCTTCATGAGGCAAGCCCTGCAATAACAAAGGAGGAAGGCCGAGCACCCCCCTTCCTAGAGCCATTATTGCAAACAGTAAGTCCGCTCCCAGGGGGCGGGAGCAGGTAAACTGCTCCCACTCGCTGGAAGTGGACTTTTCATATGTTTTCTGAAAACAGCTAGAGGTGGGGAGCCAGCAGGGAGCACAGGTGCATTAAGGCTCCCTTGCAATCCCCAACACTGCACACTGGTTGTCCTGGGTGAGACCAGGGCACCCAGAAACAAATGGCTGGGGATAGGGTCCCTGGGTCTAAAATTGGCTCAGGGAGGGGGGCCAAGTGGCCCCTTCCCCTTACAGTAATTGGCCGGGGCCTGGGGGATGGGGTCCCCAGGGCCCTAAATCAGCCTAGGGAGGGGGACCGCATGGCACCCCTCCCCCATTAATTCTTGGTCGGGACCCAGGGCTGAAATCTCCCCTGGGATGGGGGCTGCGCATCCCCCCTCCCAGTCTGTAAAGGAGAAAAGATCCTCATTTCTTGGGCTCGGCAAAGGCAGAGCAAGTCTGTTTTCTCTGTAAATGTCTTCAGTTGGCCTCTGAGAAGTAAAGGCATGCTTGACCAGGTCCAAGTGTATTAAATTGTGTCCCTTGGAGAACAGCCCAGCACACTGTTGTAGTGGCACCACTGGCATCACAATGGGTTCCTGTGCATAACTGCATTTCTATACGCCCCCTCATGTGCCCCATTATGAGAATCTCTGGATGCCACTGTCCACAGTTTAAACCTGCTTGACAGGCTGCCTTTAACATCATGACAGCTTTCATGTTATCTAGGAGAAAGCACAGGAGTGAGGCACCCTCTATAAATTATTTTCCTTCTACCTTACTCTCAAAACTGTGCGTTACTGCCCCAATAGTTAATTTAGCATCACAACCTTTCTAGTTGCTTGCCTACCTACCTAACAGTGCCATTTCCGGTATTAAATGTGTCAGAATGAATACAGATGCCTTTCATTTTGCAGATAATATGCTCTACACATATTGTCTCAATAGATAATACTTCATTTTGTGAATTTATTTGGGTGCTTTTTAGCTACAAAATAAATTGGACTTCATTTACCAAAATGCAATCTTCAGTACAGTGAACAGGAAAGGCTATGCACAATGGTTGATATAATGAGTAAGAAAGCAGATGGCATATCTAGGAATATATGTGGCCAGTTATATGGAGTTTGTACTGCAAATAACTAACACAAGCATTTACAATGCAATAGGTCTCGTAGCATTAAAGTTTGAGTTACTGGCATTGTAAATGACAATGCTTTGCATTAATTTTTTTTTTATTTGCAATTGGAATATAAACATTGTTTGTGAATGGTTAGCTGTTGCTTATGCTAAGCAAAGTTGCCAGTAATATAGAGTGCTAGTCTTGCTTGCGATAAGCATGCTGATTTAAAGCGCTCTGATACCTGCGGGTAAAGTTTGCGCTACATAAAAGTGAAAACTAATAAATAAATTTAAAAAAGCCTACCTGTACCACGTCCGTTCTTATTCTGCGATGCCACATATCTTTGGGTCCCTGTACTTATTAACTGCACCCGGCTGTGGGAAACCTCCATCGCAGGAACAACGTGTTGCGGGGCAGACACGGGCAATGTAGCCACTGTCCTGTGGCTGCACCGCGGGGTAACAGTGATGGGGCAGGAAGGCAGGCAGTTGGTAGTGATGTGCCATAGCAGTGTAGTTCTCTGTGTATGCTGGGCATGGGGATTGCTATTGGCTGACAAGAAGTGGTGAGGAGGTGCCGGTTCGGTATGCATGCTTCCTGATCTTGGTCAGGCGACAGGTAAAAAAACACAAGTAATTCATTCATTGGCATTCCTCAGACAGACAACCTCCCAGATGTTTTTTGTGGCAGGTGGGGGTGGGAGGGGCGGGGAGGGTTTGCTCGTGGGGGTATTGGTGGCATGTCCAAAAATAGCATGAATTCTCTCACCATCAGAATTCGGGGCATGCTTGAAAAAATGTCCCCTTGGAACAACTAGTGCAGGATTTTGGCCAGAAATATATGCGGTCCTTCAGATAGTTTTGTTTGCATTTTACCATTGCTTACAACTTAAATTGCAAACATGTTTTGATTGCTCCCTGTAAAAAACTAGAGGTTCTGTGATTGGATACTGAGCATGTCCACTGGAATCAAGTGCCAATAAGGTAACACAACTGCATGGTGTAGACACGGTACATGGCAAAGTCGAGTCAGAACAGTGATTAGGGCATAGCAGAAAACTGAAGAGTATCACTCCAGATGGCAATGCTGGATAGTCCAGGGCCGAAGAAAAAGCCAGGGAATAAATAATCCACCATCTTTAGGTAATAAAAATGAGTCTGGAGACGCACCACTATGCAGAGTTCGAGCATTTCTATAGAAGCAAGGTCTGTCAATATGACAAAAGGCTGGTCTTGAACATTTCCCCTTACACTTTTGGGAAGTACTTCATTGGGGAATGAGGATGCCAGTCATATGTGAATTATCTTATTGCGCCTGAACAGCCAAGAGACACACTTCCCATTTTAGAAAAGTGAAATGTTAACATAGGCAACAGGGGAAGCTGCCCAGCACCCTCATACGACCTTTCCTGACCTGCGGCAAATCACCATGCACCCTCCACTGAAACCATAGATCTCAGGAGGGAGAGGGTGTGATGGGAATATCCCAGCATCCTTTGCAAATCCCGGTGAGATATCACTCCCTACTACTGTGAGACACCCACACCCTTCCAGAGTCTTCTGCCCACACCGAATACTGCTTTCTGTCGCTGAGCTTCCTGCTGCTTACCGCTGCATAAACATGTACCTAACCGTATCTTGCGATATTTAGTTTGGCCAAGAACTATGGTACACGGGGCATAGTGCAGCTGACTGTCAGTGGATAATGGTGAACTGACCATGGTACACGGGGCATAGTGCAGCTGACTGTCAGTGGATAAGGGTGAACTGATCTGGTGAAGTTAATTTCATCTGGCGTCCTGTGCTTCTGCGTGGGCACATCATGCCAGATCCCGTGCATGTGGGTTTCCACATGTCACTCCAAATTCAGAGTACCCACTCTGCCACATCAGTTCAGACATGGCTATATGCAAATCAGTCTGACCCTGTGCCTCATGGGAACAGTCGAGCCCGAACTGCCAAGCCATGCCTTCCCTGGACCGGAAACAAGCTTCCGAGGACCGGTTTCTGTCATTGCAGCCTTCTTCAGCCCGGCTTGCTTGAATCCAGTGGCAAAGTGAGCAAGGGACTCACGTCTGAGCATACCCTGCCACACTTATGGCGGCCAAAAGCAGTACAAAAGGGGGTGGTGATGGACGGGGAGGGTTTTTGGATACTGCTCCATTCTTTAGGATCTTCGGTGTGGCGAGTCGGGCCAGGAGCCATCTCAGAGGCCAGGCCGGGCCCAGGATGCTCGTCTCTGCCAACAACGGAAAGAAGTACAAAAGGGGGGTGGTGATGGACGGAGCATCTAAACCAATCAAACACTCACACCCAGTCAAAAGATCTGGGTTTAATCCATCACCGTTCTTTAACCTGGACTGTTCCCATGAGGCACAGGGTCAGACTGATTTGCATATAGCCATGTCTGAACTGGGGTGGCAGAGTGGGCTAAAGAACGGTGATGGATCAAACCTAGATCTTTTGACTGGGTGTGAGTGTTTGATTGGTTCAGATGCTCCGTCCATCACCACCCCCCTTTGGTACTCCTTTCCGTTGTTGGCAGAGACGAGCATCCTGGGCCCAACCTGGCCTCTCAGACGGCTCCTGGCCCGACTTGCCCCACCGAAGATCCAAAAGAATGGAGCAGTATCCAAAAACCCTCCCCGGAGACGTGCAGGGGGGATGAAGCCCCTACGAGCCTTGCAATGCCTTAAGCACACCAAGCGGCAGACCCCGCCGCACCTGGCACCATCATTGGACCCTCCTCGCAGACATGTGCCAGCAGAGAGCCTGCACCTTTCAGTGGCACTACCGGGTTCCTGGAGATAACCCAGGACGGACGGACTGCACCAGTGGACCAAACAATGGGGAGTCTTGAAGCTCCTGGCCCGAGAGGCAATCACTCCGAGGCGCAAGGAATACCCAGGCCCATGGCAGAGGTCAGGCCGACACAAGACAACGTGCAAGCAGGCCGCAGGCGAGGAGGATAGTCACAGCAGAGAGAACAGCTGCCCACGGGGGAGCAGCCGGCCTGGAATCCCGTTGGAGATCAAGTGCCCACCGAGGAGACCCTCCCGGCTCAGAGGGGCGGCAGAAAAGCAACTGTGGCCCGGGACGCGGCTCAGACCGTAGATGGGGCCAAGGAGCCGCCCAGGAGCCCGGCGGCTTTAATCCAGCATCAGAGGACAGCAGGGCCGGCCAGAGACCAGCAGGGGGCCCTCGGCGCGGTAACTCGGCTAAATGAAGGTAATGAGTGCGGAGAGGGTGTGGAAGCAGCCGCGGGCCTCGGCCCGAGTGCAGCCCTGTGGGAAGCAGAAAACAGCGAGAAGGAATCTCGGCCCCTGAGCCCCGGTGCCCCTCCTCGGCCTGCAGACATCCCTGGGGAGGCGAAGATGGAAAACGCAAGGGACGCCCACCACGTCGGACCAGGTACCCCTCCTCTCTTAGCAGGCCTTTCCCCAGAAACAGCAGATATTCAAGAAGTGGTGACGATAAAAACAAGCTTGTGGGTCGTGTTGAGAAGCTTGGAGCACTGAGGGTGGAGATGAGTGTTCCTTAGAGGCAGGACCAGCAGACGGGTTTAGCCGAAGTGAAAGCGAAAGCGCACGACCCCACAGGAACACACACGCAGTCCTTACGCACTGCGCATGCGTGCGGCCAACTTTGCTTGGGGCATGGAGCGCGCGGCAGTGTCCGGGGCTCCCGTGAGCTGAGGGAGCCCCGCATGTTGTAGCCCGTGTGATGGAGGCATGGAGCCCTCTCACAGAGAGCGTGTGCCAGGTGATGTGACGGAGCCTGTAGCGGAAAGAGCCCGGTGAGTGGGGGGGAGGGGTGTGTGCGCGTGTGTCTGCGTGTGTGTGTGCGCGTGTGTCTACGTGTGTGTGTGTGTGCGCGTGTGTGTCTGTGTGTGCGTGTGTCTGTCTGTGTGTGTGTGCGTGTCCTGATCCATTGTGAGTGTCAACAGCATGCCGGAATCGGAGCGCATGACCTGTTCCGATTCCAGCATGCTGCGCGTGCCCATCTCTTGTCTCCCTCTTGGCTCCTTGTAAGCAGAGCCGCCAACAATAGTCTCGCGCTGCGACAAGGCTTCGCCCTGTATCGCAGGTGCGAGACCTAAAAAACCTTGTGGAGTCTTTAAAGAGAAATTGTGATCAATGGTACAAACCTATTATGATTGAGCCCTTGGGAAAAAGGAATGCATTAAAAATTTAAATCTTTTGAAGAAACATATGTATTTTGAATGGCGATTCCTCAGGCAAGACCTCCTTGTATATTGAACTTGAAAATCTTCTGATACATTTTCTTTTGCCTCCTGAAATGTCATCTCTCATTGCTGTACGAAAACTAAAGACACATTCTAGTTTAACTTTACATTTTTCTAGTTGAGATAATGGTTTCAGACAAGTACTAAGGAAACTACAATTAATTAGTATTGAAAGGTAGGCAACAAAATACTTACTGTTTCTTGTTTTTATATGTATGAAAAAACTTAGATTCCAAATTGAAGTAAACACAGAGGCAGAAGCAGGTAAGGAACCGTGTTTATTAGTTCAAGGTCCTAACGTCTCCTGACACAAAGTAAAGGCACGAATAGTTGAAGCCTAATTCAAACGCAGAGATATGGTTCCCAAGGAACGTTCACGTGCTTTATTGTTAAGTGTACAGATTGTCCACCTCGAGCTAAAGCCCGCAGTCAGAACACTACACACCTCTTCTCTTTATAGAGAAGCAAAAACAGTGACCAATATATGGGAAAAGGAAGGAGGAGAAAAAGGGAAGACAAGGAAAAGAAAGAAAAAAGGACAAAAGGAACAAACCCCGAAACATAATTAAATGATGAAAACTCTCATAAACAAGGAAACTCATGGCACAACATGCCCTTAAAACATAACAAAATCATCAAATTTCTCAGGTAAATAAATATCTATCCCTTCTGGGACGATCAGAATTACCCACTTCCCCCAAGCATGACTTATTTTTGGTTTCCTGAGTACCAACATCGGAATCCCCACAAGACTCTTCTAAATTCAATGTAACAAAATCAACCACAAAGGAATCAATAGTCTCAGAGATTACTTGATTTCTAGAGATGATATCTTGTTTAGAAAGGTCCCCCTTGAGTAATGAGTGAGGATGAGTGAGAATTCGTCAAATCATCCGCAAAAGAAGAAAACTGTGAGCAACGACCAGGATGGGAACCCTGAGCATACATTTTGTCCAAAACATTTTTTGGAATCTTAGCAAGTCTATTAAGACTTCACCAAGAATTATTGTTAAATTAAGCAGATGTTTTTCCCTTTACCACAATTTTATAAATTTTACCAAAACACTGGGAAACCTCTTTCTTGACATGAAATGGTAACTTGATTTTGACATAATCACCTACAGAGAATTGACCACCTTTGCTATCAGAAAGGATATCAGACACAGGAAATCTAGAATCAGAAACAGAATCACGCTTAATGGAAGATTGAACACATTTTTTTTAAAGTTGATGTTTGAGAACATTGTTGCGAGCTTTAACATATATACCCCCGAGAACAACCACCGGAATTCCCTCCTTTATCCACAAGGGTGTAATACTCAACTTTGGAAACCTACCCTTTAACAAAAGTAAAGAAGCTGCTCTCCTGTGCTGCTGCAGGGGTTGGGCAGTACTGCTGCTCACAGTTCATGCCTCAGCAGTATGAAAGCCATCTGGTTACTCCAGGTCTGGAATTATTGGGTCTGGAGTTTGTAAACCTGAAAGTTCTGGGTCCAGAGACATTCAGAATTGCACATGGCAGAGTTTCACCTGGAGTTATCAATCTGGATGTAATTCTGAAAATTGTAATGAGGGCCATAGTATTACATTTGACATTCCAACTGCAAAAACAGGTTGAGCTTGCATTTCAGCGCCAAGGCCTTCACTGCACTGTTAACAGCTGCTTCTTAGCTCATCTGATAGATTTTGCTCCAAACATGATTGGTGAAAGGTTTGTTGCAAACTCAAATGTGGCATTTGACATTTATGCAGTTCCTTTAGCAAACCTATAAAAATATAAAAAAATAACAGTTAATTAGCAAAAAGGGCTACCATGTTTTGAGGAAAGGCACACAGTTTGGGCCTGGTTGGTAAGCCCATATTACCCAGAGGTACAAAACACCAACTATTTAGATTACAAATAACAACATTGGAAAATCTGGGGAAACATGTGGTAAAATGGATTTCCTTTTAAATAAAAAAAAAAAACATTTATTATTTATCCCAGATAATTCACCGGTCCATAATCCATATCAGAAAACTCAGTGTAGCTAAGATCATAAAATGCTAAAAAAAAGCAGTAAAAAGGTATAAATAGCAGTATACAGAGTGGTATATAAACATGGTGGTTCCAGCACATAATACCATAAAATATACTCAAAGGGGTAAAAAAGCATCTATAAATCGATTTCATAGTTCGATACACCGGATCAGGCTAAAATAAATCCCAATAAATTAGTCCATATGTATAACTAACCTATAAAAGAAGCATCAGGCATTTAGGTTATAGCAAGGCCACGGTAGCAATTCTCCAGTGGTCCAAAAGTTGCTAACATATATACAGATTTTGCTACTTGTTATACGCCTTATATACTTTTAAGCTACTGGCTAGAGCAGAACAAGCATTTACAATGCAATGGTTTTGCCTTTGTTAAAGTTAGAGCTATTGGCATTGCTCTTGACATTATTTTTATTTATGTTTTTTTAACATAAATAAATGGCATTGTCATTTACAATGCCAATAGCTTAATCTCTCGCAAATGACAAACACCCACACAGAGCCCCCCACACACACCCACACAGAGCCCCCCACACACCCACCCACACAGAGCCCCCCACACACACAGCCACACAGAGCCCCCCACACACTGCGAGCCCCCCCACACACACTGCGAGCCCCCACACACACTGCGAGCCCCCACACATTGCAGGCAACAGAGGCACGTAAACATCTCTTAGGCGTAAGGCATTCTGAATCATAATTTGAGTAAGCTGAGGTGGGGTTGCTTTTGGAGAATTGTATGCTAGGAATGTCATTCTATTGTAGAAGACAAAGGCCAAAAAAAGTAGAAATAATATTTCAACAACAATAGAAAATGTAAGGGAAATATATTTGGAGTTTCAAGATCATAGTTCTGACCTATAGAGAGAATATTTCAACTAGGAAGTTAAGCTACTTTGTTTAAGGATATCCAATTCCCTAAATTAACACTTTAGAAAATACTGGAATAAATAAAGGAAAATCTGCAGAGCCAGTTGGTTTTCCGGAAAAGATATACTAGTTATTAGAGGAATAATGAGTTACTGTAGTTCAAAAATTATAAACACAATTTGTCTCTCTCTATGTGTATCTATCTATATATATTTTTTTTTTGAGAGAGATATATATATTTTGTATTACTAGCATCATAAAAGTATGTTTGGCATTGACTTACTAAAATGTGGAGAAGCGTACAGTCAAGTACACAAAATCGTAGGTTTACACCGATACAAATGACACAAGTCGAGTTGTGCACGTGAAGTGCAGTGTTTTCAAAAGTGTGCTTTGCGACATTCCTAACAAAAAGATAAAGATCTGCCTCAGCAAGAGGGTGGGTGTTGCCCAGGATCCTACATAGAGGTGCCTGTTGCCTACAAAGCCTGGATCATTTCTTGCCTCCTACATGCATTATTTTTATGATTTTTCAGTGATTCCAAGTTTTCCATACATGCTATGAAGCATAGACTGCATAAAATGCGGAACATGGAATTGTTTAGGAAAGGGGTAGAGGATCAAACAATGGAATGGAATTCCTATAAACGACCCTTCGCTTGGGTAAGTAACGCCATAGGCTGGCAGATAAAGTCTCTGTAAATTTTAACCTTTATGAATGTGCAATCCTACAAGTTTAGAAAGTGCACACGTTCTATTGGCTAAAATATGTAATTTGTGAACAAGTAATAATCTCAGCTTTGACATAATTCATGTGAAGTGTGGGTCAGGAAACCAGTGCCATTTGCCCAATATATAGGTCGTAGCTATTGCTTTGCCGAGTTTTCCCTTGTAATCTGCGCTTCGAAATAGTGACTCAGAGAAAGTGAAAGTCAGCTGCCATATTAAACTTGTACATCTCAAAATAGCACTACAGAATACTCACCGGTCTGAGGACTCGCACCACCTCCTTGAGGACCCCCTCCACGTTCCGCACCGAACACAGCACCAGCGTGCAGACCACAGCATCCGCGGAGCCGCTGGCCACCGCCGACATGTCTTCCCCAGACGCCACGAGGAAGCGCGTGAACCGGACGTGGTCATTTTCTGCAACGCTCTTGCCCAGGAAGCGCTCGAAGTCTGGGTTCGGATCCGTGCACGTGACTCGGCATCCTGGCGGGAAAAACTGGAAATTTGTTCCCGTTCCGCTTCCGACCTCCAAAATGTTGAGCTTCCCCCCGGGGCCGGCGAAGTCTAGCATATTGGTGAAAAGAGTCTTCTTGAAGGAATGTATCTTCCGGTTGTAGACGTGGCTAAATGTGGCCAACACGTACGGAAACATCTTATTGGCTAGTGGCTGCCATACTCCTAAGAGAGCCAAGAGGTGCACTGGCAGGGTCAGCAGCATGATGCCCCCCTGAAGGGTGGCTATGAGAAGGCCCATGTTCGGAGCCGAGGGCGCCGCCGCCTCTGAGGTCTGCGCTCTCGAGCTGATGCGTGTCTGAGCTGCGCTGGATTTACTTTGTAGGAATAATGCACACCATATGCACAGATGAGTCCACATTCAGGTTACCGGTATGTTTTTTCGTTACAAACAAGGGTGTTCCATAGCACACAAAGCTGGAATTAATAGTATATATTTTGTACACGATAAATAGATTGCCAATCATGTCCAGAATTATTCCTTTATGCAAGGAAATGTAATTAATTAATTTGTTTTTTTATAAAGAAGTAACGAATAAATAAATATTTGCTACAAGTCGATGCTCTAGAGTGCTTTAGGGTATTGTGCGTTGGGGGTTCTTCAGGAAATGTAGGATAAATATCTCACTGCAGCTCGTAATCTAAAATATGCAAATAACATTAGCGGCGTGCGGTTAGCAGCTGGGATAACGTCCAATTGTGTTATGAATTAGCCATTGGGAAATATTTCAATCATTGTATGCAGTCCCATTTCGCCCAGAAGTTTTTGCGTTTTATTCTCCTGCATCACTGTTATTTGAGGATGGTGTTGTAAGGCAGGGCCGGTAGCATATGCCGGGAGTTTATTAGCCCGTCTTGTACCATGCTGTAATTGTATTGTGCACTGGGTTAATTTCGGCCCGTGGAGTGTACCGTTTTGGGAGCAATAAAATGGCAGTGGATGATCACTATCGTTCTCCAGTGCCTCGTGCGATAGATATGCATGTGGGTGTATCCAATAATGCACGTATTGTGCTTGGGTGCAAAGATAATAAAGCGGCAAGTCTGGGGCCCCGAAACTACCTTGTGTATATGGCAGAGTAAGCTCCTTCCACCCTACCTTGGGTTGTTTGCCTGCCCAAGTAGGGGTGGTCATACAGGAGCGCAGTCTTGTGAAAAACTGTTGTGTGAGTGCTGTGGGTATGTTTGTTAATAGAAAAATAAAGCGGGGCAACACCATTTTCTGGATTGCAATTCTGTCGGCTATTGATAGTGGCAATAGGACCCATCTCACAACCTGGCTTTCCAATTTTGTGAGAGCAGTGCCATAGTTTTCACATGTCATCAATTTGGGGTCATGGTGTATTCAAACACCTAATTCAGTGTTTCCCGCGGGCGTGGCTTGGCGCGCGGCAGGATGGCAGTGCTGTAGTGCTGCTCTGCCGGCCACCGCGGAATATCCTGCCCTACCTGAGTCAGCTGCCGAAATTCTGGACGGGGAGCGGTCTACGGACACCTGTCATCGCCGATCGGGCTGACTGCTGGACCTTTTGTGAGGCCGCCGCGCAGAGAGATCGGCGGCACCCAACTGTGACGCCGGAGCCTTGGAAAGTCTGGGACAAAGCCAGCGAGTGCCCTCTTGTTGCTGGCGTCGTAGGCTGCCCCTGCTGCCCTTCTGAGGAGCTAGCGTGAACAACTGTACCCGGTAAGGGGGGGCGCGACTGCTTGTCCCGAAGTCCGAACAGGAGCGGACTTCGAGTTTCGCGATGCAGTGGGGAGCTGGCAGGAATTGGGCTGCAGGGCTACGTTATCGGCCGGCTCCGGTGCCCGCAGTAGGCCGAGAGTAGTCCAGAGACTCCCCGCCTGAACCACGAGCCTTGTGTGCGAGACAGTTGAGTCAGAGACTGCCTGCCTCTGCTGGTGCACATTCTCCCTTGGTGGAAGAGAGCTGTTGGGGTTCGTCAGGGATTGTAGGCGACCCTTGGCCGGAGCAGGAAGGCGGGTGCCAGCTAGGAGGGGGGGTTGGAAAGGCACAAAGAGCGGGAGGGGGGTCGGGAACGGCCACACACTGACAGCGGGAGGGTGAGGGGCGGGAACAGACACACACACACGGACAAAGCAACAAACTAAAAAACAAAGCACTCACCTGGACATCTTCCAGCAGATCTCTTGCTTCCTGCTCTCCACTCCTCCTCCCGATGACGTGGTGGAGGCTCGGCCGGCTGGGCCAATCCCAGCGCGGCCCTGGCTGGAGGCGGACGGCTGCTTCCTTCGGCTGGCCGGCCTGAGGAGAGGGAGGGAGACGGGCTGCCACGGAGCGGGAGGTAGGGGCTATCGAGCGACTTTTGTGCAATGTCCCGAGCAGGAAGGCAGAGGCAGGTGCCGGCAATGCCGGACCAGATTCGGGGGCGTTCCCGGCTTTCGGCTGACGTCGCGTGACGTCGGCAAAAGCCAAAGAATGTCGGGAACGCCCCCGAATCTGGTCCGGCATTGACGGACAGGCCCCTCGTCCAATGGCTAGGCTCCATTTATGGAGCCAGCCAATGAATGACGAGGGCCGAACCAAAGCCACACTACAGTTCTCATCAGGATTTCGCCTGCGCGAAAAAGATGCGCAGAGCGCATCTTTTCGCCAGGCAAAACCTAAAAAAGTCAGACCAAGCTGATACCACCTACTCATTAGAGACCCCATTTAAGCATAGGGCCCCAGATCTTTTTACCTCGTTTCATGGACCGTGACCCTCAGTTGTATAAAGCCTTTTTTTTATTACAAATATGTAGCATCCGGGCAAACCAAGCAGCATATGAAGGCGGGTCTGGATCTTTCCACTTTATAGCGATCAACAATCGAGCTACTGCCACCGAAATGAAGATAAAGTATGTATGCGTCGGTTTTAACTGGGCTTGCTCATCGTAGCCTAACAGCATCATAGCTGGAGAGATGCTCACTCCTTGTCCTAATGCTTTTTGAAGGAACATTTCAATACCCCTTTTTAGAGAGTCCAATTTCTCACACTCATAGAACATATGGACCAGATCAGCAGGGCCTTGTCCACACCGTGGGCACTGATCATTTCCCATTTTACCCCACCCGAATAGCCTGACAAGGGTGAAATACAAATTTAAAATCGTTTTATAGTGTTGAGGCTTCAGGTTAGCTGAAAGAAGGATCTTGTTGGAGGGATCGATTAACATACATAGATCCCTATCGTTATCACCTAGCTTCCTGGCCCAGTTAGATTCTGTTTTTACTAGGTCATCTGGAGTAGCTTCTATAAAGATGTTATATATATGCTGTATCCGGGACTCTTTATAAAGAATAGCTTCTAAAAGAGGAATCTTATCTATAGACATTATGTCAGGCTTAAACTGACTAATAATTTCTTTAATTTGAATATACTTAAAATAGGATCAAGCATCGATGCCATAGAGCTCCTGTAGCTCAACAAAAGGGGCCAAGCCATCCGTACAAAAAATATCCCCTATTTTATTTATACCGGATTGCTCCCATTGTTTTCCCATACCATCATAAACTGGGACCGAAAAAAACTGGTGAACGCCAAATGGGTGTATATTTATGGAGCCTTGGTATCTTCGTCAATCTACCAGCTTTATGCCATACTTTCCAGGCTGCTCTGAGGGACTTGATTCATTAATTCTTATAGTAGCTAGCCTCCAGCTGCCGTACCAACACCCCGTGCTGTCTTCCAATAGTCAATTCATATATAGATGGTGGGCTTCGGCTTCCTGTATTGCCATGTGACCCATATCCCCTTTGTCTGGCTTGAACAGGATACCCATCTGTTGTAGCATTGTGGCCCAATAGTAATAAAGTAAGTTTGGAACCGCCCCACCCCCTTGCTCCCGGAGGGAGGGATTGAAATTTGAGTGACTGTCTAATTTTCAGAAAGTGCCATATAAAATTTGAAAATAGTGTATCTAGTTTTTTGATAAAAAAAGGTTCAGGCTCGAGAGGGATACAGCGAAATAGGTAGAGTACCTTTGGAAACATTGTCATTTTAAGGGTGTTACGTTGTGGCGGTTCAGAAGGAGGGACACGGAAACCAGAGTGAGGTAAATGAGGTTTTATTCTAATGAAGGTTTTTTTTCTTCCGCTGGGTTAGTCTCTCTCTTGCTAGAGATGCAGGATCCAAGGTGTCTGCAAGGCCGCGGGATCTTCTAGGACTGATCCGCCTCTGCTCTGCCTCTGATGTCACCCTTCGTCTTCTCTCGTGGGGTTCCAGCGCCACATGCAGGAAGGAAAAGAGAGGACTCTTAGCTTTCTTGTTCCGGATAGTACGTTCCCCAAGGGGACCAGGGTAGTGAGGACACTGATGATGGAGTGCTTTACAAGGTCTCACGTGGTGTAACTGGTGAAGGTTTGGAGGTGAGGAAAGGAGGTACAAAGGGGGGAAGGAATGATCCGATAAGGAATGATATGATGCTATATACACTATCTACACTGCGTTGCCACGCCTCCCCAGCCAACCCGATACGCGGTGACACACCTGTGTGAGCCACACTCCTCCATGAGTGTGGCTGGGCGATGCTTGGTAACATTGGCCTCCAGGCACTGCTTCCGCCATCCTCCGCTCCTCTCCGCTCTCCTTGTTCGCTCCTTCTCCGTTCTCCCCGCACTCCGCTCGCTCTCTTCTCTTCTCCCAGGTGTCGGGACACACCGTTTCTTCCTCTTCCGGCATCCGGCTTCTTGTCCACTCCTCGAGACAGCACGTCACAGGGGGGCGTGCCTTGTTCCTCCAAGCTGCTCACTCGGCCCAGTAGCGCGTCGTAGGTGGGTGTGTCTTCTCCTGTATACTCGGCCCCATTAAAGGAACAGTCCGCCCTTCGTGTGGGAAGTTGATTCCACCACGCTTCAGACTCCGTTTCCCAGGTGTCCTGAAGCGGTGAAAGAGAGGGGGTGGAAGGGTTATCAGTAGTCCACCAGTCCATATCGGTAGTGCTCCCACCACCTTGCTACACTCCTCCCCCCTTAGATTCTCCCGATCGGGAGAGGACATAGTCTAGAAAGAAAATCTGCATTGCCATGATCCCTACCCTTCTTATGTTGTATGGTGAAGGAGTAGGGCTGCAAGAAGAGGAACCACCTCAGGACCCTCTGATTTTGTGACTTCTGTCTGTTCATCCACTGTAGAGGGGCATGGTCCGTAAAAAGGGTGAACTGTTTTCCCTCGAGATAATACTTCAGTTTGTCTACTGCCCAGCGTATTGCTAAACATTTCCTTTCACGAGGGTGTAGTTTCCTGCTTATAAACAGAAGTGGATGCTCGAGTCCATCGTTTCCTATCTGGGAGAGGACAGCGCCTATGCCAGTGTCGGACGCGTCTGTAGCTACCATAAAGGGTTTCTCAAAGTCTGGGGCTATTAAGATGGGACTGGTGGTTATTGCTTCCTTCAGGTCTTTTAACGCCCTCTTTGCCTCCACAGGTGGATACTGTATCTGTTTTGGACTCACCCCCTTCTGGAGGAGAGTGGTCAGGGGACTAGCCATTTCCGCGAAGTTGGCAAAGAACCGTCGGTAGTAACCTATAAGGCCTAGGAAGGCCCTCAGTTCTTTTTTTGTGCTGGGAAATGGCGTGTCTCTTATTGCTTTAACCTTCTCCTCCTGGGGTGCTTAGATTCCCTCACCAAGCATGTACCCCAGATATTTGACCTTAGTATATGCAGCTCTGGACTTCTTGGCATTTATATGCAACCCGGCGTCTCTTAGTGCCAGCAATATGGTCTGGAGGTGGTTCAGGTGGGTCTGCCAGGACTCACTGAAAATGACGATGTCGTCCAAATACACGGAGTAGAAGGCTCGGAAAGGAAGGAGAATCTTGTGCATTAACCTTTGGAATGTGGCTGGTGCTCCGTGTAATTCGAATGGCAACACGTTAAATTCAAAAAGTCCTTTGTCCGTAGAGAAGGCTGTTCTCCTTCCTTAGAGGCACTTGCCAGTACCCCTCCGTTAGGTCTAATGTCGTAATGAAACGAGCTTCCCCAATGCACGCGATTAACTCGTCTACCCTTGGTATGGGGTACGCATCAAATGAGGAAATGGAATTGAGTGCTCTAAAATCCATACAGACCCTCATGGTGCCGTCAGGTTTAAGCACCATTACAATTGGTGATGACCAGCTGCTACGTGATGGTCTGATTACTCCTAAGCGCAACATCTCCTGTACCTCTTTCCTCACGGACTCCTGCCTAGCAGCTGGAATCCGAAACGGTCGTTTTTTCACAGTCTTCCCTGGCTCAGTGTCTATTCTGTGTTCTATCAAGGTGGTACTACCTGGTTGATCTGAAAATAGGTCTGCAAAAGGAATGAGGGTGTCTACTACTTCCTGTTTCATATCGGCACTGATTTCCTGGTTAATGGGTAGTGCTTCAAGGGTGGTGGCATCTATAGTGGATGGCAAAATGAACTGGGCGTTCCTGGGTGAAGGTCCTAACCACTTCTTCAGCATGTTTATATGAAAGCATTGTTTTCTGGCCTGAGATATCTGGAGTCTATAGGTTGTTGTTCCGATTACTTCAACAACCGGATACGGCCCCATTCTCTCTGGAATTTTTTGTGCTGTCGTTGGCATTAGGATCAAAGCCCAATCCCCTATCTTTAGCGTTCTCCATTTTTTCCTCTGTCATATGTTTTTTTTCTGGCGTAGCTGGCTACATTCGATGTTGGAATAAGCCAGATCCCTCAATTTCCCTATCTTGCTTCGCAGGAGCTGAGTATACTCTAGGAGAGACCTGGATTCTTCTTGTTCTTCTCTTTCCCAGGCCTCTCGGGTTATTTCGAGCAGTGATCTAGGCTGTCTTCCATAAAGCAGTTCGAAAGCAGGATACCCAGTGAAGCTTTGTACTTGTGCCCGCAAGACATATAGGGCCAATGGGAGTAGACGGTCCCAGTCTCGGTTTTCTAGGGATAACATTTTCCTCAATGTGGTTTTGAGTGAACGATTGTAATGCTCCACTAACCCGTCTGTCTGCGGGTGATAAGCAGACGTACGTATTTGTTGGATATTTAATGACTTGGTGACCTCTTTCATTAGCTTAGAAACGAATGGAGTCCCTTGGTTGGTTACAACCTCTTTAGGGAACCCTACTCGAGCAAACAGTTCTAAGAACTTCTCCGCTATGTTCTTTGTTGTGGGTGATTTGAGGGCGAAAGCTTCGGGGAATCTGGTGGCGTAATCTACAATCACTAGCGCGTAGGTGTTCCCTTTGGAAGAACGCGGCAGAGGCCCAATGATGTCCATGCCAACCCTCTCAAATGGTTGGCCTATGATAGGCATTGGTTGTAAGGGAACAGCTGGGGGTCTCTGTAAGTTCCTCCGCTGGCAAACCTCACAGGTCCTACAAAAGGCTGTTGCTTCCTTGTACAGGCCAGGCCAAAAAAAACACTTTAATATGTTCTGTAGTGTTTTCTCCGCCCCAATGTGACCAGCAGTTAAGTGTGTATGGGCATAATATAATACCTGCTCTCTGAACTCAATGAGCTAAAAAACGGTGTTGGATCTAGCCCTGATCTCTTGACTGGGTGAGAGTACTCTGCTTAATTCAGAGACTCTGTCCATCACCACCCCTTGTTGTAAATAATTTTGTCCACCCTAAGCGTGGAAGGGTATACTCAGATGTGAGTCCCTTGCTCATTGCACCATCAGGATTCAAGCAAGCCGGGCCGAAGATGGCTGAAATGCCAGAAACCGGTCCCCGGAAGCTTGTTTCCTTCCCAGTGTAAGAATTGGCTTTTGTAGTCTGGTCTGCCCTGTTCCCATGATGCACTGGGCCAGGGACAGACTAATTTGCATACAGCCAGGTTCTGAAACTGGGATGGTGCAATGAGCTAAAAAACGGTGTTGGATCTAGCCCTGATCTCTTGACTGGGTGAGAGTACTCTGCTTAATTCAGAGACTCTGTCCATCACCACCCCTTGTTGCAAATAATTTTGTCCACCCTAAGCGTGGAAGGGTATACTCAGATGTGAGTCCCTTGCTCATTGCACCATCAGGATTCAAGCAAGCCGGGCCGAAGACGGCTGAAATGCCAGAAACCGGTCCCCGGAAGCTTGTTTCCTTCCCAGTGTAAGAATTGGCTTTTGTAGTCTGGTCTGCCCTGTTCCCATGATGCACTGGGCCACGGACAGACTAATTTGCATACAGCCAGGTTCTGAAACTGGGATGGTGCAATGAGCTAAAAAACGGTGTTGGATCTAGCCCTGATCTCTTGACTGGGCGAGAGTACTCTGCTTAATTCAGAGACTCTGTCCATCACCACCCCTTGTTGTAAATAATTTTGTCCACCCTAAGCGTGGAAGGGTATACTCAGATGTGAGTCCCTTGCTCATTGCACCATCAGGATTCAAGCAAGCCGGGCCGAAGACGGCTGAAATGCCAGAAACCGGTCCCCGGAAGCTTGTTTCCTTCCCAGTGTAAGAATTGGCTTTTGTAGTCTGGTCTGCCCTGTTCCCATGATGCACTGGGCCAGGGGCAGACTAATTTGCATACAGCCAGGTTCTGAAACTGGGATGGTGCAATGAGCTAAAAAACGGTGTTGGATCTAGCCCTGATCTCTTGACTGGGTGAGAGTACTCTGCTTAATTCAGAGACTCTGTCCATCACCACCCCTTGTTGTAAATAACTATGAACTCTTTGGGTACTAACAATTGCTTTGGATCACCCTCTTTTCCCTCCCGGTATAGTAAATCCTTTTCTATAATGAATCTGGGGTATGGTGCCTGAAGGTCTCCCTGTCCTGCGTGGGCAGACTCCCACGCGTTGTAAAGTGTGGCGTTGTTTGCTTGGGCGAATCTAAAGTTGCGATCTAGAGCCCATGGTTCTGCTACTATAAGGGAGTTTGTTGTCCTCCGTCCCGGTTCCTGCGTCTGTTTCTTGAACAGGGCTACAAAGTCGGGGTTGTCGACCCCCAAGATCAGGTCTTCAGGAAGAGTATTGACTGCTCCTACCTTAACCTTACAAGGGTTCCTACCCCCGGGTTGTATCATAAGTTCGGCCAGGGTATAGGGTTTCACATCCCTGTGGACACATCGGATAAACACCTGGGAACTGGGTATGAGTTGGTGTGGGAGTATCAAGGATTTTTGTATAACCGACTGTCGGCAGCCTGAATCTAGCAACGCCCTAACCCACCTCTGGTTAACCATAACTCTTACATATAAGGATGGGCCCATTTCGGCTGTATACATGACGGCTCTAGGAGCATAGCCCACTTCCATTGGTTCTTTGCTTTGTTTCTTTCTTGGGCACATCCGGGCTATGTGGCCCCACTCTCGGCAATCGAAGCACTGGGGCCCCCTCATCACTGGGTACTCGACTCGGTGTGGTTTTTGCTTGGAGGGCTCCAGTCCGGGCTTCCCCTTTCTCTCTGGTTTGGAAGTCATCTGTGATTTTGGTTTCTCGGATTCCCAGGGGTAAACTTTTGGTTGTGCTCTAGAATACGTAGAGGCCATTTCAATCGCCTGAGCTGGCGTTAGCCCTGCATGCTGCCTTAACCACCTCTGGGTCACGTAGGGCAAAGCTTCCATGAACTGTTCGAGGTATATGCAGTCCATAATCTCTTCTTTAGTTTTGCTCTCAGGCTGAATCCACTTATCAGCCGCGTTTTTTAAGCGAAAAACCAAAGTTTTCGGATTTTCGCCTACCAACCCTTTTTCTTTGCGGAAGCGGACTCGGTAGGCTTCTGAGTCCATACCTAGGTGATCCAGTATTATAGTCTTTATCTGTGGATAAGGAATGATCCCGGTAGCGTTCGCTACTTGGTACGCCGCCTGCGCTTCGCCTGACAGCAGGGGAGTCAAGAAGAACGGCCATTTGTCTTCCGGCCACCCACAGGCTCTGGCAGCCCTCTCAAAGTTCGTTAAAAAGGCATCCGGGTCCTTGCAAGGGTTGTATTTTTGAAGCGATACCCCTGACGGATGAGGTACTGGAGCTCTCCGTTCTGTCATGGGTGCGCTACCGGGCTCTTGCAAAGCTTTCTGTAGTCCCTCCATCTGAGCAGTCATGGCTGCCTTGAACGTTTCTCGATCAGCCTGGGCTGAGGACATCTGCCGTTCGACCGCCCATTCCAGCTTCTCTTGGCCCTTTATTATGTGTGGTATTAATTGGTCCATCTCTACAGTTGGGATGGAAGGCTCAGATCCCACTTCTGACACCAGTTGTGGCGGTTCAGAAGGAGGGACACGGAAACCAGAGTGAGGTAAATGAGGTTTTATTCTAATGAAGGTTTTTTTCTTCCACTGGGTTAGTCTCTCTCTTGCTAGAGATGCAGGATCCAAGGTGTCTGCAAGGCCGCGGGATCTTCTAGGACTGATCCGCCTCTGCTCTGCCTCTGATGTCACCCGTTCGTCTTCTCTCGTGGGGTTCCAGCGCCACATGCGGGAAGGAAAAGAGAGGACTCTTAGCTTTCTTGTTTCGGATAGTACATTCCCCAGGGGGACCAGGGTAGTGAGGAGACCGGTGATGGAGTGCTTTACAAGGTCTCACATGGTGTAACTGGTGAAGGTTTGGAGGTGAGGAAAGGAGGTACAAAGGGGGGAAGGAATGATCCGATAAGGAATGATATGACGCTATATACACTATCTACACTGCGTTGCCACGCCTCCCCAGCCAACCCGATACGCGGTGACGCACCTGTGTGAGCCACACTTCTCCGTGAGTGTGGCTGGGCGATGCTTGGTAACGTTGGCCTCCAGGCACTGCTTCCGCAGTTCTCCGCTCTCCTTGTTCGCTCCTTCTCCGTTCTCCACGCACTCCGCTCGCTCTCTTCTCTTCTCCCAGGTGTCGGGACACACCGTTTCTTCCTCTTCCGGCTTCTTGTCCACTCCTCGAGACAGCATGTCACAGGGGGGCGTGCCTTGTTCCTCCAAGCTGCTCACTCCGCCCAGTAGTGCGTCGTAGGTGGGTGTGTCTTCTCCTGTATACTCGGCCCCATTAAAGGAACAGTCCGCACTTCGTGTGGGAAGTTGACTCCACCACGCTTCGGACTCCGTTTCCCAGGTGTCCTGAAGCGGTGAAAGAGAGGGGGTGGAAGGGTTATTAGAAGTCCACCAGTCCATATCGGTAGTGCTCCCCACCACCTTGCTACATACACCTTAATTATTGAGAGGTGCAGCTTATCATTTCTTCTTAAATCCCTATTGATTTTAGCTATCAAAGGGACCATGTTCATTACCCAAATTAATTCCATATTAGACGTTACATCAATACCGAGATATGTGGCCACTTCAGTTCTACGTGGATCCTGAAGCGTGATATTCTTAGTGCAAACAATCTTGGACTTCTCAGTGTTTAAGGGATAGCCAGCATGTCTGCCAAATTCCTTGGACAACATTTCTACCTGTGCAATTGCACTCTGTGGGTCAGGGGATGCAATAGCTATGTAATCAGCGTACGCCAATACTTTAGTGGCATACCCCCTAACTGATACTGGCTTAATCTTCTGGTCTGACAAAATCGTTCTGATAAATGTGTCAATATATAGGGCAAAGAGAATTGGCGAGCAAGGACACCCCTGCCTTGTCCCTCTAACTACTTCAATCCTTTTGGATTCCCTGCCCATCATTTGTATTCTGGCGTAAAAGGGTGCAAGTTCATAGCTCTGATGGCAGTAATAATTTGTGGTCCAAAGCATTACCCCTTAGAATGTCCCAAATAAATAATGAATCACCAGATATGTTCTGTAGTCCCTCTCCCTGGTATAAAGCCATGTTGCCATGGACTTACCAGTCTGGGAATGTTCTTACCTAATCGAACCGCGATGATTTATTTGCGTCAGAATTGATTAGTGAGATGGGACAATATGAAGCTGGGTCCTCTGGGGATTTCCCTTCCTTTAAAAAACCAAACTATATTGGTGCCTAACCAGGACTGCGGGGACTGCCCCCTATACTGGACAGCCAAATATAGATCTAATAACAAGGGGGCAAGCTCTGCCTGAAGCACCTTATAAATTTCCATGAGAATTCTGTACGGGCCAGCAGTTTTCCCTAAGGCCATCATATGAATTGCCTCTATAACTTCCCCAAGTATAATACCAGCCCCCAGTTCTTGCAATACAGTGGGAGCGGTCCCTATCCCCCCCCATCAGTACTCAGCCACCCTAGCTCTGAGGCAATATCCTGTGTTTCTACCTGGTGGAGTTCCCCGTAAAACCCTGTTAACACACTGAGAACCTCCTTAGAGCCTGTTGCATATGTCCCATCTTTCCTTCTAATCTTAGCAATGCTATTTCTAGTTGACTTATGTCTCCTATGCAATTATAAATATCTACCAATAGTCTCTCCATACTCATAATTATCCCTGTTGTAGGCTTGGGCCACTTCCTCCTGTCTGCTGGCAACTGCAGTGGTATGTCTCTCCTCAAGTGAGGTTAGCTGTGCGGTCAACCGATGCATTTCATCTTGCTGTCTTTTTCTATGAAATCTGACAAAACTTCCAACCTCACCCCTTAATCCTGCATTAAATGCATCCCAGACTACTTCCCTGGAGGCACTGTATCTGATTGTCTTAAAAAAAACAGTTGAGTCCATCCCCTGATATACTCTATAAATAGGTAATTATTCAGATGTTTACTGTTAAAAGTCAATTTGGATTGGTGTCTCAAGTGCCCTTGTACCATATATCAAGCACCAAGGGGTTGTGGTCCGCGAGTATTTTGGGTAACTTCCTGATATTTCCGTCATCCAACAGAGTAGTGGACACAAAAAAGTAGTCACACCTCACGTATTTCTTGTGGGGAAAAGAGAAGTATGTGTAGCCAGGATTCCTAAGGTTCCTCATGGCCCAAGCATCAGTTAGCCCATGACTAGTTATTAAAGAAGCAAGTGCCTTACACACGTGTGGCTCTCTCCCCTGGTACTTATTGATAGTAACTCCACTAACAGCCAAGTGAATGTTACAGTCCCCACATACAATAAGGCAATCCGACCAAGAGGCTAATTCCATCTCAGATTCTTCTAATACCCTACGATCATCTTGATTAGAGCAAAAGATTGTACAAACCATTAACTCTATAGATATTTTAACAATTGCCCATCGCCCCCATTTATTTCCCAGGACTTGCCTTGCTGGAGGAAAATAATTTGTCACATCAATTGCGACCCCTCTAATCGTGGTGGTCTGGGTACAGTAGGCCCTCAGTGTATATCATGGAATTAGCATAGACCCTCTCCTATCCCACAGGATGTGGGTTTCTTGTTGACATATTATGTATACCCCAAGGATCTTAATACTTTGCTAACCCTACCGCGTTTAACTTTGTCATTAAGACCACAAATGTTTATTGAACAGACAGCCTACCCATATTTGTAATACATAAACAAACAGATCCAGAATCTGAAAATAACTACACAAAAATCATAACAACCCCTCTGTCTCTGTTTTTTTCCCACTGCTACACCAACCCCCCACCACCATCGCTCCTCATATCCCCATCCCAACATCCCCTGCCAACCCTTCTGCCCCACTCTATCCCACCTACCCTTGAACACCCCTTTGCTGAGGAGATACAGACCTGCCTTGGCATCGGTCTGTGGTGGATGGGGAGCAGCTCCCCCCAACCAGTGGCTGTGGTTACTTATCAATCATACTCTATTAACCCACACCCCTGTAACCATCTAGTGGAGCTAGTAGGCTAAGTTTGCCATGTAAGCTACCAATGAGGGCCCATAGACAGAGCTAACGGGTTGCACAACTATATAACCTGCAGTTATACCCCACCATCAGCAAGAAAGTCCTTGGCGTTAATTTTAGAGTTAAAGAATCTGGTACGATCCCCACAGATCACTTTCAGACGAGCCGGGTTCATTAAGAAGGCTTGTGCACCCTTATCCTGAAATGGCTTAATCATTTGGCGTAAATGCCAGTGCTGTTCAAAAGTTATGTGACAAAATTCTGGCTTGGTGAAGAAAGAAAAGTCCTCAGCAGATCTTCGAGTTTCTGGACTAGCTTTCTCAAAGATGTTCTGTTGCAGCAAAAACTTTCCAAAATACACCAGCACAGCACGGGGTATTGCATCAGGTCTTACTGGCTGTCGAAGGGAGAAGTGGACCCGGTGCACTCTTTGCATCTCATACAGCCAATCCCATCCTTCTAAATCTGGGAAGGCCTAACGCAGCAGTTTTACCATATACAACCGCACATCAGACCCTTCCCTTCCTTCCGGGGTCCTTAAGAACCGAAGGTTATTCCGTCATTAGTGGTTCTCTTGGTCTTCCTGCTTCCACAGGTTGTCGATAAGTTGAGATTCATGAGCTTCCGCTTGTCCCCAAGCACCAGCAATGTCTGTCTCAAGGGCAGCTGCTCTCAGCTCCAAGTCCGTCAGCTGCTCACTGATGACATTACATGTCTTGGCAACCTTCCTGACAGACCCCTGCAGCATATGAACTGCCACCTGTGAGCGATGGCTTTCCTGCCGGGCCTCTTCACGATGTGATATGATACACTGTAGAATAGTATCCAGAGTAGGGGGAGCTGCTTGGTGAGCATCTTGAAGCCTGGTTGCATAATTTCCAACCAGCTGATCACCCGGGGAATAGTTCCATTTAAGGTCTTTATCTCCCTTGCCATCACATCCACCAGGTTTTCTTATCACTTTTCGCGTATTGGCTGCTGAATCTACTCTGCTAGTACCTGGCAAGCTGTCAGTCTCACTGGAATCCACGTTTGACTCTGAACCATCCGCAGACCAGGTACCATCCAATAAGGAAAAAAAGAAGCCATTTGCCTCTCACTCGTGGTCCCAATTATTACCCACTACTGCTCTTTTGAGATGGTGAGCGAGTTGCAACTTTGCTTCTTTTTCTGTTTTGTTTGTACGAGATTTATCTCAGCTGCTTCCACTAGGCCATCTTGATTTTTATTGTGGGCTTTGCACCCTTCTTTACTTTTGACCAGTTCGATATTGTTTTCTATATATTTTTTTTAAATACCCCCCTGAGGAGTTTCAAGATGCCGCAAGATGATCTCTAACCAAGGTAAGCTCCAGCCGATTTCCTTCTTACGGTTCTCATTCTTGTTCATGACACAGGTATTTGCAATTGTACCAAGCATGCTTCAGAGCTTAAGTTTAGCGGGTATGGGCGGAACCTTGCCACTGGTCGGGGAGCTGCAAATCGGCCGTCTTAAGCGGCTGCCATCTTCCAAAACTGTAAAATGGATTTCTTATGCACCCCCTTCATTGTTAAGACATCAGAGCATAGATAATCCATCGAATTTAACGTGGGTACTTGTCTGTTTTGCTCTTCTCTCGTCACCCTAATACTTCTCGGACAGTCTCCCCTACCAACATTAATCATAAACACTGAGGACCCTGACCCTGATCCTGGCCTGAGAATCCCCGCCAAGGTAATTCTAACATCAACCACAAGTTCTAACAACAGGTGACCAAAATGCTAAGGCACCGTCTAATTTAATATAGGCTTTCAAAATTGCCATCTGTCAACTTACTGCTCCCAGCCAGTGCCAATTGACTGGTAAATATATAAATCCAGTGCCTTGCAGTAAATCCAATTTCCAACATATGGATTGTTAAAGAGTTACCTGTTGTTTCTGGCCTCTATTCTGGCAGAGTCTGTGTAATTTTGGTTCACTCAGGACTGAGGGAACTACAAATCTCAGTGGTAGGCTCTCAACATCAGACGGAGACACCTGCCCAAGTCTCCTTCCTATCAGTATTGGGCTCACACAAAGATTTTGTGGGAAAGAGACACTGATAGTGATGTCATTCTCAGGTAATGGGCGGGCATCACAATCCATCACAGTCATGGAGACACCATACCTAACAGCAGACTAAAGCTGTTGTGACCGGAAGCGGACAACTCTCGCACACAGTTCTGTCTTTCCTCTGAAAAGCCAGGGTTTTTGCACCCACCCAGAGCAAGTTAGCCCAACGGTCTTCCATGGCCATGCAAGCAATTAGTGACACCAACCCAATCTGAGAAAAGGTCTCTTTCCTAAACTATTAGCTTAGTTACATTCCTGAGGCTTCTCAACTCACTAGTCCTCTTAGGGTGGTAGAATACAATCTTAAGCTGGAGACTCCTTTAGGCTCCTTTCTTCAGGCCTGAACTCCGCCATCCTAAGGGTTGTACCCTATGAATAATACTTCACTTAAGGTCTGTGTCTTGAAGCAGGGAGTATAGGACTTCATGGATTGGTGCCCTGTCTAGACAATTAATGGTGGCACACTGTGTGCTACGCTACAGTCTGTAGGGTCTATGTGTCCTGACCACCATCAGCATCACAGCAAAGGAAGCACCTTACTATCAGAAGTCACCCCTCCAATACATGTCTCAGCATTCGTTCACAGATGAGTAGATAGTGGATAACTCCTGGCCCAATCTTCTCAACATTTCAGAATTCAACTGCATTCTAGCGGTTACTCTTCTCTTGGGTCTAATGACACATTTAATACAATGAGTGTTACTCTGCAGGGCAATATTGGTAATTGCCCTCTTAGATTTCCCTCATGCCTGTGGTCAGTCACTACCAAATGTGCCACCTACAAACATCTCTGGTGATACAGCTATCCTTCCCTAGGCAACCATCTGAGTCCAGAGTGGCCAATGGCATGTGGCAGACATTACTGACCCTGCAGA
The DNA here is from genome assembly GCF_964261635.1 of Lissotriton helveticus. Lineage (NCBI taxonomy): Eukaryota > Metazoa > Chordata > Amphibia > Caudata > Salamandridae > Lissotriton > Lissotriton helveticus. The sequence goes on from NC_136071.1 coordinate 526,950,118, forward strand.
TCTACCCTTCAAGTACACTCTGGGGAAATCAATCACTGGAAATGAGTGTCCATCTGACACTGCCATTGAATAGTGCAGCCACATTGATCTCTTTCACTGAGGCCTCCTGAAAGTACATTTTAGAAAACGTAGGTTTACCTTTACGGTCCACCTTCTAAACAATGGGCACCAGTACATACCCTCTGTGAACATTTCTACTCCTAAATCCTCACAAATAATCTACGGGGCTGTAGTGTAGCTCCTATTTTCCCAATAGGCTCTGCGCATTGGAATAGTACCTACAGCAGTAAAGGCCTAGGCCAGACGTTAACTAGGTCTACTACTGTCGATACTAGACTTAATTTTTGGGTTTGCCAGCTAAGCTCAGAGTTCGCTAGAAACTTTCTCGAATGTTCAAGGAAGGAATTAACTCCCCTGATTAGACAAGAAGGGATTTAGTTTCTGACAACCATAGAACATGACAACTTTGCTCTCCCCTAATCAAGAGTCAATCTCGAGAGTCGTGTGAGCACAAGGCAATTATTTTACTCAGTCAGTACGTGCATTCTTAGTCTCATCAGAATGTAGAGAAAAGGAAGAGACGGGCGTGTTCAATAAAAGATGTTATTTATTGATCAGTCTCTTTTCTCGTACAAGAGAAATGGATCGATATTATTGCAATACTTATAGTTAAGTAAAGTGCATACATTAAAAGCAATAGTATAAAATAATACTGTAAAAACATTGATATGGTTTCTGAGCCATATGATGTTTAAAATGATTAAAATATATTTACATACACATATACATTTGACTAAACGTACTCAACTGGTGTTTCTAAATACGCCTACCCCGTGTACCTGACCTAAGTCTAATGCGTGGGCGGGAATAGAAAGTTACAGTTTTAAGTTAAGTTTGTTTTTGCCAAGTGAATAACTAAAGAACTCTCTGTGAGGGGTTATTCAGTTCTGTACCTGGAATTTAGGATGGATGAGGAATGGTATCTCTTTCTCTGCTCTCGATATTCCAGGCTGCCTGCGAGGGCTGCCCAGAAGCGCCGGTGCTGGGTCTCTCGGCTTGAGATAGCAGCGCGTCTCTCAGCGCGTCAGGAAGGCGGGGCTGTTGCCAGCGGGGTCTGCTTCTGCTCTCGGCTTCGGCAAGTATGGCTGCTCCGTCTTGTCACCACGCGTGTGTTTGCATAGGGCCAGGTCGGCAATATTTATACCTTAAAGGTGCCGAGATTGACGTAAGGATGGACATAGGTACGTCAATAAAGATGTCATACGACTTGCTCGTTAGCACATTCTTTACTAAAGTTCTCTGTGAAATCAAAACAATGGCCGCACGGATTGTCCAGGTTGTCATAGGTTTGATTTGTTATGAGAACGCCGTATGCCTTATCAGGGGCTGGAGGAATGTCGCTTGTCTAATTAGATCTCAAGCGTTATGACCTAATCAGATAACACGTTCCTGTGCCGTAGTGTGACTGCGTCAGATAACGGTATCTGCATCATGGGGGTTTTCTTGCCTCATGGGCTGACTGTTAGTTAACTTGATAGTTAGTTTAACCAGAATAGGGTCAGGAATAGGGGGACTGATTCAGAACCTATAGAAATACACGACACCCACTCCACGCTAACTATGGTCATATCTACTAATCTATGCATAGTATAACATAGTACAACATACTATAGAGTATAGTGTATACCTTACCACCCCAAAATACATAAATGCATTTCGAAATTTTCAAATATACTGAAAAATTGCAGTCATATATATTGTATGGACTTAAGCTATGAATTAAATGCAAAAGTAAACACGCATTGTTATGCATTATTGCTTATTGGTATATGAGAAATACACATGAAATGGCTCTTAATATTGCTATACAGAAAGGAAGTTCGAGACCATTTCATCACATAATAAAATATTTGTGAACATCCCAGCGGGCAGCTAAAGTCTATAAAGTATCTAAAAATAGAAATTTTAGTTCTCTAGGAATAGTTTCTTACTTTAAGCAGAAGATCAGTGTCCCGGGAAAAAATATGTAGAAAAATATTTTAAGGGGCTTGCTGAAAAAAATTGCTGTCCGTGAACTGGAGTGAAATTGTTCATGTGACTTTATTTTTAAAATTGAAGGCCGAATTCAGGGAACGCCGTGTGCGAGTTTACTCAAAAGTCTCTATTTCTGTTCCGGAGAGAACATCATATCATTCAGGCTTTCGAAAAAACTGTCAACAGCTTCATGGGAAAGTTCCACTAAGTCGGAAATAGGGGTAACCATGCATTCGTGCGCATGATTGTCTCCATTGACATTCTGATTTGCATTGCTGACAGAAGGTCGTACCTGTTCGATGTTGCTTTCATCTTGAACTTCACTACTCTTCAATCGTAGTGGTGAAGATTCCAGGAATGCCGTCATCAGGATTGGCAGCATTTGAGGGCAGCACAAAGCGTGAACCTTGGTAGGAACCAACAGTGTATCTGCATCCACTGGCGCATCCGATTGTAGCGTCAGACAGGTGTCTAACACGCATTCTTCTCCGCATAGCAGACACCTTAGTACAGGTAAAACACATCTTTGCCACATTGGTCGAAATGATAGAAACCAAGTCATGTTTAGGTCTCTAAGCCGGGATAGTCCCAGGATTTTTGATATCCGGTCCCGGTATCCAATGGCTAGGATCGTATCTTCCATTGTCGCGAGAGTTTGATCTGTGACATGGGTTGCCATAACGAAAAATAAGGACTAGGAATAGGATTCCTGCAATTAGTCCCAGGATCAGGGGAAGTCCGCCAAAAATCGAATGGACGAAATCTGGAAAAATACCCAGTATGGCTTTGAATGGTGTTAATGCCATCGAAAATACTGTCTTAAATACCTTTGAGACCCCAGTGGTATCAGAAATATTTAAGATTTCGCTTAGGATTTCCGCGAAATGTACGGGGGAATTAGTTGATAATAATGTATGTATCTCTGCAGTCGTCCTTGCGACTTGTAGATCATACGTTTCTTTTGATGACGTGAGCCTTGTAGGCGTCTGAAGAAGCACTGTTTTCATTCTGCTTAAAGTGTCTATTCGAATAGAAGTAATTTTCAAACTGGGCCATGCCCTTGCCTCCCTGTCTGGAAAGGAGCTGGGGAATAAAGAACGTCCACAGCACTTGACCTTCGCCGTTGTAGTGACTAGATAAGGAGTCCCGGGCATAAGACTACAACATCTGCGGTCTACAATAAGAATGTAACTCCCATTATAGAGTCTTTGAAAGAATGGTTCTATTTCAGTTGCAGGTGCGCCTTGCTGGTGACATGAAAGGTTGTATGAATTCCCTTCACAGGCTCCGTGCAAACTAATACCGTTACACAGAAGCGTGCCGCTTAGTGACATAGCACAATTGTTGCCACTAAGAAACACTTTCTGTCCTTTATTACTGACACATGCATGTGAATAGGGCAGGTTCCAAGTTGTTTTAAGGTACCCCTTTCCCATTTTTTCGTACATGCCAGCCTGTATATATTTTTGCCAGTATTGAAACCTGAAGGTTGAGATTGGAATATTTATGATTCCGTGTATTATCCATTCACTGACAGGTCGTTCTGACATTGTCATTGGTAATCTTTCTAGTTTTTCAATGCTCAAGATTGTATAATCAGCACCCTTTTGCGCCATACCGATTTGTCTATCAGTAAGGTTAAAGATTTGGAATAGTGACGTTGTGTTGATTAAACGCCAAGGCACATAGCCTGAACGCAGATTTTGTAACGTCCAGCCAAGCTGTACAATGGAACGCAATTGTGACTGACCATGTTGTAATAACAGTAAGTCTTGTGATAATATATCGATTGCTGAAGACACAATGCTGTCCAATGAAAAAATTCTGGAGGACAGAGTCATTAACCCATTGTCCACTACAGAAAGTGATTTTTCCAAATTAATACGGTCAATTTCCCGTATTCTTTCTGCTGTCTCAATTTGAGTAACCTTCCAGGCCTCATTGTATGCTGCATATACAGAGGCTGCTATGAAACGCTTTTGACGCTGTTTGCGTGGTCCCAGTATGAAATCACGCAAGTCAGCACCATCAGTAAATAAAGTTAGGTGTTGCTTAATTTCAGGCAGTGTGGAAGTCTGTAGCCATTGAAGGCATAATTTGCCCACACTGTAGGTTGTTATTATCCCTGGATGATGTCTTTGGGGATATCTTGGGTCTGGCCTGGTCATTTTGAAACCCTGTGTTTTATTCAGGAATCTATCTTGACAGTAATTTGTATCTGTGGGCCAGATCAACCATTGTTTCCAATCAGGATGTGTTCTGTTTTGGTTTATTATATGGTTTACGTCTATCTCTTCATCTGTATCAGAGCTATTGCTAAACATTGTTGGCTTCGGAATAGACGGTTTAATTAAATCTTTGATTTTGGCTAAGCCAAGACAGGTGGTTTGTTGAACAGTGTCATTTAAAAATATCATTTGTTCTGGGATCATGCAGGCTCTAAACAAAGCTTCTATACCCTGTACTTGCCATTCTTTTGTACCCCAAACACTTTTCAAATCAACATTTTTGTCCCAATAATCAAATCCAAATGTATTCATTTTTTCGAAGAAAGAATCTGAATATATCAATTTTGTGTTGGTTATCATGGTTTTCATCCCTGTCTTGTTTGACAATTTAAAATAAAATGTTTCAGCATTACTTATGTTAAAACCTGAAAAATATGAATATTTGTCATACACGGTTCTAGAGCTCCCTTTTGGAGGTGTAGCACAATGTTCCCATTGATTATAATTTAAAACATTTCTAGGTTGTGCCGATTTATGCAAAAAATGGTTACCATAATGGTTATAGCAATACATACTATCATAATTTGTAGAACCTTGCAAATAATCATGTTTTGTAAATTTAGCAGACATTACTAAGTCCGACATCATATTGTTGATGCTTTCGAAGTCCCAATCATCAGCAAATGAGTTTGGTTTTGCAAAATCACTCAAGGAGATCTTGATTTTGAGGGGGCGCACGGCGACATGGCTGCCTGAGACGCAGCTCCGCCGGGCGATCACGAACTGTGGTGATTTCCGCCGCCCCCGCCCGCGCAACCGACCCCTCGGCAGCCGGACATGATGTGTGAACTGTTCGTGCAGAGGTCGGGATGAGAACCGGCCACCGGCTGACAACGGCGACCAGATAATTTGCGATCACAAGTAGCGAGGAACCCGGGCGCCTGACAAGATGGCCGCCATGTTGGGACATCCACGCAACGAGCGAACGGAGGACGGGCGCCCCACTACTGTAAAGGAGCAGGGACACATGGCGGAGGTAGGCCTATGAGGGATATCCCCCCCGCTACCCTTGCATGTTAAATTGTGGCGCTGCGAAGCACCGGATAGCCATACTCCGGAGCTGGAGACATTGCCTGACAAAATGGCGGCGGCGACCCGAAAACGCGGGTTTCATTGAATGCTCCCCGTCTCCTGTGGAAGTAGCTGGATACTGGCGGTGGCCTGATACAACGAAGGGGAGGTCAGCTAGCAGGAGAGTCAACAGCGCTATGCACAGTGCGGACCGCTAACGAAGAGGTGGAGGTACCCGTGCTCCTATAGGGTGGGTGGTACTGGCTGCTGTGAGGAACGGACGGTCTGCAGTGACCAGTGCTGCCGAGTCACCTGCGGGAGCTAGCCCTTGGCTGGAAGACCTGTGGCCACCGCTGCCGGACCCCATCTGCCCATGTGAACGGATCGCTGCATGTTCTGGCGCAGTGGGTGGTGCCTGCTGTGAATAGCGTATCCTCTCAGACGACCACGTGCGGGGCGGCCTCTCTTGGTGGGTCGCTCACGGATCCCGAACCTGCACGCCGGCACGGGCCACACGGAGAGACAACGCCTGGCATATGTTCACCCTACGGAACTATTGCACCAACGTGTAAGGCTGCCTACTCTCACACTGAGTGGGGGGGAGAGTGTTGGCCATAGAACGACAACATACCGGCTGTGAGCCTCGGAAGGCCTGTGATATCCTCTACGAGATTAGAAAGCCTAAGTTTCACCAAGTGCAGGGGGTCTATTGGGAGTCATTCGCCCTGAGGGCGGGGTTCAACACGGCGTCAGCGACCAGACAGACGAGGGCTTCGGGGTCCACGTACAGAAAGCCAACCTCCCCATCTGCGAACATGGGCAAGCCGGACAAGAACCAACAGAAACTGCCTTTTGAGATGAAGAAAACGCAGAAAACCACTGACGGTGTACCGGAAGAGGAGGCGGGTCAGGCGCCCAATAACAACATCGAGAAGATCCTGCTAGCGATACAGTCAAACCTGCAGGATATTAATGGCAAGTTGGATAACTTAACTTGTAGAATGGACACCATAGCAGCGCGACAGGAAAAGCATGGGGAACGACTGGACGAGGCCGAAACCAGAATATCTGCGGTCGAAGATGAGGCGCGGGCCTCCACCTCAAAGTGCGCAGATATGGAAAGGCTACTGGAGGTTATAAAGGCGAAGGAGGAGGATTTAGAAGCGCGCTCGAGGCGTAACAACGTTCGGATCACGGGCCTGCCGGAGTCCACAAACACAGGCCGCATGGAAACCTACGTGGAAACATTGTGCAGGGATCTGTTCGGAGCTGAGGCCCTGTCGCCCCTCTTTATCGTGGAACGTGCGCATAGGTCGCTGGCCCCGAAGCCACCACCCGGTGCCACGCCGCGACCGATTGTTGCGCGTATCCTCAACTATCGCGACAGGGACACGATCCTTCGACTAGCAAGAGAGAAAGGGAAGATCCAGCATCAGGGGAATTCCTTGGAATTCTATCCGGACCACACAGTTGCGGTCCAACAGGCCCGGAGAGAATTCACTACAGTGAAATCTAAATTACGTGAATTGAACATTGTTTACTCCATGATGTATCCGGCGCGCCTCAGAGTGGTGTGGAAGGAGAAAGCGACAATACTACCGACTCCGAAAGCAGCACAGGAATTTCTCAAAAGGGTTCAGCGGGAGATCAGAGACAATTCGCAACGTGAACAACAGCAAGATTCGGACTAACAATGAAGGGTTCTTTCGTGTTATGCCACTGGTGAGTGCCCAATTCAGTTGCTAAATCATGCGTTTTAGCATGGCCTGTCATTTCCACACTTGCTAACCTGCTGAGAACTTGTTTTCCGGTTCGCCCGGTGGTGGGTCTGACTCACAATATGCAAAATGCTTGAGTATAGAGACCCAGTTGGGGCTAAAAGGACTCTCTTTGGAGATGCGACTCATTACTAACTTTGCACTGGTAGTACATTACAACTCATGCACCTCCCATGGGGCGGTGTGGGCATACACAATGGAGTGACGCTAACACCAGGGGGCAACTTCCCAATGCAGGCAGAGACGCGACTGGCGAGAAACTGCCCCTTTGTATGGTGTACTATGCTCGATATAGTCGAACTATGGGTGGCCTACATCGCTGATTATGGGAGAGGTCAAATGCACTTTGTGTGATTAGCAGGGAGTATATGGAGGGAGGAATAATGTGCCTTGCTGACGAACTGTTTATATTGCAATTGGGACACACTATGCCAGTGATGTCAATTAGCCGGTGACCTGGTTGTTGGTTGTTCGGGGGGTGGGGGGGGGGAGGGGGGCGGCGGGTATGCACCAGAACTGCGATTCGTACAGCTGTTTTAGCATCGCCCACACCTGTACACCGGGTGAAGAATTGTGCCCCTGGCGGACCTCTGCGAGGGTATTACCCAATACGAATTTAGTTCTGGCACTTTGTTACTGTTTATGGGAGTTCTAAGTTGGTGCACTAGACGGGACTGGCTTCGGCAGGTTGGGGTTGCTGGAGTGGGTGGGGTCTGGGGGGGCGGGATGTGTGTTTGTACTGTTAGGCCGACAGAATATGTAATGTCTTTTTGTACTGGTCCCGAGTTGGTCCCCGATACTACTGGATCGGTTGGAACCCCTATTGGGGAACTGCTTATATTCAATCTGCAAATGTTTTGTATTGAACACTCAGGAATTATGTCATTGAAAACTAATGGGGACTAGAGAGGTGGGCGGACGCAGTTTGAACGTACTAACCTGGAACATCAGAGGGTTCTCGCAGCCGCGTAAAATACGACAGATTTTTGCGAGCTTGACGAGGTGGAATGTTGATATAGCCTTCCTCCAGGAATCTCACCTGGCCCCACACACGCAAGCACGACTGGGGGCAAGATGGGCGGAGGAGGTTTTCAGGGCTTCGTACTCTTCATACTCTAGGGGGGTGATCATTTTGGTGAAACGTGGGGTGGGTTTTGTAAGTCACACAGTAACACAGGACCCCGAAGGAAGGTTCTTAATGGTTTCTGGGACACTGAGGGGACAGAAAGTTACATTCCTGAATGTGTACGGTCCTAACACTGATGCCCCGGATTTCTTCAGGGGGGTATGGGGACACTTGCAGGAACACAATAGCGCGCATATATTGTGTGGTGGGGATTGGAACGTAACACTCCGCGACGGTTTAGACCGTTCAGCTAATTCGGTGGAACAGCACAAGCACTCACGCACAATGGTGGGACACATGATGAAGGATCTGGATATGGAGGATCTTTGGAGATTGAGACACACTGATGCACCTGGGGCCACGCACGTTAATGCTTCCCACAATAGCTGGTCCAGGTTGGATTACTGGCTAGGCTCCTCTGATCTGGCACTATAGGTGAGACAAATACGGGTGCTTCCTCGCACGCTGTCCGATCACAATCCTGTCCTACTACAGCTCGACGTTCCATTATACACACCCCCCCCCTTCCAATGGCGCTTTAATGCGCGTGCTCTTACTGATGCCATTTATGCTGACACGCTTCAGAAGGCGATTAAAGATTACTTTGACCTTAATGCCCCATCGATTGACGACCCTGGCATCCTCTGGGAAGCTTTCAAAGCCACGATAAGAGGGGTCTGTATAAGCACCACAGTGGGGGTTCTGAAGGATATTAGAACTCAGATAAGCAGATGCGAACAACAAATGAGAGACCTGGAATCCCTATATGAATCCACTCAGGACACCTCGCACTTGGCCAAGCTTCGCGAAATACACACTGAACACGAGTCCTTTCTAGACTCTGAACTGAAATATTTAAACCGCACACATGTGGCTAGAGCTTTTGGGGAAGGAGGACGGCCAGGGGCTGTACTGGCTAGGAAAATATGCACAGGTAGAGGCCAGACTGCGATACTTAAGGTTAAGAGTGGGGAGGGCAACGCACAAACCCATGCTAATGACATACTGAACTGTTTTGTACATTCATTTGGCTCCCTATACAAATCACAACCCACGGCTCCGGCAGAGGACACTTACACATACCTGCAAGATGTAGCGATAGGGTGGCTGTCAGATGCACACAGGGAGTACTTAGCAAGGCCTATCACGGCAGATGAGGTTAAAGAAATTATAGGCTCACTTCCGAACGGCAAGGCACCTGGCCCGGATGGGTTTACCCCGGAATTTTATAAACAATATGCGGACATGTTAGCGCCACACTTAGTAAATATGTATGGCGCCGCCTTTGAGAAAGGCATACTTCCCCCCACGCTACGCGAAGCCATGATTATTGCTCTCCTGAAACCATCTAAGGATCCGGAGGAGTGTGACTCGTACCGACCGTTATCTTTAATCAACGTAGACTCGAAAATTCTGGCTAAGCTTATAGCACAGCGGTTATCACCACTGATGACTAGTCTGGTACTACCGGATCAGTCCGGCTTTGTACCCACAAGATCGACAGCACATAACACCCGGACTTTATTTGCGTTATCGCACTATCTACAATCTTCAGTTAAAGCCGTAGCGGTCATGCTAGACGCAGCAAAGGCGTTTGACTCCATTGAATGGAGGTATATGATAACAGTCCTCAATAGAATGGGGTTCCCCAAACGATTTGTGCAATGGGTCACCCTGCTTTACACGAAACCGAATGCTAGGGTCAGGATTAATGGGTATATATCGGACCAATTTGCGATTGAGCGAGGGACGCGGCAGGGCTGCCCACTCTCGCCGCTATTATTTGCATTAGCGCTAGAACCGTTGGCGTGCCTGATACGTCAAAACTACAGAGAATCGGCACTGAATTTCATAGCCAGGCCACTTCACATCTCCTTATATGCAGATGACATGCTGCTATACGTCCGGGACCCGGAGACTCATTTGAACGCTATACTCAGGGAATACATACGGTTCGGGGGACATTCGGGACTAGCCATAAATTGGTCCAAATCATCTATCATACCCCTCACGGACACCACATCTACGTTTGCGGTGGACTTTCCGCTGGGTTGGCAACGAGATCCTATACGCTACCTAGGGGTCATGTACCACAGAGATCCGGATGAGGTGCTCAGGGCAAACTACGGAGTGGTGCTGACAAAACTGGAGGAAAGTGTGCAACGATGGATACATCTGCCCCTTTCATTGGCGGACAGGATAGCGATTGTTAAAATGAACATACTGCCCAAGCTATTATACCTGTTTAACAACATCCCAATCACTCCACCGCAGACTATCTTCCGACACATTAACTCCTTGGTGCGGACCCTGATATGGGCAGGTAAACAGGCACGTGTGGATCTGCGAACTCTGCAACTCCCACTTGCTAGAGGTGGTTTCGGGGTGCCTGACTTTCTCCTGTATTACTTGTGCGCGCAAGCACAATATGCAGCTTATTGGTATCACGCAGTTCCTTACCTCGCCCACACCGCTATAGAGGAAAGCGACGCGCACCCTATTCCACTCACGGCAATCATCTCACATACCCGCCCCCCGCTCCACGCTAGAGATATCAACACGGTAGATACCACGGTCAAAGCCTGGCATAAAATGGGGCAACTAGCTCACAAGACACCACTATATGCGCCAGCCATGATGCTACACCACCACCAGGAGCTCTCGGTGACTGGGGAGAGCGTCGGAATGTCACTACTGGCCAAAGCCGGTATCGATAGGATGGGGGACGTGTTTCGAGATGGGGAGTTCGTGAGCCTAGACAACCTAGATTATGTTAATAACCAGACAACCATGTTTCGGTTCACTTATTACAGACTCAATAGAGCCCTGAGGGAGCACTACCCCACGTTCCCTTCAGAACCGCAATGCCTTGCACCGCTGCAGCTATTAATCACAACTAATGACTTATCACACCTGGTGTCCAGGCTGTACTCGGCCGCACAACTGGACCTGGACGGGCAAGCGTTCAAAGCGAGAGAGCGGTGGGATGCACTACTAGAAGCGCCATTATCTGATGAAGAGTGGGCTAACACATGCGCTTTGACACACATACTCACGCCGAATGGTAATTTGAGGCTGATTCACTTTAAATTCCTCCATCAAGTATATTACACACCAGAGAAATTGTTTAAATTTGGGCTGCAAGAGGGGGACAGATGTAAAAGATGCAACATGGAGGGTGCGGGTTTTGCACATTTGGCGTGGGACTGCGCGAAGGTGGCAGGGTACTGGGAGCAGGTAACTACTACTTTATCTGTCATGCTGGAGGAGGGGGTACACTGCACACCCAAGCTCTGTTTACTGGGGATAGTGCCGCAGTTAAGAGCCTTGAAGAAGAAGTTCTGTGCAATAGCGCTCTTACTGGCGAAGCGACAAGTGGCACAATGCTGGCATAGTCGGAAAGTGCCGAAGTTAAAAACATGGTTGCATGACATGTCCACATGCCGTGACAAGTTACAAACTTTCGAAGAACTGCTACCAGCTACGTCCAGACCCAAAAACATATGGGTCTATCTAGAGGATTATCTGACGTCATTGCAGGATAATGAGGAACTTCCACACATAGACTGAATGGGTTGCATGATTGCATGAGTGCTGATGGGACAGGTGTGAGAGGGCGGCGGGGGGAGAGGGGCCTTAGGTAAATTGTAGCGACTGCTGGATAGTACATTAAGATTACATGATACGGCCGAATTGGGGTATGTTGTTCTAATGTTCTTGTTATAAAAAGTGGAAAAAAGTGAGACTCAGTTAGAATGCCAGCGATTAACCATACGTGTAACAATCTGCAATATACTAAAACCTGTGTAACATTGGATCACAATGATGGTTAATGGAATAAACGTAGCGGGCCGGCCTCCGGGTTGTAGGCTCATGCTGTGTCAAAGGCTTGATTTTCAATAAAGGTCTTGCGGAAAAAAAAAAAAAAAAAAAAAAAGGAGATCTTGATTTGGTGTGGATATTTCAGGATCTCGACCGGACCATAAATTTCATAGTCAGTGTTGTCCCAGGCTACCCCACCAGGTATAGGATTGGCTGTGAAGTTGGCTGAAGAAAGTTCTGAAGAAAGTTCTCTTTTCTCGACGTGTGAAGATGTGTGTGGTTTGAGGACCAAGTTGATGTTCTGACTTGCTGTGTCCATTTTAGCATATTTTCCCTCAATGAAGCGTCCCAAAGTAAATACCATGATGAGCCAAAGTATGAGGATAAATGCACCAAAACCCACCCAAAATTCAATCCATGGAGAAACCAGATATGTTTCTTTCAGTTGTTTCAAAAGTTCCTTAGCTTTGTCTTTAAAGGATTTTGATGATGGCTGTGTCTTTGATTCACTGAAGCCGTCAGAGGAATCATTGAAGTTGATGAAGTAACCGGATGCAGTTCTGTCAATTGTTCCAATTGGTTCAGGATTTCTGTTTTTTGCATTTTCACTTGGTACTTCATTGTAGATTGGTGTGTCTCTGCTAAATGTCTTTATTTGGGTTTTCAGAGGTCGGAGTTCTATTGCATTGTTGCATAGTCCTTCTTGTTCTTCTGCAGGCGTTTCGAATGTGATGAGCCTTTTTGTTAGGACCTCTGTACTGGTAGCAAACCTTGGTGTTCTGCTACTTATTGGGAGTCCACTTGGCCTACTGTTTGTTATCGGCCACATGTTGTGGTTTTACCAGGTCGATGGATACAACTCTGTTCTCCTTTTTTCCAGCAAGTGGCGGTAGTACAACTGATCTTGTCCCGTTGACAGACAAGACAGGAACTGCTTTTCTATAAGAAGGCCCAAATTCCTTCTTTACCGCGATCTTCTCCCTGACTAGATCCCCGACTTTTGGAATCCAGACAGGTCTTGCTGGGACAGGTGGTGATTCTTCAGTGGTTGTTGGCTGTTGTTTCAACTGTATGTTGCTCAGGTCTTTTCTTGTTTTGTTTAAGTCCTGCAAAATAGCCAAACGGTCTTTGACATCAAAGGTTTTTTCTATTACCACTGAAGTCTGACTATCAAGGTCAGAGATCAACATCCTAGTTCCGAATAATAATTCGTACGGACTGAATCCCTTCAGAGAATTTCTTGGCAAGTTATTTAGACTACGTTGGACACTTATTAGATGTTTGACCCACCCAGCTCCCGAACCTAATACCTTTGCCGTTATAGATTGCTTTATGTCACGGTTTTTTCTTTCAACAAATCCGTTCCCCTCAGGGTGAAATGGACAAGAGTACCGCAATTGCACGCCCATGCTGACCATGGCCTCCTTATAAGCCCTAGAGCTAAAAGCAGGACCATTGTCCGAATGCAGCATGCCAATTGCGTATGTGCCGATAAAGACTCGCAAATCTTTTATAACAGTTCTGGCGTCAGCCGTTCGCTGGGGCCACATCCATATGAATCTCGTGCATGAATCCACTGCGACCAAGATATATTTATAGTTACCATCCCTTTGTAAGGGACCGCAGTGGTCTAGATGAACACAGGCTAATGGTTTATCCGAGATTAGAAGGGGCGTCTGTGCTGGACGTCTCACCGTTGATACTTTCATTTTTTGACATATTTCACATGCTAGAACATAGTTCCTTGTTTGTCTTCTCATTTGTGGCCACCAGTATCTCTGTTTTAATAATGATACTGTGGCTGAGACGCCAGCATGAATAGAAGCAAGCCCTTCGTGTGCCGCTATTATTAGTCCTAACCTATGTTCCATGTTTGGAATTGCCCTATCCCCCACTCCAGGGATTCGAGCAAAAGGAACATTGTTTGCATCAGTTATGTATGAGTATTTTACTGGAAAGCCTTTAGGGAGTGGTTCTATCGAATCCTTTTCTGAAGCGCTGACAGCTTGTAATATTTCGCTGTCTATTTTTGTTTTTGACCGGGTGACGGCAGCTACGGAAGCCGTTTGCACAGCTGCCTTCGCGGCCTCATCGGCCAATGAATTCCCTGCAACGTGAACGCCATCACGTTGATGACTCAGTGTATGTATCACGTGAGTCTTTGGTAGTTCTTTTTGTAAAAGAGCTACTTGTTCCCAGAGCATTTTATGCTTGATTGTGCCACCTTTCGCATCCTTGAAACCGTTCTGAAGCCAGATCTGCAAGTATTCATTATAAGACTGAACGCAATAATACGAATCGCACACTATGAGTGTGGGGAATTCTCGATCGGTATTTTCAAGCGCCATCTTGAATGCTAGTAGTTCAGCTCGCTGAGCTGTACAATCTCCTAGGGATTGTGTTTTAGTGAGGGTTGGTTTAAATTTCCCTTCGTGCCAACGACCTTTAACAATCGCGCACGCAGCACTGTAAGCTTGTTTACCCCCTACTGCGGGTTGTGCTGATCCGTCTGTATATATTATACAGCCGTAGTGATCTAGAGGCAGAATTTCGGTTGGCGGAGGACATTCAAATTCATATTGGAGAAATTCTTGTGTTTTTAAATAAGGATCAAATTCGTACACCACGTCTGTTGCAGCAAGAGAGTTAGCCCATTGTATCCATCTCGGATGGAGTGCTTTAGCATTTGGAATGCTTGCCTTTGTTACCGCCTCTAAGGCTGGTATTGGTGTCACGATTACTATTCGTTTACCTTGTGCCAGGGCTCGTTCTTTTGCTATAGCTGTCTGTGTTGCTGTAAGAATTTTTTCCGTTGGGCTAAATTTCATTTCAGCCTTAGTGTACAAGTGTGATTTGAATGCAATTGGTACCTTTTCTCCCTCATTAGAGGTCAGGTATGTGAATCCGCATCTCCCTGGGATGACTCGAATCACAAGATTGCGTGTGTTATCACGTGTTTCTAATTTTGTTTTAATTAGCATGTCTGTTTGTAAGGATCTCAAAATTTCTGTGTGTGTTTGAGTCCAATTGGATCTTTTAAAGTCTGGTTTAATTAGATCATAAAGGGGTTTGACCCTTTCTGCGTAATTTGCAATGTATGTTCTTCCGAAATTTAGGAAGCCTAGAATTGACTGTAGGTTTTTTAGTGTTTTAGGAGCTTGGATTACGGCACATTTCTCTAGGAAATTGTCTGCCAGGCTTTTGCCTTCACTTGATAACTCATATCCTAAGAATAGGACTGTCAGATGGGCAATTCTGGACTTTTTGAAGTTGAATTTGTAACCCTCTGCAGCGAACCCAAGTATTATGGTGTTCACCCTTTTCAAGTGAGTCTCCAAGTCATCATCTGTTAAGTAAATGTCATCGACATAGGATAATGCTTCATCATCATATAGTTGTAGTAATTCTGTTACTCTCGCTGAGAATACCCCCGGGCTGTTCTTGTACCCCTGGGCTAACCGACAGAATTGTTTTTGAGTGCCATTTACTGAGAATGCAGTTAAATATCTGCTCTCTGGTGCTATGTTTTGACAAAAGAATCCATTGGAGATGTCCAAGGTTGTTTTGTATTTTTTGCACACTATGTTATTCATTAGTGCAGCACTGTGTGAGTTTTGCACTGCAAAAGTTTTGCAACATGTGTTAAGGTGTCGGTAATCCAAAACTAGACGATATGAATTGTCTGGTTTGGAGACCGGAAACAAAGGATTGTTCATTTGTGAGGTGCAAGTTTCAATCACCCCCTGGTATTCTAGCTGATCTAGTATTTCATTTACTTGTTTTTTAGCTTCTTGCTTAATTGGGTACTGCCTTTGTGCAGTAGGTTGTGATTTTAACTGGATTTTGTGAGGAGGAGAATCCTCATCCCATCCTACATGATTTTTATATAAAGCAGGTGCTAAGGCCACTGCCCACTTTCTAGCAAGTGTGTATTTTTTATGAATCGGTATTTGATTCGAGAAGGCAGGCATAATTACTTCTTCGCCATGAGGGCACTCCCTGACAAACTCTGGTGGCCAGTCTTTTTCAGCTAGAAGGATGTCATAACCCTTTGAGAGGTTATCCCAAAATAGTCCCCTAATTTTCCTAGTCTTATCTCCCTCTATACGTAATGTTATTTCGTATATCTTGTGGGGCTTGCTAACTCTGGTGTCTGCAGTTTCCACTTGAAGGTATTCATTTGTGTCCACTGTCTCCAGATGATTCATAAGGACTTTGCGAGCTATGCTCACCTCTGCTGCGCTGTCTAGCATTGTCTGAGCCCATTCTCCGTTTTTCAGTTGTGTCCTCAGTATTCTCGGCATTTTTAACTACCTTGATACTGGCTACCTTCTTTTTTGGAAATTGTAATTTCTTTTTTAGCTGAGCAGGTTCCTTGTCTTTGGACTTGGCGTGCTCTTCTGATCGTCCTCTTCTTTCCGATTTCTGCGAGGAATTCTGAAAAGATTGAGAGGGACGTGTATCAATGTCTTGATATCTATCAGGTTTTTTAATATTATCCCTATTTCTAAGGTTATATCTATTCCCAGAGGGGTCACTCTGCGGTGACCTCTGTCTTTGGTTTGGAGATTTCTCTCTTCGCCTAGGAGACCTTCCTCGGGACTGGAATTTCTTTTCTTTAGGATTGGATTGTTTGTTTCCATACCAGTTCTTTTTTGGTGAATTATTATTATTAAAAAATATTTTTTCTGGACTTGTAGTCAGTTGCGGTTTTACTGGTATTCCACCTAGACTATCTCTGCCTAGTTCTTCATAGGATTTTTCTATGATTCTGGCAATTTCAGCTGGTTGGTCTGCTATATCTGTCTCTTTTAACCTCTGGCGGATCGCCACGTTTGCTGCTTCACCTTTTATGTTGGCTAGTAATATAGCCGAGACCTGCTTGAAGTCTTTCAGTAATTTCATACCAAGAGTTAAAGCAGGTTCTGGACCGTATTCATCTTGAATTTGTTTTAGCACATCTGGTATTACCGAAATGGATGGAACACCGTGCGTTTTTGTGTAGATGGAAGCAAAGACTGTACCCCAAGTGTCACAGTCCTCAATGTGTGGTGCGATTCCCATTGGGAGACATATAGTCAGAATCCTGTGTTTTTCTAGCGGGGTGGTGTCAGGAAACACCGCCTCTATTTGGGTAATTTTCTGTGCCAACCAGAATGGTATCTGTTCCCGTTTAGCTGGAACTTTACCTAGGCAGGATTGGATGTTCTGTGGTGTAATTTTATTTGTGTTCCCCTGGTGAGGGGTCAGCTGTGGAAGTTTAATCGCTGGCTGAATTGTTGAAGTCCGCATTACATACTGAACTAATTGTCTATGAATTTTTAGTAGTTGTTTTAGCTGTATTAACAGCTCTGCTGCAGGCATTCTTTCGATGTCTGGATGTGGTGTGTATCCGGCTAAGACCGGCCACGTTGCTCCTGGTCTTCCTAAAGGACCGAGCCTTGTAATGTGATTGTTATGTTTTAGGGCGCCATCAAATAAGAGCAAATGCTCTTGGAATTTGAGTGGTACTTCCACCTCCTCGAAAGGAGTGTACGTTTCAGGAGGTTCCTCTACTTTGTAATAGTGGAAGTACTTTGTTACAGCATTTGCTGCTGGAAAATGTATCCATGAATAGTATACCTCTGTCTGCCGATATTCGTGTGCCTCGATTACGAATATGACTGTGCCACCTCTAGGTGTCAGTCCATTTTCTATAAGTTTTAGAGTTATAGATCTCCTTTTGATGACCGGAATGAGTATTATTTCCGCGTCTGCTGCTTGCATGGTAGCATCAGCATCTGCGAGTTCAGTTGCTAATCTAACTGCCTCTCTTTCATCATCACTCTCTGCCATTTTACAGACAGGATGGTATTATGTTTGTTTGCAGATCAGGTTTCTTTATGGAAACAGAGATTAGATGCACAATATTTTGGAACTGTTTTATCCTTCAACGTTGACTTGACCAAGAACCATACATAGGAGTTCCCTCCTGCGAGGTTTTGGAGGATATAACCTTTCACCCACTCCAGACGTCTTTGGAGTATTTGGGAAAAGGGGTCTGAGTGAGAAAGCACGACTGAGTTACTCTAAATGTCTTACGTTAGTTTTATCGCCCTTTCCAAACGCGTTGGGCGCCATGTAGTGTAGCTCCTATTTTCCCAATAGGCTCTGCGCATTGGAATAGTACCTACAGCAGTAAAGGCCAGACGTTAACTAGGTCTACTACTGTCGATACTAGACTTAATTTTTGGGTTTGCCAGCTAAGCTCAGAGTTCGCTAGAAACTTTCTCGAATGTTCAAGGAAGGAATTAACTCCCCTGATTAGACAAGAAGGGATTTAGTTTCTGACAACCATAGAACATGACAACTTTGCTCTCCCCTAATCAAGAGTCAATCTCGAGAGTCGTGTGAGCACAAGGCAATTATTTTACTCAGTCAGTACGTGCATTCTTAGTCTCATCAGAATGTAGAGAAAAGGAAGAGACGGGCGTGTTCAATAAAAGATGTTATTTATTGATCAGTCTCATTTCTCGTACAAGAGAAATGGATCGATATTATTGCAATACTTATAGTTAAGTAAAGTGCATACATTAAAAGCAATAGTATAAAATAATACTGTAAAAACATTGATATGGTTTCTGAGCCATATGATGTTTAAAATGATTAAAATATATTTACATACACATATACATTTGACTAAACGTACTCAACTGGTGTTTCTAAATACGCCTACCCCGTGTACCTGACCTAAGTCTAATGCGTGGGCGGGAATAGAAAGTTACAGTTTTAAGTTAAGTTTGTTTTTGCCAAGTGAATAACTAAAGAACTCTCTGTGAGGGGTTATTCAGTTCTGTACCTGGAATTTAGGATGGATGAGGAATGGTATCTCTTTCTCTGCTCTCGATATTCCAGGCTGCCTGCGAGGGCTGCCCAGAAGCGCCGGTGCTGGGTCTCTCGGCTTGAGATAGCAGCGCGTCTCTCAGCGCGTCAGGAAGGCGGGGCTGTTGCCAGCGGGGTCTGCTTCTGCTCTCGGCTTCGGCAAGTATGGCTGCTCCGTCTTGTCACCACGCGTGTGTTTGCATAGGGCAAGGTCGGCAATATTTATACCTTAAAGGTGCCGAGATTGACGTAAGGATGGACATAGGTACGTCAATAAAGATGTCATACGACTTGCTCGTTAGCACATTCTTTACTAAAGTTCTCTGTGAAATCAAAACAATGGCCGCACGGATTGTCCAGGTTGTCATAGGTTTGATTTGTTATGAGAACGTCGTATGCCTTATCAGGGGCTGGAGGAATGTCGCTTGTCTAATTAGATCTCAAGCGTTATGACCTAATCAGATAACACGTTCCTGTGCCGTAGTGTGACTGCGTCAGATAACGGTATCTGCATCATGGGGGTTTTCTTGCCTCATGGGCTGACTGTTAGTTAACTTGATAGTTAGTTTAACCAGAATAGGGTCAGGAATAGGGGGACTGATTCAGAACCTATAGAAATACACGACACCCACTCCACGCTAACTATGGTCATATCTACTAATCTATGCATAGTATAACATAGTACAACATACTATAGAGTATAGTGTATACCTTACCACCCCAAAATACATAAATGCATTTCGAAATTTTCAAATATACTGAAAAATTGCAGTCATATATATTGTATGGACTTAAGCTATGAATTAAATGCAAAAGTAAATACGCATTGTTATGCATTATTGCTTATTGGTATATGAGAAATACACATGAAATGGCTCTTAATATTGCTATACAGAAAGGAAGTTCGAGACCATTTCATCACATAATAAAATATTTGTGAACATCCCAGCGGGCAGCTAAAGTCTATAAAGTATCTAAAAATAGAAATTTTAGTTCTCTAGGAATAGTTTCTTACTTTAAGCAGAAGATCAGTGTCCCGGGAAAAAATATGTAGAAAAATATTTTAAGGGGCTTGCTGAAAAAAATTGCTGTCCGTGAACTGGAGTGAAATTGTTCATGTGACTTTATTTTTAAAATTGAAGGCCGAATTCAGGGAACACCGTGTGCGAGTTTACTCAAAAGTCTCTATTTCTGTTCCGGAGAGAACATCATATCATTCAGGCTTTCGAAAAAACTGTCAACAGCTTCATGGGAAAGTTCCACTAAGTCGGAAATAGGGGTAACCATGCATTCGTGCGCATGATTGTCTCCATTGACATTCTGATTTGCATTGCTGACAGAAGGTCGTACCTGTTCGATGTTGCTTTCATCTTGAACTTCACTACTCTTCAATCGTAGTGGTGAAGATTCCAGGAATGCCGTCATCAGGATTGGCAGCCTTTGAGGGCAGCACAAAGCGTGAACCTTGGTAGGAACCAACAGTGTATCTGCATCCACTGGCGCATCCGATTGTAGCGTCAGACAGGTGTCTAACACGCATTCTTCTCCGCATAGCAGACACCTTAGTACAGGTAAAACACATCTTTGCCACATTGGTCGAAATGATAGAAACCAAGTCATGTTTAGGTCTCTAAGCCGGGATAGTCCCAGGATTTTTGATATCCGGTCCCGGTATCCAATGGCTAGGATCGTATCTTCCATTGTCGCGAGAGTTTGATCTGTGACATGGGTTGCCATAACGAAAAATAAGGACTAGGAATAGGATTCCTGCAATTAGTCCCAGGATCAGGGGAAGTCCGCCAAAAATCGAATGGACGAAATCTGGAAAAATACCCAGTATGGCTTTGAATGGTGTTAATGCCATCGAAAATACTGTCTTAAATACCTTTGAGACCCCAGTGGTATCAGAAATATTTAAGATTTCGCTTAGGATTTCCGCGAAATGTACGGGGGAATTAGTTGATAATAATGTATGTATCTCTGCAGTCGTCCTTGCGACTTGTAGATCATACGTTTCTTTTGATGACGTGAGCCTTGTAGGCGTCTGAAGAAGCACTGTTTTCATTTTGCTTAAAGTGTCTATTCGAATAGAAGTAATTTTCAAACTGGGCCATGCCCTTGCCTCCCTGTCTGGAAAGGAGCTGGGGAATAAAGAACGTCCACAGCACTTGACCTTCGCCGTTGTAGTGACTAGATAAGGAGTCCCGGGCATAAGACTACAACATCTGCGGTCTACAATAAGAATGTAACTCCCATTATAGAGTATTTGAAAGAATGGTTCTATTTCAGTTGCAGGTGCGCCTTGCTGGTGACATGAAAGGTTGTATGAATTCCCTTCACAGGCTCCGTGCAAACTAATACCGTTACACAGAAGCGTGCCGCTTAGTGACATAGCACAATTGTTGCCACTAAGAAACACTTTCTGTCCTTTATTACTGACACATGCATGTGAATAGGGCAGGTTCCAAGTTGTTTTAAGGTACCCCTTTCCCAATTTCTCGTACATGCCAGCCTGTATATATTTTTGGCAGTATTGAAACCTGAAGGTTGAGATTGGAATATTTATGATTCCGTGTATTATCCATTCACTGACAGGTCGTTCTGACATTGTCATTGGTAATCTTTCTAGTTTTTCAATGCTCAAGATTGTATAATCAGCACCCTTTTGCGCCATACCGATTTGTCTATCAGTAAGGTTAAAGATTTGGAATAGTGACGTTGTGTTGATTAAACGCCAAGGCACATAGCCTGAACGCAGATTTTGTAACGTCCAGCCAAGCTGTACAATGGAACGCAATTGTGACTGACCATGTTGTAATAACAGTAAGTCTTGTGATAATATATCGATTGCTGAAGACACAATGCTGTCCAATGAAAAAATTCTGGAGGACAGAGTCATTAACCCATTGTCCACTACAGAAAGTGATTTTTCCAAATTAATACGGTCAATTTCCCGTATTCTTTCTGCTGTCTCAATTTGAGTAACCTTCCAGGCCTCATTGTATGCTGCATATACAGAGGCTGCTATGAAACGCTTTTGACGCTGTTTGCGTGGTCCCAGTATGAAATCACGCAAGTCAGCACCATCAGTAAGTAAAGTTAGGTGTTGCTTAATTTCAGGCAGTGTGGAAGTCTGTAGCCATTGAAGGCATAATTTGCCCACACTGTAGGTTGTTATTATCCCTGGATGATGTCTTTGGGGATATCTTGGGTCTGGCCTGGTCATTTTGAAACCCTGTGTTTTATTCAGGAATCTATCTTGACAGTAATTTGTATCTGTGGGCCAGATCAACCATTGTTTCCAATCAGGATGTGTTCTGTTTTGGTTTATTATATGGTTTACGTCTATCTCTTCATCTGTATCAGAGCTATTGCTAAACATTGTTGGCTTCGGAATAGACGGTTTAATTAAATCTTTGATTTTGGCTAAGCCAAGACAGGTGGTTTGTTGAACAGTGTCATTTAAAAATATCATTTGTTCTGGGATCATGCAGGCTCTAAACAAAGCTTCTATACCCTGTACTTGCCATTCTTTTATACCCCAAACACTTTTCAAATCAACATTTTTGTCCCAATAATCAAATCCAAATGTATTCATTTTTTCGAAGAAAGAATCTGAATATATCAATTTTGTGTTGGTTATCATGGTTTTCATCCCTGTCTTGTTTGACAATTTAAAATAAAATGTTTCAGCATTACTTATGTTAAAACCTGAAAAATATGAATATTTGTCATACACGGTTCTAGAGCTCCCTTTTGGAGGTGTAGCACAATGTTCCCATTGATTATAATTTAAAACATTTCTAGGTTGTGCCGATTTATGCAAAAAATGGTTACCATAATGGTTATAGCAATACATACTATCATAATTTGTAGAACCTTGCAAATAATCATGTTTTGTAAATTTAGCAGACATTACTAAGTCCGACATCATATTGTTGATGCTTTCGAAGTCCCAATCATCAGCAAATGAGTTTGGTTTTGCAAAATCACTCAAGGAGATCTTGATTTGGTGTGGATATTTCAGGATCTCGACCGGACCATAAATTTCATAGTCAGTGTTGTCCCAGGCTACCCCACCAGGTATAGGATTGGCTGTGAAGTTGGCTGAAGAAAGTTCTGAAGAAAGTTCTCTTTTCTCGACGTGTGAAGATGTGTGTGGTTTGAGGACCAAGTTGATGTTCTGACTTGCTGTGTCCATTTTAGCATATTTTTCCTCAATGAAGCGTCCCAAAGTAAATACCATGATGAGCCAAAGTATGAGGATAAATGCACCAAAACCCACCCAAAATTCAATCCATGGAGAAACCAGATATGTTTCTTTCAGTTGTTTCAAAAGTTCCTTAGCTTTGTCTTTAAAGGATTTTGATGATGGCTGTGTCTTTGATTCACTGAAGCCGTCAGAGGAATCATTGAAGTTGATGAAGTAACCGGATGCAGTTCTGTCAATTGTTCCAATTGGTTCAGGATTTCTGTTTTTTGCATTTTCACTTGGTACTTCATTGTAGATTGGTGTGTCTCTGCTAAATGTCTTTATTTGGGTTTTCAGAGGTCTGAGTTCTATTGCATTGTTGCATAGTCCTTCTTGTTCTTCTGCAGGCGTTTCGAATGTGATGAGCCTTTTTGTTAGGACCTCTGTACTGGTAGCAAACCTTGGTGTTCTGCTACTTATTGGGAGTCCACTTGGCCTACTGTTTGTTATCGGCCACATGTTGTGGTTTTACCAGGTCGATGGATACAACTCTGTTCTCCTTTTTTCCAGCAAGTGGCGGTAGTACAACTGATCTTGTCCCGTTGACAGACAAGACAGGAACTGCTTTTCTATAAGAAGGCCCAAATTCCTTCTTTACCGCGATCTTCTCCCTGACTAGATCCCCGACTTTTGGAATCCAGACAGGTCTTGCTGGGACAGGTGGTGATTCTTCAGTGGTTGTTGGCTGTTGTTTCAACTGTATGTTGCTCAGGTCTTTTCTTGTTTTGTTTAAGTCCTGCAAAATAGCCAAACGGTCTTTGACATCAAAGGTTTTTTCTATTACCACTGAAGTCTGACTATCAAGGTCAGAGATCAACATCCTAGTTCCGAATAATAATTCGTACGGACTGAATCCCTTCAGAGAATTTCTTGGCAAGTTATTTAGACTACGTTGGACACTTATTAGATGTTTGACCCACCCAGCTCCCGAACCTAATACCTTTGCCGTTATAGATTGCTTTATGTCACGGTTTTTTCTTTCAACAATTCCGTTCCCCTCAGGGTGAAATGGACAAGAGTACCGCAATTGCACGCCCATGCTGACCATGGCCTCCTTATAAGCCCTAGAGCTAAAAGCAGGACCATTGTCCGAATGCAGCATGCCAATTGCGTATGTGCCGATAAAGACTCGCAAATCTTTTATAACAGTTCTGGCGTCAGCCGTTCGCTGGGGCCACATCCATATGAATCTCGTGCATGAATCCACTGCGACCAAGATATATTTATAGTTACCATCCCTTTGTAAGGGACCGCAGTGGTCTAGATGAACACAGGCTAATGGTTTATCCGAGATTAGAAGGGGCGTCTGTGCTGGACGTCTCACCGTTGATACTTTCATTTTTTGACATATTTCACATGCTAGAACATAGTTCCTTGTTTGTCTTCTCATTTGTGGCCACCAGTATCTCTGTTTTAATAATGATACTGTGGCTGAGACGCCAGCATGAATAGAAGCAAGCCCTTCGTGTGCCGCTATTATTAGTCCTAACCTATGTTCCATGTTTGGAATTGCCCTATCCCCCACTCCAGGGATTCGAGCAAAAGGAACATTGTTTGCATCAGTTATGTATGAGTATTTTACTGGAAAGCCTTTAGGGAGTGGTTCTATCGAATCCTTTTCTGAAGCGCTGACAGCTTGTAATATTTCGCTGTCTATTTTTGTTTTTGACCGGGTGACGGCAGCTACGGAAGCCGTTTGCACAGCTGCCTTCGCGGCCTCATCGGCCAATGAATTCCCTGCAATGTGAACGCCATCACGTTGATGACTCAGTGTATGTATCACGTGAGTCTTTGGTAGTTCTTTTTGTAAAAGAGCTACTTGTTCCCAGAGCATTTTATGCTTGATTGTGCCACCTTTCGCATCCTTGAAACCGTTCTGAAGCCAGATCTGCAAGTATTCATTATAAGACTGAACGCAATAATACGAATCGCACACTATGAGTGTGGGGAATTCTCGATCGGTATTTTCAAGCGCCATCTTGAATGCTAGTAGTTCAGCTCGCTGAGCTGTACAATCTCCTAGGGATTGTGTTTTAGTGAGGGTTGGTTTAAATTTCCCTTCGTGCCAACGACCTTTAACAATCGCGCACGCAGCACTGTAAGCTTGTTTACCCCCTACTGCGGGTTGTGCTGATCCGTCTGTATATATTATACAGCCGTAGTGATCTAGAGGCAGAATTTCGGTTGGCGGAGGACATTCAAATTCATATTGGAGAAATTCTTGTGTTTTTAAATAAGGATCAAATTCGTACACCACGTCTGTTGCAGCAAGAGAGTTAGCCCATTGTATCCATCTCGGATGGAGTGCTTTAGCATTTGGAATGCTTGCCTTTGTTACCGCCTCTAAGGCTGGTATTGGTGTCACGATTACTATTCGTTTACCTTGTGCCAGGGCTCGTTCTTTTGCTATAGCTGTCTGTGTTGCTGTAAGAATTTTTTCCGTTGGGCTAAATTTCATTTCAGCCTTAGTGTACAAGTGTGATTTGAATGCAATTGGTACCTTTTCTCCCTCATTAGAGGTCAGGTATGTGAATCCGCATCTCCCTGGGATGACTCGAATCACAAGATTGCGTGTGTTATCACGTGTTTCTAATTTTGTTTTAATTAGCATGTCTGTTTGTAAGGATCTCAAAATTTCTGTGTGTGTTTGAGTCCAATTGGATCTTTTAAAGTCTGGTTTAATTAGATCATAAAGGGGTTTGACCCTTTCTGCGTAATTTGCAATGTATGTTCTTCCGAAATTTAGGAAGCCTAGAATTGACTGTAGGTTTTTTAGTGTTTTAGGAGCTTGGATTACGGCACATTTCTCTAGGAAATTGTCTGCCAGGCTTTTGCCTTCACTTGATAACTCATATCCTAAGAATAGGACTGTCAGATGGGCAATTCTGGACTTTTTGAAGTTGAATTTGTAACCCTCTGCAGCGAACCCAAGTATTATGGTGTTCACCCTTTTCAAGTGAGTCTCCAAGTCATCATCTGTTAAGTAAATGTCATCGACATAGGATAATGCTTCATCATCATATAGTTGTAGTAATTCTGTTACTCTCGCTGAGAATACCCCCGGGCTGTTCTTGTACCCCTGGGCTAACCGACAGAATTGTTTTTGAGTGCCATTTACTGAGAATGCAGTTAAATATCTGCTCTCTGGTGCTATGTTTTGACAAAAGAATCCATTGGAGATGTCCAAGGTTGTTTTGTATTTTTTGCACACTATGTTATTCATTAGTGCAGCACTGTGTGAGTTTTGCACTGCAAAAGTTTTGCAACATGTGTTAAGGTGTCGGTAATCCAAAACTAGACGATATGAATTGTCTGGTTTGGAGACCGGAAACAAAGGATTGTTCATTTGTGAGGTGCAAGTTTCAATCACCCCCTGGTATTCTAGCTGATCTAGTATTTCATTTACTTGTTTTTTAGCTTCTTGCTTAATTGGGTACTGCCTTTGTGCAGTAGGTTGTGATTTTAACTGGATTTTGTGAGGAGGAGAATCCTCATCCCATCCTACATGATTTTTATATAAAGCAGGTGCTAAGGCCACTGCCCACTTTCTAGCAAGTGTGTATTTTTTATGAATCGGTATTTGATTCGAGAAGGCAGGCATAATTACTTCTTCGCCATGAGGGCACTCCCTGACAAACTCTGGTGGCCAGTCTTTTTCAGCTAGAAGGATGTCATAACCCTTTGAGAGGTTATCCCAAAATAGTCCCCTAATTTTCCTAGTCTTATCTCCCTCTATACGTAATGTTATTTCGTATATCTTGTGGGGCTTGCTAACTCTGGTGTCTGCAGTTTCCACTTGAAGGTATTCATTCGTGTCCACTGTCTCCAGATGATTCATAAGGACTTTGCGAGCTATGCTCACCTCTGCTGCGCTGTCTAGCATTGTCTGAGCCCATTCTCCGTTTTTCAGTTGTGTCCTCAGTATTCTCGGCATTTTTAACTACCTTGATACTGGCTACCTTCTTTTTTGGAAATTGTAATTTCTTTTTTAGCTGAGCAGGTTCCTTGTCTTTGGACTTGGCGTGCTCTTCTGATCGTCCTCTTCTTTCCGATTTCTGCGAGGAATTCTGAAAAGATTGAGAGGGACGTGTATCAATGTCTTGATATCTATCAGGTTTTTTAATATTATCCCTATTTCTAAGGTTATATCTATTCCCAGAGGGGTCACTCTGCGGTGACCTCTGTCTTTGGTTTGGAGATTTCTCTCTTCGCCTAGGAGACCTTCCTCGGGACTGGAATTTCTTTTCTTTAGGATTGGATTGTTTGTTTCCATCCCAGTTCTTTTTTGGTGAATTATTATTATTAAAAAATATTTTTTCTGGACTTGTAGTCAGTTGCGGTTTTACTGGTATTCCACCTAGACTATCTCTGCCTAGTTCTTCATAGGATTTTTCTATGATTCTGGCAATTTCAGCTGGTTGGTCTGCTATATCTGTCTCTTTTAACCTCTGGCGGATCGCCACGTTTGCTGCTTCACCTTTTATGTTGGCTAGTAATATAGCCGAGACCTGCTTGAAGTCTTTCAGTAATTTCATACCAAGAGTTAAAGCAGGTTCTGGACCGTATTCATCTTGAATTTGTTTTAGCACATCTGGTATTACCGAAATGGATGGAACACCGTGCGTTTTTGTGTAGATGGAAGCAAAGACTGTACCCCAAGTGTCACAGTCCTCAATGTGTGGTGCGATTCCCATTGGGAGACATATAGTCAGAATCCTGTGTTTTTCTAGCGGGGTGGTGTCAGGAAACACCGCCTCTATTTGGGTAATTTTCTGTGCCAACCAGAATGGTATCTGTTCCCGTTTAGCTGGAACTTTACCTAGGCAGGATTGGATGTTCTGTGGTGTAATTTTATTTGTGTTCCCCTGGTGAGGGGTCAGCTGTGGAAGTTTAATCGCTGGCTGAATTGTTGAAGTCCGCATTACATACTGAACTAATTGTCTATGAATTTTTAGTAGTTGTTTTAGCTGTATTAACAGCTCTGCTGCAGGCATTCTTTCGATGTCTGGATGTGGTGTGTATCCGGCTAAGACCGGCCACGTTGCTCCTGGTCTTCCTAAAGGACCGAGCCTTGTAATGTGATTGTTATGTTTTAGGGCGCCATCAAATAAGAGCAAATGCTCTTGGAATTTGAGTGGTACTTCCACCTCCTCGAAAGGAGTGTACGTTTCAGGAGGTTCCTCTACTTTGTAATAGTGGAAGTACTTTGTTACAGCATTTGCTGCTGGAAAATGTATCCATGAATAGTATACCTCTGTCTGCCGATATTCGTGTGCCTCGATTACGAATATGACTGTGCCACCTCTAGGTGTCAGTCCATTTTCTATAAGTTTTAGAGTTATAGATCTCCTTTTGATGACCGGAATGAGTATTATTTCCGCGTCTGCTGCTTGCATGGTAGCATCAGCATCTGCGAGTTCAGTTGCTAATCTAACTGCCTCTCTTTCATCATCACTCTCTGCCATTTTACAGACAGGATGGTATTATGTTTGTTTGCAGATCAGGTTTCTTTATGGAAACAGAGATTAGATGCACAATATTTTGGAACTGTTTTATCCTTCAACGTTGACTTGACCAAGAACCATACATAGGAGTTCCCTCCTGCGAGGTTTTGGAGGATATAACCTTTCACCCACTCCAGACGTCTTTGGAGTATTTGGGAAAAGGGGTCTGAGTGAGAAAGCACGACTGAGTTACTCTAAATGTCTTACGTTAGTTTTATCGCCCTTTCCAAACGCGTTGGGCGCCATGTAGTGTAGCTCCTATTTTCCCAATAGGCTCTGCGCATTGGAATAGTACCTACAGCAGTAAAGGCCTAGGCCAGACATTAACTAGGTCTACTACTGTCGATACTAGACTTAATTTTTGGGTTTGCCAGCTAAGCTCAGAGTTCGCTAGAAACTTTCTCGAATGTTCAAGGAAGGAATTAACTCCCCTGATTAGACAAGAAGGGATTTAGTTTCTGACAACCATAGAACATGACAACTTTGCTCTCCCCTAATCAAGAGTCAATCTCGAGAGTCGTGTGAGCACAAGGCAATTATTTTACTCAGTCAGTACGTGCATTCTTAGTCTCATCAGAATGTAGAGAAAAGGAAGAGACGGGCGTGTTCAATAAAAGATGTTATTTATTGATCAGTCTCTTTTCTCGTACAAGAGAAATGGATCGATATTATTGCAATACTTATAGTTAAGTAAAGTGCATACATTAAAAGCAATAGTATAAAATAATACTGTAAAAACATTGATATGGTTTCTGAGCCATATGATGTTTAAAATGATTAAAATATATTTACATACACATATACATTTGACTAAACGTACTCAACTGGTGTTTCTAAATACGCCTACCCCGTGTACCTGACCTAAGTCTAATGCGTGGGCGGGAATAGAAAGTTACAGTTTTAAGTTAAGTTTGTTTTTGCCAAGTGAATAACTAAAGAACTCTCTGTGAGGGGTTATTCAGTTCTGTACCTGGAATTTAGGATGGATGAGGAATGGTATCTCTTTCTCTGCTCTCGATATTCCAGGCTGCCTGCGAGGGCTGCCCAGAAGCGCCGGTGCTGGGTCTCTCGGCTTGAGATAGCAGCGCGTCTCTCAGCGCGCCAGGAAGGCGGGGCTGTTGCCAGCGGGGTCTACTTCTGCTCTCGGCTTCGGCAAGTATGGCTGCTCCGTCTTGTCACCACGCGTGTGTTTGCATAGGGCAAGGTCGGCAATATTTATACCTTAAAGGTGCCGAGATTGACGTAAGGATGGACATAGGTACGTCAATAAAGATGTCATACGACTTGCTCGTTAGCACATTCTTTACTAAAGTTCTCTGTGAAATCAAAACAATGGCCGCACGGATTGTCCAGGTTGTCATAGGTTTGATTTGTTATGAGAACGTCGTATGCCTTATCAGGGGCTGGAGGAATGTCGCTTGTCTAATTAGATCTCAAGCGTTATGACCTAATCAGATAACACGTTCCTGTGCCGTAGTGTGACTGTGTCAGATAACGGTATCTGCATCATGGGGGTTTTCTTGCCTCATGGGCTGACTGTTAGTTAACTTGATAGTTAGTTTAACCAGAATAGGGTCAGGAATAGGGGGACTGATTCAGAACCTATAGAAATACACGACAGGGCCTGACCACCAGTGAGGATTTTTTGATGCTGAAAGAGCCCCTGTCCAGTGACCTGGCTGCAATTAAATCAAAGCACCAGCCTTCTTCCCCGAAATTACAATTGCAATTGAAATCGATATAGCACTTACTACAACTGGCAAGGGTGTTTTGCCAGGCAGCACACTGCTCTGGAACCCATGGTTAGTGGTTAGCCCATTATTATTGTTTATTGTTAATTATTGGAATTCGTCTTGTGTGCCAAGCAAACTGTTCTGAGCATTGCCTCCAGTGTCTTTGTGGTGGATTAAATTAATAGGAGTTAGGAGTAACCATCAGGGGGGAGGCAAGGTGGGGTATGTGAACTCATGCACACGGTTGGTGGGATTAATAAACTAGAGTAGATTAGGTATTGTTAGGTTGCAAGAGTGACTTTCAGAGGAAGGAGGAGAGTTTGGGATCTTGTAAATGAGTTGTGGGATTTCGCAGAAATATAAAAATAGCGATTAAGGCAAGCATGCATGTTGCAGAGTAGGTTGTGCTCATAGAAAAGAAGCCTACGGAGGATGGAAAGAAGAATAGGGCCATTTGAAAAAAAAGAGGAGGCAACAATCACAAGTTTAAAATCAGAGGTCAGATATTCATAACAGATTGTCAGGATATTGAGAATATTTTTGAGTTAGCATGCAATATGAGGATGAGACTGTACTAATAAACATTATTTGTATGTCAAGATAATGCAATGTTAGATATTAGGCTCTAGAATCAGGCAAACTGCCTTTCTGCAGCCATTCTAGAACACCGCTTCATCAAGGTCATTTGATCAGCTCATGGGTTGGGAAGTGAAATGTAATGGCCAGACACATGTAGAGGGTGATATCAAACATGTTGATGTGCTCAAAGGAAGCAGTAATCGTAATATCATACAACATGATAAAATTCCTGGGAAAACAATATACACAATGAAAAGGAGATTGTACAAATGTAAGAGAGAATTTCTTCTCATTTTCATCCTCAAGTTTGGCTCTGACTATTCATTACAATGGTTAATTCCCTTGTCTGTGATCCTCTAGTTACGCCCTTCGAGGTATATCCCCATTAAGACTTTCATTACACTTCTACTCTAAGAACAGTGTTTTAGCCATCCTCAAGGTTTTCTAAAGTCAGCAAGCTTAGAGTCCCCTAGATACTGGTGCGACTCTTGCAAGTATTTATGGTAAACGTGCTCTTTCATTATAACATTGAACCATTCACTAAAGGTTGTCATCTTATTCCCTTTCACCCAGCCCTCTAGTGACTTTAATGAGGCATACACAAAGTCTTCTGTGGCAAATCTTGCTGTAGAATTCAGATGAAAAGGTGCAAGAATGAGATGACAATATAATCCTAAACTTATTTACACAGAAACCTTCACTACAGCATGTGGCTAAGACGGAGACTTGTACATATGGTGCCTCTACTAAGCCCTTGCTTGCTGAGCAATTAACCTCCTTTTCTGCTCCCTATGCCCCACGGTTAACACCCACCTTCATATTTACCCACAATAGGATCAAATGATGCACACCTGGGGCTTGGGTCTGCTTATTCTGCTGCACTATGGTGCACGAAGGATCGGTTATATGAGGTGCCCTGATATCCTTTAGGTTTACTAGCCAATTATACTGTCAATAAGGATTTGGTTGGTTTCCTTTGGGCAGATACAGCTCCCTCTGTTTCTTGGACTTTCCATAATTCCTTCAACCACTCGGGGAGAGGCACTGCAGCAGTCAGTCTCCTTCTGGATACAGCAGGACTCTCTTAGTCTTTTGGGTCAAAAAATGAAAAAGCTTTTTCACTGAGTCTTTCCATTTCTTCCCTTAGAAGTAAGGAATGTTTCAACTGAAAAAAGTTTTCTTTCTTCTCTTTCTCTCAGCAGTTCTCTGACTTGAGAGTGTTATTAACAGTTTATATGTGTTTATCCCTGTAGTGATCAGCACATCACCCAAGAGAAAGTCCCACACATTTCCATCTGTTATTTTTCAGCCCCATGATGCAGTTCCTAGTTGTCACAGCTAACTTACTGTACAAGTAATCCTGAAATGCTTAGTTCCACAGTTTTGCAAACTGGCTGAAGGGAGCATTGTCTAAGCTTCTCTCTCTAATATCTATTACGAACCCCCCATCCCCAGCCCATTGAGTATCAGAGCAAAACACACTTTAATTGGTATATGTTTGCCTTGTGCCTCACTAAGAGAAACTTCCTTCTGAATTTGAGATGCCCTGCCCTTTATGGAAATCTAGTTTTGTGACTCCCATTGAACCAGTGGCTCTCTCAGGAGAGAAGGCCAAGTCAAGAGAGATCATTGTTGTTGATACTCCACTTTTTCTTTGATCAGTGTCAAGATTCTTTTGCGAATTACCAGGCCAAAGACATTTATCTAAGAAGAATTGGATCAGGCCAAACTTTCATTGACGCATAGTTTCAAACAAAAAAGGCAGTGACTGGCATTGTGGATTTTGTTCTGGGGAAGCTTTATATGGGTAGAGTATTCACTTCCTTCAGGAAAGGGGGTATAAAAAAACGAATTACTCATGTACTTGGGGGGGGGGGGGGGGGTTAGTCAGTGGAAGGAGATTAAGGCCAAACTGGATATCGTAAACGCAGGAACAGGACACATGTATAAAGATAACCTTTGCAACATATGAATTAAAAATCCATGTTGAGTAATGAGTGTTATTTCCTCTGTTATGTTATGAAAACTACTTACATATAATTTTCAAAACTAAAATTATACGCAAGTTTTTTAAACTGTGCATTTTAAAGTGGCATCTTCTCTTGTAAATCAACACCTAGCACGTGCTACGCCTTTCAAAATGTAATCAAATACTCAAATCAAGCCTTTAAGTTTAAGCACTATGCAGCTACGTCTAACGCTTACAAGGCACATTGAAAACTGGCTGACCGTGCTAAATTTGGCACTCCAGTTGCAAACACCCAGGCCCGCACATGCACTGTTATAAGCACCAAGGTTTTTCCACTTAAAATCTTCAAAACAGAAAACAGCAGACATTTACAAATGCAAGAGCTTTGGATTATTTATGATCTAGAAATACAAGATGGTGGTAAAGGTGCCTAGACAGGAAAATAGTGTGACCTACCTCAAAGAATCCGATTGAACCAGTTTGAGAATTTCATTTAGACCCGGAAGCAGTGCTCTAAGAACGGTTCTAAAACAGAGTAAAAGAGATCTGGAATCAATCCAGGAAATACAAGTACTTTTCTTAAAGGCAGCTGTGCAACTATACCATGTTTATAAAATGTACAAAAAAAACAATCTTGTAAGACCAGCACAACCTTGTGATCCTAACAAGTAAGGGTGAAAGAGTGTAACTGAAGAGAAACACCTAAGTAGCTCTGCTTAGAGCACACGCCACTGACAGTATCCCAGAATGCCAGACATTTATTTTGACTATACAAAATGCATGATACATATTCAGTGTTCGGGCAATCAAAATGAATATGAATATAAATGTTATATTTATATTGGTAGCACATCTATTGTTTCAATACACAGATCGGAAAATTAAAAAACATGAAGGGATTACCATTGTTAAATCATAGTGCCATGTGTTACATTAATAGTCCAGAAACAGAAATTGTAACAAAGTTCCAAAGTTAGTGATTCTCCTATAACTGTTCCTGTGTCACGTCCAAGATACGTAATTCCTAAGCCTATAGTCCTCAATTTAAAGGTTATTTTCTTGTTTCCTTATAAGCCAATTGCAATTTCCAAATTGTAGTTTTATCCACAGTTTTAAAGCAGGAAATTCCGAAAATGAAATCTCAAGTGGAGACTTAACTGCTCTGACAAATTTGATTTGTTATCTTCTGAGCCTGCGGAAGCATAAATTCATAAATAATAATTTTCATCAGTACCAAAAACAAACTTCAATTGACTGATTTTGTTGCAAGTCAGCTACAGAGGACGTTTTGGTCTTAACCGACTGGAAAGAATCCACTGCAGTTTTTTAATTTGCATTCCCTACACATGAACACTGGCTGTTTTTTTCCCAATGCTCTTTTAAGGCTGTCTGTTTTCTTTTTAACGTTCAATTCCACCAACGGTATGTGCATATCTGATTTAGGGCTTGATTTAGCGTTCAAATGTTGGAGTAGCATCATTCTGGATGGCAGAGGACAATAAGTGTGACTGTGCCAATAATTTTAGAGATGACTGCCGGCCCAGCAGTGACTGCTGTACCTTCAATGGAACCAATGTCACAGCAGTTACCTTCAAGAGGCAAAATGTTTGATGGGTGGGTGCCAACAGTTTTGACAGCCCCTCACAAATCTTCCCCCAAAATCTTTTTCTGCCGGGTCATGGGGCCATTATTGTTTTTTTAGTCCCTCAATGTTTGCCTTCCCTGGCGGTGACAGACAGATAAAAACAAAAGCCATCAGACAGCCTGCTCTAAACAGAGCAGGCCATTGGATGGTTTTACTGCGATGGCTCCTACTCTGTTTGCATATGCGTTCTGTCGACTGAGCCAGTAAGGGCTCTGCCAATGGAAAGTAGAGATTAGTGTCTCTAAATGAGGTGTGTGGACTGCGAGTTTATTATCGATCACATATTTAGTTAACTTGCTTAAGGCCTTGGACATCATTAATTTCTTAACTGCATTGATGTTTTGCTAGTTGCTGCACATACACCACAAGCATTTTCTCTCAAGATGATATTGCTACCTTTGCCATACTACTAAAGGTGAGCCAAAGATTAATCAAAGAAACCAGTTTACCATGTTTATCAGACTGTTTTGTCCTTGTGGGAGAACAGTCACAGTTCAGATAAAGACTGTGGTCTAACTTCTGACTTCCACTTTATGTAAGTGGACTAATTTACTCCCAAAATTTACAACACTGTTTTTTCCTTTAATGTTGTAATCTGCTGTCTTTGTCCAATTAGGTAAATTCTATTAAACTAAGACTACAAATCCCAGAGTGTACTGATTGATAAATGAAAATTTAGAATTGAAAACAAAGTATCCCATGGGAAAGTCTGTTAAATTTCTATGTCAATACCAGGTAGCAACCAGGGTGTATTTGTGAAAACTGGCTAAGACCCAGAACTATAGTGGCAAGATAGTGGCCATTAGCAATGACTGAAAATCTTGTTCAGTTCCTGACATCTGTCAAAGTATTTTGTCATGGTCCAAAGTTTAGGCTTGTTGGAGGGAGTCTTACTTTGACTCTTTCCCTAAGAAATCTATCTGCCAAGACACCTTTCAGCATGGTGGAATGATTGGGAGGTCGATTAAGGTCTACCAATAATACTGACAAAGTCTACGGTGATGCAAGGGGGTATAGCCTGCTAGGTTTTCCAAGGGCGTTATTTGGTGAGGGACTGGTCTGTTTATGAGCTGTTAGCCAATACTAACCAGGGTGTGTGGGTGGTGCAGTAAGAACAGATGTGTAACACTGGAAAGATTGTAACTCTCTTTTGCAGGAGGGCACAAAGTAGAGGATGCAGTGTTTTGTCTCGTTACCGCACTTACTTCTATTCCCTCTTCATCATACACAACTGCAATACATGTCCCGCATCACTAGACACTAAACTGTAACAAGCATTAACAAAGTCTG
The DNA here is from genome assembly GCF_964261635.1 of Lissotriton helveticus. Taxonomy (NCBI): domain Eukaryota; kingdom Metazoa; phylum Chordata; class Amphibia; order Caudata; family Salamandridae; genus Lissotriton; species Lissotriton helveticus. The sequence goes on from NC_136071.1 coordinate 526,986,010, forward strand.
GTCTGGACTTTTTTGCATTTTGAGTCCAGATTAAAACATTGAAAAGGCGTGCAGCACTGAAATATCAAAGCAAAAAAATTGTGTTTCCTGTGTAGAATGTATCTATGAGATAAAGAATTAAATATAAGATGATTTGTTGTACTTTTGAGATGTTGAATAGTCCTTTGCGCATTGCAAAACAAGCGCTCCTTAGAAAGTGGAACGATTAACATGAAGTGAGAGAGAAATGATCTTGTGAGTACAGCCAAAGTTCACTCCATGTATATTTTAAATAAATACTAATAGCAGGTCTTGCAGATTGTTGTGCGTTCAAGCCAGACCTAAAAACGGACTTCAGGTAAGGGCAAGGTTGTGGCCATCCTAGAACAGGAGTGTTTGGTGTAACAATGAAGAACCCCTTACAAAGTAGTCTTTTATATCAGGCTCCAAGATGGCTGCGCTTCCTTGGCTTTGCAGCTCTCTGACCACAGACCCATGTGCTGGGAACAAGAGGCAGTCGTCATGTTGCAGGTAAGGGGCAGCTTAAGAGGCAGCCCACAAACCCTCCACAGCATCCTGCACCATGACCTCGGCTCACACCCCCTCTGAGGCACAATATTACAGGGTCCACCAGTGAAGAGTCTCTTAAAGTGAGCTGACAATGGTGTGAAGTGAGTGGCTTCGATTTGGAGAACAGCAGTGCCTACTCTGATATGGGGGTGTGCTTCCCTATTATGTAGGATGTGGTGGGTGAAGACTCTCAGGATGGAGCTGGACTCCAAAAGTATCTTCCAGGCACTGGATATGGGAGTGGTTTCGATTTGGAGAAAGGTAGCGCTAACTCGGATATGGCGGTGTGTGTCCCTAGTATGTAGGATGTGGTGGGTGAAGACTCTCAGGATGGAGCTGGACTCCAAAAGTATCTTCCCGGCACTGGATAAGGGAGTGATTTCGATTTGGAGAAAGGTAGCGCTAACTCGGATATGGCGGTGTGTCCCCCTAGTATGTAGGGCAGGGGGTGACGCAGCACTAACTGATGGCACATACGCACACTAACCTTCTGCAGTACTGAGCATTTTTATTTCTTGGCAAGATGCCACTGAAAGACTCCAAACAAAGGGGGGCAAGAAAAACTGGCTATTTCACCCCAATGTCTTGATGCTCAGAGTTGAACTAGCCTGCAAGGGTAAACCTTGTGAAAGTAAAAAGGCAACCTCTCATTTAAGAAACTTTGATCATTATTATTATACAGGAGATGTGTGCATTTTGACAGCAAGATGCCTGTATTGGTGAGCAAACCTTATTACACAAATAAAGTTTGTAACACAGAGTACAGGATGAGAAACTTGAATGGTTCCACACTTCAAAACGGCTGTGCACCGCACATTAAATCGAACAAAAGTATACTAAAAATATATATATATATTTTTTTTTATATAATAGTACTAATACTTGACATAATATAACTAATATACATTTAAGTAGTTAAAACACGACATTTAATACAACTCTATTGAAGCAAACAATATTATATCCAATGATTTTTTATTATTAAAATACATGCATAAAACGATATTCTTAACTTGCATATTCCAATCTCCCTCATATTTAGGACTTGGCAATATTGTTGACAGAGTATTGTTGCACCATGGTCATTCAGCGCTGACAGGGCTGCCATTGACTGCGATATCTGTGCTGAGGTGTAGGCTGAGAGAATTCCATGTTTCTTTTTGGGGGTTTCTGATTCTCTCTGCTCAGTGTATTGGCTTTCTCTCTTGCTCGACCAGTCATTCTCAAGATCTTTATTTCCTTCTTCAATCTCTGTGTGCCTTTCCCAATTCTTGTTCCCTCTTCTCTGATTTGCCAGCGTGTCTTCTGTTTGCGTCTCTGTCTGGCTGTTCACATGAGTCCTTTTCTGATTCTCCCAGAGTGTGTAGTTCTCGCTTAGCAGCTAGCATCATTATGGTTAGGATTGGCATTGCTCTATGATGCATTAGCCAAGTCATAATCCAAGAGTACTTAAATTCACAATATTCACCCTCTGCCCGCCATCTCTTTAGGGAGGCAAAGTTTAAGGTATATCTCTTGCAGTCTACAGTTCGCTTGGTCTGATACATGAAGTTTAATACACTGTAGTATGAGGATTCCTTTGCTGCATGTAGTTATTTGAGGATTTTCGATATGCCCCTGTCTCCTAGATTTTATAAGGTGAAAAACATGCGAGTTTCATCTTTTTTGCCCAGACCCTTCAAGGAAATTATCCTTCTTCTTTGAACGTTGCTCCTGCTACCTCACATCAGCTACTCTAATGGCTGCTCAGGCAAGTCAGTCTCTTGGATACGCACAAAGGGCGTTTGCCACTCGCACCCCCATTCTTTGTTTTCTACTTGTATATAAGCACTATGTGTATGAGACCTAGCAGGGCACCACTACCCATTATGGGTCACTTGCACTCAGATGCTGTGAAAGAATGCTGGCAACAGTCACTCGCGGCTTGTATGGGTTACCTCTCCTTGTTGCCGCACTCTGGACCTCAGCATGTTTCAGACGGAGGACTGCCACCAGCTTGGTAAGTCAGGCTGCTCTTTTAACTGAGCCCTATCTGGAACTCCTTCGTATCCACCTCGAGGAGCTGGCCTGCTGCCTTCGCCCCCCTTCGTATCTCCTTTAAGAGTCCCTTTCGGCCCAACTCCTCTCCCTGTAATTCCCCTTCCCAAGAGTGGCATCTGGTGTCCAGGGGATTCACCTGGTGTTCCCCGCATCCTACTTCCAACTCCCTTCTGTGTATTGTATTCTCGAAGAACTGAGAGTGCACGGACTTAGAGTACATACTCAGGCAACAGAGGAGGGCCAACTTCAAATAGGAAGCACAGAATTTGCAGTTTAGGTGCTTTGAACCAGACCGGCCTCTGTGATGGAATTAGCAGAGGAGAGGAGTGCCGGTCCTCCTCTCCCGCCCAACCCCGTGTGGTTAAGCATGTCTGCCATGTCTTTACAGGAGAAAGGGGGGCCAAAACCAGCATCATCTGGCATCACTTCATGAAATAAGCAAAGGTGACACGGCTTGCAAGATTTCAGCTCTTTCCTTGCCGGTGTTCGCCTGCAAGGCATTGGCAAATTGGAAAATTAGCATCTGGATAATTATTATAACACCCAATTTCTAGATTCATTTTGTGTTCCGCAGACATTCAAAGTAGGTGCTATTAATTGCCCAGATAAAAAACGTACCCCGGGGTATCTTTATTTATCTGGTACAATCAAAAACACATGGAGTCAGACAAACTTGGAATAATGGCCAAACTATTGTGAAGATCTATTTTATTTTATTTTCATAGGTGCTTCAAAGCAAATTAGGTAGAATCAGATTCTAACACCACCACGTGGGTAGGAGTACAACTTTTTGAGGAAAGCTGCTGTAGCTTGAGCTAGGCTTCAACTGCCCTCCAAAATACCTACCTGTAATGACCTTCGGCTTCTGAATGTGATTTTCAAAGAGGCAAAGAGGATGCAAGTGGTTGATCCCCATATTGCTGGATTGCCTGCAGAGAAGTGAAGCATGGCAGTATGTTGACTGATCGGTTGCTTCTTTGGAGACATGTTTGTAATCGAGAAAATAGAACCAGAACCGTGAGTCAATGAAACTCAGCTCTGAAAAGACCACAAGGCCCCTACACGAGAAAATATTACAGACCATTCCTCTTCAGTAACTTTAGGCCCCAAGTGTCTCCTTACACAGACAAATCATTTCTCCTCAACAATTCTGTCTCTGAAATGATCCGTTCCAACAAGTGACAGGCTTCCCAGATTCCTGATCTACTGACTCATGCACACGAGCTGCAAGACCTTGATGAAAGTGAAACAATGTGCGATTGGGCTGACCACAGAATGGGGCATGGGAAATTAAATACATGACTTTTTTTACATTTTTATTGGTTTGTCAAAGAAAATGGATACAAAACATTTTCCGAGAAAAACGCCAGAGCAAAGGATATTTTCAGTTTGTCAGTATTGATGTGTCCATTGTAGAGATTCAGGATAAAGTACTCACACTAGAGCAATTAAACAGAGCAAAGACGTGGGATAGAGTTTTCAAAAAGTCAGAAGACAGATCATGGATTCAAAAAGAAAAGAGCACCTCCCTAACCACAAAACCGCCCGAAAAGACTCAACTTTCTACCTACTTGAGTGTCACTTTGGACAGCGGAGTCAAGTGCTACATTTTAGCTTATCACTGACTATAGCGGGTGTAGATGATGTTGCCATAATTCCGGTGAGGGTGCATCTCATGTTTGTTCTAGTTAAGGAACTCTGATTGGTGAAAAAATCAACAATCTAAAGATCTATGAGGCCATTTTAGTGGCGTTTATCTGACCTTGGACATAACCAGTCTTAAAATGTCACTTTATTCTCAGCACTTTATGGAGAGCTTGCACGTAAAGAGGGTTGGCACTCCTGCGTTGTGGGAGGGCAGGGCGGATATACAGACGCGGAGGCTGGATATATTGGCGAATAGGAGTCTCTTTATTAGCTGTTGACACAGATCTAGGTGTTACTACAGGGTCAAAAGTCTCTTCTTCTGGGGTCTTCTCGCTTCCTGAGGGAATAGATGACGATGCCAGCGTTGGTCTGCCCTTTTCGGTTGGGTGACGAGGTTGTTGGGGTGTTTAGGCGTCCGTGGCGTAACTTCACCCGGAGGCTCACTAGAAGGAGAGAAAGAATGAGGCCTGTCAGTGTTCTGGGTCAACAATGTTCAACCGACCCCTACACCCGGTAGTGCTCAGGAGAAACGAAAGGGTAGTGAGGGGTTAAGAACTAGGCGTGGAGGGAAGGGGGAAGGAATAGTCCGTGAGATAGAGTCGGAGGTGGTAGTAGAGCAAATCCTAGGTCAAAACTGTGCTAACGGAAGAGTACGATAACTGGACAGCTGAGGGGCTGATTAAGGCATCTGTGGTGCATGCACGTACTTTCAGGCTTCAATCCCCACTTGTACTCCCTCCCCTCACCCGCATAAAGAAGATACCTCCCACCTCCCTCGACAGTTCCCCAGGTGCGGTGTCACTCACCGGCCCCGCCGTAACTCTCCAGAGTCACGGCACGCTCTCCAGCGTCCTCCGGGGGATACCACCACTCCTCTGACCAGGGTTCTTCGGTCTCCCCCGCTTCCTCGACGTCTGGAACGTTGTCCTGGCTCTCGGCTCGCTGTTCCCGGCTCTGATCCTCGGCGTCCTCCACGCTCGCGCCTTCTTCCGTCTTCAGCTTCGCCTTCCCGCTGGTCCAAGACGCCTCTTCCTGGGACACGTCAGTCCTTATTGGCGTCCCGTATCTTCTTCCGGGTTCGGCTCCTCCTTCTGGCTCCGGACTCCTCTGTGAATAAACAGGAGAGGTTGGTGTTTTCCGATTCCCCAGCTGTGTAGGAGGTCGCTTTTGTCCGGTAGGGAATTCTGGGTGTTGTAGTTCTGGATTATAACGTCTCCAAAGGGGTTCTTTCTCACATGCGTGTTGTTGGATAGTGAGTGTGTGAGATGTCCCACCTGAGAAATCGTGATCATGTTTTAATTGATAGAAGTCTGTCATCATCATCCCTTCATTTCCAAGCTTCAAACACCAATGCCAGACCCTCAGTACGTTCCTATCAGTTACTTCTTTTTCATTTTATACCCATTGTTCTTCTCGCTACCAACGCCTAAAATACCCATTTTCTTATCTCCAGGGCCCTCACTGGATTAAATAATTGCACTTGTGTGTTTTCTTTTTATAACGTAACTTTTTCAAACTTAAGAGAGCGTTCCCCCCTCAAATTCGTGTACCTCCATTTTATTCTCCAATACTCATCCTGCCTGTCGAGCCACATAATGAAGGGAAAGGCAACTACTCAGACAAAGTCAATCGAAACAGCCTTCACGTTTAAATTGGGGCTTTTCAGAATAGTCTTCAATGGGGAAAGTTCCCTTTAAAATCCCCTTTCAAAGCGTGTACTCCAACTATGTTCCAAAAAAAGGATTTAAACAACATTTTGTTGTATTAAACAGACTTCCACTACCAAAGAGTTGAAGAGTGCTTATTTTTTGCCTTTATTTCAAGGTGGTGGGCACTGAGACGATCTGTAGGTCTCTCCTACAGCTTTTGCTGCTTGTTGTTGAAAGATAAGACCAATAGAGTGGGATTTGCATCAGTCCACTGCTCATGATTGGATAGCTTTCTTGTCTATCATTTACGTGCTTCTTGTTCAATGGCTTTCCTTTCTCTTTTTTTTCTGTGAGTCCCCTGGCCCATAGGTTTTTTTTAACATCCTGTTGATTGGATGACTTGTATCCATCCACAACTTGCGTTTAAAGAACTACTTTTTTCTTTACTCACTTCAAGGCAGTGAATGTGTTTCTTGTTCTCTCCAATGAGATGCTTCCCCCATGCTCTCCGTGTGCTGGGCTACCACACCCCAGATCGTACCATGCTTTCCCAGCCCACCCCTTCTCATTCCTCTTGCTTTTGATTATTATTTTAAACACATTTTCAACATCTCCCGCCAAGCCTATCCTCTGCACTGCCAGGTGTTGTATCCCTTTTAGATTGCTTCATTGGAATTGTTATGTTTCATTGTGTGTTCTACATTCTGTATGTGGGAGTTGCCCAGATCATTCTGGCTTTCCAATGTTGGTGGATGTATAAGCTGTTATCAGGCAGTGTATTGTAACTATTGAAGTTATTGTGCCAACTCGTACTTTAACGTTTTGCCAAATCGAACCAAGTAATTCCTGTGAAACGAACCACAACTTGTACACCGTTACTTCGAAAAGTAAGGCAAATGTTTGTTTCGTAAACCATTGTGGAGTCTTTATTTTATTTTCATACCTGCTTCGTATTCCACTGAAGAGTCGGTGCATTTTTTCAACTTCAGCCCGAGTTCCATCGTGGACCGAGGAGCGAGCTTCGAATCCTTCTTTCCTTTGCTAGCATTCTGCATGACGTAACATACATCATCACGCAGAGGTCAAAGCATGATGCGCTAGGACGTAACGTAGCAGCCATTTTTTACCTGCTTCGTATTCCACTGAAGAGTCGGTGCATTTTTTAAACTTCAGCCCGAGTTCCATCGTGGACCGAGGAGCGAGCTTCGAATCCTTCTTTCCTTTGCTAGCATTCTGCATGACGTAACATACATCATCACGCAGAGGTCAAAGCATGATGCGCTAGGACGTAACGTAGCAGCCATTTTGTTTATTTTTTTCTCTCTCTTCTATTTCTGAACGCGACGCTACGATACGCTGTCACAGTTGACAAGACTTCATTTCTGTCTTCATAGCGCTGCTACATACAACGAACGGGTGCATTCAACGAACGGCTGCATTTCTCATCTCTCATCAAACTTATATTTGTTTTTAAAGAAAAAGGAAAGATAAACTTAATAGAAGAAACGAATTTGACCACGGTGACTACTTTTATTTTGTTAGTTTCTTATTTTATCTAGTCTTTGACTGTGGTTTCTTGATGTTCGATTGTCATTTTAAAACTTATTACGTTGTTGTAGTGTGAGAAAATTATCTAAAAATGTCGAATAATATTGTTTCTCCTGCACATTTATTGCCTGTTGCTGGAGATCCTAAGATGGAATGGGACCTGTGGTATCCCACATTTCTAGCCTATGTAGATGTAGTGGAAGAAGATGGATTTTCTCCCAAAAGAAAATTAGCTCTTTTAAAAAATTGTTTAGGAGGTGCAGGTCTCAAGGAATTAGAAAACTTACCTCCTATTGAGGGTGCAGGCGATTTTAATATTTTCGAGGTTGTGGTAAAACAATTAAGTACTAGGTTTGGTAGAACAATTCACACAGTAATGGAGAGATTTAAGTTTTATTCCAGAGCACAGAAAGAGGATGAGTCTATTGAGAACTATGTGGCTGCATTACGTACCTTGGCTGGAACCTGTGCTTTTGAAACAATACATTTTGAACAAGTATTAAGTGATCAAATTATGATGAAAACCAAGAGCAAAAAGATACAGGAACGTTTGTGGATGGGGACAGAATCTACTCTGAATGCTGTATTAAATATCGCTAAAGGCATCGAACATTCAGAACTCTTTGTTAGTGAGATCAGAGGCCAAGATGTTAAGAACAAAGTAGTAATTCCTGAAGTTGCTATAGTAAAGGATGTTCACAATCAAAAAAAGTTTCCCTTTATCCAAACTAAAAAAGGAGTATATTGGAAGGGATAACAAATTCATGGGTAAGAAAACTCAAGTAATTTGTTACAGATGTGGAGGAAATGATCATGTGGGTAACTACAGAGGTTGTCCGACGTGGAATAAAATTTGTATAAAATGCAAGAAGCCGGGTCATTTTAGTAAAATGTGTAGGTCTCCACAAAAAGTAAACTTGTTGACTTATTCTGAGTATGAAAATCCTGAAGAAATTCAGGAAATCAACAGTTTATTATGTGTAGGAGACACTAGATGCAAAGGTTTTCCCAAAGATAAAATTTTGATAAATGGAATAGAGATTTCCATGTTCATAGAGTCATGTGCCTGGTACAGTATAATTGGCAGAAATATTTTAACAAGTACTGGAATTCTTCTAATTTGTTACCACCAGATGTGCAGCCAGGTGGATATACTGGTCAGAAAATTGATCTTGATAGTTTTATGTGGGCTGACATTAAATTTAAAGATAGGAACATAAAAGGCAAGATTTACATTGCAGCTAAAGGTGCTTCTATTCTGGGTTGGCCACATCAACACGAATTGAGCATCAAGCTGGATCCCAATGCTTCTCCACCAGTGTACTTAGTACCTCCTGTGGATGATGAGTTTACAGTCCAAATCAAAAGCAAATTTCCAAACATTTTTACTGATACTCTGGGTGGAATTTGTACATTTTAGACATAAAATTATCTTAAAGGAAGGTGCAACGCCAGTTCGATATAAAGTCAGGAATGTACCTTTAGCATACCGGGACAAATTAAAAGTAATCTTGCCGGATTTGGTGACTAGAGGAATCATAGAACCAACTGAGTCCTCTCCCTGGGTTTCTCCGGTAGTTTTATCTCTTAAGAGCAATGGTGAGCTTCGTCTATGTGTAGATCTCCGCAGTTTGAATAGTGGGATCTGGGTTGATAGGCATCCTTTACCCCATATTCACGAGCTGATTTCAACACTCTCAGGTGCTTGTGTCTTTTCAACCTTAGACTTGGCTAGTGCCTATCACCAGGTGCTACTACATGAGGAATCTAAGTTCCTTACCACATTTATAACACCAGAGGGCATGTTCCAATTTCAACGCATGCCATTTGGCTTAGCCAGTGCGGCGTCAGTCTTTCAAAGACTTATGAAAGAGGTCCTGGATGGTTGTGAAAATGCCATTGCCTTCCAGGATGATATTTTAATCGATGGGAGGAATTTTGAGGATCATGACAAGAATTTAGATAAAGTATTAAAATCTGTACAAGAAAAAGGTTTGACTTTGAAATTTTCCAAATGTAAATTCAGACAGAGCAAGGTAGAATATCTGGGACATGAGATTTCTGCTCAAGGTATTAAACCTACATTTAATCATATCCAGAGCATAGTTAAGGCACCGGCACCCAATAGTAAAGAACAACTTGTATCATTCTTGGGCCTTACTGAATTTTATAGCAAATTTGTGCAAGATTATTCCTCTAAAGTTCATTCACTTAGGTTACTGTTAAAAAAGGATGTCAAATTTGTTTGGAACAATGAGCAACAGTTTGCTTTTGAATTACTAGAAAAATAAATTGCTAATGCTCCTTTTTTAAGACCTTTTGATTTGGATAAAGAATGCATAGTATGTGTTGATGCAAGTAATGTTGGTCTCGGTTCTGTGCTTATGCAAAAGAATATGGGTGAGGAGTACGTAGTTTCCTATGCATCTCGGACTCTTCGTGGTGCGGAATTCAACTATTCCACCATCGAGAAGGAACTTTTAGCTTGCACTTGGGCGGTCGAACATTTTAGGCAATTTCTTTGGGGCACGAAATTTCGTTTGCGAACTGACCATAAGCCTTTGATAAACATGTTAGCTGCTGGTGGTGGTCGAACGTTGACGGCACGTTTGGCACGCTTAGCTGCCAAATTACAAGAATTTCAGTGCATAGTTGAATACGTGCCTAGTCGCTTAAATGTACATGCGGACTGCATGTCTAGATTGCCTTGTATTGATTCATGTGAGATTGCCAATATTTGTCCTGATTTTGATGTTAATGGTGTAAAATGTAACATGTTGTCTAGTGTTATCTCAGAAACAGATTGGAGAGACGCTATGTGCAGGGACGTTAGTTTATCTAATGTAGTAAATTTTTTGCAACAAGGGTGGCCTGAAGAAAGAAAGTTATCGGGTGATGTGTTGGCCTTTTGTAAAGTGAAAGAGGAACTCATGTTTGATCACGGTTTTGTAACTAGAGGAGATAAGATAGTTCCTCCTTGTGACTTAAGATAGTTCCTCCTTGTGACTTGAGAAAAAAAATTATTCTTATGGCCCATGAAGGCCACATGGGAATGTCAAGTACTAAAAGAAGAATCCGCAAATTCTATTGGTGGCCTGGTGTTGATAGAATGGTGGACAAATGGGTCAGTTCATGTTCTCCTTGTGCCAACAGTGACAAGTCTGTTAAGCCATTAGCTGGGAAGATGGATATTTCTCCTATTGAGTTTACTACATGCCCTTGGAAGAAATTAGGAATTGATATTATCGGTCCTCTTGATTTATCAGATAATAAGGCAGTTTTTGTCTTGGTGTTGATTGACTATTTTTCTAAATGGCCTGAGTTGAAAGTGGTGGACAAGATCGGTTCTGCTCAGGTAGTTGAGTTCCTTGATGAAATATTTTGTAGAGAGGGCATCCCGGCTGAGTTAGTGTCTGATAATGGTCCACAGTTTATTAGCAGCGAATTTTCTTCTTTTCTTGATAGGTGTGGTATAGTACACAAAAGAGTGTCTAATTACAATCCTCAAGCCAACGGTCAAACGGAACGCTTTAATAGAGTCATTAAAGAATCCATTCAACTGGCTGTAAAAAGTAATTTAGATTGGAAGAAAACTCTCTGTGCCTCTCTATTGTCTTACCATACTTCTCCTAACTCGGTTACGGGTATATCTCCGTTTGAATTATTGAAAGGTAGGAAACCTGGTTCAAAACTTTTACCTTGGTGGATGAAGATGAAGATTCCTTGTGAGTCTTCTTTTGATCCCTCTAAGATTAGAGAGAAGGTTTTAAAATATCAGGAAAAGGTGAAGGGTTCTTCTGTACGTTTGGGTGATCATAGTTCAAGGATTAAAGTTGGTGATTTTGTGAGAGTCAAGTTTGGAAGAACTTCTGGTTTTAGGTGGAATAAATGGTCTGATCCTTGCAAAGCTATAGAAGTCTTCAGCAAGGCTGTCAGGGTTGATGGTGGAAAAGTGTGGAACTTCAGGAGGGTTTCTTTATGTAGGACAATTGATTCTAAAGCTAGTTCACAATTGTCTTCATCAAACTCTAACAATGATTCTTTTCCGGCTTTGTTGGACACGTTTGGTGGCGATTTACAAAATTCAAAATAAATTACTCTTGGTACAAGATCTGCCTACCTGATTACTTCACCAGGCTCCTCTGTTGCTCCCCAGCTCCTCCGCGTTCGGCACTGTGGCACTCTTGCACCACCCCCTTTTAATAATGTATTTATATATTTTTACTTTTTGGGATGCCTGACAGCTTTAATTTGCTGTTGAGGCACTCCTTTATTACGTGTCTTTGTGCAGATTTTCTCCTGTTTATTAGCTCTATTCTCCATGATGGGCTTCTGCCATACTGGAGCAATACATTTAAAATATCAGAAATGACTTCAGTGCGTTAAGATTTATGGTGACACAGCGCTGCAGCAAGTGGTGTCCTTTTTCTTTTGCTGACGCATCGCCACCATCCTTTTTTATTGCGCTGATGCATGGGCAAAAAGTATTTATATAGCCAAAAGGCCAGCTAATGTCTTTGAAAGGTGAAACCTATTGGCTATGCCGATGCTGGTTTCCTTTACTTTTAGCACTCCCTGTGAGTACATTTGTGTTCTTGCTTGATCCCGGTGTTCCTGCTTGCTGCTTCTCACTTCACATGGCAGCTTCACAATTGCTCTCTATGTCTTGTTCTGCCGATTGAGCGGCACAGGGGGGACATGCAAATACAAAATTATACTGACATCAACAGAGATATGGAATAACACTAACAGCACAAAACTCAACAACAAAAAAATGTAATTAATAAAACATGACAATAAGATTCTGCATGACTACATTGTGCAAACAACTGTGATGAAAATGATAAAAAAAAGAATCTCTTATTAGAATAGGATTCAACGTTGGAGTAGACAGTAAATAGCAACATACCTAGAACATGCCTGATGACATAAAGCAACTTGATATGAGGGATAGGGATCCGTTTAATGTTCAAGAAGTGAGTCCAAAGGAGCGATACAATTTGGGGCTCATGACAATTATGAAGGATAGTATGTTCTTTAGGTGTGGGTTTAATGGGCACATGGCGCTGGAAAGATCTAAACCAAATGTGTAGGAAGTGCTGGTAGATGGGACACTATGCCTAGGTATGCAGAGGAAGAAGAAGGCGAATATAAGGCCATGAGGGAAGGGAAAGCTGAAAAGGTAAGATGTCAAGGAAGAATAATTTATTATGCAGATTTGTGAGATTGGGGAATATCAATGGGGAATACCAAGATATCCCTTTTAAAAAAACTTTGGCAAATCAGAATTCAGTGAGGGCTATGACGAATTCAGAAGTGTGAATATGGCACATGTTTATCAAGAAGAGAAGTTGAAAAAATCCAACATCAGGTTGAAGGATATGGGAAGAAGCAAATAGAAGTGGTTGGCTGCTGTCAAGCAGGAACTGAATCCAAGGGGATTCGAATTTATTCCATGGTATATGGGGAGAAGGATGATGAATGTTTGCTAGGAAGGCCACAACAGCAACAAATAGGCACAAACATTGACGTGAATCATCCTCATCAGGTACTTAGATTAGAAGATGGAGCTACTTAGGATGTGAAAGAAAAGGTATCCTGAAGTTTTCAATTGTGAAATATGGTTATTAAAGGTGTTCAGGCACTAGATTATACTTCATGGAGGTTTCTGTCCCAGTGATTCCTAAAGTCATCCTGGTACCATTGGCTCTAGGAGTAAAGCAAACATGGAAATGAGGTAGATTGTGCAAAGAATGGATTATTGAACAAAAAGAGGTGCAGTGGTTTGCCCATATTCTCAATTCAAGCATTCCTTCAATCACTTTTTTGTATACTTCTGTTCAACAGGTATGCACACAATTGTTTCCCATGCTCACTGTGCCCAAACTGCACCAAACTGATGATCCCCGATCAGGGTGAAACTGATCTTGCATTGCTTGTGTTCCAGTTCAGGGAGGGACTGGCCTGGCAGTTGGGGCTGGACTATTACTATTGGAGCAGTGTCAAGACTGATTTGCACATGGCTAGGTCTAAACTGAGGTGTCATGGTATGCAAGATAACGATGGACTGGGATACGGCCTGAGTAATTACTAGTGGCTGATATTAATTCAAGCATTCCATCCATCACTATTCTGTATACATCTGTGTGATGCCCTAAGTGCAACGTGTATGCCCATACGTGTGTCCCGTGCTTACTGCGCCACAGGAACCAAATTTGCACCTGACTGAGGAGCCCCTATCGGGGCAGAAAAGGTTGTGGGTTGTTATTGTTCTGGTTCAGGGAAGACCTGGCCTGGCAGTTCGGGATGGACTGTTCCTATTGGAGCAGAGGCAAGACTGATTTGCATATGGCTAGGTCATAACTCAGGTGGCATAGTTTACAAAATAACACTGTACTAGTATGCGGCCCCAAGTAATTATCAGTTGTTGAGATTAATTCAAGCATTCCCCACTATACTCAGTGCTATAAATGGGCCCGTGCTCACTGGTACTGAATACCGGCACTTACGATTTTTGTTTGCCGTCAGTCCCGACACTTCTCTGTAGCCAGGGAGCGTACCAGTACCATGATCCACAGCAAGCGCAGGTTAGGTTTCTCGACCAGTGCAGGGCAGATGCCGCTCTGCTTCCGAGGAGCTTGTAATGAACCCAGCCGTGAAGTTGCCTTTTGCAGAGCTGCAGCTCCCATTTGAATGTCCCCAAACTGCAGGAGTTTGAAAGGGCTTTGTGTCACGCTGTGATTAACAGGACGGGATCTCTAGAAAGACCCTGCATTGTCAATCAGATGCGCAGCGACATGTCGGTGAAGGTTCCATAATGGCTTTCATTATGTGTAATGAGTTAATCTGTTTTTGTGAAATAAACATTTCTTGTGTGCTTTAATATGTGCTGCAATTAGTACAAAAGTCATTATGTATGATAATATCTTGCCCTTAGCCCCGCCAACTTGCCACACCTCTATTTTATTGAGTACCTGCACTTATTTTTCCCCATTTAAATCACTGACTATACTTCAGGCTGATTATCATAGTACGGAGAGTTGGGGGCGGGATTAGGATGTGTATTTACATTAGGGACCTCAATCAAAACATCTGGATGGATCAGAAAACCTCATCAAAAGAAATGAGGGAACTGTGTAGGAGGAACAGTGTTCAGCAAACATTTGCTCATCTGCTTACTACCTGATCATGCTTGAGGAGAGTTCTTAGCCTTAGACATAACAATGTGTGACATGCCATTACTTCTGAAGGGGCATATTGGTTTTGCTGCATGCTTTTCTAATTGGTGTTACAAATGCAAAAAGAACAATTGATGGACAGAATGCAGAACAATGTCATACATTCACCCAAGTACAGAGATCTGGGCATAAATCCATTGTTTGTTTGCTCACCATGCCATTCCAGTTTGGACCCAGCCAATCAGCAAATCAGTCTTGACACTGTGCCCAATGGGAACAGTCCAGCCCGAACTGCCAAGCCAGGTCCTCCCTGGACTGGAAACAAGCAACCTAGGACCGGTTTCGGGCTTTCAGCTTACCGTTTTTTTGCTCACCATGCATTCCAGTTTGGACCAAGCCATTGTGTGTCTTTTGCTTTCTAACTGGTGTAAGCAGTATTTTAAAGGGCTATGCACTGACTATTGGGAAAGGTCAAAAAGGTCACCTGCTCCCACAATGATTTTCTAATGTAGGGGAAAGCCCGGAATAAACATGACTGGGGGATTAAATGAGGTTCTACACATTTTGAAAACGAATTATCTCACAATTACAGGGTATACATAGAAGGTAGTGGTTGATTACTTAGTTCATTACACTGACAGTGAGGATGTTAGTTTGGTCAAGGTCTTCAGGACATCTCCACTGCAAGTAATAGAGAGCAACACAGTTCATTATACACGAAGTTAATTGCACATTTTGAGTATAAGACCTGCAACATGTAGGCATTGCTATAAAAGATGCACCGTGTGAGTCAAGTACATAATATGAAGAAGTTTTTTTACGGTTAGAGAGGGCTTTCTATGAAAATCGGGCTCACCTAATGAATTGATGCTGTCTTAAGTATGGGTCTCTTTAGCAGACATTCTATCAAAATGCCTATGTCCTACATGTAATGCATCTTTATCCCAGAGAGTAGATCGCTGTGACTAGAAAAAAGCATGATTGGGACTCCCTTCTGAAGAAACAGACAGGGGACTTGAATATTCTTAGCATTTATCAACCTATCTCACTCCTCCCATTTTCAGTGAAAATACTAGAAATATGTGTAAACTCCATTCTAGTAAGCCATCTTGAGAGCAATGAGCTACTGGATCCAGCTCAGTCAGATTTCGGCCCATGCCTGGATAGAGACTGCATTGGTATCTGTTCTAGATGTTCTGATAATGGCAGCTGACAGGGGCTACATTATGACCCAAAACTGTTATTGGACACAACACAGAACTCTGCTAACCTAGATTTAGGTTACCGCTATTATGCACTTCTCAAAAGTGGTTGGACTTGGCATACAATCAGGGCCGGTTCTAGGATTTTTAGGGCCCGGGGTGCAGGGGAATGTGCGAGGCCCCTCCAATTTACATACATAAGTGACACATTTAGGGCTCTGAAAGCTGCTTTGTGCAGACTCCTCCTGGCCAGCAGCTCCTCCTCTCAGACACTTACAAGCACCTCTTTTACAGCTCTTATTGGGCAGAAGGTGTGAGAATTGTTTGTGGACTGAAAGTTAAAACTGTGGGGGGGGGGTGCTAAAGTACTGGACAACGGGCCTCACGCAGTCTCTCTGAATGGGCGGCCGGGCAGGAGCCTAATTGCAGGGCAAGCCTGCAAAATGTGTCTCCTTGCAACTGGGACAAGAGGAAGTGTCTGCCTCCCCTCACATCCCTAAGAGGCCCAGGGAGGGGGGTCCATCCAATGGGTCCAATTGCAAGGAGACGTCTTTCTTTCAATTGGATCGACATGGGTACAAGAGGACCTGTGGGGTGTTTAACTGGTGGGGGCCCATGCTGGTGGGCTGAGTGCGAGGCCCTGGGCTGCTGCTCACTCTGCCCATGCCTAGCACCGGCCCTGCATACAATGATCTGTGCAGCAGGTTTTTTTCTCCGCAATATATTTTAAAATTAAAATGTAGCCTCTTTGTGACATTCATATAATCTAGCACGTCCTTGTTGCCATTTATTTGAGCAGATTGTTTTTAACATAACTGTAAAAGTTGACAGTCCGAATCTACTTTTCAAGTTACAACCCTCCTGACTCCACCCCTATTCCTCTGCCATAACTGTCTCCCAGGGCTTTAAGTGGGCCGGGTCTCAAGGGGTCTGAGCACCGGCAGTTTTTTAAAGGGGGCCTCGAAACGGGTCTCTATCGGGCTCTGTTTTGAGCCCTGGCACAGGCGATCCGTTTTTTTTTCAGGATTGCAGTGGCAGCAAATTGCTGTCACTGCAGTCCGGAAAAAAGTTTCAGGGCACAAATCAGCCCGATATAGACCCGTTTGGTGACAGCAAACACATCGATGTGCGCTGCCCACACTGCTCCCTTCTCACCAGTGGAGAAGTTACGGCATGACGTGATGCCAGGTGAGCGATGTAGGGAAATGGAAATCCTTTAAAGAGTCATTTTCTTTATGAATTTCCCTTCTCTTCTTGAAACTCTCAAGATTGTCGTGGTGTCACCAGGGCTTCAAGTGGAAGCTTTTTCAGTATTATATATAACAAGCCATAGTTTCAGCTTATTTATCTTATGCAACTAATAACCATTGACAAAGCCAATAGTCCTTACTTGTTGTAGGTATGATGTTACTTGTTGTATCACATATCTGGATGCAATGAAAGAAACAGCAAAATACCAGGCGGGCGGCACACTAAGCTAAGCACATAAGTGTTTTAAAGCCACGCCCCTAATTACACTGGCCACGCCCCTTTGAGAGCACCCCCAGTTTTTTCATTCCACTTAAAGCCCTGCTGTCTCCCCAATTTCTGGGCTCCCGGAGTAAATGCTTCCCAATTACACCACTGATACCAAAACAAGGTCAATCATCGCTCAATCTCACATTCTGGGGACCTTGTCCGCGCGGCCGCCTACTTTCCCCTCCCCCTCTCATAATAGAAGGCTGCAACTACGAACTACTACTACTCTGACTGCTCTGTGACTAACTCACCTCAGACTGACCTCCAGACAGCCAAACCCGCGCCAAAGGGGGCGGCAACCATCGACCGGAAAGAGGGGGCTCGTACTAGGCACGTGCAGCCTCCACAGCCAATCAGCACTCCCAAATTCCGTGTAGCGCACTATGATTGGCTCAAATGTTCCCAAAGCTCCAATCCTAGGTCACCTTACACATTAGCAGTACCTCCTACTCAGTCCACTCATAGACGCTCACAGAGTATGTTCAGTCATGGAATTGTTGTGTTATTCGACCCGGAAGATTCCATGCCAAAGATGACATCCGTAACGAGATCAACAATGGGACACGGACATTAGGTTGACTCGGGGGGAGAGCCGTGTAAGTAGCGAACAGGCGGTCAACTGAATCAGGAAGACTGCATTTAATGAGATTGTTAGCTTGGTAAAGTAGCCATTTCTGCCAGGGTTAAGGCCAGCCAGAACACTGCTTTGTAAGTAGTGGACTGAACACGTTCCCCAGAGTGCTTAAAATTAAGGAATTAGGAGAATTTGAAGAATGCTCGCACAAATGTTCGAGTCTGGCGGGATTCTCAAACATCTTGTGATTCTTGGCAGTCACTTAATATCCCAGTGCCTGAAATGAATGTCTCCGCCTGTAATGCAACTGAAAGCGCTCTGATACTTTCGGGTAGAGTTCGTATTAAAACCTGCAAAAAAAAAAAAAATGGCGACCTGCGTTTTCTATGTAGAGTGCCTTTGCAGCCAGTCTTTCATTAGTGCATGTATTATTTGTAGAATGAACAGCTTTGTTTCGATGAGATAACTGACAAGTCCCTTTGGAAGTGGTGTTTTAGTATAATGGTCTTTATGGACAGGGTCTCATTTCTAAGATGCTTGTGTGATCCTCTAGGTGGGTGGATTGGTGTCTGGAACCTCTCCGCATGACTGAAGGGGTTCTCAACGGCGGGTCGCACTCCCATACGAATGGACACTTTTCTCGTTCCTTTCTGTGGTTGTCCCTCTTCTCTGTGGCTGTTCTTGAAGAAGCAATGGCCTCCGATTTGGGAGGATGAAAACTTTGACACAGAAAAGCGCCATGAAGCGTGCCAGATATCAAAGTCACCATTAGCCTTTAGGCTGCGTTGAGCATAGGATCAGTCTAATGAAGTGGTCATCAATCTTTTTAAACTTCCCCGGTGAAAAAATAAAATTAATTGCCCCTCCTTCACAATTATTCTATTAAGTTGACAGTGTTTAAATATGTCTGGTCAGGCAGGCCTTACTAACATGTAAAAGTATCCACAGTGTGACTATAAAACATGGGGTGACTATTAGAAATGGGGGTGGGGTTTTGAAGAATATTTGGAGCCATTTACTTTATATGTCGAGCCTGGGCAGCGCATCTGCTGCTCTGCAAGGTATGCGGTATTAAGGTAAGGATGTGAAGCTCCGCCCACACTCTGCTGAGTTTTTAGGTCTCGCCTGTCGATGCGCATGCGCTTCGAGCAAGCGAGACTATAGGGGCTCATCCAGACTTTATCTAACTTGCAAGGAATCGTGGCGATTCCTTGCAGTGCCCGTGACTTTTAAGCTCAATGCGCATGTGCATTGAGCTTAAAAGCGCGTGCACATGCCCCCAGCCGCCTGCCTTGCCTACTCTCTCTCACAGCCTCCCCCAGCTCCGCCCCCTCACTACTTGATTGCACGGCCGCTAGGCCGTGCCTCCCCTACTCTCCTCCCCCCTCCTCCTCTCCTCCCCTGCCTGCCTGCCGCTAGGCCGTGCCTCCCCTACTCTCCTCCCCCCTCCTCCTCCTACTGCCGTGTCGCACCTCTCCCCTCTCCGCCCCCTCCCCTGCCAGCCGTGTTACGGTGAAAGGCTTGTATTCTCTCCCTGCTCGTCATTTCTAGCATGTTTCCGTCCCCACCGCCATATGTTCACCTCCTCTCCCCCCTCTCCATCCGCCCTTCTCATCTCTTTCTGGCCTCACCTCGCACCTTATTTTCTTCAGGACAGTCTGGATGCTTCACAGCTCCTCTGGCCTCCCTGCCCCCTCCCCCCATTTGCTCCCGAGCCGCATTTCTCCGCCCCCCCCTAATCACAGCAATGCCAAGAGCTTGTTGTTTACAGGAATCCTCTCTACAAACCAGCACATTTATTGCAGCCAAAGCAAGTATCTTTACTTTCCAGGAGGTTCGTAATGTTCATGTTTGTAATCGTACTCCTTGCTCTACTGAAAATACTTGACGGCAGAGAGCAAAACAAACTGGACTCCAGGAATTTTACAATTCCTAAAGCGGACTTCATTTACTTATTTATTTAATGCGCTTTTATATAGCGCAAACATTACCCGAAGGTGTCCTTCCCCTCCCTTGTTCCTCCCCTCCTTCCCGCGTGCACCATGCAGTCCTTCCGCGGCTCACTTCTTTCCCCACATTTCTACCTGGGCTGCTTCTAATCCTGTGACCACCCTCTCCACTTTGCTGTCTCTTACTCCACGTGGCCTGTCTCTTTTCACTTGTTCTCTGACTGCCTTTGTCCCAGTGCCTCCTGATGCACACCACCACACACGTCACTCTCTTGACCTCTCTGCGCAGTCTCTCGTGCTCCTTCACTCCTTCCGCTATGCCACTTCCCCTCACCATTCCATTGCACCTACTCCTCCCCCCCTCCTCCTCTCCTCGCCTGCCGCTAGGCCGTGCCTCCCCTACTCTCCTCCCCCCTCCTCCTCCTACTGCCGTGTCGCACCTCTCCCCTCTCCGCCCCCTCCCCTGCCAGCCGTGTTACGGTGAAAGGCTTGTATTCTCTCCCTGCTCGTCATTTCTAGCATGTTTCCGTCCCCACCGCCATATGTTCACCTCCTCTCCCCCCTCTCCATCCGCCCTTCTCATCTCTTTCTGGCCTCACCTCGCACCTTATTTTCTTCAGGACAGTCTGGATGCTTCACAGCTCCTCTGGCCTCCCTGCCCCCTCCCCCCATTTGCTCCCGAGCCGCATTTCTCCGCCCCCCCCAAATCACAGCAATGCCAAGAGCTTGTTGTTTACAGGAATCCTCTCTACAAACCAGCACATTTATTGCAGCCAAAGCAAGTATCTTTACTTTCCAGGAGGTTCGTAATGTTCATGTTTGTAATCGTACTCCTTGCTCTACTGAAAATACTTGACGGCAGAGAGCAAAACAAACTGGACTCCAGGAATTTTACAATTCCTAAAGCGGACTTCATTTACTTATTTATTTAATGCGCTTTTATATAGCGCAAACATTACCCGAAGGTGTCCTTCCCCTCCCTTGTTCCTCCCCTCCTTCCCGCGTGCACCATGCAGTCCTTCCGCGGCTCACTTCTTTCCCCACATTTCTACCTGGGCTGCTTCTAATCCTGTGACCACCCTCTCCACTTTGCTGTCTCTTACTCCACGTGGCCTGTCTCTTTTCACTTGTTCTCTGACTGCCTTTGTCCCAGTGCCTCCTGATGCACACCACCACACACGTCACTCTCTTGACCTCTCTGCGCAGTCTCTCGTGCTCCTTCACTCCTTCCGCTATGCCACTTCCCCTCACCATTCCATTGCACCTACTCCTCTACCCCCCCCCCCCGCCCCCAATCTCTGGCTACGCCTCACTTCTTCCACATCATTATTTCCCCAGCCCTCCCTTTGCTCCCTCTCACCATCTGTAAGCATCTTCAGGTGCATTCTTTGCATGCCCTGTCCTCACTCTCCTCGTGTACCCTCTAGAGCAGCACTCTCTTTTATAATGTTCTCTCATCCATTTTCTTCACATCACTTCTCTTTGCCTCCCATTTCTTACAATATTCCACCCTAGAGTCCTCACCCGTCACTCTTTCTTTCCTACCCTTCTTACGCATCCACATTTCATTCTTGTCTCTCTTCCCTCTGCTTCTCCTTTCTCTTCTCCCCTCCACTATTCCCTCAGAATCTTTTTCCCTCCTCCTTCCTATGCTCGCTCCCTCACCCTTCTCCCGCCCTCCATGCCCTTCACTTCTCCAGCCTCCTTCCCATCCTCTCATCCTTATCTCATTGTTTTCGTCCCCTCCGCCATCGTCTCTTCTATATCTCGTTATCTTCTCCACTCTTGCCTCATTTTCTTTATTTTCTCTCCCTATGCTTATCCGTCCTCATCTCCTTCTGTTCTCCCCACCCCTCTTTCTCATCTTACGATGTTCTTTCCTCGCCTTGCAGCGTCCTACTTCCCCTCTTCCTGCGTAAACCCCTTCTCTTCCCCACATCTGTTTTATTCTCTCCCTGCTCGTCATTTCTAGCATGTTTCCGTTCCCACCGCCATATGTTCACCTCCTCTCTCCCCTCTCCATCCGCCCTTCTCATCTCTTTCTGGCCTCACCTCGACCTCGCACCTTATTTTCTTCAGGACAGTCTGGATGCTTCACAGCTCCTCTGGCCTCCCTGCCCCCTCCCCCCTGATCTCTTTCTTGCTCCTCTCCTCTCCAGCCTCCTTTTCCTCTATAGTCTCTTTCCACTCCCATCTCTTTTGAGTCTGTCTCTTCCACCTACATCCTCGCCCTTATCTCATCCACCCTCCTTTCACCACCTTCCATCCTTTTCTCCTGGTCCTTCTATCCAACTCTTTATCCTCTCACCCCCATCTCTTTCCTGCCCACTCCCCATGCTTCTCCATTTCTTCTATTTTTTGTGCCTTCTTCTCCTCTGATTGTACTCGTTTTTCGTGCCTTCTGCTCCTCTGAAGGCACTCATTTTCTTGCCTTCTGCTCCCCTGATTGCACTCGTTTTTTTCTTGCCTTCGGCTCCCCCACTCCATCCATCCATCCATCCATCCCCCCCACTCCATCCATCCATCCCCCCCATTTCATCCACCCCCCCACTCCATCCATCCCACTCCACCCATCCATCCCACTCCATCCATCCACCCCCCACTCCATCCATCATCCATCCATCCCCCCACTCCATCCATCCATCCCCCCACTCTATCCATCCATCCCCCCACTCTATCCATCCATCCATCCATCCATCCCCCCACTCCATCCATCGATCCCCCCACTCCACTCTATCCATCCATCCCCCCACTCTATCCATCCATCCATCCATCCATCCCCCCACTCCATCCATCCATCCCCCCACTCCATCTATCCATCCCACTCCATCCATCCATCCCCCACTCCATCCATCCATCCACCCCCCCCACTCCATCCATCCATCCACCCCCCCACTCCATCCATCCATCCATCCCCCCACTCCAACCATCCATCATCCATCCCACTCCATCCATCCATCCATCCATCCATCCCACTCCATCCATCCATCCCACTCCATCCATCCATCCCACTCTATCCATCCATCTATCCACCCCACTCCATCCATCCATCCATCCCCCCAATCCATCCATCCATCCATCCCCCCACTCCATCCATCCATCCCCCCACTCCATCCATCCATCTCACTCCATCCATCCATCCCCCCACTCCATCCATCCATCCATCCCACCCCATCCATCCATCCACCCCACTCCATCCATCCATCCATCCCACTCCATCCATCCATCCCCCCCACTCCATCCATCCATCTCACTCCATCCATCCATCCATCCCCCCACTCCATCCATCCATCCATCCATCCCCCCACTCCATCCATCCATACCCCCACTCCATCCATCCATACCCCCACTCCATCCATCCATCCCCCCACTCCATCCATCCATCCCCCGACTCCATCCATCCCTCCCCGCCCCACACTCCATCCCTCCCCCGCCCCACACTCCATCCCTCCCCCGCCCCACACTCCATCCCTCCCCCGCCCCACACCCCATCCCTCCCCCGCCCCACACTCCATCCCTCCCCCGCCCCACACTCCATCCCTCCCCCGCCCCACACTCCATCCCTCCCCTGCCCCACACTCCTTCCCTCCCCCGCCCCACACTGCATCCCTCGCCCACACTCCATCCCTCACCCACTATGCGCTACCACAGCATCACTGAACGCCACAGCATCACTCGTCGCCGCCACAACATCATTCAGAGCCACCACAGCATCAATCTGTGCAACCATTCAACAACAACTGATTCAAATATGTTCTCTCAATGTTTCAAACTTTATTACAAATGTCACAAAAAAATGTTAATATTTCACTTCTGTTCTTGTATTTTCATCACAATAAAATACACTAAACATAATCTTCCAAAAAGTTATTTGCAAAAGTTTAAGCTATTGCAATTAGAAATGACAATAACTTTTATTTAAGTATTAAATATTGGAAAAAATACAACCCATTGTTATTTTTAATATTAATACATCTAAGTCATGTAAATACAACACATATTGCATTACAAATGCTATAGGTGTCACGTTTGCAAAAGTTAACACTATTGGCATTGTAAATGACAAAGTTATTAATTTCGTTATTTTCAAAACAAAAACATAAATAAAAAATTTGTCATTTACAATACTAATACCCCTAACTTTACTAATGCGAGCCCTATTGCATTGCAAACGTATTATTTATAACATTTTTAAAAGATTGTGATTTGTCAGATCAATACATGTAAGACAGGGGAAAACTAAACATGTACCTTTACTAATGCCATAGATGTAACATTTGCTAAATGTATAGCTATTGGCATTTCAAATAACAAAATTAATACTTTTATAATTTGTAAAACATAAACAAAAATTAAAAAATATTTACATTTACCACACCAAAATCTTAAACTTTTCTATTGCGAGACCTATTGCATTTTCAATGCTTGTTTTCATTGGCTTGTGTCATTCTAAACTGCGGCTTTTCAGTAGTCAATAGGCTTAGTAGTTCCTCCTTAGTACCACCTTTTCCCATTTTGTAACCTCCCATGAGAACACCCCCTGTTAGGTGTGTTGTTGCTCGGTAGGCTTTAATTACAGCCTCTGAGCACTATTTTCACAAAGAGCTTTGTCCTGCCTGCTCTTGCCGGCAGGAAAAGGCAGGACACGCTGTGTCCTAACGAATTTGCAATGCAATAGGTTTTGCATTTATGAGAGTTAAAGCTATTGGCATTGTAAATGACAATGCCTTTTGTTAATCTGTTTAAAAAAAAAAACATAAATAAAAAGCATTGTCATTTATAATGCCAATATCTAAAACTCTCGTAAAAGGCGAGACCTATTGCATTGCAAATGCTTGTTGACACATACTTCCAGCTAGGATATCAATGACAAAAGATGTTAGTGGTGGCCCATTACAGAGTGATTACTGCCACTCATTTATTCCCCGCTTAAAACAAAGCACCACTATCCGCATAATTCTTCTTTTAGTCAGAGCCTGGTGTCCCCCCTCTACCCTCCCCTCAGGGTCACCCTAGGCCCCCCTAGGGGGCCCCACCCCCAGTTTGAAGACCCTTGGTCTTCTGTCTATTCTCTGGATGTGGTCCATCATAGTCTTTACTCTCTTCCAGGCGCTTTCTTAAATGTTGCTCGTGTACAGTTTACTCTTTCTAATGCAGTGGTGCTCACTGTCCCTTTCTTGTATCTCATCCATGTGAGTTTAATATTCTCATGTGCTTCTTCTTGCTCAAGACCACATCCTCTCCAAAACAAGCATTGGCAAAGCCAATAGGTCTCGGCAAAGCCCAAGCTGTTCGCCTCATCAATGTGAATTACTTTCAGATATTCACCTGTACTAGATGTTGATGTTGTCCTGCAGAACTTGAAGAAAAAGAGTACATTTGATTCTCCACTCTGGACACACTTAGCAACATAATTGGCAAGAGTGTGAAGTGAGAAACTAAAAAGATTTTAGACACATTTTACAAAGAATTTTCCAAATGGAAGTCAGCCTTATCCCTAAAAAAAGGTTTGATAAGCATGTGTAAGACAGATAAGATTCAGAGAGATGTAGATATAAGCATGTAAACTAAGAGAAATGTATGGGATGTTACTTTGTGTATAACATATACACATGTTCTATATACTCGCATCTGCTTCTTTTAGAGGCATACCTTATAACCGTTTCAATAGAAAGGTTGTATGACTAATGCCTATACTTGTTCGAAGATGTAACTTATGTATAGTGTATGTTATACTTGTTTTTGTAAATCATGGATCTGTGTGGTCTGTATTTATAACATCACTTTCCAAATATCGAATAGTAACGTGGATGTACTGTGTTATTTAATGCCCCACCTCCTTAGCAACACAGATAAATGTAATTCGCTCCCCAAAGACTTTCAGCTGTTAAACTAAATTCTGTTACAGATAAGAGGCTCAAGATTGGAGTGGTATTTTAATGTGGATCATTATATTTACATATCAAATGTTTCATTTTTAAGATTAATCAGAAATTCATAAAATCCACAAATATCAAGAAGTGGAAGCAAAAATGCAAAATAATAAAAACGAATATTACGGAAACCCTTAAAAGTGAATTTTGCGGATTTAAAAAAGAAAACTTCTAAAATGTGTCAGAAAATTCATTGAAATATATGAATTCAGCAGGTAGTTACAGAAGTCAGTGAAATCCAAAGTGGAAAAACCCGTCCTTGGGCTCAGCTGCACATAATTCTGCATTGGAGGGGTGAGAGGAAGATCAGGGCAATTTATATGATAATACACCCCTCAATTTTTACCAGCATATTGCACAAATAGAATGGCGTTTGATTTACAAAGTTAATAATCATATGGGAAGTTCAGAGCAAAGCCATCTCTTCCTCATATGAATAGAATGAAGGCAGAAGGAAAGGATGGGATTATTTTCAACCATACTCTGACTCTGACTCTTAGATCAGCACAGCTTTTATTGTATCAAGTGCATAGCCAGCAGGAGAACTCCAAAATCTATGTTTAACATATAGTGCTTCTAGGCAAGCTGGATATACATATAACAGTAGTTTAAAGAGTGTGTGTGCGCATCATCTTGAAATTATGATAGAATGAATGCACAGTATTACATTTTTATATTCCTAGTTTATATGTTTTAAGACGTATGCAAGTTAACTTTAAAGTAAATTAACTTTGCAGTGGGTAAATCAGCCACCGCAACACCAACAAGCGGTAAAGAGGACAGTGTCTGAAAGGTTGGATCCAATGCACATGTATCCTTAAATGATATATTTTTCACTCCAAGAATGTATTTGCCATTCTTTTAGTATGTTAAAAAAAACCTCACAATTTCTAGCATTTACGTATTACATTGGGCTTTTATTGTACGTTAAAAAAAAAGACATTTACAATGCAGTTGTATGCAGAGGTGTCGGTTTTGGCTGCAAAATAGGGATCAGTTGTGATCTAGTTTTTAAAACAAACACTGAAAAAGAAAAGCTCCAAGTGCCTCCATTTGGCCACTAGATGTCGATATAGGGCAAGCTACTCAACCGATCTTCACTCAACGAGAAAGTGTTCTCCACGTTTAACACTTCTGTGTTCTCGCTTGCCAAACAATCAAAAGAATTCCTTTTCAGACATTTTAACTGTTAAATGATCCTTATTTTGTAGGAGTCAGCGCATGCGTGCTCTTTAGAGCAGAGACCTAAAAAGGACTATTGTTGATGTAGAATCAAATGGTTGTAGTATATTGTGTAGTAGCATATCTGTGGCAATCTCCTACCAATTAACAAAATGGTTTCTAGTTGGTCCGGAGAACATCCAATCTGTTTATTGTTCATGGTTGGAGAAGAGTGTTGGCGACCTGTCACCAAGGAGTCATGTTTTGATGTTGTCATGAACCCAGAAATGTCGTCCAGGCATGCCTGCAGCACCATGTGCAGCCCCTTGCCTATGGAATGGTATGCAAGGGGTGTGCGAGGGATAGCTTTAGATGCTGCATTAATACACACTTATGATTTGTAGTATGAGAATTAAAGGGGTCCTAATTTGGGAATATCTGTGGCTTTATTTCTTTTCTGAGTGCTAGTTAACTTTTGATGATCCTTATTCTTTGAGATTGTGTTCCAGAGCTTGCATGTCAGTATAGAATAGCAGTTTCCACCATGGCAGGATTGGAAATGACCAAGAGAGGAGCCAATATGGATCTGAGGTTTCTCATTTGACTGTTAAGCATGAGTTTACATTGACTGGCCTAGACCCATGGATCCCTCAGTGAATAGTGCTGAGTCGTTGAAGGAGATTCTTTCTTACTGGTAACAATAGCAGAGCTTTGTGGGCAAAAGTAACATAGTACTATAAGCTGAGGTTCAGGACTTATTGTCGCTGTGGCCATTCTGGGTTTGTTGTAGCTTGTCATTTAGATGTGGAAACTGGTCTGATGTAGAGTCCATGGCCTAATAAAGATGTAAAAACACTAGAGCTACTGAATGAAGGAAAACAGTGACTCGAAAACCAAACAGTCAAAAGATAGGGCATCTAGAAAAACAGAGAAAGGATGTAGCTGAGGACGGAACGGAGTGAAGAAATTAGACCAAACTCTTGGAAAGAAGAGGATTACATAAAGTAAGAAATACATAAAATTCATTGTTGTGATCATTTGATTATTATTAATCAGACAAGACTTAAAAGCATTATTTTGCACCCTTTTTATGTATGGAGGAGCCAACGGGAGAAAGCTGGGTAGTACAGGGCCCGAAAGTGATGAAAGTCTGTTTGATGGACAAGGGGAAGGCTTGAGTGAGGAAGATGAGGTGGAGACTGAAGGTTCAGTAGGCTCCAACAAAGGAATAATGCAATGTTTGGGGCAGAGTTGGGGGTGTGAAGGAAAGAAGGCTAGGAGAGAGGAAGGGCTGTTGATGGAGATGGGCAGTAGAAAGGGAAGGCTTGGAGGGAGAGTAATGAGATGAGGCTAAAGACTCAGTAGCCTCGGACAAATGGGCAGTGCAATGTTTGGATCAGAGTTTGGGTGAAAGACCGAGGGTAGCGGGTGAGGAAGGACTATTGATGGAGGATGAGGTGGGTAGGAGCAATAGATATTTAATATTTCTACTGGACTTCTCTCAATGGTGCTTTTTTCCACCATGCTGCTGTGCAAAGATTAACAAGGGATAATTCACAAAAACTACAAGGAGTGCCTGGAACAAGCAGCTATCTTAAGTGACGGGTATAAAACCTGTAAATGTGTTTTAAAGAGATTGGGACCTAGAGGTGCAATGCTTAGTTAGAACAAGTAACGTTAGTGTGCGATACATGTTCTGCTACCTCCGGCGAGAGTGTGCGATACATGTTCTGCTACCTCCGGCGAGATATTGGTTATTGTACTCTTGAATTTATCATCGATTATTGTTGTAACGTATTATACAGCACTTTTAAGCCGTGAACTTCGGAACATAACTGTACTACTGGATCAAATCACTGTTTGTTACTGCTGAAACAACCAATAAAAACTTATTGAACACAAAAAAGAACAAGTAACGTTTAAGTTCAAGTACATTATTGTCATTTCTCAGTGTACTTGCGTCTCTGCAGCGTCATGTTGCCTACGTATGCTGTTAATATCTGCAATGTTCTGCTACCCTCTAGGCTAGATTCATGCTTTATACATAACCCCAGTAAAATAACAATGATGGATTCCTTGCAAATGGGCTTAGTTCATGTGCCTTATCTGCCAATACTTTCCTCTTCTTTGTTGGTAGTAGACAAGCAGAGACCTGTTATTAGTGTACACGTAGAGTATTTTGTTTCTCCGAAGAAATGTTTGTCTTTAGTACCAGAGAGGGAAAGTAAAATTGGAGCTGTAAAAAGCGTTAGGATTGTAAGGGGGAAGCACCCATTAAGCTGCAAGAGTTGCAAACGCAATGCTTCACATAATGCTCAATTATCTAATGTCGTAAAACTGAACTGTTTTTCCCCAGAGTTCGCTGCGTATAGTGTGTGCTGATCCCATTAACTGCCTCATTCAGCCTGTGGTGCTTCTGTATCTTGCCCCAGGCATTTAGTGGCAGTGAAGGAAAGCAGCAGCTTTTGGTCCCACATGTTCTCATCTGATTCTGCTGCTTCTCAAATGGATCACTGGAGTTATTACTTTTGGTCTCCAAAAGCCTTTACTTTCAGTTCCTCCGAACCCTCGAGCAAAGAACTAAGAAAACCACTTGTGACTAGGTTGTGAGTGCCCTTGTGGCAGAATTTAGTATCAGAAAGATTCCTCTCTTAGGAAGGCGGTAAGAGCATTGTTTGTACAGTACATGTTGAGGCTTGTTAAAAGTTAATCAGTGAGCACTCTGAACACTGAAGTCCACTCTGACTATGTGAGGCGTAATGGGCCCCCTACCAAGAAGACACTTTGGGCCAGATATACAAAAGGATTTTACGAATGTCAGTCGTTCAATTTCCAGCGATTGCATCTGGAGTAATTACATTGCAGCGCTTCACATAAGGAGTACCTTGCTGCACTGGTAAATTGATAAGTAATGTTTAAAAACATATACTTAAAATTAATCCCAAACTAATGTTATGAATTCGTTTTAAAATTCCTTACTTCCCCTATACACTGCTATAGAAAATGTACTATCTTTTACGTCCTGCCCCCCCCCCCAAAGATTTTTTCCCTTTCTGTTTTACTTGCTTTAGAATTCATGTTATCAACAAGCGTTCCATTTATATGTGTAGAAAATCCACCTTTTCTGCGTGGTCGCCCTGGATTTTATACCTTTTGCTGGACCCTGTATTTTTGCTGGCTTTAGAACTTTGTGCACTTTACCACTGCTAACCAGTAGTAAAATGCCTATGCTCCCCCTTTAAACATGGTCTTATTGGCATACTTCTATTGATAAAGTTAACTTGCTTGCACATCAATAGTGTATGGTACAAAATGTACAGAGGGCCTGATAGTTAAATACTGTTAGTAGACTACCATACCTGTCTTGCCATCCATTATAGTAGTAGTGCATACATTGCTTCAGGCCTACCATTGCAGCCTGACTGTAACCATGCAAAACCTGCACTGCAAACTGTCATAAAAAACCATTTTCACTGGTAAAAATCTTCCTTATAAAGATTAACAAGTCACTAGTGGCGCACTAAGCAGGGCGCTCTGTATTTAAATGGCGCTCATGTAAAATGCAATGTTAATATGTCCTTACAGTGACTAATGCCTAAAAGCTATATTCACTGTAGTAAGGCTGGGTGTCCCTTCGAGAAACAGTAGGAAGTAATATTAAATACTAAAACTGTATCGCAGGAGTGGAAACAGCAGGAAAAAACAACTCTATTTATGGTAGTTATTAAAACTCCTATTCAATGGTGAAGTCAGATTTTTAATAAATATTAAGAAAACACTACTTTTAGAAACTTGCCTATCTGAACTGTCAGAAGGCTAATTAGCACAAGCCTCTGCCAGCTCTGAGCTTGAGCTCAGCCTTGAATAGGGGTGATTGCCTCCCAAGGAGCAGTGCAAACAATAGGCTGACTTGAATGAGCAGAGATGACTTCTCTGAACTACACAGAATATGCCGGTTGGGGGCTATGGGCTTTCCTTTTGACACTTCATTGTCAAATCCTGCTTGACAAGTCTGTTATGGCACAAGTAACAACTTGAGGCAACCATGCAAGGGAGAGAACAGGATGCCAAGACAAATTCTTGTGCATCCCCAGTCTGATTGCTGAAGGACCCTGCTTTTCTCCTACCAGATGTCTGTCTCCTTGTTTGTTGTGGGTGTAGTGCCTAATACAAACTGCAATTTAGTGTTCAATTTATGAGGACTCTAGTATTACCACAGTACACTCCCCCCCCCCCCCCCCCCCCCCCCCCCCCCCAGTTCACAGGACCCAAGTTTAGTGTGGCCGAAGACATTTACCATCTTGTATTTGCCTTGACACATTGGGCCTGTTTGCAATAACGCAAATAGGAACTACTGCAAAAATAGGTAGGTCAGGGCCTGAGAACGCTTACAACATGTTGTATCCCTGTAACATGAGGTAAGAGGCCTTTTCCTGGAAGTACCCAACTGACCAGTGGCAAATGAACCTGAACTGGATCCTGTTGTTGTCCTCTGTCTGACACCCCGCGAGTCTCTATGTGCCTCCACTGAGGTCCTAGGGGCCCACAAATAGGGGAACTCCTGTGGTTGGATGGGACTTAAAAGCCTAAGTCAGAAAGTAGGTCCAAGTGCCAGCTCTCCCTCGCTGCTGCGCTCTCCCGCTCCCAGCCGTTGGTTTAACTTTGCTTTAGCAAACTGTGTCATTTGCATTGTTTTTCATTCCCCACTTAGCACGGTCGTTACACTGTATCCGCCCATTCTCTCTCTGTATCTTTTTACTGCTTTTCTTTTTACCACTCCATTGTAATCCTCTGCCTTTTTGTTTCACTGTATTATATACTTACCGAGTTTAAAAAATTTTTTTGTATCTTTGTACTGATTTTTCTTTTCACACTGTTGTAATTCACTGCCGATATTTCCCTGCCTCTGCCTGATTTTGCTGCAGTTTTTTGTCACCCCCTGTTCACATCCACTTCCTGCCACCCAGCACCCCTCCCAGGACCTACTTAATGAAGGCCGCAGTGCGGCTGGGCTGCTGGTGTGCCATAGGCAAGCCAGTTTGTGCTCATCCATGCCCAGACCGCACCCAGCTCCAGGAACCCTGGATCGCCCGCCACCTGGAGTTGCACTGCCACCGAGCTCCGAGCCCTGGATTTCCGGGCACATCGACAACTGCTGCCACACATCTCCTCCTACCAACAGAGGACCGTTCTTTTGCTAGCACTCTTTTGCTAGCTCTACAGCTTCACCGGCAACACTGATGCAACCAACAACACCTGATGCACAGCAAACATAACTGCATCCACCACACCGACCAAGACCTCCCCGGCACAACTCCAGTGCATTCTACTCAATGCACGATTGCTCGGCAAACACGCCACCGAGATCTGGGATGTCCTCTTCATCACAGAGACCTGGCTGGGACATTGCCTTCGCCACCCCCAAAGGCTAAACGAGACACACTGGGACCGAACCAACAAACACAGAGGTGGAATTTCTATCATCTACAAAGACACTGTCCGCTTTGCGTCCGAACTCCTGGAAAACATGAGCAACATCGGCCTCCAGCAACTTGTCACTGACCTTACCTACATCGCAGGACACACGCTCATCCCCATTTTTACGTCCAGCGACAGAGTCAAGTATAGCCACGTCTCACAGCTTACCTGGACCGACCACTACAGCGTCCACTTCACCATCACAGGACATACCAACACTGCCACCATGGCCCTCCGCTCATTGTACAGAAACTGGAAAAGGATTTCAGAAGACCAGTGGAACAACGCTCTGCACTCCCACCTCCCAGACACAACATCCAATCAAGAACAGGTTGGGAAGAACTTCTCCCAGTGGATCACGGAGTACGCCGACAGTTGCCCCCCACCAATTCGGCTAAATCCCAATGACCCACCAGAAGAACTAGCTGGTTTACAGTGGAGCTGAAATACCCCAAGTGGAAGTGCCGGCAACTAGAAAGGAAGCACACCAGCAAAGAGACAGGAGAACATTCCACTTTCAAGACCGTAGTCAACTAGTACCACCGCCTCCTGAGAGAAACAAAGAAGAACACCCTAGCAGACTGCATGGATGCTGGCACAAACTGCAGCAAGGAGCTCTTCACCGGCACAAAGGAGTTCTCCAACCCCGCAGCTGCCAAGAACAACCTCACCCCTTCCCAATAACTATGCAACACCCTGGTGGACTTCACCCTCTACAGGACCTCATTCATCTATGGAACCTTCAAACCCCAACACCCTGCGCCGACCACTTCGGCCTGCCCACACCCATGAACACAAACCCTGAATACCTGCTCATTCATTGGGACCCTGTCCCAACTCAAGCCACAATCTCTATCATGAACTCCGTGCACTCCGGAGCACCCACTGACCCCAGTCCCCACCACATGTTCAACATCGGGAGCAAGGTAATTGGCGACAAGCTCAAGAAAGTTCTGAACACCTCCATCACCTCAGCCTTTTTCCCTAAGGACTGGAAATGCACCGAATTGAGGCCCCTCCTGAAGAAACCATCCTCTAACCAGGCAGAACCGAAGAACTATCGGCCCACCTGCCTGCTCCCCTTTCCTGCGAAGGTTCTCAAGAAAGCAATAAGACAGCAACTTACCGAACACCTGGAACACAACAACCTCCTGGACCCCTTTCAATCTGGATTCCAAGCCAACCACAGCATGTAGACACCCCTGATGGCAGCCACCGTCGACACCAGGGCCCTCCTGGACCACGGCAAAACAGTAATTCTCATTCTCCTGGACATGTCAGCGAAATTCAACACCATTTCCCATCACATCTTGATAAACCGACTCCACCACATCGGAATCCAGGGAGATGCCCTCAAATGGATTTCCTCATACCTCACCGGAAGAACCCAATGAATCTGTCTCCCACTGTTATCTTCTTAACCCAAGAAGATCATCTAAGGCTCCCCCCCCCCGCAAGGATCATCTCTCAGCCCCACCCTCTTTAACATGTACATGACCTCCCTGACCAACACTCTCAAATCGCACAGACTCAACATCCTCTCCTATGCCGACAAAACCAAGCTCATTGTTTCGCTGTCAGAAGACCCCTCCACCACCAGAGCCAACTTCCGCAGATGTATTATGGACGTCACCGACTGGATGTAGGGTAACTGCCTCAAGGTTAGCTTAAACACGACGTAAGTCCTCATCTTTGGGGAAAAAACCTTGACATGGAACAACACATTGTGGCCTGCTGAACTCTGCCCATCCCCCGCCGCAACAGCCTGCACCTGCAACCATGGCATCATCTTAGACTGCAAGCTATTTATGAAGAAATAGGTAAACACAGTCTAATTCACCTGTTTCCATCATCCTACGCATGCAATGCCAGATCTTCTGGTGGCTCCCAGTCAAGACCAAAAGCACTACCATTCAGGCCCTCGTCACCAGCAGGCACGATTACAGAAACACTCTATGTAAGACCCGTCGTCCTCCTCCTGAAGAGAGTACAGACAATACAAAACTCTGCGGCAAGACTAAACATCAACCTTCCTAGACTGACCCCATTACACCGCACATAAAGAAGCTACACTGGTCACTATCCAGAAGAGATGCCAGTTCAAGATGTTGACCCACACATACAAAGCCCATCACAACGAAGGACCAGCATACATCAACAAACGCATGACCTTTCACACACCGACCGATGATCCGCCTCCCTCTTCCTCACAGACCCCCCCCCCCCAATCTGCCGAGGCAACAGTGGAGGAAGCTGCTACTCACACCTGGCAGCCAAATCTTGGAACGAAATGTGCTCTTAAGTCTCATTCTACTGGGGCCATTGACTGTCATTGGACCCTTGTGCTTTTTTCTGCTAATCCTACTTAAAAATCTAAAAATTCATATCTACGGTTCCTCTTATTGGATTTTTATCGTTTCGGTATCAATGGACTTTCCATATGTAAATCATTGTTTCAGGTGAGACAATGAGATGTAGTCAAGAGAACTAAACAATGACTACAATTCACATTATGTACTGGCATGGCAATTTAAAACATAGAACTGGAAACTTGTGGCCTGGTTTTAAGAATAAGTAAAAGTAATTTAACTTAATACCTGAATTGTGATTTAAAACAATTTATTAATAAGTAATACAATTGAAAGTGAATGAGCATTGAGTACGTTTAAATAATTGTAAGTAATACGCAAAGAATAACTTAATATAATGTAAATGAATTAAGTGATTCATTTTTTAAGCATAGTAATGTGTTATTAGGATTCAGGTATGGGGTGAGTATAGGGGCAGCAAGGGGTTTTAGAGTTCAGGGATGGTAGTATGGGTTTTAGTGTTCAAGGATGTACAATGTATTGGGGTAGAAAGGTTTTTAGGGTTCAGGGATAGGTAATGTATAGAAGCAGTAAGGGGTTTTAGGGATGGGTTGTGTATAGGGAGCGTATGGATATTTTATAATTTTGGGATGGATATTTATTGGAAATTGGATTCAAGTTGTATCAGTTATATCTAACTATAAGAGCTATACCAGTCCTCTGCCCTACCATTAGCCTCTTTGCGGGTATATACTGCTGCCAGCAAAGCAGCCTATTAAATAATGTTTTGGTGTGAAGCACTTCGGTCTCCTGGGGTCTGCTCAATTTGTTTACATTTATGAGTACTATTGAATATTGTTGAATATGGATAATTTCCTACCTAGATTGGAGTAGGCTCCTTAACCCTTAGCTCAGCCATTGTGGAGCCCACGCCATTGCTTCAATTGTCAATAATCCTGTAGCAGGTGTATTTCTCAACAGGTTGAGGTTCTCTGGGGATGTGCCAAAAGCACAAAACCAACACTGATCTTTGCTGTTCCTGACCTGAGGGAGATCGACATTGTGTGGAAATGTTTTATTCATTGCAGTGTTTTATTGTAAATTTTCTTCAATTTTTCCACAGGTCGGAGCGCTGCCTCAGGATTCCAGGTATGGCAGTGAAGCTCTTTTTCCCCTCATGCTGCTCTTCAGCCGACAGTGGTCTTCTGATTGGCCGATGGATCCCAGAACAGAACTCTGCCGTGGTACTGGCTGTCCTGCACTTCCCCTTCATTCCTGGCCATGTAAAGAGGTATCTTGCAGACCTCCAGAAAGTGAGCCAGGTGGACTTGTGTGTCCTGGGGACATGGAGCAACAGCAAAGAGGAAAAAGAAGAAGAGTTACAGCAGTTTTTGGGAGATCTCAGCACCATCTTCTCCCACGATTTGTGGGTGCAACTCCGAAGGGAAAAGGACTCTAAGTTCTTGAGTTGCCACATACTGAAGGGCAACGATGTTGAAGGAGACTCCGCCATCCTCATTTACTATGATCAGCGCAAGGCCATGCTGTCACTTTTTCACCCTGCTGAAAAGCAGCTAGCTGCTGGGGACCACGCGTCTTGGTCTTCCATGTCGGCCCCCAGCTCTGAGCTGCGAGCGGTCTTCGACACAGTGGCCAAGAGTGAAGTGCTCTTCATGAGGGACAAGTATGATGAGGGACCAATAAAGCTAACACACTGGCAGGCCGAGGGCCGGGAGGGCAGCATCATTGTGGAGCTGTCAAAGAGGGCTGCTGTTCCTGTGTGCATGTTTCTGTCTGTGCTGCTGTCTCTTGTGGCAGGCATTTGTGAAAGCAGGTAGGTGAAGGTTGCCAAATGTCTCCAAGACTCAGGTCTTTCAAGGATACAGCTACTTCTATTCGCTGTACTGTATTACTTCGCATTCACCTGTTAAAGCCCCTTTATGTTGCTGTTAGTGTTATACCCCTATCCTAAATTCCTTTACTGGCAATATACAGTTGAGTAACCGAAATACCAGAAAGTTTTATCATTGCATAGATCTCCCCCTTTCTCAGCTTTCTTAGAGCTTCCTCACTCCCTCCATTTCACAGCCTCAGTCTCTTATTTACTATTGAGTCTAATTTCTATATCAAAAGTAAGAAAAATAAACTTTTTGAAAACAGAAGTTCGAAAAACCAACAGTTAGAAAAACAAATGGTTAATAAAAAATGCATAATTTGAACACGCATTTACAAATACTATAGGTTTAGCTTGGAGAAACCCCCAGCCCCCATTTACACTGGGCCAATAGACCTTTAGAGAGGTTAGCCAAGCAGTTACACTAACCTACCTGTTGCATATGTTCACGTGCACTGGTTCCTTTCTGACCCCATCTGAAATGTTATGTATTAAAAATGATTTTTATTTCTGTATTGACATCATCATACCATGGTTGCTCACAATATGTTGAGAAAAACCACAATTGTGCCACGGCCATTATGTTGGCAGGATTACCACCATTCTGCCATTGTCAGCATGTTCGTATGGATTATCACCATTGTGCTAGTCCAGCATTTTTCGAGGAATACTACCATTGACCCAGGGCAAGCATGTTGCATGGGATTACCAGCATTGCTCAGGGCCAGCATGTTGACAGATGACCAGCATGTTTTCAGCAATTACCACCATTGTGCCAGGGCTAGCATGCTCCAAGGAATTACTACCATTGTGTCGGGGGCTGCATGCTTGCAGCATTACCACCACATGCAAGGGCCAGCATTTTCCAATGAATTACCACCCTTGTGTCACAGTGAGCATTTTGTCAACGATTACTTCATTGTCTCAGAGCCAGCATGTGGCCATTGATTGCTAATATTGTGCCAGGCCAGCATTTCACCAGAAATTACCACCATGGTACCAGCACCAGCAAGATGCCAGGAACTACCAACATTTGTCTTGGGCGTCCATTTTTTTCAGGCATTACCACCATCGACATCATCGCGCATGGCATCCTCCTGGACCGCCTATGCGTATCTGGTGTAGAGGGCACCGCACTGAACTGGCTCAAGAGCTATCTCTGTTGGCAGGATTACTACCACCTGTCAGGTTTAGCCTTTGGACAAGAATTACCACATTGTGCCACAGTGAGCCAGTGCTTTCATGTTTTTAGGAATTGTACCAAAGCCAGCAATTTGCCGGTATTACCGCCATTGTGCCAGGACCTGCATGATGCAAGCTACTAGCACACTTTTGCCAGAGCCATCCTGTTGCCTGTATATAAATCTATGTGCAGGGACCAACATGTGGCTAGGGATTGCTACCATTGTCAGTGCTTTCCTTTTAACAGGAATTACCACCATAGTACCAGGTGAAGCATTTCATGGGTAGGGGCAGTGAGTACAAAAACCTACTTATCATTCCCACACATAGACATAAACTCAGAGACAGGCACTCACACACACAAGCAAAGTACAGAAACCTTTAAATCTACATTATTTCTGACTCCTACTAAAGAACTATGAATCAGTAACCAGTCAGTATACTGATGTAAGCGTATATAAAAAAAAAAGTTCAAAAATGGATACCTAGAGTAGATAGAGGGAAGTTTGTTGATGAATGAAAAACCTTTGAAGCTTCACACACAAGTAAGGCAGTGCAATGTAGCCCCTCACAAATAAAAAGGCAAAAAAGTTACTTAAAACCCATGATCATAGTAACGCTAGGGAGGGTAAGAAAAATCTACAATCCTGAGAGTATACCGTTCCCATGGCAATGGCAACAAATAAGTAAAAGGCAAGTCCAGGAAAACCGCTTTGGAAACTACACCCTACAAAAAAAGTCAAATAGGAGAATACAGAGTTTCATTAAATAAAAGGCTGAATGGTTTAAAAAACATAAATGTCCCTGGAAAATAGTCTTCTCCCTGCATGGAAAAGAATGCATTCTTTTCTTGTTTGCCATGTAGACCCTCACAAATAAAAAGATCAAACGAAACATTGCTTATAATCCAAGATCATAATCAGTAACTCAAATGAGGGTAAGAAGATCCAAATATCCTGGCAGTGCACTGGTCTAGTGGCAATCAAGCATTCACCTATGAGAGCTGTTGTATTTGGAAGTGTTTTGAAGGCATACTGTAAACCAGCACAAATGCTTTTATAGTGTGGCTAAAACTCATTTAATAAAGCACTAAGATGCAGCTATGGCTAAGTGCTTTGTTTTAAGTGTTTTAGAGCTGGATTCAAAAGACACAAAGATGGACAGAATGCAGAGCAAATCAGACATTCATCCCCAATCAAGAGATCTGGATTAAATCAATTGTACTTTTGCTCACCATGCCACCCCAGTTTAGACCCAGCCATAAGCAAATCAGTCTTGACCCTGTTCCTCATGGGAACAGTCCAGCCCGAACTGCCAAGCCAGGTCCTCTCTTGACCGGAAACAAGCGTCCTGGGACCAGTTACAGGGCAGCACCCCTCATCAGCCAGTCTAGCTTGAATCCAGTGTCACAGTGAGCCCGGGACCCACATATGGGCATACCTGGCGCACTTAGGGCGAGAAAGCAAAAGACACACAGATGATGGATGGAATACAGAGCAAATCAAATCTTCGCCCCCAGTCAAGGGATCTGGATTAAATCCATTGTTCATTTGCTCACTGTGCCACCCCAGTTTAGACCCAGCCATATTTATTTATTTAAGGTTGTATATAGTGCTGGTTAGACCCAGAGGTATCGGAGCGCTTTACAGGAGCAGGAGCAAGGCAAATATCAATAAAAACAATTGTTACATGCAAAATGCAAACCAGAACATTGAATCGTACCATTGAATTAGGAGAACAGCAAAAATCTTAGGATTCGAAGGTTATATACAGTTAAATAGAATACAGGAGGTATAACCTGAGAGCACATAATAAAATATAACAAGGAAACATTCGTAGTGATAAGAGGGAAGGGGAAAGTGAGGAATGGTCAAGACCAGTTAACAAGGAAACTGGGAGAATGGCAAAAGAAATTTACAGCAATATAATGAGAGCTGACGTATTACATGAGCGACCAAGGAGAGCAAGGGTAGGAGTAAACAGTAGCGAGAACACAGGGAAAACAAAAAGTCCACAAGTGAACTGAAAGAAAACCGAAACAGGAGATCCAAAGATAACGGGTTCTGAAAGAATTATTGACTCCAGTATTTATTGAGGAGATGACGTTTTAGGTCTCTTTTGAAGCCAAGGTAAAAGGTGTTCCAGCGAAGGTCCCTCGGGAGGGCATTCCAAATGCTAGGCGCATTTCCTGAGAAGGAGCGTTGCAATCGTTAATAAGCCTGGCAGCCATGTTGAGCACGGCTTCAAGGGTGGCCAGTTGGACTTCAGATGTTCCAGTGAGAATAGCGTTGCCGTAATCAAGTTTATAGAGGACTAGAGATTGAACAAACTCTTTAAAGTCGTCTTGAGGGATAAAGGGTTTGATTTTTTTTTGGGAGTTGTTCAAGAGTGAAAAGAGCTCCTTTGGCAGCGTTATTGATATGGTCCTTCAGTGACAAATTTTTGTCCAGGACGAAGCCTAGGGATTTTGCCACGTTGGAGCGAGTGAGCGGACAGTTGAGGGTGTTGAGGTCAGCGATCCAGCCTTGGAAAGGGAGACGGTTGCTTTTAGGGGAGAATAGAATGATTTCCATTTTGTTAGGATTCAGTTTAAGGTGGTTGGAGTAAAACCAGGATTGAATCTTGCTCAAAGTGTTGTTCAGATGAAGGACATCGCTGTGTGAGGTGATCTTGTAGTAGAGCTGGGTGTCGCAGCGTAAAGGTGATAATTGATCCCGTCTTGTTTTAGAATGATAGTAATGGGTTCCATGAAGAGGTGAAGAGAGAGGGTGAGAGAATTGAGCACTGGGGACATCCAGGGGGACAGGTGTAGGACTGGAGAGGCAGGAGTTGATTTTTATTTGTTGTGTTCGGTTTTGGAGGTAGGAAGTGAACCAGTTAAGGACAGTGCCATTGAGGCCAGAGCGGGACGTAAGAGATTCCAGTAAGGTTAAATGATTGACTGTCTCTCAGGCTGCTGAAAGATCAAGAAGGATAAGAAGGCACGCCTCTCCATTCTCTAGAGAACGATGAATGTCGTCTGCAATGTTCAACATAGCGGTTTCAGTACTACAGCCTTCCCTGAAACCAGATTGCTATGAGCCAAGTAAGTTGTATTTGTTTATATGGCTGTTGGGTTGAAGTAAGACCCATTTCTCCATGGTTTTGGCTAGAAGTGGGAGGTTAGAGATGGGACAGAGGTTATTAAAATCATTAGGGTCTGCCTTTAGGTTTTCAAGAATGGGAGTGATTTGCCCAAGTTGAAGGGAGTCGGGGACGCACCCGGAAGCAAATTAGGTGTAATTTTTGTCCAACATGGGGCAATGATATGGTTAAGGTTATGTACTAGCTTAGTCGGGAGTGGGTCTTTGGTTTTCGAGGTCTGCTTTAATTTTTCAATGATATTAAAGACTTCGAGCTCAGTAATGTGAAATTAGTCCAGGTGGTGTTATTTTTCAGTTGTGTGTTGGAAAGGATATCTCCAGAACCGGTAGGGGTAGATTGTTGAAGGAACGGATTAGGAAGATGAGAAGATGTAGAGAAAGGGTGGATGTCAAGAGAAATTTGGTGGCTGGGCAAGGCCAATATTTGCAGGAAGGTTTGGTCAATTTTAGCAATTTTTTCAGTGAAGAAGTTGGCAATTTCCTCACATTTTTTATTAGAGACCGTAAGTTCACGAGGGGCAGATGAACTTTATTTTTTGACAATGTTAAAGAGTTCTCTGGGCCTATTTTTAACTCGATCCAATTGGGATCGAAAGAAGTATGCTTTTTCCATGAAAGTGTTTTTCTTGTATGTTGATCTAGTGGATCTGAGGAGGGCTAAATGAGAAGGCATGGGGCGTTGTCTCCATGTTCTTTCTGTTAGTCTAAGTTGTCTTCTTTCATTATGGAGTTAAGGATTGAACCAAGCTTTAGACTGGGTTGCTCTTTGTGGTTTTAGTTTAAGTGGTGCGACTTGGTCAAGGACATCAGAAATAGCCTTCTTGAAATGTTCAGTAAGCTCATTAGCGTTTTGGGAGTGTGGGAGAAGTTGCAGTTGAGCTTGAATTTTGGACTCGAGTTCAATAGGGGAGACTTGTTTGAGATTTCTGGTCAACGTCATGTGTTTGTTATTTACTGCAGGGGGATAAAAGACACTGGTTAAAATGTTGAACACAATGAAATGGTGGTCTGACCAGTCAATGGGGACGATGTCTGTAAGGGAGACCAGATCTGAGCAAGTGATGATTGTGTCAAGGGTGGCCCCTTTGATATGGGTAGGTTTGTTGCAGAGTTGTTTTATGTCATTCATCTCAAGAAGGTTAACGGGGCGCTTTAAAGTGGGATCATCTGCATTATTCCGGTGAATGTTGAAATCTCCTAAAAACCGGTTCTTCGAGGCGGAAATGGAGAAATGAGTAAGAAGGTTGGATAATTCGTCAGCAAAGGGAGGTAGCTCACCCGAAGGGAGCTAGATATTATGCAGTCTGAGGGGAGGAGAGGCATTGATAATGAGTTCAACGCCAAGGTATTCAATGGTCAAGTATTCAGTTTTCTTCAAGCGGGAGAGTTGTAACTCAGTTTTGTGGATTATGGCTAGGCCGCCACCTGTTCTGTCAGGTCTATCCTGTCTAATGATGGAGTAGCCAGGAGGAGTGAGTAGGTCAAGGATGGCCATCGACTGGTCATTGTGCCAGGTTTCAGTGAGAGAAATGTTAATAGCCTCGCTGAGGATGGTTTCAGAAATCTCAATTGCATGAAGTGCTGCAGATCTGCAGTTAACAAGCATGCAAGAAAGAGGATTAGGGTTATACTGAGGTGGTTTGCATTTGTGGATGGCGGCGAGTTGCGCCAGAGGTCTCGGTGAGTTGAGAGTTGAAGGGATTCGGTTGACGCCCACTATGACTGGTATGTTTGAGTAAGGGAGATGATCAGTTGCCTGGGACTTGGGGAGATAGGATTTGCTAAGGGCGTTAAGGTCAGCAGTAGAGAAAGTGCAAACCGCACGGTAATGCCTGTGAGCCCGTCTGCAAAGGGGGATGGTCGGCCACCCGACGTGTTGAGAGAACTTGTTGGAGAAGTACCAGAGATGCAGGGGGGTGCCCAGGAGTTAAGGTTAGAGAGATCCCTTCTAAGAAGGGTTATTTCTGTGGCCAGAAAATTGAGTTTGAGTTCAATTTTATTCAGTGTCTGTGCAATAAAGTTAGTAAATATGCAAATCAGCCTTGACCCTGTGCCTCATGGGAACAGTCAAACCCGAACTGCCAAGCCAGGTCCTCTCCGGACTGGAAACAAGCATCCTGGGACCGGTTTTGGGGCTTCACCGCCTCATCAGCCAGGCTAGCTTAAATCCAGTGTCACAGTGAGCACGGGACCCATGTTGGTGCATACCCGTGGGAATGGGGGGTGGGAGAGGCAGCAAAAGGCACACAGATGATGGACGAAATGCCTGTGATTTTTAATTCTTCCCGTTTTGCTTTATAATTTGA
Organism: Lissotriton helveticus; assembly: GCF_964261635.1. Classification (NCBI taxonomy): domain Eukaryota; kingdom Metazoa; phylum Chordata; class Amphibia; order Caudata; family Salamandridae; genus Lissotriton; species Lissotriton helveticus. Next base: position 527,029,270 of record NC_136071.1, read on the forward strand.
TATTTTGTCTTGGGCACTTTCCCCTGCTTTTAACAAAGCCTGGCCACGCAGACATCCACTGCTGTCATCATACCTGCATTCTAATAGTTAAATCCACCGCATTTGGCGGGTCCTCGGCCCTTGTCCTGTCGGCGGCCATCTTGGGTGAGGGGCATAGATCGCGCGCTGTAGTCCGCTCTCCATTTCACACAGGTGAGCATAAAAGCAGACAAATTGACTGGTTCGGTCTTTCCAGCCTCAGCGCGTTACTTACAGAAGCGCTCGTATTTTGCAGCGGTCACTGGCGATTTTGAGCCTGTGATTTTTAATTCTTCCCGTTTTGCTTTATAATTTGATATTTTGTCTTGGGCACTTTCCCCTGCTTTTAACAAAGCCTGGCCACGCAGACATCCACTGCTGTCATCATACCTGCATTCTAATAGTTAAATCCACCGCATTTGGCGGGTCCTCGGCCCTTGTCCTGTCGGCGGCCATCTTGGGTGAGGGGCATAGATCGCGCGCTGTAGTCCGCTCTCCATTTCACACAGGTGAACATAAAAGCAGCCATGCCGGCGCGCAGCGGTAACGCGCAGCGGGGACGCCTGACTGACGCCGGAGTTACGCCAGAGTTCAGCCCGTCTGCCCGTCCGGGCCCAGACGGGCTCAGGGCTGGTCCTAATGCCTGAACCATCGGAGCCTTCTTGCACTCGTATCAGGTATGGGAAGGAAGAACTCATGTCCTGGCGGACTTTCCACTCTACTACCTGCAAATTCGCCCTGGAAGGATCACCCCCGTTCATGCCGTGTAGGGCTTGCAGTGTGGGTCAGAATACGGCTTCTGCTAAGTCAGTGCTCTCCATGGCGTTGCTGAACTGTCGGTCCCTACCAAGACACGCCACTGAGATCAATTCCCTCATCCTGGACCACGAGCTGGATGTGTTATTCCTAACGGAGACCTGGATTTCCTCCAGCTCGGGCCCCGATATGGTCAGAGCACTCCCTCCTGGCTTTCTCATTTCTCACCAGGACAGGCCCGTGGGGAGGGGAGGAGGAGTTGCTATTCTCTATAGGGACTCGCTAGTCTGTAAGGTTCAGGAGGGAGGGGTGAGCGATTGTGAGAGCTATCAGTTCTCTCTCCGCTTATCTCCTACGGCATCTATGGCGGGTTTGCTTATTTATCGCCCACCGGGAACCTTAGGAAATTTTCTCAACTCTTTCCTAGAAACAACCGCCCTTCTTGCCTCCTCAACGGGTAACTTTGTCACCTTAGGGGATTTTAACATCCACCTTGACGATCCTCTCAATTCCCTGGGAGTAGATCTGCTAGGTGATCTCAAAGCTTTTGGGATCAACCTGGCTAATTCGGGTGCCACACATGGGAAAGGCCACTTGTTGGACCCTATATTTTCTAACTCGTTTGGCCTTAGAGCACTTCCACCGCTGGCTCTGCCTTGGACAGACCATTTTATGGTGCCTGCCCAGTGGCAGTTCGATATCTCAGCTGCGCTGGCCCCTAGGGTTTACACCATGGATAGAGCCTGGTCTAGGCTCCCGGTGGATACATGGGCGGTACATCTGGAGGCGTCACGACCTCCCCCTGGGTCCAACCCGCTAGTTGCGGACGAGAACCTTAACATCTGGCTCACCAACTCGCTGGATGCTCTCCTCCCCAAAAAAAAACGACTTACTAGGGGTAAGAGAGTTGGATCTGCGCCCTGGTATACATCCGAGCTGAGAACATTGAGGAAGGGCTGCAAGAGGCTGGAGCGGTCCTGGAGGAAAGATTGGAGCGAAACGAGCCAGAGAGAATATCGGGCGGCTCTTAGTACCCACAAATCTGCCATTCGGGTAGCTAAATCTGGATTCTTTGCGGAGAGAATTGGCTCTGCGGCCAACTCCTCGAAGGAATCCTTTAGGGTCATTAAAGAACTCCTGAAAACCCCCGAACCTCAGATCATTCACGAGGACCCACGTGAGAAATGCTCAGAACTGGCCTCCTTCTTTTAAAACCAAAATTAACATCCTTGCCTCTCTTCCCCGGCTAACCGAGGACGTTTCCTCGGATGGTAGCCTATGGCCTCAGCCCAGGGCGCGACCTGCAGAGCTGGTCTCTCTTGGTTCTGTCACTGTGGAAGAAGTCCTTACAGTTTTGACAACCATGAAAAGTGGTTCTCCGAAAGACCCTGCACCCATGAAGTATTTGAAGCAGGTAGCCCCTACCATCGGTGGGCCAGTGACGGACCTTATAAATCTGTCCCTTACCCAAGGAGTGGTACCCCCTAGCTGGAAAGGAGCGGTTGTGAAGGCTCTTCTGAAGAAGCCTAACCTGGACCCAGCCGACCTTGCCAACTTTAGGCCTATTTCCCTGCTTCCCGGCCTTAGTAAGGTGGCGGAGAAGCTGGTGAATAGTCGTCTATCGGGCTTCCTAGAGTCCAACTCCCTCCTGGGCAATTCCCAAACTGGTTTCCGCCCCGGTCAGGGGACCGACACTGCCCTGTTGGCAGTCGTGGAGAATGCAAGGAGCATTTTGGATTCGGGGGGATCGGTGGCAGTGATCCTCCTGGACCTCAGTGCTACCTTTGACACCGTAGACCATCAGGTGCTTCTCCAACGGCTGTCAGGGGTGGGGGTCTCCGGGATGGCCCTCAAGTGGTCCGCTTCCTTTTTGGAAGGCCGGACATTTGAGGTGTGGGAAGGCCACGAGAAATCATCCTCAGTACCTCTCCAGTGTGGTGTGCCACAGGGCTCATCGTTGAGCCCTACCCTAGTTAACATTTATATGGCCCCTCTGGAGAGTGTGGTACTGCCTCTGGGTATCAAGATCATCAGCTATGCTGACGATACCCAGCTGGTGGTAGGTCTTCCCCAGTTGGCTCACCATCCCAACCGGCTGCACATGTGCCTGGATAAGATCTTCACGTGGATGTGTAGCTCAGCTCTCAAGCTCAACGGCTCCAAGCCGGAGCTGATGCTGCTGGGGAATTCCCCTCCATCTCTATCTCCTAGCAGCTGGCCCAGTTGCCTGGGACCTGTACCCACCCCCAAGCAGGAGATCAAGAGCCTGGGGGTGTGGCTCGAGCAGGACCTTTCCTTTAAAACACACGTTAAAAAGATCTCAGGCGTGTGTTTTGGCCTGCTCAGATCTGCCCGGAAGATTCTACCTCTCCTTCCAGCGGCCTCTAGGAAGTTACTCATTCAGGGGCTTATCATCTCGCGGCTGGACTTTAGTAATGTCCTGTTTCTGGGCGCTCCAGAATCCACCCTAAATAAACTGCAGCAAGTGCAGAACGCGGCCGCCAGGCTCCTGACGGATCTTCCTAGGCGTCAGTCGGCTCGCCCTGCCCTGAGGGCGCTACATTGGCTCCCCGTCAGAGAGAGGGTGAAATTCAAGGCACTGTGCGTAGCCCACAAAATTCTACAGGGGAAAGGTCCACCTATCCTTGGGGATATGGTCCAATCCTATAAGGCCTCCCGCTCCCTCCGTTCTGACCATCAACATCTGCTGCAGGTTATGAGGGTGAGGAAGGCAAGAACCGGTGGCAGAAGATTTTCTATAAATGTGGCCACCCTGTGGAACTCCCTCCCTCTGTACTTGCGCTCGGAAGCGAGCTTTTTACGGTTTCGTAAACTTTTTAAAACTTTTCTGTTTCCTGCCTAATCCTTGTGCTTAGTGTGGTGATGTCCTGTTCTGGATGAGCGCGGGGATGCCTACTGGTAACCAGGCGCTATATTAAAACTCGGTAATAATAATAATAATAATAATAATAAGAGCAAATGAAACATTCACCCCAAGTCAAGAGATCTGGGTTAAATCCATTGTTCTTTTGCTCACAATGCCACCCCAGTTTAGATCCAGCCATATGCAAATTAGAGCTGGATTCAGCATCGTCTTTTTTCATTATTATTATTTTTAGCTATGCTGCATAGCGGTGACGCTACTATACATCATAGCTACAAACCATTGCCAAAGTCTGAAATACTCATGCTGACCAGCATGAACAAAAGGCAATACCAAAGCAATAGTCTCAAATGCGAGGACTATTGGATTTGTCAATTCTTGTTAGAACTCGACACTACTGTGATTCTGAACATATCTGTTAATAAGACATTTAGCAAAAACTCTTATCAGATAAAGAAATTCTGCCCATGTCCATGTGAAAATACATTTAGAAGTAGCTCATAGCATCACAATAAACATTCTCTTCAACGGAGAAAAGGGTTATTTTAAATCTGTGTGGCACAGTAACACATAGCTACAAATGGCAAGAGGGTTCACCAAGGGTGACAGGAAAGAAGAAAAAATAAAAGTTGTACCTCAATCACAGCACGATCAGCGGAAGGACAGCAAACAAACTGAAGCAATCAATACTTGGTCCATGCTCCAACCGAAAGAACAGGAAAGCGATGCCAGTATCCGCTGGGCAATTAGAAGGCAGTAAATAGGAGTAACAATAAAGCCAACAAATGTTCAGCAATGTGCGGGCTTCAAGGCTCTCGTGCAAATGACAGTGCATGCGCTGTCGCAGGCGAGACCTAAGAACATGAGTATGAAGTAATACACCCAGGTTTACACAATTTGTCTAGGAAGAGAGGTCAAATTACCTTTTGTAACCAATTGAATGATCTTGGGCAAACACATTATACTTCTGGTCGGGACTGTTATGTGTGAAAATAAATGTGTATTCCAGATAAATCTGTTAAAGCCGCAATCGAGCTGTAGCCAAAGCTGTAATAAACAAGCAAACAGGGTAACCCAGGAGTCCGCACTACACACCTATTCCAAGGGAATCAATCAACACCGGGTTGAATAAAAAAAATAAAAGGACGATCAATTTTTTTTTGCAGAACGAAAAAGAAATGTTCCTGAGAAATAGAGTATTCTCCCAATGAAAAAAGGAAATGTTGCTTCTTTTCCTGCGTAGTTCCACCACCCAGTGCTTGGCGGGCCAGGGCAGCAAAAATCAGCGTTAAAAGTTAGAGCAGGACTTCCAATGCTGTGACCCCAGCAGTCTCGTGGCAGATGGGCTGGCGGGTAAATGTTTTTAACAGCAAAGCCATCTCAGGCACTACCGTTGGAAACCTAGATGTTCCCCCAGCTTTAAGTAGGGTTAGGGAACGTTTTGTTTGATACATTGGGAGAAGGGCAGGTTTCCTGCTATTCTGCATCTCCACTAAACCCTAAATGATGCCCTAATTCAAATACAGCTCACTAGTGTTACACGCGAAAACATGTTGTGGCACAAGGAAACCTATGTGTAATTTGTTTTTAAATAGGAAAATGAATATTTCCCCAAGAAAGTGCTTGCTATGATTGCCTATACTGTTGAGTGTTTCCAATCTTGCACATAAGTCTCTTAAGCTGCCCAGAGGTGGCAACAGTGCTCCACTGGGAACGAAAACCATATGCTATCAGTAGAACTGCTAGAGACCGCTCAAGAACCCAGCAGCACCTGCTGAAGGTTAGCCTCCACTTCTCTGGTAGTGTGATTCTCTTCACCTGTCCAGGCTTATTCTTCACCTTTGGCGAAGGCAAATATAAACCCCTATCTTTCCAAGTCATTCAAGCGGCTGCTTTTTGTTTTGAGGTAGAATTTCCTCCAAATGAGCCAGGCACATCTTTGATCTCTTCCCAAACCACAAAGTTTCCCTTCTGTACACCTAAATATATACTGTATAATGACTATTCGATAAAGGTTTAGCTTATCCCAACACCTCAAACTATCCCCATCTCAATGCAGATTTATAATGCCAAAAGCAAACCCTTGATCTTTCTTCACTCAGATCTAAATCTGTCCTGTCATTGCTCTCCCTTCTTTCTTCAACACCCCCAGCTTTTATTATTACTCTCGATCCTCCATTCAGTGCTACCTAAAACTGGGTGTAGTCGACCACCTATTCTCAAGAAACCAGAGAAGAACAAAAACTGAGGAAGTCCAACGTTTCTAAAGCTCTGCTCAAATAGCATTAACTTGGCGAAACCCTCCTTTATTTTCACTATAATTGATACAGCGTCATATCATCTATGTGAAGTGTGAAAATGAGTAATTCCTGCTTTGCTACCTCCATATCTTTGCTTCCAGGGAAAACCACATGCTTGTATTTAGAAAAAGCCAAAATATTTTCCCGCTGTCTATTACCCCGTTCAGTAATATTACCTGCTTTTCCAGCACCATTCTTCAAATGCATCTCCTCCTGTGTTGTCAAAATAATAAAGACCCACCCCCTAGGCTCCCGCCTTGGCTGCAGCCCACTGAACACAATCTGGGAATTACAGCAAAATCCTAAGTCTAATCATCCCTTCACTCTGTAAAAAAAGCATTGTATACGACCTGACACCTAACTCACTCATGCAAGCATGGATTTGACAAGAATGAAAAGCCCACTTTCTATCCTATTGCCTAAAACATTTACTCAGCTGTAACACTCATCTTGCTAGCAACTGTATTGGTGTGCATTGATATACCAGTACGTCAGTGTGCCTTCGCAACAAATCCAATATTAGACCTCTTTCAGTCTGGCCTCTTCCATAGAACAAAAAGATCTATGCTTGCAGTTGTTAGTAGTAACACCGCCCAAAGACTATAAAGGATGGACCCTGACTGTCCTTCCTGACTTGTTGGCACTGTCCAAAACCTTGAATCCACAGATCCTCTTTAAACTGTACACCCTGTTGCTGGTGTGTTTGGTTTCTTAATATGTTGGCCTAAACTTCACCTTCCTAACACTCCATTCAAGTGACATTGGGAAGCTTTTCTGGGCCGTAATATGCTGTTCCATCCCATAAGGATCTGTTTTATGCCAGGCATTGTTAACCACCATGTACACCTACTTGCAGAGGTACTGGTATCCAAAGTGAGTTGCCACAGACATGTTGATACCAGTTAAATGTGGACCTGGTAGGGGATGTCACTGTGGGTTGAATGAAGACATACTGTCCCTGATCGTCCAAAAGAAGGAATTTGATTCCGCAAGGTGCCTCAAACCTCTATTCATTTCCATTCATTAGCAAGAGCCCTGCCATTCTGAGCTATAAACTTCTGCTCTTAAAGTAAAAGGTCTCTGGTTTGTGTTAAACTACCTACCTAGATTTGTTCCGCAAATCAACTAACAAATTTACTCCGGAAGCATCTGATCTGCATTAAGCATTTTAGAAAGCATTCCATTCAAACACTGACATAAGTGCCATTAACTGGCATATTTTCACTCCCAAACGTCAGAGCTGCAGTACTATTGTATGGGCCCAGTGTTAAAGCCTTCACCGGAACTCAGTTAAAGAAATATGTATTCTAAAAAATGTTGTTACTGTTTTTCAACACTTAACACAATCTCTTGGATCATCTCACCTCTGAACATTTGGTGCAATTACCCACTTTTTCACCTCTGCCTTTCTAAACCCCACCCTTGAACAGCCAGTGGTTTGCAGTTTGAGAGGCTTTACTCTTTAACTTGCGGACTCTTGACTCGCAGATATTCACAATGTAATGCTCTTTGGGAAAAATCTCGGAGCCTGGCACCTCCAAAGAGTATCTGCTTAAACCTAATGCTGAACTCCTGTACTTAATTTTATAATTTCTCCCGCACTGCTGACCTACACACCAAATGACTTGGGTCTAAAATAAGATACATTCTGTGGCGCTAGAAATGGAGGAAACCCTAGTGTGACAAGCTCCATGGCCCCAAGCCATGACACACAAAAAAACCACATTGGCTTGTTGGGTCCTCTCCATGAGCCTGGCCCTGATATGCGAAGACCGGCGCGTCACAGTTGCATTTGAATTATTTACTACTAATCATATTAAACACAAATACCAGTTACCATTTATACTATAAAACACAGCATCTAAAAATGTAGGTCTTCTGTTTCTATAATTTATGTCTTGTAAGTGCAGCCACACATACTGCTATGCTGCAGCACCAGCTCTATTGTGCCAGCTGGAAGAAGATGTTCCCATGTAATCACACAAGACCCTTCTAATCCCTCAATCTTCTGAAACATCGATATATTCTGGTTTGACAGCACAACTGTCACCGAACAATTATGTGAGCATCACGGCTTTGGCTCCGTCTACACGTTGGAAGCCAGAATTACTTGTTTAGATTGGGCGGAATCTGTGTGCTTCCACAAAAAAAGGGCTTGCTTGACCTCTAGATGCTGTTTCCATTTTGTTTATTCAGCTTCCTTATCATCTACTTTAAGAGGCACACACAGGACATTGGAATACTATTAAAGTGTCTTCGATAACTAGGTAATTTATTGTAATGTGTTTATATAGCGCTTACAACCCCATACGAGGCATCAAAGTGCTTTTGGGTGATCAGCATGATACTCCAGAGCCCAAAAAAGGATTAGTGATGGATTAGCATAGGAAATATGTCTTTACTTGAGCAGTGGACATGCAAATCTGTTAGTAGAATTGAATAGGATAATGGAGGGATTGAAGAGGGAAGAGTCAAGAAATTATTCTTGAAGTTATTTGGTAGATCATAGTAGTAAGGTGAGGCTTGGGATGAGTAAAAGGAGAAATTGAGGAGGGATTAGTCTCTGGAAAGGGATTGTGGAAATCATGGTAGTAAAATGACGTTTCGGGTGAGTCAAAGGAGGGACACATGAGGGAAGAATTTAGAAAGGGTTGCTTGGGAGATCATAGTAGTAAAATGAGGTTTCAGGTGAATCAAGGAGAGATTTGGGGGGGGAAGAGTAACAGGTTTTATTATGGAGATCATAGTAGTAAAACGAGGTATGGGACAAGTCATAGAGTGGAGGTAAATGATCTATTGAGAGAGGTATAGTTGTGCATTGGAGAGAGTCAACAGTGTCATGTTTTTCCTACAGTAGGAGTAAAGTAATACATATACAGATACATAACTACATATACAAGGGTATATACGTATTTTTTTCTTCTTTTTCTTCTACAGTAGGAGTAAAGTAATACATATATTGATACATAAGTACATAGGAAGGATATATATGCGTAAGGAAGATAATATATTGAGATTTAAAGTTGTGTTGTACAAACTCAGATTTTCATGTGTTGCTGTACTAAGCTAATTTTTTTAAATACGTTTTTTAAATTATTTTTTATTCGATCTTTTCCTCATTATTTCAGTAGTGAAGTACTTTGTAGACAAAAAAGTAATAATATTTACATATTGTGATAAATAAAACATGGACCCATAAACATCAAATAACTTGTATGAAAATTATGCAGTGACGTATAAGATATTAAGCATAACATAATATATATATTTAACTATAAATAATATATACGTTTATTAAGCAGACCTAAAGAATATCTATATTTTAAAAAAAGTTATTATACATGTTTGTACACCTATCTAGATATAATCAAATTATAAATGTTTACAAACGCAAAGATATTCAGTACATTAAGTTTGAGTATGGTGGTTATGTAGGAAAGAGACAACTCTTGATTAGTCTTCTGAAGGTAAGATAGTTATCCCTGGATCTTATGATTGGGGTTAATGAATTCCATAGTTGGGCTCCTTGAACAGAGAAAGATGTACCACCTATATATTTTTTTATATTCTTTTTTTAGGTCGAGCCTATCGGCAGCGCGCATGCACTGCTTGCTCTGCGAGGCATGCTGTATTAGGGTATGCAGTGGAAACCCTGTCCACTCTCCGCCCATATTTGTCATTGGCTTGTGTCAAAGTCCTTCCTAAATGCTGGCTTCTGATTCGAAAATAGGCTTGTAAGTCCTGCCTTGTCTCCATTTGTTACCGCCCATAAGGATTGGACCTTTTACTTGGCTTGTTACACAGTCTGCATTATAAGTGGGTGAGCCCAATTTTGTTTATTGAAAGTGATGGGGACAATGGCGGCAGATTTTCTTATACAGCGCTATGCGTTCTAAATTGTATGCAGAGCGCGGTGTCCACTTTAGGGACATGGTGCTCGATTTCTCTTTTTTTTGCCTCCTTAAAACAAGCATTTGCAATGCAATAGGTCTCACATTTACAAAAGTTTAAGCTGTTGGGATTGTAAATGACAATGCTTTTTTATGTTTTAAAAACCAAAACATAAATAAGAGGCATTGTCATTTACAGTGCCAATAGCTCCAACTCGCGTATACGCAAGACCTATTGCATTGTAAATGCTTGTCTTGTATAGTGGGGGTTTTGAGGCGAGGTGGCAATCTTGAGTAGCAGTTTCTTTGTTGAGTGTATTTGGCGACTTTATTCCTGATGAAAAATGGTCCTGTCCTTGTTCTGCTTTGTGGGTGATACAAAGCAGCTTGAGTGTGGATCGTTTGGCAACCGGTAACCAATGTAGGGCCCTTAAGGCAGATGAGATGTGGACTTGTGGCTTTACATGTAGGAGTAGCCTGGCAGCAGAGTTCTCAATCCGTTGTAGTCTTTTCATAGTTGATAACGATGAACAGTGGTAGAGGCCTTTGGCATATTCAGGTTTAGACAGTCCAGGAGGAAGAGCCTGGACCTTGTGTGGGATTCCCAGGTGGGGGAAGATGTGTTGCAGAGTTTCTTGGTAATGAAGCTTGATCTTGCTAATATGACCCCTTATGCATTCCTTGCAAACTTGCATTCCATGGTAATGCTAAGGATTCTTACATCGATGAATACTTTAAGAGGTAGGCCCAGATCATCAGGCCAGGCTCTGAGTGGGTCACAATTTTCCAAGTGACACATGTGAGTATTTCAGTTTTGGAAGCATTCAATTTGAGATGGCTCCATGTCATCAACTGATCAGTGGTTCTTAGGCAACTGAAGATTGTGAGTTTCCAGTGTTTATGGGGCTTTCCACCGTAAGGAGTATTTGTGTGTCATCTGCGAAGTTATAGCATGTGAGCTGAAACGTATAGATCATTGCCGGTAATTACTTCATGTAGATGATGAGAAGCAAACGTGAGATAAGAGAACCTTGAGGGATCCCTGCTTTTGTGAAGTACGGTTTAGCTGAGAAAGGGGGAGAATGGATGACATCTGTTCTGCTTTGAAGGTTGGATGTGATTCAATTGAGAGCCTTCCCCTCTAAACCAACTTCATAGAGTCTTTGTATTAGAGTGTCCTTGTCAACTGTGTCGAAAGCAACTTAGAGGTCCAAGAGAAGTAGTGCAACAACCCCCTTCCGATCTACTCTGTTTTTTACGGCCATCCCAGATTGCGATGAGGACAGATTCTGCGCCTATTCCTGGGCGGAATCCTGTTTGGTAGGCTGAAAGTATGGAGTTATCTTCAATAAATTGTGACATCTGGACAAATGCTCCTCTTTCTTTCAGTTTGCCCAGGAAAGGTCCTTTTGTAATTGGTTTCTGGTTGTTGGGGTCATGAGGGTATCATTGCCATTTTTAAGTCTTCAGGAAAGATTCCGGTAGTTAAAGAATTATTGATGATTCTTGTTACTGGTGTGGCAGCAGAGGTAGTTAAAAGGATGTTCCTTAAGATTTGTGGTGGGCAAGGATTAGAAGGGCAAGTTGGTTGGCTTGCTTGCTTTCACCAGATCCATAAATTCACTACGTGATATTTGTTTGAAGATCTGCAGAGGCTGGGTTGGCGTACTAGTGGAGGGGATTTTGAGAAATGGATTGGTGCTGGTGGTTTTCTTTTGTTTTAAACAGACCTACAACGTGCCTGCTTTGGTTGTGTAATGATTTGCCAGTTTGTGTATTCTTGAGTAGTAAGATGAGTTCCTTCTGTTCATTTAGGTTTGCGAAATTAGTCAAGAATTTGATAAAATTCTTTATTTGCTAATTTAACATTTTGTATTCTGTATGAATAGTACCTTTTTTTAGCGTTTTTAATTATTGACTTCTATATTCTGTTAAGTTTACAAAGATGAAGTTTGTTTTGATTGCTGTTTGTTTTGAGCCAGGTGCATTGCAACTTTCTAATTTGTTCTTCGATCTTTTTCTTGTTTTCTTTTGTCCTGTTTTGTTCTTAGTGGTATTAGGATACCAAAAACTTACTGTAGCCACTCAAAGTTTTTTAACTGAATTTGTGTCTAGATCTGTGTTGTGTTTCTAAGTTTTCAAAATTGAATTTGTTCCAGTCAATCGATGTATGCATGTGAGGTGGTCTTGGGTGTGTTGATTTATGATGTTTTATGTTGGTAAGCGACCAAATGGTGGTCTAACCATGTGACTGGAGTAATTATTAGAACTGTAACTAGTTCTATATTTGCAAATTTACATCAAGGATGTGTCCAGCGATTTTTGCTTCCACACAAATATACATTAACATTCCATTTACTTGTAATGCTTCACATTACCATACGATTCATAAAGGGGGTGGTGATGGACAGAGTATCTGAATTAAGCAGAACACTCCTACCCAGTCAAAAGATCAGGGCTTGATCCATCACCGTTTTTAGCTCACTGCACCATCCCAGCTCAGAACCTGGCTACATGCAAATTAGTCTGACCCTGGCCCAGTGCATCATGGGAACAGGGCAGACCAAACTACCAAGCCAATTCTTTACTGGAAAGGAAACAAGCTTCCGGGGACCGGTTTCTGGCATTACAGCCGTCTTCGGCCCGGCTTGCTTGAATCCTGATGGTGCAGTGAGCAAGGGACTCACATCTGAGCATACCCTTCCACACTTGTGGTGGCCAAAACGATTCATAAAGGGGGTGGTGATGGACAGAGTATCTGAATTAAGCAGAACACTCCTACCCAGTCAAAAGATCAGGGCTTGATCCATCACCGTTTTTTAGCTCACTGCACCATCCCAGCTCAGAACCTGGCTACATGCAAATTAGTCTGACCCTGGCCCAGTGCATCATGGGAACAGGGCAGACCAAACTACCAAGCCAATTCTTTACTGGAAAGGAAACCAGCTTCCGGGGACGGGTTTCTGGCATTACAGCCGTCTTCGGCCCGGCTTGCTTGAATCCTGATGGTGCAGTGAGCAAGGGACTCACATCTGAGCATACCCTTCCACACTTGTGGTGGCCAAAACGATTCATAAAGGGGGTGGTGATGGACAGAGTATCTGAATTAAGCAGAACACTCCTACCCAGTCAAAAGATCAGGGCTTGATCCATCACCGTTTTTTAGCTCACTGCACCATCCCAGCTCAGAACCTAGCTACATGCAAATTAGTCTGACCCTGGCCCAGTGCATCATGGGAACAGGGCAGACCAAACTACCAAGCCAATTCTTTACTGGAAAGGAAACAAGCTTCCGGGGACCGGTTTCTGGCATTACAGCCGTCTTCGGCCCGGCTTGCTTGAATCCTGATGGTGCAGTGAGCAAGGGACTCACATCTTAGCATACCCTTCCACACTTGTGGTGGCCAAAACGAATCATATACGGGGGTGGTGATGGACAGAGTATCTGAATTAAGCAGAACACTCCTACCCAGTCAAAAGATCAGGGCTTGATCCATCACCGTTTTTTAGCTCACTGCACCATCCCAGCTCGGAACCTGGCTACATGCAAATTAGTCTGACCCTGGCCCAGTGCATCATGGGAACAGGGCAGACCAAACTACCAAGCCAATTCTTTACTGGAAAGGAAACAAGCTTCCGGGGACCGGTTTCTGGCATTACAGCCGTCTTCGGCCCGGCTTGCTTGAATCCTGATGGTGCAGTGAGCAAGGGACTCACATCTGAGCATACCCTTCCACACTTGTGGTGGCCAAAACGATTCATAAAGGGGGTGGTGATGGACAGAGTATCTGAATTAAGCAGAACACTCCTACCCAGTCAAAAGATCAGGGCTTGATCCATCCCAGCTCAGAACCTGGCTACATGCAAATTAGTCTGACCCTGGCCCAGTGCATCATGGGAACAGGGCAGACCAAACTACCAAGCCAATTCTTTACTGGAAAGGAAACAAGCTTCCGGGGACCGGTTTCTGGCATTACAGCCGTCTTCGGCCCGGCTTGCTTGAATCCTGATGGTGCAGTGAGCAAGGGACTCACATCTGAGCATACCCTTCCACACTTGTGGTGGCCAAAACGATTCATAAAGGGGGTGGTGATGGACAGAGTATCTGAATTAAGCAGAACACTCCTACCCAGTCAAAAGATCAGGGCTTGATCCATCACCGTTTTTTAGCTCACTGCACCATCCCAGCTCAGAACCTGGCTACATGCAAATTAGTCTGACCCTGGCCCAGTGCATCATGGGAACAGGGCAGACCAAACTACCAAGCCAATTCTTCACTGGAAAGGAAACAAGCTTCCGGGGACCGGTTTCTGGCATTACAGCCGTCTTCGGCCCGGCTTGCTTGAATCCTGATGGTGCAGTGAGCAAGGGACTCACATCTGAGCATACCCTTCCACACTTGTGGTGGCCAAAACGATTCATAAAGGGGGTGGTGATGGACAGAGTATCTGAATTAAGCAGAACACTCCTACCCAGTCAAAAGATCAGGGCTTGATCCATCACCGTTTTTTAGCTCACTGCACCATCCCAGCTCAGAACCTGGCTACATGCAAATTAGTCTGACCCTGGACCAGTGCATCATGGGAACAGGGCAGACCAAACTACCAAGCCAATTCTTTACTTGAAAGGAAACAAGCTTCCGGGGACCGGTTTCTGGCATTACAGCCGTCTTCGGCCCGGCTTGCTTGAATCCTGATGGTGCAGTGAGCAAGGGACTCACATCTGAGCATACCCTTCCACACTTGTGGTGGCCAAAACGATTCATAAAGGGGGTGGTGATGGACAGAGTATCTGAATTAAGCAGAACACTCCTACCCAAACAAAAGATCAGGGCTTGATCCATCACCGTTTTTTAGCTCACTGCACCATCCCAGCTCAGAACCTGGCTACATGCAAATTAGTCTGACCCTGGCCCAGTGCATCATGGGAACAGGGCAGACCAAACTACCAAGCCAATTCTTTACTGGAAAGGAAACGAGCTTCCGGGGACCGGTTTCTGGCATTACAGCCGTCTTCGGCCCGGCTTGCTTGAATCCTGATGGTGCAGTGAGCAAGGGACTCACATCTGAGCATACCCTACCACACTTGTGGTGGCCAAAACGATTCATAAAGGGGTGGTGATGGACAGAGTATCTGAATTAAGCAGAACACTCCTACCCAGTCAAAAGATCAGGGCTTGATCCATCACCGTTTTTTAGCTCACTGCACCATCCCAGCTCAGAACCTGGCTACATGCAAATTAGTCTGACCCTGGCCCAGTGCATCATGGGAACAGGGCAGACCAAACTACCAAGCCAATTCTTTACTGGAAAGGAAACAAGCTTCCGGGGACCGGTTTCAGGCATTACAGCCGTCTTCCGCCCGGCTTGCTTGAATCCTGATGGTGCAGTGAGCAAGGGACTCACATCTGAGCATACCCTTCCACACTTGTGGTGGCCAAAACGATTCATAAAGGGGGTGGTGATGGACAGAGTATCTGAACTAAGCAGAACACTCCTACCCAGTCAAAAGATCAGGGCTTGATCCATCACCGTTTTTTAGCTCACTGCACCATCCCAGCTCAGAACCTGGCTTCATGCAAATTAGTCTGACCCTGGCCCAGTGCATCATGGGAACAGGGCAGACCAAACTACCAAGCCAATTCTTTACTGGAAAGGAAACAAGCTTCCGGGGACTGGTTTCTGGCATTACAGCCGTCTTCGGCCCGGCTTGCTTGAATCCTGATGGTGCAGTGAGCAAGGGACTCACATCTGAGCATACCCTTCCACACTTGTGGTGGCCAAAACGATTCATAAAGGGGGTGGTGATGGACAGAGTATCTGAATTAAGCAGAACACTCCTACCCAGTCAAAAGATCAGGGCTTGATCCATCACCGTTTTTTAGCTCACTGCACCATCCCAGCTCAGAACCTGGCTACATGCAAATTAGTCTGACCCTGGCCCAGTGCATCATGGGAACAGGGCAGACCAAACTACCAAGCCAATTCTTTACTGGAAAGGAAACAAGCTTCCGGGGACCGGTTTCTGGCATTACAGCCGTCTTCGGCCCGGCTTGCTTGAATCCTGATGGTGCAGTGAGCAAGGGACTCACATCTGAGCATACCCTTCCACACTTGTGGTGGCCAAAACGATTCATAAAGGGGGTGGTGATGGACAGAGTATCTGAATTAAGCAGAACACTCCTACCCAGTCAAAAGATCAGGGCTTGATCCATCACCGTTTTTTAGCTCACTGCACCATCCCAGCTCAGAACCTGGCTACATGCAAATTAGTCTGACCCTGGCCCAGTGCATCATGGGAACAGGGCAGACCAAACTACCAAGCCAATTCTTTACTGGAAAGGAAACAAGCTTCCGGGGACCGGTTTCTGGCATTACAGCCGTCTTCGGCCCGGCTTGCTTGAATCCTGATGGTGCAGTGAGCAAGGGACTCACATCTGAGCATAGCCTTCCACACTTGTGGTGGCCAAAACGATTCATAAAGGGGGTGGTGATGGACAGAGTATCTGAATTAAGCAGAACACTCCTACCCAGTTAAAAGATCAGGGCTTGATCCATCACCGTTTTTGAGCTCACTTCACCATCCCTGCTCAGAACCTGGCTACATGCAAATTAGTCTGACCCTGGCCCAGTGCATCATGGGAACAGGGCAGACCAAACTACCAAGCCAATTCTTTACTGGAAAGGAAACAAGCTTCCGGGGACCGGTTTCTGGCATTACAGCCGTCTTCGGCCCGGCTTGCTTGAATCCTGATGGTGCAGTGAGCAAGGGACTCACATCTGAGCATACCCTTCCACACTTGTGGTGGCCAAAACGATTCATAAAGGGGGTGGTGATGGACAGAGTATCTGAATTAAGCTGAACACTCCTACCCAGTCAAAAGATCAGGGCTTGATCCATCACCGTTTTTTAGCTCACTGCACCATCCCAGCTCAGAACCTGGCTACATGCAAATTAGTCTGACCCTGGCCCAGTGCATCATGGGAACAGGGCAGACCAAACTACCAAGCCAATTCTTTACTGGAAAGGAAACAAGCTTCCGGGGACCGGTTTCTGGCATTACAGCCGTCTTCGGCCCGGCTTGCTTGAATCCTGATGGTGCAGTGAGCAAGGGACTCACATCTGAGCATACCCTTCCACACTTGTGGTGGCCAAAACGATTCATAAAGGGGGTGGTGATGGACAGAGTATCTGAATTAAGCAGAACACTCCTACCCAGTCAAAAGATCAGGGCTTGACCCATCACCGTTTTTTAGCTCACTGCACCATCCCAGCTCAGAACCTGGCTACATGCAAATTAGTCTGACCCTGGCCCAGTGCATCATGGGAACAGGGCAGACCAAACTACCAAGCCAATTCTTTACTGGAAAGGAAACAAGCTTCCGGGGACCGGTTTCTGGCATTACAGCCGTCTTCGGCCCGGCTTGCTTGAATCCCGATGGTGCAGTGAGCAAGGGACTCACATCTGAGCATACCCTTCCACACTAGTGGTGGCCAAAACGATTCATAAAGGGGGTGGTGATGGACAGAGTATCTGAATTAAGCAGAACACTCCTACCCAGTCAAAAGATCAGGGCTTGATCCATCACCGTTTTTGAGCTCACTGCACCATCCCAGCTCAGAACCTGGCTACATGCAAATTAGTCTGACCCTGGCCCAGTGCATCATGGGAACAGGGCAGACCAAACTACCAAGCCAATTCTTTACTGGAAAGGAAACAAGCTTCCGGGGACCGGTTTCTGGCATTACAGCCGTCTTCGGCCCGGCTTGCTTGAATCTTGATGGTGCAGTGAGCAAGGGACTCACATCTGAGCATACCCTTCCACACTTGTGGTGGCCAAAACGATTCATAAAGGGGGTGGTGATGGACAGAGTATCTGAATTAAGCAGAACACTCCTACCCAGTCAAAAGATCAGGGCTTGATCCATCACCGTTTTTTAGCTCACTGCACCATCCCAGCTCAGAACCTGGCTACATGCAAATTAGTCTGACCCTGGCCCAGTGCATCATGGGAACAGGGCAGACCAAACTACCAAGCCAATTCTTTACTGGATAGGAAACAAGCTTCCGGGGACCGGTTTCTGGCATTACAGCCGTCTTCGGCCCGGCTTGCTTGAATCCTGATGGTGCAGTGAGCAAGGGACTCACATCTGAGCATACCCTTCCACACTTGTGGTGGCCAAAACGATTCATAAAGGGGGTGGTGATGGACAGAGTATCTGAATTAAGCAGAACACTCCTACCCAGTCAAAAGATCAGGGCTTGATCCATCACCGTTTTTTAGCTCACTGCACCATCCCAGCTCAGAACCTGGCTACATGCAAATTAGTCTGACCCTGGCCCAGTGCATCATGGGAACAGGGCAGACCAAACTACCAAGCCAATTCTTTACTGGAAAGGAAACAAGCTTCCGGGGACCGGTTTCTGGCATTACAGCCGTCTTCGGCCCGGCTTGCTTGAATCCTGATGGTGCAGTGAGCAAGGGACTCACATCTGAGCATACCCTTCCACACTTGTGGTGGCCAAAACGATTCATAAAGGGGGTGGTGATGGACAGAGTATCTGAATTAAGCAGAACACTCCTACCCAGTCAAAAGATCAGGGCTTGATCCATCACCGTTTTTTAGCTCACTGCACCATCCCAGCTCAGAACCTGGCTACATGCAAATTAGTCTGACCCTGGCCCAGTGCATCATGGGAACAGGGCAGACCAAACTACCAAGCCAATTCTTTACTGGAAAGGAAACAAGCTTCCGGGGACCGGTTTCTGGCATTACAGCCGTCTTCGGCCCGGCTTGCTTGAATCCTGATGGTGCAGTGAGCAAGGGACTCGCATCTGAGCATACCCTTCCACACTTGTGGTGGCCAAAACGATTCATAAAGGGGGTGGTGATGGACAGAGTATCTGAATTAAGCAGAACACTCCTACCCAGTCAAAAGATCAGGGCTTGATCCATCACCGTTTTTTAGCTCACTGCACCATCCCAGCTCAGAAACTGGCTACATGCAAATTAGTCTGACCCTGGCCCAGTGCATCATGGGAACAGGGCAGACCAAACTACCAAGCCAATTCTTTACTGGAAAGGAAACAAGCTTCCGGGGACCGGTTTCTGGCATTACAGCCGTCTTCGGCCCGGCTTGCTTGAATCCTGATGGTGCAGTGAGCAAGGGACTCACATCTGAGCATACCCTTCCACACTTGTGGTGGCCAAAACGATTCATAAAGGGGGTGGTGATGGACAGAGTATCTGAATTAAGCAGAACACTCCTACCCAGTCAAAAGATCAGGGCTTGATCCATCACAGTTTTTTAGCTCACTGCACCATCCCAGCTCAGAACCTGGCTACATGCAAATTAGTCTGACCCTGGCCCAGTGCATCATGGGAACAGGGCAGACCAAACTACCAAGCCAATTCTTTACTGTGTGGTAAATAAAATATTACCCTGGCATAATTTCTAGGCATTAACAATTATCATGCATCAATTGAGAGGCAGAGTCCGTGGTATCTGAGTTAAAATGGGCTTTATTCCAATAACTCGAGTCAAAGGGAGAATCAGTTCCATCACCACAGAGGTTCAGGAAGGGTCTTCTAACAAATATTTACAGAACATGTTATATATTCATTTTCTCTTGTACATAGGAGCAGGCGCAAGACAGAAAATGTGATAAGAGCATGTAGGCGTGCATGAGGGTGTGTACTTGATGAGTCACAGGTGTGTGATAGGTAGGTGTCATAGGTGGGTGGGTACTTAGAGGAGGAGTTTGCATGACCAGCTCGAACTTTGTCCTACTTGTGTGCAACTTGGGCATGACGTGCAATTGACGTGTAACTGGGAGGAGGCTGAATTTCAGTCTAGAAGAGAGATCTCTTGTGTCAGGGTGACTAGCACATCTTGTACAATCTGATATGATAGGGGATGTATTATCTGAAGCAAAAGGTTGCTCACCACTAAGAATCAGAAAAAGCATATATTTCTCCGTTCATTGCATGGGGGCTGAGACAGAAGGCTAGGCCCTATCTGTCGCGGACGGGTTCTGTTTACTTTTCCTCACCGGGCAGGGATGCCACTCTGTACAGCAAACAGATAACTGTTATTCATAATACTGTTTTGGCAGGCTTCTTGCTGACGTGACTGCAGCTCAGTGTGCCAAGAGTCATGAAAACATTAATTCAGAAAGTGGTTTCAGGCTCAACCACAAAAAAGGGTTCAGTACGATATTTATTTAAAAGTGCACAATGCAAAATGCAAATACATGGGCCTTCATTTTAGCTTAACGTTTGGGAGACTTGATGACTTGACTTGCAGGACATGTTTGCAGAGGCCTAGTGATTCAGGCCACTACGAGGAAGTGCATGGGTGACATGCACATGACATGTAACATAGGGTACACGTAGGGGACATCTTGGTCAGGCAAAATTTCATTTTCCACATTCCCTCCTTGTCCCCTACTTAACCCTTTAGGATACATCTATATTCATGAGACCGTATAGTTGATCATACAGAATCATTTGTTCATCTTTTATCCTTTGTTTACGTGGATATGGAATACAGGCAGTAGCACACAGGCCGCAAATGGCCGGGCCACACTGCAGACAGAGACAGCAACCAAATACCATAAGTAGGGCCATTCCTAGGAAGGACATAACTTTCCATCCCCATGCCGATATTACACCCCAGAACCAACTGGACCAAGTCCATGTGCCTGGGTCGTGATGTATGACATTAGCAATTTTGTGGAGTCTTGTTATCGCTGCGTACACGGATGGCACGTTATTTGGGATGAAAACGCAACAACTAGATCGGATCACTCTACAAGCTCCGCCTCTATCCGCCAGGATGACGTCAAGAACGAGGCGATTTTGTAAAACAACAAGTCTCATAGCAGATTGCTCCTGGGTTAAGTTCGCCAGGGCAGATGCAGTCACATTCACTACTGCTTCCAGGGTTCTTGTTAATTTGCGTATCAGCTTACTATTTTGGACGGGGCCAACGAAGAAAAAGAAACCTTTGTTGAAGTCTGTATATTGCTCCCATGCTGTTTCAGTCTGATCAATCCCTGCAGAATCTGTCTCTCTCTTTACTCTAACATGTTCTAGTCGTGAATCTCTATGATAATGGGATGGGGCTAGAAAAACAGGTGGCAATAGGAATGCTATATAACAAGTCCCACCCCAGTCTAAGGGCAGATGTACATAGGCTGTCTGACCGCAAATGAAATAGGTATGGCGTGATGGTTTGAAAGAAGAAAGTCCTTTATCACTAAACTCTACTACAGTGTTACACTCGATGTGTCCCATATGTACTGAGCCTTTCTTACTAACACATAGGTCACCTTTTGCTGGCAGGACTGATATAAACGGTGGACCTGTATTTTGTTTGGGCTGAACATTTAACATTATGAAATTAACAGATGCGTTTCCCTGCTCATACTCTTCATTTTCTAGATCGGTTCCCTTTCTTTGGGGGAAATCCGTCTTTGTCTGGAAAACATGCGTCATTCATTACTTTATTCAGGTTTCCATATATCCAGCCACCTGGATAAGCTATGTACTTTCTATCTATTGAGGTCATTAAAGCAAACCATGCTCCACATGACCCATTGTGTGAGAAAGGTAGAGGATAGAATGGCAAAACTCCCTCCGTTTTCTGATAAGGGGGCAGTTGGCCACATACCCAGCAGTCAGTTGCATTGCTGGTCTGGTGAGAATGGTGTAACATACGAATAAATGTATTGTTACGTAGTGCAAGTCGATATGACAATTCATGAGGTGGCAGTTCACTAAATGTATGCTCTGCGGTGCTGTTACTGGAAGAGTGTATATGTGAGGAAATAGGGAAAAAACATGTAGCAATAAACTGACACAGATTATAACAATGCACAGAATAAAAAGAATGATCAAGGTAACTATACATCTACTGCGTAATATCTTGCAGTATTTTGCTTTCATTTGGGTTTTCTTGCTATCCTTGTCTGTGATCTTATACATGTCAGAAATCTAGTCTAACCGATTCACCACCGGGTGGGCTTAAACAATTAAACTACGTCTGACTCACTAGATCTTAATTTGGATTTATACTCCTGCTGTGGAGTCTTTTCTAGCAAAGGCGGCGCAAAGTCTGTATTGTCTATAGTTTTTTTTGCAAAAGTTCCAAATTGGCCAAAGTATCTTCTTGCAGTGATGAAGGTGAGTTCAGCCTTTACGTCCTTCCACCAACTTCGGCGTCTTCCAACGTGGCTCAAGGGGACTTGAACGATCAAAATTCCGGATGCATACAAAATTCTCGGGGACAATGGCGTGTTCCTTGACCTGGGTGTTGTCAGGGAAGGCAGCAGCAACCTGTGAACAACAAGAGAGTAGTGTAGACATCAAGGAAGCCAGGTAATCTGTCAGCATGTTACTGTCAACATCAGTAATTTTTTTTTTGGCATAGGCGTACCCCACATATTTGGCGGTCTACCGAAAACTACTTCATAAGGAGATAGGCCTGTTCTGGAATGAGCTACCATTCGCATGTAAAAGAGGGCAACCGGCAAGGCCACCATCCAATCCACGCCTTTTTCTGCACAGACCTTGGCAATTTTTGTCTTAATTGTCTGATTATGTCTTTCTACAAGGCCTGCTGCTTCTGGGTGTCGGACACAATGGAACTTCCATGTATAACCTAACAGAAGAGACACTTGTTTAATTAATTCAGAGGAGAATGGCTGGCCGTTATCAGAATAGACGACCCGAGGTAATCCATACCTGGGGAAGTACTCGCGCACTAATTGCCTGGCTGTTGTCACAGCAGTATAATCTGGAACTGGATATGCTTCTGTCCATCTAGATAGTGCACACACAATTACCAAGACATATTTGTAACCTCTACATCTGTTCATTTGGATATAATCCATCTGGAGAACCTCAAAAGGGTGGTCAGGAGGAAGAAATCCGCCTTGTTCCACCTGAATGCCTTTACCTAGATTGAACTGGCAACAGATCATACATGTTCGTACTTTTTGCTTCGCTGCTGCACGCATGTGCTTGTTAAACCAAATGTTCTGTAAGCTGTCTAGCATTGCCTTCTCTCCCAAGTGTGCTGGACTATGTGCTGTGTTGATTATTACTTGTACCATAGAATCTGGGAGAAACCATGTAGGTTTTCCCTTAGTCATCCAACCTTGGTCAGTCTGAACCCCTCCTTGTTCAGTCCACTTCTTTATCTCATCTGTAGTGGCATGTGTCTGTATGTCGAGTACATCTTGTGTAGGGTCCCTGACTGTCATACTTTATGTCAGTAATGGTACCTCTGTCCTTGTCGTGTCTGTTGGTGTCTGTGCTGTACGTTTAGCTGTTCGGTCTGCCAGGTCATTACTATGGGAAATGGTGTCTGTAACTTTGGTGTGAGCTTTATATTTCAGGATAGAAATGGCTGTAGGTAAATGTATGGCCTCTAACAGGGCCTGAATAAGCTGGCCGTGCTGAATCTTGGTCCCATGGGAGGTCAAAAAACCTCTCTTTTGCCACAGGACCCCAAAATCATGAACTACGCCATAGGTATATTGTGAGTCAGTATAAATGTTCACTTTCAAGTGCTTAGCTCTTATGCAGGCTTGTGTCAGAGCAATGAGCTCTGCTGCTTGTGCAGACAGTGTGTCTATTTCCTGTGGTCACAGCATAGGCTGCTACTAATTCTCCTGCACTCGTTCTCATGCATGATCCATCCACATAGTGTGTCAGGTCAGGGTCTGGAAGTGCAATATCTGTCAGGTCTTGTTTTGGTCTTGTCACTATATTCATTACTTCCACACAGTCATGTGGTGGTGCATTTACTGTACTTGAGGGCAAAAGTGTTGCAGGATTCAGAATGTTACAACGTCTGATCTCTATGTGTGGCTGAAATAATGTCAGTTCATATCCTGTCAGTCTCGCTACAGTCAAATGTAAAAATAAATAAAAATATGGCGCGTGACATAATGCTCTTTTTAATTCCTCAAATGCCAAGGAGTGTTCTTGTGTCCAAGGGAGGACAGTCAAAATGGCTGCCTCCTGTGTAGTTAACTGTATGAGTGGTTTGGCTAGATATGCATACTGGGGAAGTGAGGCCAATAAATGCACGAACTTCCTTTTGTGTCCTGGGCTGTGAAAGGTTAGTAAGTAACTGAATACGTTCTTGTGTTAGCTGTCTACAGCTGACTACCCTCCTTGGAAAGCAAGTGCTCAAGGAACACCACTTGCTTTACACAGAACTGTAACTGTCAGTGATGCATTCTCGCATTCTGTGTCTGATCGTGCTGTAACCAGGATGTCGTCTACGTACTGTATCAGTCCTGTATTGGCAGGCATGTGAATACTGTCTAGCCGTCTCTTTAATGCTTGACTGTAAATGCTAGGGCACATTGTCATCCATCTAACAAAAATAAATTTATAGAAAAATAAATAAATAAATAAAAATGAATTTTCAGTTCAAAAGTACAATTTTTATTTTGGGGAAACCTTTTTCCAAAAGCTCTGCAGTTTAGATAAAATCCTACTCTAAATCTTGGGAATAGTATGACCATACTACCTACAATATGTTCTCTAAATGTATTTGAATAAAATCCAAATTATTCTAGCATAGACAGAGGGCTGGAGCCTCGCTACTCCTCACTCCTTTGAGAAACAGCCCCTCCCTCTAGAAAGATGTCCGCGCTCGGAGTTTTGAATCAACTCCAAGCCGGGCTTCACTGTGACCTAAAAGTGAATGACTGCCAGATGCTTAACACATTGCAAGAGCAAAACTCCTGCCAATTATTCTGTTTACACGGCTGAGGGACAAACTATACATTTATCTGAAGTCAATGAAGCTTTTAGTGTTGACTGTAAGGAAGAACAATTTTTTTGTACACAAGTCAGAGGGGCTGGGGAGGTAACTTCGCTACGAACTCACTCCTTGCTCACCTACCCCTCCCCTCAGAGCCAGGAACTGGCTCAGTGTCAAACATCACTAAGAGGAGACAAGCCTCTCACTCGTCTCTGCTTCTCTAAAATTGGGTCGCTGCCAACGCTGAGCTCATTGAAAGAGCCAAACGTCTGCCAAGTTTCTTAAAGAGTGAGCTGCAAGCCTCCACCCTCCACATTCGAAGGAAGCTAGTGTAAGTCGGAGCAGTAGCCCTCCCTTTACATAAACATTTCTCTGCGGCTCATCACGGAGGCTCTGAGAGCTGAGAACAGCTGCCAAGTTACTGAAGACAGAGCTCGGTCTCGTCCGCGGAAAAGAATTGGAGTATGGCCAATAATAACAAGACAGGCAGTGCTCGATGCTCCAAGAGGGAAAAGCCCTCCCTTTACAAGATATCTTTTACTGGGAGCCAGGCCACTTCTCAAGGTCGAAAAACACATTCTCTGTAATGCAAAACATATCTGTACCCAGGCCAGAACCATTATTCTCTAACTAACTGAAGTAAATTTAAAACGTGATAAAAAGTAAATTAATAAAGACATGTATTTTGTTGTAACTAAGTGACATGCTAGCATTTTAAAATAATTCTGTTACAATGTACTGCTACTTAAAAGCCCCACTTTCTAAAAAACACTTTTGTCTAACTAATTCAGCTAGAAGGCAAGACATTTGAAACATGGGCATTTGTTTAGCAGGCAAATTAACACACAAAAAGGGACAGTTTGCTTCTGCACACAAGGCTATGCATTTTGCAGTTGAGAGAAAAAAACGAATTATCATGGACTGTTGGGTTGGGACTGTTCTCTGCATTCATCAATTGAAGCTTCTCCACTAAATGTTTATCTGAAACCATCTGTTTAAGCATTGCAACCTAACTGACCTCTGAATCAGACATAATAAAACCTATTTTCCAAGTCTTGTTTAATGGATACTGCTTTTACCGTGCAAGATTATACCTTTCTATCAGCAGCCTGTCAAAGTACATAGGTGAGCCTTGAAACTAAATGAATGCAAATTAAACTAATGTAGGGGACACTTAGCAATGCATTAAGATGGTAGTGTATTATAGCTATCAAAAAGGGCCACGTTCATTAATTTACAAATAGCCACTTTCCTAAGTGAGTGGGATAACTGTCACACGCTATTCTAAAGGGCAGCTTGCATTGGGAAAAATAATAATTAATATTTTGTAGAAACATCCCTATTTAAAAAACACACGGTTATATTAAAGCGCATTCTATGAAGGGTCTGATTTATACCCTTACAAATACACTTCTTTACTCTCCATGCAAGATTTTACCATTCAATCTGCAAACTGACAAAGCACATAGGCAGACCCAGAATGAAAAAGTTAAAGAAACCTTCATTCATTTAAACACTCACTGACTTTTAGTGTCAGCTCACATAACCATGCATGTGAGCTATACAGCCATGAAATCGTGCCAAAACGCACTTCCAAACTACTTTGCCGCAAAACTAGACACTCCCAAGTTTCAGCCGATCCCGCAGACTCAGTTAAGAACTATTTAGCACACCACGAAATCTCGGCCTAAAAGCACGCACAAATCAAAACAGCTCCATTTTCCAAAAATACACATTAGCCAAACACACCCTTCCGCCCAAGCCAAAAATCACCAAAATTCAGCACATCTGGCCATCCACCTCCTCTACCGCTGATCCAACCGCCGGGCCTCTAGCGCACCTGGAAAACCCCCAAAATAATTTCTCAATTTTCAGAAATACGCCCATTGGATAACATGGCAAATCGCACCTCCGCACAAAACATGCTTTTTCCACCACTTCCACAGCTCAGATCCTTTTCAAATTTGGCATCACAGTAGTCCAAGCTATTCCCTAAATCCTCACCAAAAAGCAACCAAATCCCTCCACTGGAACGGGTACGAATTTCCGCTCAAAAACACGCCCCCCGCAAACACCAAAAAACGCCAAAATCCCTCGACACCTTGTTAAACAGCATGTTAAAACAAATACTGCCTTCTCAATATAAGATATTAACCCTTTGGCAGCTGAAGCACAATCATTCCCCAATGACTGCAGTACGTGGGAAAGTCATGAACTCATCTCTCCACGTTATCACATAACACGTACGCACAACTTCAAAAAAATTTCTCTAAGCACTTGAAAGAGATCCAGCTCTCTCCTGACTAACGTAATGATAACAAGCTCTGCACAAAACATAACCACGTGGCGCTATTCACAAGCCATATTCACAAGAAACTCAACAAGTCATAATAATGATATGCTCTTCCTAACCATATTTACAAGGAGCTATTTACAAGGAACTCCACAGTAAACTTATTTCTACATACTCTAAAGGGTACAGGTGGTTGCCTTCGCGACCTACTGGGTCTTTTTTGAGGTGGTCACTTTAGCTAGTTCTTCTGACAGGACGGGATAAATACCAGTAATGACAGCATTTCTTTCTCTATCAATCTGTTCTGTTTTCCTATGTGACTCTTTGCGCCATAACTCAATGGCATCTTTCTGAGAGGGTCTTGACTTCCTCTTCCATAGCGCTTCCTCTACTCCCATAATGCATTCTGAATCCCATGTTCCTGAGACAGGCCATCCATATTTCTCCTCTAGATCCTTCGTGCAGTTTACCCATAAATCTAAAAACAAGATAGCGTCTAATCCATGCTTATTATACATATAATGACCAGGTGTGACTCTAGGCGGGATGTTAACTGATTCTTCTAGTATACCTTTCCTGGTCCCTATCTGACGTAATTTTGAGAAAAACGGCATGTTGGAACCAAAACAATGAAAACACAATACACAGAAATAAACTGTAACAAGTAACAATCATTCACACTAGAACATCATAACATGAAAACACTAAAACAATACCATTACAGAGAGTTAAACATGTACTTGAAAAACAGTTTTGTGCACTGAAAATACAGTACAACCATACCGGTCCCAAAAAATTGAGACCCGTCTTGACCGGGCCCACGTTTAACCGTGGACCCGTCTTGACCGTTTCCACCTTTCACAGTGGACCCGTCTTGACCGTTTCCACCTTTCACAGTGGACCCGTCTTGAAACTTGATGCATTTCCCATAGTGGTACTCACCGGGAAGCAGAACTTGAAACTTGAAGGCCTCGGAAACTTGACTTGACTACGCTTGCGCCTTGGAACAGGTGGACCTCTGGAGACCTCGGACCTTGCTCTCTCACGGGCTGGGCTCTGGTTGAGACGATCCGCGTTCCTCACCGCCTCGTATGGATGCCTGGTCGCAGTCCGTCCTCCTCCTGGGCCTGAGGGAGTAGCGGGAAATCCCGATGGCGTGCGCACTTTGAAGTCCGTCACGGCTGTAGAAGGGGGCAAAGACTAGACCTACAACTCCGGCGAGTGGGGAAAGGGATATGTCCCTGTAAGGGCGCCATATTAATGTGGTAAATAAAATATTACCCTGGCATAATTTCTAGGCATTAACAATTATCATGCATCAATTGAGAGGCAGAGTCCGTGGTATCTGAGTTAAAATGGGCTTTATTCCAATAACTCGAGTCAAAGGGAGAATCAGTTCCATCACCACAGAGGTTCAGGAAGGGTCTTCTAACAATTATTTACAGAACATGTTATATATTCATTTTCTCTTGTACATAGGAGCAGGCGCAAGACAGAAAATGTGATAAGAGCATGTAGGCGTGCATGAGGGTGTGTACTTGATGAGTCACAGGTGTGTGATAGGTAGGTGTCATAGGTGGGTGGGTACTTAGAGGAGGAGTTTGCATGACCAGCTCGAACTTTGTCCTACTTGTGTGCAACTTGGGCATGACGTGCAATTGACGTGTAACTGGGAGGAGGCTGACTTTCAGTCTAGAAGAGAGATCTCTTGTGTCAGGGTGACTAGCACATCTTGTACAATCTGATATGATAGGGGATGTATTATCTGAAGCAAAAGGTTGCTCACCACTAAGAATCAGAAAAAGCATATATTTCTCCGTTCATTGCATGGGGGCTGAGACAGAAGGCTAGGCCCTATCTGTCGCGGACGGGTTCTGTTTACTTTTCCTCACCGGGCAGGGATGCCACTCTGTACAGCAAACAGATAACTGTTATTCATAATACTGTCTTGGCAGGCTTCTTGCTGACGTGACTGCAGCTCAGTGTGCCAAGAGTCATGAAAACATTAATTCAGAAAGTGGTTTCAGGCTCAACCACAAAAAAGGGTTCAGTACGATATTTATTTAAAAGTGCACAATGCAAAATGCAAATACATGGGCCTTCATTTTAGCTTAACGTTTGGGAGACTTGATGACTTGACTTGCAGGACATGTTTGCAGAGGCCTAGTGATTCAGGCCACTACGAGGAAGTGCATGGGTGACATGCACATGACATGTAACATAGGGTACACGTAGCGGACATCTTGGTCAGGCAAAATTTCATTTTCCACATTCCCTCCTTGTCCCCTACTTAACCCTTTAGGATACATCTATATTCATGAGACCGTATAGTTGATCATACAGAATCATTTGTTCATCTTTTATCCTTTGTTTACGTGGATATGGAATACAGGCAGTAGCACACAGGCCGCAAATGGCCGGGCCACACTGCAGACAGAGACAGCAACCAAATACCATAAGTAGGGCCATTCCTAGGAAGGACATAACTTTCCATCCCCATGCCGATATTACACCCCAGAACCAACTGGACCAAGTCCATGTGCCTGGGTCGTGATGTATGACATTAGCAATTTTGTGGAGTCCTGTTATCGCTGCGTACACGGATGGCGCGTTATTTGGGATGAAAACGCAACAACTAGATCGGATCACTCTACAAGCTCCGCCTCTATCCGCCAGGATGACGTCAAGAACGAGGCGATTTTGTAAAACAACAAGTCTCATAGCAGATTGCTCCTGGGTTAAGTTCGCCAGGGCAGATGCAGTCACATTCACTACTGCTTCCAGGGTTCTTGTTAATTTGCGTATCAGCTTACTATTTTGGACGGGGCCAACGAAGAAAAAGAAACCTTTGTTGAAGTCTGTATATTGCTCCCATGCTGTTTCAGTCTGATCAATCCCTGCAGAATCTGTCTCTCTCTTTACTCTAACATGTTCTAGTCGTGAATCTCTATGATAATGGGATGGGGCTAGAAAAACAGGTGGCAATAGGAATGCTATATAACAAGTCCCACCCCAGTCTAAGGGCAGATGTACATAGGCTGTCTGACCGCAAATGAAATAGGTATGGCGTGATGGTTTGAAAGAGGAAAGTCCTTTATCACTAAACTCTACTACAGTGTTACACTCGATGTGTCCCATATGTACTGAGCCTTTCTTACTAACACATAGGTCACCTTTTGCTGGCAGGACTGATATAAACGGTGGACCTGTATTTTGTTTGGGCTGAACATTTAACATTATGAAATTAACAGATGCGTTTCCCTGCTCATACTCTTCATTTTCTAGATCGGTTCCCTTTCTTTGGGGGAAATCCGTCTTTGTCTGGAAAACATGCGTCATTCATTACTTTATTCAGGTTTCCATATATCCAGCCACCTGGATAAGCTATGTACTTTCTATCTATTGAGGTCATTAAAGCAAACCATGCTCCACATGACCCATTGTGTGAGAAAGGTAGAGGATAGAATGGCAAAACTCCCTCCGTTTTCTGATAAGGGGGCAGTTGGCCACATACCCAGCAGTCAGTTGCATTGCTGGTCTGGTGAGAATGGTGTAACATACGAATAAATGTATTGTTACGTAGTGCAAGTCGATATGACAATTCATGAGGTGGCAGTTCACTAAATGTATGCTCTGCGGTGCTGTTACTGGAAGAGTGTATATGTGAGGAAATGGGGAAAAAACATGTAGCAATAAACTGACACAGATTATAACAATGCACAGAATAAAAAGAATGATCAAGGTAACTATACATCTACTGCGTAATATCTTGCAGTATTTTGCTTTCATTTGGGTTTTCTTGCTATCCTTGTCTGTGATCTTATACATGTCAGAAATCTAGTCTAACCGATTCACCACCGGGTGGGCTTAAACAATTAAACTACGTCTGACTCACTAGATCTTAATTTGGATTTATACTCCTGCTGTGGAGTCTTTTCTAGCAAAGGCGGCGCAAAGTCTGTATTGTCTATAGTTTTTTTTGCAAAAGTTCCAAATTGGCCAAAGTATCTTCTTGCAGTGATGAAGGTGAGTTCAGCCTTTACGTCCTTCCACCAACTTCGGCGTCTTCCAACGTGGCTCAAGGGGACTTGAACGATCAAAATTCCGGATGCATACAAAATTCTCGGGGACAATGGCGTGTTCCTTGACCTGGGTGTTGTCAGGGAAGGCAGCAGCAACCTGTGAACAACAAGAGAGTAGTGTAGACATCAAGGAAGCCAGGTAATCTGTCAGCATGTTACTGTCAACATCAGTAATTTTTTTTTTGGCATAGGCGTACCCCACATATTTGGCGGTCTACCGAAAACTACTTCATAAGGAGATAGGCCTGTTCTGGAATGAGCTACCATTCGCATGTAAAAGAGGGCAACCGGCAAGGCCACCATCCAATCCACGCCTTTTTCTGCACAGACCTTGGCAATTTTTGTCTTAATTGTCTGATTATGTCTTTCTACAAGGCCTGCTGCTTCTGGGTGTCGGACACAATGGAACTTCCAGGTATAACCTAACAGAAGAGACACTTGTTTAATTAATTCAGAGGAGAATGGCTGGCCGTTATCAGAATAGACGACCCGAGGTAATCCATACCTGGGGAAGTACTCGCGCACTAATTGCCTGGCTGTTGTCACAGCAGTATAATCTGGAACTGGATATGCTTCTGTCCATCTAGATAGTGCACACACAATTACCAAGACATATTTGTAACCTCTACATCTGTTCATTTGGATATAATCCATCTGGAGAACCTCAAAAGGGTGGTCAGGAGGAAGAAATCCGCCTTGTTCCACCTGAATGCCTTTACCTAGATTGAACTGGCAACAGATCATACATGTTCGTACTTTTTGCTTCGCTGCTGCACGCATGTGCTTGTTAAACCAAATGTTCTGTAAGCTGTCTAGCATTGCCTTCTCTCCCAAGTGTGCTGGACTATGTGCTGTGTTGATTATTACTTGTACCATAGAATCTGGGAGAAACCATGTAGGTTTTCCCTTAGTCATCCAACCTTGGTCAGTCTGAACCCCTCCTTGTTCAGTCCACTTCTTTATCTCATCTGTAGTGGCATGTGTCTGTATGTCGAGTACATCTTGTGTAGGGTCCCTGACTGTCATACTTTATGTCAGTAATGGTACCTCTGTCCTTGTCGTGTCTGTTGGTGTCTGTGCTGTACGTTTAGCTGTTCGGTCTGCCAGGTCATTACTATGGGAAATGGTGTCTGTAACTTTGGTGTGAGCTTTATATTTCAGGATAGAAATGGCTGTAGGTAAATGTATGGCCTCTAACAGGGCCTGAATAAGCTGGCCGTGCTGAATCTTGGTCCCATGGGAGGTCAAAAAACCTCTCTTTTGCCACAGGACCCCAAAATCATGAACTACGCCATAGGTATATTGTGAGTCAGTATAAATGTTCACTTTCAAGTGCTTAGCTCTTATGCAGGCTTGTGTCAGAGCAATGAGCTCTGCTGCTTGTGCAGACAGTGTGTCTATTTCCTGTGGTCACAGCATAGGCTGCTACTAATTCTCCTGCACTCGTTCTCATGCATGATCCATCCACATAGTGTGTCAGGTCAGGGTCTGGAAGTGCAATATCTGTCAGGTCTTGTTTTGGTCTTGTCACTATATTCATTACTTCCACACAGTCATGTGGTGGTGCATTTACTGTACTTGAGGGCAAAAGTGTTGCAGGATTCAGAATGTTACAACGTCTGATCTCTATGTGTGGCTGAAATAATGTCAGTTCATATCCTGTCAGTCTCGCTACAGTCAAATGTAAAAATAAATAAAAATATGGCGCGTGACATAATGCTCTTTTTAATTCCTCAAATGCCAAGGTGTGTTCTTGTGTCCAAGGGAGGACAGTCAAAATGGCTGCCTCCTGTGTAGTTAACTGTATGAGTGGTTTGGCTAGATATGCATACTGGGGAAGTGAGGCCAATAAATGCACGAACTTCCTTTTGTGTCCTGGGCTGTGAAAGGTTAGTAAGTAACTGAATACGTTCTTGTGTTAGCTGTCTACAGCTGACTACCCTCCTTGGAAAGCAAGTGCTCAAGGAACACCACTTGCTTTACACAGAACTGTAACTGTCAGTGATGCATTCTCGCATTCTGTGTCTGATCGTGCTGTAACCAGGATGTCGTCTACGTACTGTATCAGTCCTGTATTGGCAGGCATGTGAATACTGTCTAGCCGTCTCTTTAATGCTTGACTGTAAATGCTAGGGCACATTGTCATCCATCTAACAAAAATAAATTTATAGAAAAATAAATAAATAAATAAAAATGAATTTTCAGTTCAAAAGTACAATTTTTATTTTGGGGAAACCTTTTTCCAAAAGCTCTGCAGTTTAGATAAAATCCTACTCTAAATCTTGGGAATAGTATGACCATACTACCTACAATATGTTCTCTAAATGTATTTGAATAAAATCCAAATTATTCTAGCATAGACAGAGGGCTGGAGCCTCACTACTCCTCACTCCTTTGAGAAACAGCCCCTCCCTCTAGAAAGATGTCCGCGCTCGGAGTTTTGAATCAACTCCAAGCCGGGCTTCACTGTGACCTAAAAGTGAATGACTGCCAGATGCTTAACACATTGCAAGAGCAAAACTCCTGCCAATTATTCTGTTTACACGGCTGAGGGACAAACTATACATTTATCTGAAGTCAATGAAGCTTTTAGTGTTGACTGTAAGGAAGAACAATTTTTTTGTACACAAGTCAGAGGGGCTGGGGAGGTAACTTCGCTACGAACTCACTCCTTGCTCACCTACCCCTCCCCTCAGAGCCAGGAACTGGCTCAGTGTCAAACATCACTAAGAGGAGACAAGCCTCTCACTCGTCTCTGCTTCTCTAAAATTGGGTCGCTGCCAACGCTGAGCTCATTGAAAGAGCCAAACGTCTGCCAAGTTTCTTAAAGAGTGAGCTGCAAGCCTCCACCCTCCACATTCGAAGGAAGCTAGTGTAAGTCGGAGCAGTAGCCCTCCCTTTACATAAACATTTCTCTGCGGCTCATCACGGAGGCTCTGAGAGCTGAGAACAGCTGCCAAGTTACTGAAGACAGAGCTCGGTCTCGTCCGCGGAAAAGAATTGGAGTATGGCCAATAATAACAAGACAGGCAGTGCTCGATGCTCCAAGAGGGAAAAGCCCTCCCTTTACAAGATATCTTTTACTGGGAGCCAGGCCACTTCTCAAGGTCGAAAAACACATTCTCTGTAATGCAAAACATATCTGTACCCAGGCCAGAACCATTATTCTCTAACTAACTGAAGTAAATTTAAAACGTGATAAAAAGTAAATTAATAAAGACATGTATTTTGTTGTAACTAAGTGACATGCTAGCATTTTAAAATAATTCTGTTACAATGTACTGCTACTTAAAAGCCCCACTTTCTAAAAAAACACTTTTGTCTAACTAATTCAGCTAGAAGGCAAGACATTTGAAACATGGGCATTTGTTTAGCAGGCAAATTAACACACAAAAAGGGACAGTTTGCTTCTGCACACAAGGCTATGCATTTTGCAGTTGAGAGAAAAAAACGAATTATCATGGACTGTTGGGTTGGGACTGTTCTCTGCATTCATCAATTGAAGCTTCTCCACTAAATGTTTATCTGAAACCATCTGTTTAAGCATTGCAACCTAACTGACCTCTGAATCAGACATAATAAAACCTATTTTCCAAGTCTTGTTTAATGGATACTGCTTTTACCGTGCAAGATTATACCTTTCTATCAGCAGCCTGTCAAAGTACATAGGTGAGCCTTGAAACTAAATGAATGCAAATTAAACTAATGTAGGGGACACTTAGCAATGCATTAAGATGGTAGTGTATTATAGCTATCAAAAAGGGCCACGTTCATTAATTTACAAATAGCCACTTTCCTAAGTGAGTGGGATAACTGTCACACGCTATTCTAAAGGGCAGCTTGCATTGGGAAAAATAATAATTAATATTTTGTAGAAACATCCCTATTTAAAAAACACACGGTTATATTAAAGCGCATTCTATGAAGGGTCTGATTTATACCCTTACAAATACACTTCTTTACTCTCCATGCAAGATTTTACCATTCAATCTGCAAACTGACAAAGCACATAGGCAGACCCAGAATGAAAAAGTTAAAGAAACCTTCATTCATTTAAACACTCACTGACTTTTAGTGTCAGCTCACATAACCATGCATGTGAGCTATACAGCCATGAAATCGTGCCAAAACGCACTTCCAAACTACTTTGCCGCAAAACTAGACACTCCCAAGTTTCAGCCGATCCCGCAGACTCAGTTAAGAACTATTTAGCACACCACGAAATCTCGGCCTAAAAGCACGCACAAATCAAAACAGCTCCATTTTCCAAAAATACACATTAGCCAAACACACCCTTCCGCCCAAGCCAAAAATCACCAAAATTCAGCACATCTGGTCATCCACCTCCTCTACCGCTGATCCAACCGCCGGGCCTCTAGCGCACCTGGAACACCCCCAAAATAATTTCTCAATTTTCAGAAATACGCCCATTGGATAACATGGCAAATCGCACCTCCGCACAAAACATGCTTTTTCCACCACTTCCACAGCTCAGATCCTTTTCAAATTTGGCATCACAGTAGTCCAAGCTATTCCCTAAATCCTCACCAAAAAGCAACCAAATCCCTCCACTGGAACGGGTACGAATTTCCGCTCAAAAACACGCCCCCCGCAAACACCAAAAAACGCCAAAATCCCTCGACACCTTGTTAAACAGCATGTTAAAACAAATACTGCCTTCTCAATACAAGATATTAACCCTTTGGCAGCTGAAGCACAATCATTCCCCAATGACTGCAGTACGTGGGAAAGTCATGAACTCATCTCTCCACGTTATCACATAACACGTACGCACAACTTCAAAACATTTTCTCTAAGCACTTGAAAGAGATCCAGCTCTCTCCTGACTAACGTAATGATAACAAGCTCTGCACAAAACATAACCACGTGGCGCTATTCACAAGCCATATTCACAAGAAACTCAACAAGTCATAATAATGACATGCTCTTCCTAACCATATTTACAAGGAGCTATTTACAAGGAACTCCACAGTAAACTTATTTCTACATACTCTAAAGGGTACAGGTGGTTGCCTTCGCGACCTACTGGGTCTTTTTTGAGGTGGTCACTTTAGCTAGTTCTTCTGACAGGACGGGATAAATACCAGTAATGACAGCATTTCTTTCTCTATCAATCTGTTCTGTTTTCCTATGTGACTCTTTGCGCCATAACTCAATGGCATCTTTCTGAGAGGGTCTTGACTTCCTCTTCCATAGCGCTTCCTCTACTCCCATAATGCATTCTGAATCCCATGTTCCTGAGACAGGCCATCCATATTTCTCCTCTAGATCCTTCGTGCAGTTTACCCATAAATCTAAAAACAAGATAGCGTCTAATCCATGCTTATTATACATATAATGACCAGGTGTGACTCTAGGCGGGATGTTAACTGATTCTTCTAGTATACCTTTCCTGGTCCCTATCTGACGTAATTTTGAGAAAAACGGCATGTTGGAACCAAAACAATGAAAACACAATACACAGAAATAAACTGTAACAAGTAACAATCATTCACACTAGAACATCATAACATGAAAACACTAAAACAATACCATTACAGAGAGTTAAACATGTACTTGAAAAACAGTTTTGTGCACTGAAAATACAGTACAACCATACCGGTCCCAAAAAATTGAGACCCGTCTTGACCGGGCCCACGTTTAACCGTGGACCCGTCTTGACCGTTTCCACCTTTCACAGTGGACCCGTCTTGACCGGTTCCACCTTTCACAGTGGACCCGTCTTGAAACTTGATGCATTTCCCATAGTGGTACTCACCGGTAAGCAGAACTTGAAACTTGAAGGCCTCGGAAACTTGACTTGACTACGCTTGCGCCTTGGAACAGGTGGACCTCTGGAGACCTCGGACCTTGCTCTCTCACGGGCTGGGCTCTGGTTGAGACGATCCGCGTTCCTCACCGCCTCGTATGGATGCCTGGTCGCAGTCCGTCCTCCTCCTGGGCCTGAGGGAGTAGCGGGAAATCCCGATGGCGTGCGCACTTTGAAGTCCGTCACGGCTGTAGAAGGGGGCAAAGACTAGACCTACAACTCCGGCGAGTGGGGAAAGGGATATGTCCCTGTAAGGGCGCCATATTAATGTGGTAAATAAAATATTACCCTGGCATAATTTCTAGGCATTAACAATTATCATGCATCAATTGAGAGGCAGAGTCCGTGGTATCTGAGTTAAAATGGGCTTTATTCCAATAACTCGAGTCAAAGGGAGAATCAGTTCCATCACCACAGAGGTTCAGGAAGGGTCTTCTAACAATTATTTACAGAACATGTTATATATTCATTTTCTCTTGTACATAGGAGCAGGCGCAAGACAGAAAATGTGATAAGAGCATGTAGGCGTGCATGAGGGTGTGTACTTGATGAGTCACAGGTGTGTGATAGGTAGGTGTCATAGGTGGGTGGGTACTTAGAGGAGGAGTTTGCATGACCAGCTCGAACTTTGTCCTACTTGTGTGCAACTTGGGCATGACGTGCAATTGACGTGTAACTGGGAGGAGGCTGACTTTCAGTCTAGAAGAGAGATCTCTTGTGTCAGGGTGACTAGCACATCTTGTACAATCTGATATGATAGGGGATGTATTATCTGAAGCAAAAGGTTGCTCACCACTAAGAATCAGAAAAAGCATATATTTCTCCGTTCATTGCATGGGGGCTGAGACAGAAGGCTAGGCCCTATCTGTCGCGGACGGGTTCTGTTTACTTTTCCTCACCGGGCAGGGATGCCACTCTGTACAGCAAACAGATAACTGTTATTCATAATACTGTCTTGGCAGGCTTCTTGCTGACGTGACTGCAGCTCAGTGTGCCAAGAGTCATGAAAACATTAATTCAGAAAGTGGTTTCAGGCTCAACCACAAAAAAGGGTTCAGTACGATATTTATTTAAAAGTGCACAATGCAAAATGCAAATACATGGGCCTTCATTTTAGCTTAACGTTTGGGAGACTTGATGACTTGACTTGCAGGACATGTTTGCAGAGGCCTAGTGATTCAGGCCACTACGAGGAAGTGCATGGGTGACATGCACATGACATGTAACATAGGGTACACGTAGGGGACATCTTGGTCAGGCAAAATTTCATTTTCCACAACTGGAAAGGAAACAAGCTTCCGGGGACCGGTTTCTGGCATTACAGCCGTCTTCGGCCCGGCTTGC
The DNA here is from genome assembly GCF_964261635.1 of Lissotriton helveticus. NCBI lineage: Eukaryota > Metazoa > Chordata > Amphibia > Caudata > Salamandridae > Lissotriton > Lissotriton helveticus. The sequence goes on from NC_136071.1 coordinate 527,067,455, forward strand.
TTGAATCCTGATGGTGCAGTGAGCAAGGGACTCACATCTGAGCATACCCTTCCACACTTGTGGTGGCCAAAACGATTCATAAAGGGGGTGGTGATGGACAGAGTATCTGAATTAAGCAGAACACTCCTACCCAGTCAAAAGATCAGGGCTTGATCCATCACCGTTTTTTAGCTCACTGCACCATTCCAGCTCAGAACCTGTCTACATGCAAATTAGTCTGACCCTGGCCCAGTGCATCATGGGAACAGGGCAGACCAAACTACCAAGCCAATTCTTTACTGGAAAGGAAACAAGCTTCCGGGGACCGGTTTCTGGCATTACAGCCGTCTTCGGCCCGGCTTGCTTGAATCCTGATGGTGCAGTGAGCAAGGGACTCACATCTGAGCATACCCTTCCACACTTGTGGTGGCCAAAACGATTCATAAAGGGGGTGGTGATGGACAGAGTATCTGAATTAAGCAGAACACTCCTACCCAGTCAAAAGATCAGGGCTTGATCCATCACCGTTTTTTAGCTCACTGCACCATCCCAGCTCAGAACCTGGCTACATGCAAATTAGTCTGACCCTGGCCCAGTGCATCATGGGAACAGGGCAGACCAAACTACCAAGCCAATTCTTTACTGGAAAGGAAACAAGCTTCCGGGGACCGGTTTCTGGCATTACAGCCGTCTTCGGCCCGGCTTGCTTGAATCCTGATGGTGCAGTGAGCAAGGGACTCGCATCTGAGCATACCCTTCCACACTTGTGGTGGCCAAAACGATTCATAAAGGGGGTGGTGATGGACAGAGTATCTGAATTAAGCAGAACACTCCTACCCAGTCAAAAGATCAGGGCTTGATCCATCACCGTTTTTTAGCTCACTGCACCATCCCAGCTCAGAACCTGGCTACATGCAAATTAGTCTGACCCTGGCCCAGTGCATCATGGGAACAGGGCAGACTAAACTACCAAGCCAATTCTTTACTGGAAAGGAAACAAGCTTCCAGGGACCGGTTTCTGGCATTACAGCTGTCTTCGGCCCGGCTTGCTTGAATCCTGATGGTGCAGTGAGCAAGGGACTCGCATCTGAGCATACCCTTCCACACTTGTGGTGGCCAAAACGATTCATAAAGGGGGTGGTGATGGACAGAGTATCTGAATTAAGCAGAACACTCCTACCCAGTCAAAAGATCAGGGCTTGATCCATCACCGTTTTTTAGCTCACTGCACCATCCCAGCTCAGAACCTGGCTACATGCAAATTAGTCTGACCCTGGCCCAGTGCATCATGGGAACAGGGCAGACCAAACTACCAAGCCAATTCTTTACTGGAAAGGAAACAAGCTTCCGGGGACCAAGTCCTGATCTGTTGACTGGGTAGGAGTGTTCTGATTAACTCAGATACTCTGTCCATCACCACCCCCTTTTTGAAATCACATTACCATACAACATTCCATCCGAGCCAGGCCTATTGGCATTTCCAATGCTTGTGTAGACATGTTCCCTGTGGAGATAATGATCATCCCTTCAGTCCTTGGCTATATAGAGTGCACTCCTTTTATTCTCACTGGAGCCCTGAAATCCTTTTTCTTTTCCCAGACTTATAATCTCAGCTGGCTTGAAAGGTACAGACTATGGCAAAGATGTTCTGTGTAGAGGATTCTGTTTCTTATCATGCATGCTTATCATTTGATTTTCTTTCGCCTCACTTCCATCCTCTATTTAGTGCCACCTTTCTCTGCAACACTTCCTCCACCTTCCTATCTTTAACGCTTGTGGTGCACAAACACGGGTACATCATACACTGCTTTGCATATGACATCAATGATGTGTTGGTGTTTACCTAACCTGGGGAATATACTTCATACGTGATGATCTTTGCTGTAATGTTAGTGTGTCTAGTTTGTTCACTTTACAGCACTGGGGGCATTTGCAAAGCCTCATAAGCGTTACTGGTGCAATTTTGGTTACAGAGAATAACTTCAGGCAAGAGAAAAACAATGGGGTTATGCAGATGCAGAAGATGCCCAAGTAGTAGCTAGCCTGGTGGAAAACTACTGTGCATTTTCATACTCCAGTATAATTGAGCCCTTTTCCTTTCCTGCAGATTGCTGCACGTCTGGCCGCTGCCCTTCCTATGGGGGAAGCTGTCAACTTGCCAACAGCTTGGCCATCGCCTGGACCAACTCAAACTCCTCTGCAACAATACAAGAGCCCAAGGCCACATCGAATTCATGAGGTATGGCGAAGGTGCCTGCATAGAACCCTTCTGCAGTGTAACTAGGCTTGCCTTTGAAAGGGAATGCCAACCTTTCTAAGCCAGGCGCATTAAACAAAATCCCTTTTCATCAGATAGGCTCCACGGTTGGTTACTGCTTGTATTTGCTTTTTGTTGAAAGGGCTCCAGCGTATAATGAATGACTTTGTTTCTAGGATACATATCCCTTTTTAATGCTGTTAGCTCTGCAGGTGACTGCTTCAGAGATGGGTTTCCTGACGACCATGAAAAGTTCACTGACCTGATAAAACTAGTTTCCTTTTAATGCTTTTGATTTACAGTATTCAATTGATACAGTGTGACCTGCCGATTCGTAGTGCAGCAACACTGGAACAATCATGTAATATACAACCAGCGAGATTTTACCTCTTTCACATAAATAAGACTAATGGCTGGAAAAACTAATGATAGTAATAGTTAAAAGATAATTGAAGGAGACGCTATTATTATTATTATTATTATTATTGACATTTGTTGAGCGCACGGCTACCCCCAACGGGGGTGTTCCGGCGCTGAGTGAATATTTTATTGGTGAGACATAAAACCCTCCCCTGAAGTTTAGCCAATCTTACTCCCAAGAAAAACATAAATTGTTAGTTTCCACCATGAATTAGCTCTTACTCGTATTTGAAACGAAAATGTGGTATGCGTGTGTGCTTTGCCTCTCTTGTTCAATTAACATTTTGAAATATTGAATTGTCTGCAAAGATGGCATCTAGCGGGTCCCTGATATGTACAAAAAAAACTTTCTAATGACAGTGAATAAATCACAGTGCTTCCTGCAATATTACATGCCTAGGTTTGTGCTATTTTGTACCCTTCTACTATTCACAGTGTCCCTTCAAGGCTTTTTGTGTAGCTCAAACTATCACTTGATGCCTTAGCATTCCCACAGATCAACAGAAAACAGTCTTCCTCTCTCGAAGATTCACACGGTTTCCTCCGATCTGCTAGGCAAACATCTGTCAGGCATCCTTCCTCTCCATTATCAAGAAGTGTAAGGTCAAGAAATGTATTAAGACAACCAGGACTCTTACATTTTGCCCCGTAGAGGTGTGGCGCCGCGGCCAGGGCGACTGACTCCGAAATCTTGGGATCACTGTTCGATCCCCGGCTCCGGCAGCAGATTAGTCCAGCACCATGTGACTCTGGGCAATAGCTTGCTTAATCTTCCCCACGGCCCCCAGCGCCTAGAGACCCTTACGGGTGATTGTGCGCTTTACAAATGTGGATGATTATTATTATTATTATTGGAATGGTGTGTAATTGCTTCATTGAGGGTTTCACTGTACTTCTTTGTAAGATTCATCAACTCACATTTAAACTTGTCAAAACACTATAAAGATTCTCTCTTGTTCTTAGTTTCTTTATATGCTGACTTATTGGCAAATATACTAACACCGTTATCTGCATATTTAGGAAGGCCAACATCCTTGTCTCTCTGTTGTTGGACGTGGCGCTGGGCCTCTTGTTGATGACCTGGCTGTACCAGAAGAATCGGATTGGTCAGTTGGCAGACACCCTCATCCCAGTAGCAGATGTAAGTCCCTTTCACAAAGTTCTTCACCTGCTTGTGAAATGGTTAAGCCCATTTTCTCTTTGTCCTCTCAGCTGTTTATTTGTAACATATTCCCCTTAAATCATTTTTCAGTATTACCATATTTTATGATAACTAAAGGTGATCTCTTTGTGGCGGACCTTCTAATTTATTCAATGTTTGTCTGTCTTTTGAGGGATCCTCCCTCTAGCAGTGTTTTTAATACACCTCATGATACTAGAGGCCTCTCGCAGTCCTCTTCACAAAAACAAAAATGTACATGTGAGTCACACACTTATCCCACACACCACTCCCTCCTGCGTCCCCGCTCTTTCCTTAAGGGGATACATATTTAAATAATGGACCTGGTGAACTGGTAAAAATTTGTCTTTTTTATTCTAGAAATGTAACTTCTAGAAGTGGCAACATTTCTACCCTCTTGCTGTTTTATTTCTTATTCTGAGTTGCACGCACCCAGCAGACCAGTATCTCAAGCATCCACTGGCACTGCCCCACTGATGGTTCTCGATCAGTGGAATCAGCAGAGACCTGCAACACGAAGGCTCTCTACATTTGCTGCAAACTGATATGAAGACAAGCTTTAAGTTGGAAAAAAAATTGCTTTGCATTTATGTGAATTACACGCTACGGATACTATATGGATAAGTGCAAAATACTGGGTTTATAATGTATTTTAGTTTGCCTAAAAATGCTCCTATCTGGAATAGGATTACATACATTACTCCCTATATACTCGGTTTCCTGCCAACTACTAAAACGGGGAGCAAACTAATAATTGTGCTTCAGAACTTTATCTAGAGCCCCACGTACAAGTGATGACATGCTGCCTCATTTTCATCTAGCATTATCTCCCCCCCTACTCTCACTTCATCAAGATTTCTCCACTTTTTTCACATTGTGTGCCACTTTTAAGTTAATAGCTATAATTCCTCTAGGTTCCTCTGCTGTGCTTGGAAGAAGTGACCTTTCTGGACCGCGCAAAGTATATAGTGTCAAAAACACTAACCGCAGCTGACCCACATAGGCTATTCAAAGTCTGTGTCTCCAGGCAACAAATGATTCAATAGGGCTCTGATGAGTATTTCTCTGATTCTATGGAGCCCAGAGAAATGTAGATACTGCAAGTGATATTGAACTATGTGGCAGAGTGGGCTGATACATCTGGTGACTAATGTACCACGTGCATGCCAGGGGATCTCTAATGACATTTTCAAAAAAATGACTTGAACTTCCCTACAGGCAATAACATCTTCTGGTGTGACTGATTATTTCCCTTGAAAACTGCAGGCGTGTAGTGATCCTCCAAACTTCATAAATTAACTAAGTGCAAAAAGCCTGCAGACACGTTGCTCTCATCCACGTCGCTCTCATCCACGTCATTAAATAGCCATGTGGAAAGCATCATTCCTTTTAAAGTAATTCACTTACCTTTGATTAAACCTCCACTGTTTTCTGCTAGTAAAACAGAAAGTTCGAACAATCCAATTAGATGCTTGCTTTGGCCTGCTCCTGACTATCTCGTCTGGTAATTCACCCCACCCGACACCCTCCCACCCCCGGGTATGTGCATACACTTGGGCATGAGTAACTCTAAAGGAATTTGAGGGAAGATGTGGTCATAACTCATAGTCCAATCTACTGTGTAAAAGACCTCTCTCCTTAGCTGTAGCCGCATTTTTAGCTGAATGTGAATTTTAAGGACCTCTAGAGTATGGCGGAGTATTGCTTACCACAATTGCAGCACACCCAGATACACCCAGATACACTGAAATTGCAGGCGAGAATGCTACTGAATCTTTATTTGCTTTGTTGTTGTTTTTTCTTTTTGTGCCTCTGTGACTCTAGCACGTGGCCCGTGAGCTTCAGGACCTGTTGCAGTGGCTGATGGGTGTACCAGCTGGTCTGAAAATGAACCGAGCCTTGGACCAGGTCTTGGGCCGCTTCTTCTTGTATCACATCCACCTCTGGATCAGTGAGTGATTCAGTGTAATTTACCTCTGTTTGCTTTATTACATGATTATAAGTTGTTTTTGTCTAGTGGGAGTGGGTAAAATTGTTTGTGCTACCTCATTTTAATCTTATAGCGTTTTGTAAAGCTTAATATTGGTTGCTAGATGGACCTGTTTACAAATTCAACAAAGGTCTGTTGTGTTCTACCATATTTGCCTAAGTCTTTTGTGTTCAGCCATATCGACCCATCCACACTCTGGTCCTCCACAGGTGCTGTCTGTATACTACTCAAATCTTTGTTACTCTGATTGCTCGTAACAAGGTTTCATTTGGATTGCCATTTGTGCTTCGTACATCTCACTTTGCATAATTTTCACAGCTGTTAGACCATTTGTTTTTCACAAAGAGCAGACATCTTGGAAGTAATTGTTCGATGGCTTGTGTGCAGATACACATTCTCTGCATACTCCTACCATCTAGTGTTGGGTTCAGAGTTGTACAACTTGTTTTTCTTCAAAGAAGTCTTTTGAGCCACAAGGTAGAGTGACTCCTCCTCTCTGTATACTGCGCATGGACATCGACTCCTTTGTTGGATTGTTTTCTCTCTGCCATCGTGTTCGGACATGTGTACCTCTCATTCGTGTTTAACTCCATTCGGTACGAGTCTTTGGTCCTACCCTGTCTTCGGTGGTATATTGAATTACGATCGCCCTTATCAAAACCGTTTCCGCTCGATAATCTTCACGGGTCAGACACCTATCTATCGCCCTTTCCGGAGTGTCCCATCTTGGGCTTACATGCCCGCATGCACTGTCTGTATGGGAGACGTGTTCCTAATGGGATGAACACCTTTTTAATTCTGCCCTCAGTGTCACGTTAAACATCCACACACTGACCTACATCAGGTGTGTAACCTCTACCTGTCACCTGACCACTGTGAAGCCAACTGCAATGCCTGCAAATCTTTCCGATCCTAAAAGACACTACATGATCAAAGGGCACATCGACTGGAAATGCCTCGACGCAGTGAGGATGATACTCCAGATATCTTTGTTTAGAAGCACGCCCAGGAGGAGCCGGAAAGTGAAGAGGAGGACGCAGAGTTCTCTATCAAAGAGATCTCCTGCTCTATTGTGGAGGAAGAGCTTGAGTATGCCCTGCCTTTTAAGTAGCGTGTGAGTACTGCTGCCCCCAAACCTGCTTCACCGAAAGAGTTCCAAGTACCTACCCCTTCCACTTCCAGACATTGCCGGACCGCCACTGCCTTTTGGCCATGGTCAGATCCGAAAAGAGACTTCAGATGCCCCACCTTAGGGCCCGTCTCCAAAGCTGCCATTAAACATAAGCATTCTGCTTCGGCACCGACCTTGTCAGATCAAGCTCATTCTTTGGTCTCCGCTAAGCCTTCGGACCCAACACAGCAACCAACTCCATCTCCTTCTGTGCCGGAAAAGAAATCGTCTAAAGCGTTCTTCAGTTTCTTTGTCTTCCGTTGAGCCAATTCTTGAAAAGATAGAAATGAAAATAAGGAAGATCCACATTCAAGAAGCTACAGGGCGAATCATAGCCTCTCCTCCTCCTAAAAGGCAGCTAACATTTGAGGAAGACTTGGGCATTCTGTTCCCTCCCAAAAAGAAGACAAATGCCAAGACTACAAGCCCTGCAGATCATCCTCCACCACAACCGCCTCCTCCACATTCACCACCATCTCCTCTTTCTCCACATCAGGACCCTCTAGACCGTACACCTGAAGGTTCACCAACAGGGGGCTTGGGAGAACCATTATGGGAGCCAGATCCTTGGGATGTTTATGATACAGACCCCATAATCCCAATGACCCAGATCTTTTCCCAGCTCGCCCTTCACCACCAGAAGATGCTGGTCACTAGTGCCTATCAACAAGTTTCATGGAGTCCAATTGCAGAGGGAGTTTCTAGAACAAGACTTCCTTCCTAGTGTGGCTCACTGGTTAGAGGCGGCAGACCCGAGAGCAGAGGACGGCCCGGGACCAGGGTTCGATTCCCGGCGCGGCAGGTTTCTGGACCAGGGTCAGCGGACTCGATAATTCTCTCGCCTCGGTGCCCACTCTGATCAGCGATCACACTCGGCAACTCTGGGCATTAGCTTGCCTCATCTTCACTAACGGCCCCACCAGACCGCCGGGGATGCCTGGTCTCACCCTGGAGATACCCATTAAGGGACCATCTCTCAGGGAAGCCAGGAAGGGTTTCGCAGCGGTCGAAGCGCCTTGGGACCCTACGGGTAAGTAGTGCGCTATATAAATGCCTATACATACATACATACATACATATTTGACACTTTATCATCCACCCACAAAGACACCCTGTTTCTGCCCATGCTTTCAGGTTTGTTAAAGCATGCAGATGATATATTTAAAGAAATAACCTCACAGGTTTATAAACCCACTGGCCTACTTTTTATACATAGCCGGTCCCACCAGACTCGATTGTGGCTACCGCAACTCGTAAACGTGCAAATATTCAGGCAAGTGGAGATAGCCCACCTCCTGAAAAAGAGAGCTAACGCATTGATGATGATGGAAAATGGATTGCAGCTCAAGCAGCCAATCATTGGAGTATTGCTAATTCCCAAGCCTTACTTGCACTTTACTATAGGACCCACTAGGATGAAATGGAAGAACGGCTACAGTATCTTCCAGAAGAACACAAAAAAGGAGTGAACAAATGGTGAAGGTCAGGCCATCACCAATAATTCAATCAGATGTGCCTTAGATGAGGCAGACACACCCAGCATGGGCATCAACACCAGTATTTTTCTCAAAAGACATGCCTGGCTTAAGATTTAAACTAGAGGTTCAACAGGCAGTTTTGAATATGCCTTTCAATAAGGAGTATTTATTTGGCCCTCAAGTGGACCCCACTTTAGACAAAATAAAATCCTGACACCACAAAAGCAATGGGAGCACTTCAAACTCCTACACTTCACGGGTCCTTTTGACGCTAAGGATACAAGGACCAATATAAATCCTTTGCCACAGATGCCTCCACTTCCCAGCAAAAGCAGGGGCAATCCACTTACAGCACTCATGTTCTACATAAATAGAACGAAAACTTTCAGGAAAACAAAACAACTGTTTGTAGATTTTCCACCACCACATAAGGATAACACTATATCCAAATCTGGCGTAGCCAGATGGATAGTAAAATGCATTCAAACTTGCTACATTGAAGACAAAAGACCTTTACCGGTAACTCCCAGCGCACATTCTACTCGTAAAAGGGGTGCAACAATGGCTTTTTTAGGAAATATCCCCATAGCTGAAATTTGTAAAGCAGCTACATGGGCTACACCACATACATTTACTAAACACTACTGTGTAGACTGACTAGCACGCGCAACAACCTAATGAAGGTCCGGCAGTGCTATGTACACTTTTTCAAATCACTGCAACTCCCACACATTAGCCACTGCTTCTTAGGAGGGACTGCTTTACAGTCTATGCAGTAGCACATGTATCCATCCACAGTAGTGCTGTAGATTCACATGTGCCATCCCCTGACGCTTGTGGCCATTGCAGTTAATTCATACAATTCTCTTAGCATGGACACCTTTATACTGACACTTCACTTACACTCCTTTCTCACCCGCCTGCGGAAAAACAATCTAACAAAGGAGTTAATGCCCATGCGCAGTATCGCTGAATGGAGGAGTCTCTTTACCTCGTGACTCGAAAGACTTCATTTAAGAAAAACAAGTTGCATTACTCCGAACCCAACACTAGATGGCAGGAGTATGCAGAGCATGTGAGTCTACAGCACTACATGCCACGAACAGATGCCTACAGGGTAAGTAACATAATCCTTACTGGGCTAATCTGCTCATATAAAAAAACAAAAAACCTTGGGCTGGGAAAAAACTTCAAACAGCAATTATCTTCCTATTTTTCCATATTGAACTATACCTCAACGACTTAATTTTTGCACCGATCAGTTGATGGTATGTAAACAATGCGAATAGTCAAGGAAATTTGTTACAAAATTAACTTTGCATATTAAGTAACAGTGATGACAGCGAGTATATCTAGGTCAGGTCTGTTTGATTGTAGGGAATATACCAAGTGAGCATTGGCTTTTTGTCAATGGTTGGCACTATATATCAAAAAACATCTTGATTTTGATGCAGCTGTACAGAGCGACTACATTTTATAATAGGCTAAAATCTTTGAGCCACAGTTCACCATTGACAAATGGGACTACTTCTATTTTGACTAAGTTTAGTTTTAAGGGATAGATCTGAAGCGTACAGTGAAGGAAAAATGGTAATCTTGCATTCTACTCCCCTGCATGACTACTACTGACACATCCTCTTATTGAATAGATCATAGTAAATGTGTTAATGATAAAAGACCACAGAAGACAAGCTCAGATGCCAGAAGACTGGTGAGTTAATGTGAGGAATTAGATGTATTAATTTGAATAAAGTACAAAATATAGAGAATGTCTGATTGCTTGTGACAAACGCAAGACCATGCTGGATGACACAGATTGTTTTCGTTGGTAACATAAAATAAAAAAGCAAAAAGTGCCAGTTTTTGCAAATACTAGTCAGGTGGCACAGATTCTACCAACAGATTCTAATAAATATTTTAAACTGAAAACTATGGTCTCCTGTTTGTCTAAGGCAGCACGATGCACACAGTTTTATAACAGTTAAAAAAATAAGTTTGAAACGTCCAACACTTTGCAAAATGGAAGGAATCTTGAAATTATTTTTTTCACCACCCCCTGAATTAAAACAGAGGTAAAAAATAAAGATAATAGTTTGAGCTTCAATTGCCCCTTTACTATATATTTCTCAATTTTCCTTAGTTTGTTTTTGTATTTTAGTATGCGTCTTAGTTTGTGTATGACAAGTTAAAAGAGTCCACTGTTTATATATTTCATTATGTGAAATCTTTAAAAACTTACATGGCTGAATATGCAGTTGCTCTTCAACTTGCTAAGTTCGTGAGTTACATTTCAGTCTTGTAAACACTCTTTTTACCAACAAGCCTTGCATTTGGTAAGGTTACTGTAGTAGAGCCTCATTAATATTTTCTCCCGTATTGCTTCTACTTTCCCCAGGAATCATTCCTCATTTTTTGCCACGTGTTTTCGCGTAGCTGGCTATCTGCCAGAGTGCATTACATGACCTATGTAAGTTAGATTGTTTTGGCATATTCCTTGCAGCTGTGATCTGGTTCACCCTGCTCTTCATTTGGCTCTTCCGTTCAACATCATGTCATGTTTGCAGGTGCTCGTCCGATAATGCATTTGACTGGAGGTAATGGTCTGTGTCAAGCACTCCTCCATAATATCACTTTAGTTGAATCTGCAAAGGCTGCTACATTGCAATCTATCCATTCCCATATATTACTGTCTATTTTTATGCTAAGAAAATCACCTGTGAGGTCAGGCTGCTTTGAGACACCTTTCTGTGTGAAACTCTTCATCTTGGGCAACTGTCTAGTTTCTTCAGGCGTTGTTCACTTCTCCATTGAAGCATTTGAAGTTTTTTGTAGAATCTAACTGCCGCTGTCCGAGATCCATATTCTCAATCGTAGAAAGAGGTCACAGGAGTACTGGTCCTATCTTTTTCAAATTGATCTGTGAAAGCATAGACATGAGATGCTGGCTTTAGCATTCATCTTGGAATCTTGGTAATGTACCCAAGGGGTAATTCAATTGTTCTTTTGTCTATGGTCTTGGATAGAAAGGCACATGACTGCAAAGGAGATGTCATTTAGGAGAGCTAATGATACAGATAAGGATGTTGTGTCATTTCTGCCTAATGGGTCTTTATTACATGAGCCATGCAAAGCTGATGAAGTCTTGGGGACGAAGCATACATTCACGTCTTCCTCATCTGTTCGTAATTACATCCAAAGGTAAATCTTGTCTGCGTTAAAGACCCATATTTATAACGGAACCTCCCTTCCGTATATAACCAACGGTATGGAAACTGCAACAGCAGAAGCAAATATTTTGACTCTTTGAAGACTCTTTTCCGTACTATGTAAAGATGGCCGGGACATTGGAAGCACAGTTGTGAGCAGAGTGCCAAACTAAACAAAAACATTGTACCTAATTGAGTGCCCATCAGGTATTCCTTCTTTTCTCCTTCTCATTAGGTTACATTCACCTTATGTCCCCCTTCATCGAGATGATCCTGTGGTATGTTGGACTCTCTGCCTGCCTGGGCTTGACTGTGGCACTCTCCATCCTCTCGGATATCATCGCTCTTCTTACCTTCCATATTTACTGCTTCTATGTCTACGGTGCCAGGTGGGTAAGCAGTTTTTGTCATCTTAGTAAATGGCAGAGCTCAATTATATAAGGATAGGAGGTTATATGGTACAGATCTGTGAGGCAGGGTCTCTTTTCTTTAGAAGTAGCATGTCCAAATGACATACGTCAGTCAATCTCTGCTTGAGCTGCAGTCACAGCTAGCAGGTCTCTGTTATTGTTATATTCCATATAGGCACCCTGATTTTTTTTTTTTTTTTGTAAGACGTTTATTAATAATCCACAGAGCATTACACATAGTGAGGCCTACAACCCTCAGGGCCGGCTGCAACTTTTTGAGGTACGTGAAGGACAAAAAGGCATGAGAGACAAGTATACATACCCACATCTACTACCATAAGATACAGGTCATTAACAGTATCCTTCGCGGTACAGGTGCTCTCATGTAAATTGTGTCTGTAATGGACGTCTTATTTTATTAAACATAAGAAAACATTTGAACTCTATATAGGCACCCTGATATAGGTCCAGGTAACACTGTAACCCTTCACCTATATTCTACCCTACATTACACTTGTCCGGTTTACAGGGACTGACCTTTTACCTAGATACGACACTGCATTCAGAACGCTGGTTTTCCCTAGTTCGAAATCTCATACATTATGCATGAGGATTCTTGGAAGCACAGCAGCACTACCATCTCCTATATAATATCTATGTATAAAGTTCATGCCCAATGTCATCCTAAGTCCGACACAGCAATACAGCGAGCTAGGACCCCCGGGGAGACCTATTAGTATATATACATCACATCTTGCTAAGATAGATAGTGGAGACCAGGACTTCCGGGCCAACACACTGACCAGAGACGCTGAGGTTCCTGCATGCAGACACTCCAGCTCGCAGTGGTCTAAAACACATCCCTCGTGGGGTGTCCAACTCGAGACCAGGACGTGGGTCCCACAGTCTCTCACTTCAGGTAATGGGGTTGACTTTATCCTAGAGGGATTCTTGTCTTAACACCTACACACATGTTAGGTACACTTAGGTACATCTAGTTAGGGAGGCATTGTAGGAGTACGCATCTTTTTATTAGCATGTATTTTATATACTTGTATGAATTCATGATTACAGCAAGATGGTAGAGCTTTACCATCGGTTTACTTTCATAGTGCTTCTAATCCTATATATCTGCTACTGTCTAACGGTTGTTGCAGCTCATCTATTTTACACCAACATAACAACTGTTCAATAAATGCTTATTGAAAACACCCAGCCTGTTTATTCTGTGTATCTCTCTAAGACAGACTAAGTAAGCACGAGTGACTGAGCTAAAAGTAGTACATTGTTTCCACAGTGCTGAGGGATCAGGGTTGTCATGTTCGATGGTTGCCAATAACTATTCTCTCCTTGGTAAGAGGAGATTCTAGTGGCACTGTGAGCTAGCTGATAAAAAAAGGCCAACCTACACATTGGGGGTGTTCAGAATCAGTCTGACACCAATCCTACAGTGTATGCTGTCCAAATGTGCAGATCCTGTATAGGTTTTATAGGAACTACACGGCATTATGTGGAGAGCAGAGCATACTTGTAAAGCAGAGATTGGTACTATTGGCGGGGGACTCGCTTCACAAGCTATGATGGCCAAGTTGAATGGTGTAAGGGGTCTCTCTTTGTGCTGTGATAGCCGATCTCATGGGCTTATGTGGAGGTCTCCCCACCTCTTCCACGTGTTATAAAGTAGGAATACTAGCACTCTTATGGGGAGCAGCGATGTGTTCTCTAGAGATGGACTAGCAGAACTCTGTGGTTCAGTGAAGTACATATTAGGAACTGGTCTAGAGTGCAGTACAGCTCTCCTCTGACGTAGATGAACATGACGCAGAGAGTCTCTCTGGAGCATGGATAATGTATAGGGATTGTTTCTTCTAGAACTGGTATAAGTGGTGGAGGGAACCTTTTTTCGTGAAGGGGATAGCAGAGCTGTATTCCGCCTGTAGTTTCTTAATTAGACGTGCAGTAGCAGAGCTGTGTGGTGTGAAATACATCCCTGGAATTTGGGTTTTGGTGCTGCTTGGTGCAGAGAATCAGTATTTTCAAATGAAAACCTCTGGTCTATACGTTGTAGCCTCCAACTCTGTAAAGACTGAACTTTATGGTGTAGGAAGCCTCCTTTCTGGAGCAGGATGACAGAGTTCTGTTGTATGGTGATCTGTCAATCAAACTTGAGATCCGTGGTACAAATCTCCAAATCTCAAACCTGAGTTAGCGCAAATATTATTTTGCATAGACAGTCATGATAGCCTACCTCTTCCTGTGTATAACAAGGTGGCACAGTATTTGAGACAAATTAATGTTTTCACTTATTGCTACAAATGGAGCCACAGCTCTTAATGCTTGCCTTTCTCCTTACAAACACTGTTTGGAAGGAGAAAGACTGATGCTATATTGATTTCCCACTCTTTGCTTATTTCCAGACGTCTCTGTGTTTCCCCGGGCTAACTCCATAATATTACCTACTGTTTTTTATGCCAGTCTCTCCAGATCATGTTGTTGTCTAATGTCCCCTGTTTGCTCTGTGATTCATTTATTAGGACGAGCCTAGAGCAGCGCATGTGCTACTGCTTGACTTTTAGTAAGGGGCTTTTCAAAGTGCTACCCACAAGCTTTTCCTGGCCTAAAGCTGCGTGCATGTGCGCGTGAACGCGCGCAGCCGCCATCTGCCTTTATCTCATTAACCCGAGGCGCCATCTGGTGCGTGATTACTTTCACTTTTGCCCCTCGCGTGTTTGCCGTCGCTAAATCGCGCACCCCTGCTTTCACTTTTGCTGTCTTGTCATTTTATGAAGCTCCCCCGCATGCACTTCACTGCTGAATGAAATCCAAGCTTTTGCGCTCTGTCTCCAGCCGGGTCCAATTTGCCATTTGCCTGCAGGCATTTACAATTAAGCACCCTCAGCTGCACATTGCGATCAGCTGAATCCTATTTATTTCAGCTCCCGCTCCAGGCGCATGGTTCTCAGTTTTCAGAGCACAGCAGCGCAGCGCCGTAGAGGTAAGATGTGAACATCCCTTACAGCATATGAATACTTTTTGCATTTTCCAATTCAGTCCAAGCTTTCTGCTCAATTACTTTCTCTTTCCCGATCCCAGACGCATGCTTCTCGGTTTCAGAGCAGCGCAGTGCCGTAGAGGTATGATGTGGCCATCCCTCTACATTTTCCAATCCAGTCCGCGCTTTCTGCTCAATTATTTTCTCTTGCCCGATCTACTGAAATATCGTTCAATATTCGTGTGTTTTAAAAGCACCATTAATAATTTCATTCCCTTAGCCAGTCCGCGCTTTGTGCACCAGTCACTTTCTCATTTCCGGATGCGCTGAAGCGTTTTACACTTATTAAAATAAAGTCCTCTTTAATTATATTCATTGTAGGGGCCAAAAGTACTTTTTGAAGGGTGAGAACAACGGCTCGCTGGATTATCCAAATGGCCTTTTCTGTTGGGAAGAACAGATTGCAAGAAAAGTTTAACCACGTGCCTGAAGTCGCGTCGATAACGTTGATAACATTAACCCCGTCAGTGGTACTCATTTCACCAATTTCTGACTGATGAAAGGCTGAGCAAAAAGGAGAGTTTAGTTTTGTTATGCTACACGTTGGATTTCTGACAGACCACTCTTCCCTGACGAAGTAATTTAGAACGTGTCGTGTGCCCTGGTTATCTAAAACAGAAGATACATGTCACCTCTTATCAAATAAAAGGTGTACTGACAATGTAGGCGCACAAACAGTCTACAGCTAAAGATAATAAGAGAAGTAATGGATACAGGCAGAAAATCGTGCGCTCGCTGATTACATAGTATCACAGGCAGTGCAGACACAAACGGCCTGAGCTCCCTGGCTTGCCACTCAAATGTACACATCTCTCCCTGTCAGACAAAGCTTTTCTATTTCGGTTTTCAGTATTTTCACACTAGTGGGTGTTGCTTCTAGAGCTATCAGTGCCATCAGTTACAGCCCTGCGCACCGTGCAATCTTTGCCGTCATTGAATGAGTTCCTAGGAACAGGCACATGGTTCCAGGACACAAAGGAAACACCCTGCCTAGTTGCGCAGGCAATGCCTGACGGACAGCACGCTTCGGGCCTTCCCGCCTCGCATTCATTATTCATTGGTGATAGTAGGGTTGTCTGTGGTGCATTTCACGGCCGACACTGTGGTGCTGCCTCTGGTGCGGTGCACGTCAGCCACGGGAGAAAGTTTATGGTGCAGGCATGCCTATTACTGGGGTACTGTAGGGTGGAGGGACAGCCCTGATTCAGTGAGCACCAATCACAGAGAAGCCATGTGTGATTCGGCGCGTGTGTGTCAGTGGGGAGCCCCTAGGGCGGCTCACGTCTGTCACTGAGGATGTGCCTCCGGTGCACTGAACGCCTGTCACCGTCACTTCTCTTGCAAATATGTGATGGGAATGGCAAATATAAACTGCATTAGCCTGTTGTAAAAGGTTGAGACTACACATTGCATCCTGGCAGCACTGTTGAGTAGAGCGCAACCTAATAAAGTTCTTCTAAACAAAAAAAAGTACATTTCGAAGGCAAACGTGAGTGAAAGCAGACTTGTTAGTATGAATTGTGGTGAAACTTCTAAAACTGGGAGTTCACTACATCAATTTAGTACAATTACACAGAATGTGCTGCTTGGCTAAACACTTACAAAGTTCCCGAAGGCGAGACCTATTGGCTATGCCAATGCTTGTCTCTTTTCCTGTGCCCCAAGTTATACTGCCCATTCTCGTGTTATTTTGGCACCATGCATTCTGCTTCCTGAGCAGGGCAGGAAGTCAGAATCCCTGATTGGTAAACCCAAAACACATATGACCTCTAATTCTTACCTACTCTCTTCCCTCCCTCTATGTAAGAGGAGAGGATGAATGATTTGGCAAAAAAAATGGTTACATGACCACATCTGCATAATAGATCTACATCTTTACCACTTCACAGCAAAAGGCTGAATGTACAGAACATTCTTTTGAATGATGATTGAATGCCCTCAGCCACTTCTAGTAGCCTGCTTTTTATTTGGATGTGCGATGTTCATGGTAGTGGGAGGAGTGTTGTACAAAAGAAGCCAATATACAGTAGGATAACTTATACAAAGATGTTTGACACTGCAATATTTAAGCGCACAAGAAGCATGATACTACAAACCTAACCCCAGAAAAGACCTGATCCAGCGGGGTGTCCTTTTACCATTTACTGGAAAAAAAAAACAGGTGGGGATGCAGGACATCATTCTAAAAGAAATGGACATAGCAATGTTGTGGATAATCATCTGTGACTGATTGCAGAAATCAAAATTATGAGACATTAAATGAGGCAATTGAAGACTGTTGAAATATGCAATATAATTATAAGAAGGAATACTCAGTGTTATTTACTAAATACAGAAATGACATACCTGCTCAATCTTAGTAGACTTTTTCATCTCCAGCGATGTTGCTTATGAATTATGTTCGAGGCATGTGGGCTGCTAAATTCATATCTTAGCATTAGATCGCCGCCTAGTGTTGGGCTCGGATGATTGCACATTGTTGTCCTGGAAGAGTCTTCGAAGTATCCTGAGATAGGTGGCTCCTCCCCTGGACTACAGTGCGCATGGGCATCGGCTCCATCCCCAGATTGTTTTTTTCCGCCATTGGGTTCGGATGTGGTTTCGACGTCTTACTGTCGGAACCAAGTAAAACTATCTTTTACCGGCCAAAAGGCCTCGATTTTCTTGCGTCGGTATTGTCTGCGCTCGGTCTCGAGTCTTCCGTCTCTTGAAGCCGGAATAAGCGGAGTTTTCTTCGCTTTCTAAACTTTGAGGCCTTCTCATCGCGACACGACAGCAAGCCTTTACGGACATGGAGCGGAGCCCGTTCAAGTACTGCCCGCTCTGTGGGTCTAAGTACCCACACATCGATCTACACCCTGTGTGTAACAAGTGCCTTTCACCGGACCACGACGACGGCAAGTGCAAGGCCTGTGCACAGTTCCGCTCCAAGAAAACTCTCAAGCTTCGGCGCGCGGTGCGCTTGGAAGCTAGGCAAGCGGCCCCGGATCCGGAGAACATCTTCGGCGACCCGGAAGAAGAGGTCCAGGGTCACCTTCTACAAATCTCCCCCTCACGGTCGGAGGTCGAGGCGGATCCGGGAGACGACGACGGAGTCGCGGGTCAGGTCCTCGAATACGTCGAAGAGGTAGGAGACGACGATGAAATTTATGGGGCCGCGGCGGACAGCTCTGCGGACGAGCTCTGCCCCGAAAGTTTCGAGGACGACCGGGACACGGGATCGCCTGTCGGCCTTACCCTGGACCCGTTGCCGCAAGCCACAGCCCCGCCTTCGGGCCCGGCTTCGGACTCACTTGCTGGGCACGATGTTTCGAAACCGAAACTGAAACCGTCGGGGTCGTCAACACCTAAAATGGCCGACCCGAAATCGAAACTGAAACCAAAGGACTCGAGTGTTCCTAAAATGGCTGCCGTGCCTGTGAAGAAGTCGGTGCCCGTCACCCCGTCGGCTCCGTCGACCTCCGGTCCGCAGAAGCCGAGGAAGTCGGTCGATTCCGATGCTCCGAAATCGAAGCCGACGCCCGAGGAAAGGGCCCCCAAGAAAGATGGTCGGCTCGGATCAACGGCTCCGGCGCCGTCCAAGCCCGCCAAGGTCGGCTCCAACGAGGCTACGCCCAAGAAGTCGGCGCCCCGGCCTCAAGATTCGGAGGACCCGAAGAAGGTTTCCGCGCCCAAACCGCACAAGGCCCGCGAGGACGTCGGATCCGAGGGACCGCTCAAAGCATCCTTGTCGGCGACGAAACCCACTGGCAGTGTACCGTCCCCCATTGCGGAGTCACTGCAGAGAATCAGGGAGAAGGCCCTTGCTCCATCGGCTCCGATGCCATCACCGCAGCCGCAAAAGGACGCTCCGGCTAAGCCTTCGGGGAAACTCCTTTTTCTCTTGCCACCTAAGGAGGCGCCGAAAGCGTTTTCGACGAAATCGGCTCCGAAGCAGGTTTCCTCACTGCCAGACCCTCTTCCACGTCGTGTACTCGACTCGGTGGACGATTCAGAGCATTTCATCGATGCTGCCACCGGCAAGCTGACCCTCTATAAACGGAAGATCACTTCGGAGCCGGTGGACCCCTACGTCATCCCGTTGAAGAAGAAGAGGGTGCCCCTTGACGCCTTAGGCCTCACGGAGCCGATTCAGCCTCCTCCTAGACGGAGCCCTACTCCCTCCCCAGAACACTCTGTGGGTGAGGAAGATGATGAGGATGAACAGTACAATTTCCCCATCGATGACCCTGATGTACAACCAGATTCATACGACGACTCTGGTGACCAAAACACCCAGGGTGCGGGCCAAGACCCGCAAACCTTTAATGCACGTGCATCCCCGACTGAGGACTCAGCAGGATTTCATGCACTAATTGAACGGGCGGCGGCCAATCATGATGTGGACATGCATGCCGACCCGGTTGAGGAAGACTTCCTTTTTGACACCTTTGCCATATCTGAGAGGACAGTAAAGACACTTCCTATGCTGAAAGGTGTTCTCAAACATGCTGGAGACATTTTTAAGGAGCCTACGAGGGCTAGAGTGGTCAACCCTCGCATTGAAAAGAAGTACAGGCCTGCTCCTGCGGACCCCGTCTACATCCGGGGACAGTTGCCACTGGACTCTCTTGTGGTTGCCAATGCCAGGAAACGTGCCAACTCCCAGACAACGGGTGAAGCTCCTCCCCCGGACAAGGAGTCCAAAGTGCTTGAGGCAGGAGGCAAAAGAGTGGCTGCACAGGCGGCAAACTTTTGGCGCATCGCAAATACACAGGCGCTCCTGGCGCGTTATGATAGGGCGCACTACGACACCCTAGAACAGGTTATACAACACCTGCCCCCACAGTTCCAAGAAGGCACCAAGATGCTTATTGAGGAAGGAAAGCTAATATCAAACGCAGCCATCAAGTGTGCACTTGACGCTGCGGACACAGCTGCTAGGGCTATCAACACTAGCGTTATGCTGAGAAGACAAGCCTGGCTCCGCATCTCAGGGTTCAAGCAGGATATTCAGACGACAATTCTGAATCAGCCAGTCAATCCTGATAGTCTGTTTGGTCCGGATGTTGACACCACCTTAGAGAAGATAAAGAAGGACACGGAAACTGCTAAATCTATGGGGGCCCTGCAGTCCCAACAGTTTCGTGGCGGCAATTTTCGTCGCTCAGGTGCACGTGGAGTCACCAGAGGACAGATGGGTCAACAATCCCAGTTCTCCAAAGGTGGGGCGCAAGCCTCGTTCACTAAGCAGAACAAGGGAGGTTATAGGAACAACAGCAACAGAGGTCGCGGCAGAGGAAACAACAGCTCCCGCACCTCTACTCCAAGCAAACAGTGACTCTCTGTCACTGCCCCCCGACCACCTAACACCTGTCGGGGGGAGACTGCAGCAGTTCCTGCCCGTCTGGAGAAACATCACCACAGACAGGTGGGTGCGACAATTAGTTCAGTATGGTTATTGCCTAGAGTTGAAATCCACTCCACCCAACATCCCACCAAGGCAAAGGCCTATGTCCGCAGAGCACTTGCACTTATTGCAGCAGGAAGTAGTGGCGATGCTGCAAAAAGGCGCAATCGAGCTCGTGCCGGTGGGGGAGGAAGGCACAGGGGTATATTCCCTGTACTTCCTTATTCCAAAGAAGGACGGTTCTCTCAGGCCCATTCTCGATCTACGTCCCCTCAACCTGTACATACTATCGGAACATTTCCACATGCTTACACTGCAGCAGATTCTTCCCTTGCTAAACCAGGGAGACTTCTTAGCAACCTTAGATCTCAAGGATGCTTATTTCCATATTCCACTACACCCGTCACACCGGAAATATCTCAGGTTCACTATTCAAGGCAGGCACTACCAGTTCAAAGTCCTACCCTTCGGAGTCACAACAGCCCCGAGGGTGTTCACCAAGTGTCTAGCGACAGTGGCGGCGCACCTCAGGAGGCAGAATATCCATGTCTACCCCTACCTAGACGACTGGCTCGTACAAGCCAAGTCGGAGCAACAGTGCGCCGCAGACATGTCGACTACAATTCGCCTGCTTCACGATCTGGGTTTCTCCCTGAACTACCCAAAATCGCATCTTCAGCCGGCACATGTCCGGCAGTTCCTGGGTGCTACGATCAACACCCTGACAGCCATGGCTCAGCCAAACCAAGTCAGAATCGACAGCATTCAGTCGCTGATCCAACGATTCAGACCACGACACTCCCTGCCAGCGAGAGTGTTCATGCAGTTGATAGGCATGATGGCCTCCTGCATCTTCATAGTCCCTCACGCACGGTTGCATATGCGCCCGCTCCAGGAGTGCTTAGCGAATCAGTGGACACAGGCTCGTGGGCAATTGACAGACCTAGTGTTGGTTACCAGTCGGGCATACGACTCTCTGCATTGGTGGACTCCACACAACCTTTGCAAGGGCCGACTGTTCCAAGAGCCTGTGCCGCAGATTATCCTGACAACGGACGCGTCTCTCCAGGGATGGGGAGCTCATGTGCTCACTTACACAGTGCAGGGACTATGGACGACGCAGCAACAGAAGATGCACATCAACTATCTGGAACTGATGGCAATCTTCATGGCGCTCAAGTCCTTCATTGTACATCTGAGCAACAAGGTCGTGCTAGTCCGGACGGACAACATGACCGCGATGTACTACATTCAAAAGCAGGGAGGCACCCACTCGCCACAGCTGTCTCATCTGGCTCAGAGCATGTGGAAGTGGGCCATTCAGAGGAACATCTTCCTCATGGCAGAACACCTCCCGGGCAAGGACAATCAGATGGCGGATCTGCTCAGCAGATACAGCCATCAGATGCACGAGTGGGAGATACACCCTTCTGTTCTCCACCCGTTCTTCCAACAGTGGGGTCATCCGGAGATAGACCTGTTCGCAACAAAGGAGAACGCAAAATGCCGACTCTTTGCCGCCAGGTTCCCTCACCCACAGTCGCAGGGGAATGCGATATGGATGAACTGGTCAGGCAAATTTGCATACGCTTTTCCGCCAGCCCCTCTAATACCGCTGGTCGCAAGAAAGCTAAGGCAGCACTCCATGACACTCGTCCTGGTTGCTCCAACGTGGGCGCGCCAGGCTTGGTACACCACGTTCCTCGAACTCTCGGTGGTGCCGCATCAAAGACTGCGCCTCACACCCAGTCTTTTGACGCAGAACCATGGAGACATTCAGCATCCAGATCCACGACAGCTCAACCTGGCGATCTGGCTCCTGAAGTCCTAGAGTTTGGATACCTTAACCTACCTCCAGAATGCATGAGTATCATCAAGGAGGCGAGGAAACCTACTACTAGAGCATGCTATGCTGCTAAGTGGAAGCGTTTTGTCATCTACTGTACGTCCAATGACATCAACCCGCTAGATGCATCTATTCCCAACATCATCTGTTATCTGTTACATCTCTACAAGTGCAATCTGGCGTACACTTCCATTAGGATACATCTCTCAGCCATAGCGGCTTATCTTCAGAACAGGCAGCACCTCTCTGTCTTCAGGGTGCCCGCCATTAAAGCCTTCCTTGAAGGTCTGAAGAGAGTCATTCCCCCAAGAACTCCACCAGCTCCGGTGTGGAACCTCAACGTCGTTCTCACCAGACTGATGGGGCCACCATTTGAGCCACTGCACTCGTGTGAGCTCCAATTCCTTACGTGGAAAGTGGCCTTTCTGATAGCTATTACGTCTCTGAGGCGTGTCAGTGAGCTGCAAGCGCTCACCATACAAGAGCCGTTCATTCAAATTCACCCAAATAGGGTGGTGCTACGCACTAACCCTAAATTCCTTCCTAAGGTGGTGTCACAGTTTCATCTTAATCAAACTATTGACTTGCCAGCATTCTTTCAAAACCCGCAAACGGTGGCGGAAAGAATGCTCCATACCTTAGATGTACGGAGGGCGTTGATGTACTACATAGACAGAACACAACCCTTTAGAAAGACGAAACAACTCTTTGTTGCCTTCGCACCACAACACAAAGGCAACCCAATTTCCAAAGCAGGGATAGCCAGGTGGATTGTTAAGTGCATCCAGATATGTTATCAAAAAGCCAAGCGCACTTTAACAATACCCCCCAGAGCGCACTCCACACGCAAACTGGGGGCATCCATGGCTTTCCTAGGGAACATTCCTTTAGAGGATATTTGCAGAGCAGCCACGTGGGTCACACCACATACCTTCACAAAACACTACTGTGTTGATGTGCATTCCAAGCAGCAAGCAGCTGTAGGACAGGCTGTTCTAAAGACACTTTTTCAGGTTTCTGCAGCTGGCACGGGCAACCGCCGCTGATGGAGGGACTGCTATGTATTCTATGCTAAGATATGAATTTAGCAGCCCACATGCCTCGAACTGAATATGCTACTTACCAGTATGCATCTGTTCTTGGCATGTAGGGCTGCTAACATTCATATCGCCCGCCCTCCTCCCCGGTGCCTGTCGCAGCTGCAGATATACTATTGTATTTATTCATTAGCATGGACATCCTTTACACTTTCACTCCATCTCCTGCCACAATGGCGAAAAACAATCTGGGGATGGAGCCGATGCCCATGCGCACTGTAGTCCAGGGGAGGAGCCACCTATCTCAGGATACTTCGAAGACTCTTCCAGGACAACAATGTGCAATCATCCGAGCCCAACACTAGGCGGCGATCTAATGCTAAGATATGAATGTTAGCAGCCCTACATGCCAAGAACAGATGCATACTGGTAAGTAGCATATTCATTACTAACAGTATTAATATAGTGTGCATTTAGCCCCCAAAGACAATGGGTGATTATACATTTTGTAAAGCAAATGAAAAACAATTCGATAAAGTAATGATAGTTGGTTATAAGACCAGAACATATGCAACCTTTCGCATGGGGGTTCCTATTACAAGCAGGCTTTGAGCCCCACACTGCTTTAATGCTCCCCAAGTCTTCCAAAGACAGACAATCTCCAGATGGGTGAACTGCTGTTTACAAGCCTTTGCAGCATCTGACTTGTGCCAAGTACGTACTAGGGTGAAAGTACCCCGCCCCTGGCTGAAGAAGATTGACAATGATTCTTATAGGGTGCTTCCCCCTACTTTAAGTTGAAAAAGTACCCATCGCAAAATGATAAAAAGGTGAAAGGGATCAACATGGTATGGACCACCACCAAGGCTGTTGTTATGAGCCCCTTGAACCTAATCAATCGTTGTGCTTTGATCGCTTGTAGTGATAGATTTATTCCTTTTACCTGCACTGCCCATTGATTGAGTGCAGATGAACCAAGACACAGTTGTAGTGCTTTACTAAAGGAACTATGAATTCAGCAATGGCCTTCTCATCAGTAGAGCTTGCCTTGGCAATACACTGGACCGTGAAATCGCAGTGAATACAGCCTTTGTCCTGAGTGCCATCATGACATCTATGTTTACAACGTTCATAAGGTAAACCGCATCTGAACTACAGTAGGACCTGGGCTCTTTATAAATTTGCCATCTCTGATTCCTCAGATGGATGTTCTGGGTTATGTGGAAGAAAAGCATGAGTCTTGAGGGCCTGTCTCCTTCCAGAACCTCAGAGAATGATGTTGAGGACAGGAATTAATTATGATGCTAAACTGGTAAACCTGCTTCAGCAGATGTGCCTATGCCAGCAGAACCACCACCAACTTAACCAGTTGACTGTCAGCTGTGGGTTATTCCTCAATACTTCCGTTCCTCCCTTCACCCAACGAAAATGGGTAGATAAAAGGAAGACAAATGTTGTAAATGTAAGATTTACATGGCTCCTTTATACCACAGGGTAGGGGATTGCAGGCAAATGTAGAAACACAAGATCTAGGAACACAAGGGTACTCCATTAGGAACGATGAACGAGTGCTACCAAATGCAATATCCTACATCCATGATGGAGATTAGGGAAATAGAAAAACATTGTTCATTTCAATAGCTCCCAAATCTAAGATGATAGGTTAAAGGCATTGTGCTTCCGCCTAAAAAATCTGCATAAAAAAGGGTCTACGAAAACGTTTTTAGAAAATGTCCTACATGGAGCAGGCAAAGGGCAAGCGACAGATTAAACTTAGCGGAACCTAGTAGACTAGGAGACATGAAATAATAACATGACCCCTTAGCAATAGACCTAAAAATGAAAGACCCCAATATGCAGAATGTGAAGTAAAGGGGGACAGGTAACAAGGTGCCCATTAGGACAAGAAAACCCCAAACCTGTCTTTTTTTTTGTTGTTTTTTTTACAAATCTTGCCATACGACTTTTACAATCTTTAAATGCATTTAATCATACATTTCTGCATAAACGTGAGAAATCATAAAACAGGCTTGTAAAATCAGACTAAAACAAGCATTTGCAATGCAATAGTTCTCTCGTATGGAACTCTCGTACCTATTGCATTGCAAATGCTTGTTTGTAAAAGCGCCCCATATCGTACTTTCACTGTAATGTCGCCTGCACCCCTTTCCTTAGACAAGCCACGTCTAAGGAAAGTCACCATTAAATTGAAGCGCAGTATGGGGGCGCTTTTACAAAAAAAACACATTTGTTTGTCAAGTTGACAGACACATTTTTTTTTTGTAAAAGAGCTCCATGCCGCGCTTTCACTGTCAGGGCGGACATTCCTTAGACGACCCACTTCTATGGAAAGGGGCGTGGCCCCCATTTAAATGAAAGTGTGGCATGGATCGCTTTTACAAAAAAAGCATTTGTTTGTCAAGTTGACAGACAAATTTTTTTTTCTTTTGTAAAATGGCTCCATGCTGCGCTTTTTCTTTAATGGCTACTGTGCCCTTTTCCTTATACGCGGCTCGTCTAAGGAAAGGGGCGCGGCCACCATTAACGAGAAAGTGTGGCATGGGGCAGTTTAAAAAAAAAAAACAATAAATGGTAAAAAAAAAACAATAACATGTGGCCACGTTCAGTGCGGCAAATAAACCAAAGGCGCGGTACAAACGTGCTAAGAGAAAAAAAAAAATAAAGCTTTGTGAGAGAGCGTGTCCTGCGATTTAACGAAATAGTGCTCAGAGGCTGTGATTAAAGCCTACCAAGTAACAGCACATGTAGCATGGGGTGTCGCCTTGGGAGGTTACAAAATGAGACCAGGCGGTACTAAGGAGGGACTACCAAGCCTATTGACAAATGAAAAGCCAGTTTCCAAAGGACAATGACACAAGCCAATGAAAAATATATGGGCGGAGAGTGGGCAGAGCTTCAACTCCATACCTGAATACAGCATGCCTTGCAGAGCAGCGCATGCGCTGCCCAGGCTCAACTCAAAATACTAGTGCCAAACATTGGGACCCTCTACAAAAGAATGAATTCGGTTATGCTGACAGCTAATCTCTACGGATGGGAATGAAACATGTCATCAAAATGGTAGTGTCTGTTTAAAGGCTGACCTACATTAAAGCGTCCACTGTAGGCCTCCTACGCCAATCGCTACTAGGCACTGGTGAAGGCCAAATAGATTGCAATGACTTCTAACATTTGAACACACGACCCACTGTGTACACCCCTTTACGTTTAGGAGGCAAAGGTCTTGCTTTAACAAGTGTCAGCTGATTCAAGATCTCCATAAGCTTCTGAGTTTGAGCGGTCGCCACTGTTTAGGTGCTAAACTCTGTTACTCTTCCAATTCCTATCTCATTTTAAAATCACAGTATGCTGAAAACCTACCTTTTTCGACCGTTGTTTGTACTGCGTCTAGAGAGACTTTTTGGTGCGGAGCACCATGCAAATATTCTCACTCACTCAGTCGCTGTGCCGACTAAGCAGGAAAAATAGCAGTAACCAAACAGTCATTTAATGTGGACAAAAAAATGCACAGTTCTGTCTTAGTTGTGAATTGTCTGTGCGAGCTAGTAAGCAACAGAAGCTGAGTTGCTTGTTTCTTTCACTGTGGGATTAGGAGTCAGAAGTCTTCCCTAATTCCTGTTTGAGTGCCAACAGAGAACACCCATCTTTCAACCAGTCAGTTGGTTGGTTTTAGTAGACACGATATTGGTCCGGGTGACTCAGACCCATGCCGATTTTTCAGCTGTCAGCAAGAGTTACATTTATATGAATGTAATTGGAAATCCTATGCGCTTTTTCTGTCCTTTATCAGCGCTGGTCATATCTGGTAAGGAGGTTTGTGGATTGGATGAGGCGTGCTACCTTAAATGTTAGCTGGGCTTTTAGATGTAACAGGTGTAGCAATTTTAAGGGGTCTAATCTGTTGAAATTCTTTGTAATAATTCATTCTGCTGCATAAAGCATGTCCCTCACAAGGATTGGGTTGTATTTGGAAACAAGCATGTTTTGAATTGCTATACGTTCCAATATACCAGTCTTGATGGATCAAGAGACTGGTCCACTGTTTAGAAGTCTCTGGCTAAGAAAAATCTGTTTCCTTTCTGGTGTGGTTTGAATAATGCAGATTTAGCCACTGCTTTAACATAAGATTGGGCAGACATGAATCCATGAGGACGCCGCAAGCCTTGGCATTGATAGCTAGTATGAAACAGACTGTGTGATTTACTAGATCCAAGAACGAGCAGTCCATTGGGTTTGAAGATTTGTAGCTGGAATGAGTAGAAACTTGTTGTTTGATGAATTGATTTTTAAATATGCACTAGTGATGTAGAATATCTGAGTAGCATGTAACTTCCTATGCTTATGTGGGGAACCAAAGTGAAATCCGCTCTCTGGGTGATCTAAAAGCAAAAGTGGAATCCACTACTAAAGTTCTTTGGTAAAGCTTTCTTCCACGTCTAAGCATTGCTATGCTGGGGCTTTTTAAATTTAACATGTTATGATCCAGTTTGGTGACTATGGAAAATAAATCTTATGTAGTGTTGCTGGAGGCCTTCGCCTGAGATCCAAATACTAGTGTGGCCAGGGCCGGACTGACTACCAGGCGTTTTGGAATGCTGCTGAGCTGGGGGCTGATTTCACTGCGGTGGGGGCTGATTTTGTTGATGGAGACCTGTGGGTGCTTTGAAATAAACAAAGCAAAATTAATTTCATTCAGCACATGCAGGTTCCCATCAACGAAATCCGTCCCCAGCTCAGCAGCATTCCCAAACGCCCGGTAGCCAGTCCGGCCCTGAGTGTGGCTCTATTCTTTTGAGTTGATTCCACCTGGCTGTACAAGAAACCTGGATTCGGGTGTCTATCATAACCAGTAAAGAACTTGCTGTCCTATTGTGGGAGGCTATTGTGGTCCTATGCAGATTGTCAATGCCACCTTTTGAGCATATGATGATGTGCAGTTCTGCGTTCCTTCCTTAAGCATAGGTTTTTTGTAGTGGTAGCATCTGTTTGGAAGTATGGTGAAATTGACACTCCATAATTTTACTTCTGTATCATACATTTTGTGAGGTTCTGCTGCTTCTGCTTACCTGCTTGATATTTGTTAGCACTGGTAGCGAGGACTAAACATTATTTATTTTTCATTGGGATTTTGGATTCTATTATATATTGAATAACCTGCCTACCTTAGCTCTGAATGTTTACAGCAGGATTTGCATTATACCTTGCATGTAGCATACAGGTCTCTGTGACCCACCCTCACATTGCCTGTATATCATGTCTCTGGAGCTGCCATCTGGGGAGTTCTTATGCTTCACTAGAAGTAATCTAAGATCAGAAACGGTCTTATGTCAATGTCCAGGAAGGGGTCATACTGAACAAGACCCTGAATTTCGTCACAGGACTGTTGCACTTGGATTATAGGCATTTTGTACCATGTGCTGGCCCCCAGCAGGTAGCTCTTGCTGGTGCCACCCCCATTTTCTGGTTATTTACTGCTCATTTAGGAGAGAGATCCTACAAGTATATGCACTGAAAAGTACTCCTGAGCGGCTAACCACCAAGACAAAAGGGTTGGTTGTCCTGCTTTAGTAAATGCCCTCTTCACAGCTGACCCAGACAAATGGTGCTACAGGGGAAGTGCCTGCCATAGAACTCTACTGAAGAGGCCTGAAGCATCCTGGGGATGATTGAGGGGAGCTGGCTTAGGGAGTTTAAAAAGAAGGCAATTGGCACTTTGAACAAATTGCACACACTACTTTTATACGGGGATACCCAGCACCACTGCTTTGGTGATGACATTAAATTTCAAAAGGTAGACAGCAAAGTTTTAAGAGTCATATCAGTTCTACTTCTGGGCCCAGCCGTGCTTCTGGGGATGATTCTTTTGATCACATCAAGCAAAAAGATGTAGAAAAAGGCGAAAAGCAGCAAATCTGTCCTGGAGCGAGTTCCAAATTTGTTTCTAATTGCACAGCAATCATCTATGTTTCTCAAGATCCAGTACCAGAATCTCTACCTTGGCTACCTTTGAACAACTACGAAAACAGTATATATCTTCTCTGAGCGTAGTTTGATGAATGCTCGGACACAGTGTTTTCATTTTATATTTTGTTCATAACTCAATTTCTCCATACCAGTGGAGCTCTGAGATAGTAAATTAACATAAGAAAACTCCTTGGGCATACTAGTCAACTTTAGCAAGTATTTTTACCCAGCATCAGGTTATTTTTCTCGAAGGCTAATTGTTCACTTCTTGGTTGAGTTTTGACCCATTCCACTGCAGCATATACATTCATTGTGCAATCTTGGGAAATGTTTTATTTGTTGAAATTTGCCGAGCATCTACCTGGACGTCTGTTCATATTGTTTGCAAGCATTATTGTGTGAAGTCCGATGCTAGGACTGATTGTCAGCCAGACAAAGCGATAAATAGAAACCCATTCAGGTGCGAGGTCTTACATTTTATTCTCTTCCTTTTCATCTTCGCTGTTAGACTTCGTTCACAGCATATGAATTTATGAAAGATCTGGAGACGGTGACATAAACATATTTTTTCTTCCAGTACTGCTATTTTTCATGGATTCATATTGAGCCCTGCCTTTATGATAATGATAGATACCTTGTTTGCTTGGGAAATTAATAGTGATAACTTACTTGGATAGCATTTTAATTGTTTTTTTAACCTCCCGGATTCACCACTGAAGCCAAAGGGAACAGTTTTTAGCATGTGAGTTTATGGAATATACAATTGATGGATGTCATTGTTAAAGGTAAGTAATTTATTTTTCCTCTCTGTGCTGATGG
Source organism: Lissotriton helveticus (assembly GCF_964261635.1). Lineage (NCBI taxonomy): Eukaryota > Metazoa > Chordata > Amphibia > Caudata > Salamandridae > Lissotriton > Lissotriton helveticus. Next base: position 527,097,674 of record NC_136071.1, read on the forward strand.
CTCAATTTCTGTTTTTCCTACATGTTCTACTGCACCTGGATGTGTTTTCTTTTGTCTTCATGTCAGGGTTGTACTTTTTGATCATCCTGTATTGGTTCCTCCCTTTCCAGTTTGTGATGTTTCCGTCGTGTAGACTGTGTTGATTCCTTTCATTTTATTTATCTTCTCAGGAACTTTATTCTTTCACACTGACTTTTGTTCATCCTGTTTTGTGTTAACTGTATAGCACTCCCTGGTTTATTCTCCTCTTGACCATATACTGATTCTTTTCTGTTGGGCATTCCCTTCAGGCTGTACTGCTTGAAGATCTATGGACTGTCGTCTCTGTGGCGGCTCTTTCGAGGCAAGAAATGGAATGTTCTGCGGCAGAGAGTGGACTCCTGCTCTTATGACTTGGACCAGGTACAACATTTGCAACTCCTTTTAAGCTTTAGGAAGTAGGGTCTGTAAAGCACTGCACTCCTACTGCCTGCTAATAGTTTCTAATGGTTTACTAATATGCCAACTTAAGGTGATCGTATGCTCGTATAGAGAGACTTGGTGATTGCCAGGACACATTTTTGGGCAGAAGGCTAGAGTAACCCACTTGGAGGTTGAATCATCCTTTTTTTCTACCACTTCTGTTTTTTTCACACCCCTTTCTTTTCCTCTTCAACGTTCATCGGTAGAAACTCAAGCGTGAGTTCTACATCATGGATAGGTTTTTAGTTGTACCCTGACTGTCATTCGTCTGTCATTGAACATACAATTAGGTTCTGGCCTCTGAAACCTAGAAAAGTGGTGCATTTCTGTACCATACTCAGTAAATATGTTTTGAATATTATTCTGGCAAAAGGTCATGATTACCAGACTTCTTGTTACTGCTAGTTACGTAGTAGAGGGGAAACACCACATTTTGCTTGACTGGTGTGATTTAAAGATAAGGAACATTTAATCTGATAATAATTACCAGACTTACCATATAGTCTAATCACATCTCTATTCTGGTAAACACTCTACCCACGGATAGAACAATAGAGTCTGCACGATCTCCATATGCTTCCTCGGAGACAATTTTCTTCTTCTTCTTGTATTTTGGGCTCAGGGTTTAACTGGGCCAACACAGATACTGGATTTCCCTCTTTTTTTTAACTACACTATATCTGCATTGTTGTCCCGCTCTATGTAACCAGACACTATTGTTTGTTTATTGCAGTTGTTCATTGGGACTCTTCTCTTCACAATCCTGCTGTTCCTTCTGCCTACAACTGCATTGTACTACCTGGTGTTTACTATGGTGAGTATGGCAGCAAGTCCATTGGTTGTGATAAAGGGAGCAGAAAAACGCATGCCAAGTAAATACATTTGGGCCAAACTCATGGGGCACTGAATTCTTGAGTGTTACAGTCCACAGTGTGTATGCATGTCTTCATGAGTAGACAAGAATCCGGAAAGTGGTTTACGGTGGGTAAACTGTGGCACTTGCACTGCATACTGTGTAAGGTTGTGTGTATGTTTAGCTTGAGAAACCATGAGATCCTGAGTGAGAACTAGCTTGCACCGTAAAACCAGTGCAAAATCAGTTGGTCCATTGAGCTAGTACTCTAGACATTTAAGTCTGAAAACACTGAGATGTCAATGCTGGGCCAGAAATGTTCAAAATCCATTTTGGTTTAAATGTTAGCATGTTGAAGGAGAACAAATATGGTAGGTACATTAATTAAACAAGACTTAGCAAGATGGACCAGATGCAGGATCGGTGTCTCTGATGTCAAGTCTGAATGTTGCTTTAGCCTTGAACTAAAGTCAAGTCTGCGTCCAGAAGCATAATAGTGTGGTTTTATGTGTTTGCGATGGCTGATGGAGACCACTCTTGTATGAGGGCAGAAGACTGAAAAGTATGGGAGCGCTCTATTTCTCAACTTCTCTAGTGATTCAGATGCACTGTTCTGTAGGACCCCACTGCAGCCCTCACCACTGCCTCATATCTACTGCATGACCTGTCTTAGGTGATCCAAAAAAGGGAAATCTAAGGCTGGTCAGGAAAGAATTGAAAAACATTCACTGGTTTAGAATGCAACCACCCCCCATGTTCCATTTTAGAGGATGTGATGACTGGGTAAATGAATCATTGTAACTAAATAGCAAAATCACATCAGGATACTGTCTGTCATGCTACCACTATCTTAGTCGACAACTAACCACTACTAAGTAATTTTAAGAGTCATATGAATAATTGAATAAGTATGCACCTTGCAGATATGTAACAAATAAATTAAAGAGAGTGGGAACTTGCGTTCAGTGTTTTATTTAGTATTTGTAGTAGTCACCCGTGATTTCTTCTGGGCTTTCTTTTTGTTTTTATGTCGCAGCCTACCAGACAGTGCAGCTGTCTGGTTTGCTAAAGACATTGGGGAAATTCAGAAAGTTGACCTAGAAATGCATTCTGCCCATTGCTTACCATTGGCTTTGTGGTTTGTAACTCACATTATTTGGTAGAGACTCCAGCTACAGATTCCTTACCTTTGAATTTCCCCATGCGCCAGTCTGGATCCAGGAGATTTTTCATGAGCCGTACCCTAGTGCACCGGTAGATGGTGTTGGTTGGCTCCGTGTGGTGTTGTCTGCGTTAGAAGTGATGTCCACGTCACATATATAGGTGCCAACTCAGCCAGCGCGCTGACGTTGGTTCTTTTCATGCCAATGAACTCTACACCACTTTACTCAAAACCAATGCACTCTACGCCACTGCACTCTATGCAAATCTACTCTGCACCACTGTACTTTACGCCACTTCACTAAAGCCACTCTACTCCACTCTGACACGCCACGATACTCCATTTTATAATGCTGTACTACATTAAACTCCGCTCCACTGACACTCTACTCTACTGTATGCCACTCCACAGCACTCTAGTCCACTCTGTGCCATTCTGCAAAACTGCTTCACTCAACGACGGTCTACCCAACTTCCTCTAAGCCACTTTACTCCACTCTATTCTATGACACACTACTCCACTCTATTCCACTTCACTCTATGCCAATCTCTTCTGCTGTACGCCACTCTACTCCCCTCTGTGAAACACCCTCTACGCCACTACACTGTTCTCTACACCTCTCCACAACACTCTGCCACTCCACTCTACAACACTCTACTCAACTCTGACACTGTGCTCCACTCTACACCACACTACTCTATGCTTTTTCACTCTACAACACTCTACTCCCTCCACAACACTGTATGCTACTCCATGTCCATAACACTCCACCCTACTTCACTTTACGACACTCCACTCAAAGCCACTCTCCTTTACTCTTCCTACTTTTAGCCATGCCGAACATTAGCCAGTCTGGTGTACAACATTGCTAAAACATATTGGTGAAGCCATTAGCTCTTGCATAGGTGAGACCTAATGGCTTCGCCAAAGCTTCTTAAAATTTGGGACTCGAAAGACTTCTTCGAAGAAAAAACAACTTGCAACGTCAGAGCCCAACACTAAATGGCATGAGTATGCAGTGAATGTGACTCTACAGAACTACATGCAACGAACAGATGCTTACAGGGTAAGTAACCTATTCCTTTTGTGATTAAGGAAAAAGTTGTTTGTGTCAGTCAAAAGCGAAATAATCGGCTATCTTTCTCATCTGTCTCTATCGTTCTGTCGTCTTTCTTTCACTTTTTTATGTCACTTTTTCTCACACTCTCTCCTTCTTCCAGTCTGTGTCCTGATGTTTCTCTCTTATTCTTTCTTTCTCTTCTGTTCTTCTCTTGGTCATTCTGTTGACTTGTCTCTCGTCCTATCATCATTACATCAAAGTTAAATTTTAATTGTAGTTCGTGGCTCTCGTCAACTTCATAAAACATGCAAAGAGTTCAGAAAATCATCTCCATGAAATCACACATGCAAATCCCCTGGCATCGGTGTCTAGGTGTGTCTGCCTTGACTCAGTACCATAGTGATAATCTTCTGCCCCCACAACATGTCATGAGACCATCGGGCACACTTTTCCTTGAGACAATGGAGTGTGTGCCCACTTCAAAATTGATGGGAGAGGCCTGTCCTTCTAAAGTGGACAGCAAATGACATCAGTTGGAGGCAAAAGAACAGGAATAGCACAGAAATGTGTTGACGTCTCTGCAGGGTGCATGATGCCCAGATATTGAGCACTCTTAGCATTTTACCCGTATGCTTCCGGTCGATGTGATGGTAGCAGAACGTTGAAGAGAGTTCAAACAATAAATCAGTTTTGTTGTTTCTAAATTGTTAAGAGTATGTTATCTTTTGTTAGAGATTGACTGCCATAAGCCAGTAGGAAAGAGTGGCTTTGTAATTTAGAATGAAGAATTTGTTCAGTGGATGTAGATATTTAATAACCATTTGTAATGACTTCCTTTTATCTCCCTCGACACAGTTTAACCAGTTCGGTTTTTTTCTTTTGTTTTTTCTTCCTGCTAGCTACGCCTGCTTGTGGTTGTGGTGCAAGGTCTCATCCATCTCCTGGTGGACCTGATTCTTTGTCTGCCGCTGTATTCTGTAGGTCTCCGTCTCTGCCGCTCCTACAGACTGGCAGGTGAGTACTGCACCTCGCAGGATGAATGATTTGTTGCAGTGTCTGTGCAAGCAATGCAAAAAATAAGCAGGGAACCCTGGGTAGTTTCCATGTTTTAGCTGGGGAGCTGCTCCTTTTGCTCCTTTATATAGTGCACTCTAAATCTGCTCACCTCAGATGGCTGTTGTTTTAAGAATTGTGCTCTAAGCTTTAAAGTGGATGAACTGCAATCCATAAATCACACAAGACTTGCAAATTATAACTTGTGCATCAAATGCAATGCCATAGTCTAGACCGTGCAGGCAACATCTGATGCTCAGAGCTAAATGCCATACACAGTAGGAAATGGCTGCCCACGAAGGGTTGGGCACATGTGCTTACGACATCAATGATGTCGTTTAAGATGTCACCAGTGATGTCATTCACGAGGTCATGTATGATGTCCTATGTGTAGTATAAGCAGTACATTACTGGGGCATGACTCATGGCTACTTTACCTAACCGTAACTCATGAATTTGAGTATTTTTTTATTTTTGCTTTTTCCTTAACTATAATTAAATAGTGTATTGTTTTCAATGAATTACAGAGGTTTATTTAAACCTACTTTAAGTTCTTATAAGCAAACTAAATAATAACTGTAAATTTAACACGTACACACAGACTCGTATGTACAGCTGTGCAGCGTGTAGCATGCTATTTATTACGATTTTTGAGTGTCTGCATGGGCCATGACTCAAGAGGCCAAGCCTCAAGTGAGTTACAATGTCACTCCCTACCTTCAACAATGGAAATAAATGGAATATTATACTCTGTGCTTCTACATATATAATTTATGTCTAGCTGTCTTTTCATGTGTACTTGTTTAAGCAAAAGTTATTTAACTGAAACCAGGACATAAGTGGCTAAAGTTATGCAGTACGACAAAGCACATTGAAGAGACCTTGTGACTATCAGGAGAGTTGTTTTCCTCTGCAAAGTAATTATTACATGAAATATGTCAGGCAATACAATGTGTTTTTCTCATCTGTTTTGCTGTAATATGGTAGTAAACTTGAATATGATTGTTGCACTGTAGTAAAAAATATGTGAATGTGTGTTTTTCCGTACAGTTGCTGTAAATAATGTGATATGAAGACATATTTATTTTTTCACAACCATGGCTTAAAGATATATTATAAATAAATATGTAAAATCTTCCAATGCAGAACTATGAAAACACAATTCATCATGCTGCACATATTGCATAACATTTTAATCATTTGGAGACCGACCAATATAATCTTTAAATTTACTGCTAAGAAATTTGCTCACAGTATTGCACAGTACTGGCGTACAACTCCAGAAGGCATATACAGAATGGCCTGGTCGACCTCATGCCCACAGCTCAAATGAATGGTCTTGTTAATTCCAATATCAGGAGACATAATAGAAGGTGCAAACAGTCCATAAAGTGCATACACGTTTGGGGACACTTTTTCACATGAGCACCGTGCTAAGACTCGAGAAGATGTCCACTCCCAAGGAAGCTCAACAAGGGATGAGTGAATTCAAAGCGAAACTGTGTAAATTTAACCTGTAACTGTTAGTCATTTTTATCTTGAGATCCTGTTAAAAATAAATGTTCCTGAAGTATGAGGAAATGTTTCCAATCAAGATGTAGGACATATTAATGCCACATGTAGCCTGTGACTATAGAGCAGTCTTGGTATGGACAGAAATAATGCACTGATTCTGAGAAAGCTGTGAATATACTTAGCAATTCCAGCAATACGAAATACTTCATTATGTCCTCATTTTTATATTGTCATGTTATTACACAAAATAAATTTAAAATAACAAGTGATGTAACGGAGAGATTATTTGCTAACAGTGTAAGCTCGGTCTCATTTTAAGTCATGAAACATGGCTTACCCATTTGTTCTCCTCTCTTATCAGACGTTATGGAATTGTGAACAGAAATTGATGGCCTAACATAATACATGTTTCCCCAGAATACTTTACATGGGGAGTTTTAGAGCATAGTCCAGTTGGATAACATCCTTCAGAAACATTCTGGTCATGGCGGTTTCTGGGTTATTAAACAAAGAGTACCTGGTTTGTATATTTAACCGCTTTTTTATTTTGTGCGGGAATCGAAACAATGACCAATAGGTTCATATGCTCAATGTCAACCATTTACGTTTTTTTGGGAGAATATATACACAATACATTTAAACTTTTTGGCTGAGAATCAATACTTCTTGCATTCACCCAAAAACATTTTTCTGCAACTTACATAAATAAGGAAATGTGACAATAATTTTACAGTGAAACAAGTGATAATAATATCAAAACAATAATAACAAATAGAATTCATCCAATCAATTCTAAAGAAATACACCAGCTAACAATTGAAAAAAAGCAAGAACTCCATTTGCCTAACAATAGGTGATTGTCACGGAGTTACTTGAGGCTACATGGGCAATTCTTCTTAACCCCTACTGGGTGCATAAACCATTGTACACCCTAATTTTGGAGCATAGAGTTAATTCAACGCCCTATATAGCAGATCTGTTGAAAAGGCCGACGCGTTTCTAATCCCTGCGTTGTCTTGCGGGATTATCATCAGGGCGCAACATAACCTGAAATTCATGAACTCTCCTCACGTTGGTGAATGTTGGTAGTTCTTCTTCCGTAAAGGGTCTAACATTTTTGATTGATGGTTTGGAGGTCGCCTGAGACTCACTTTCATTTAAATTGCCATCGTGGCTTCCAGCTACTTCATTCACTTTAACTTCGATTTGTGTGCAGAGGCACACATTTTCAAGTGCTTGGAAACTTCTGTTTTTCTAATTTATATATTCGCGAAGTTTTCGATGTCCAATTTTAAAGGGAGTCCTACATCACAGTATACTGTGATGAAGGACACAAAATAAAAAAGTGGTTAAATATACAAACCAGGTACTCTTTGTTTTATAAACTAGTATTGTTATTCGTCCATACCTGGTCTGTTAAGGACGAAACTCCCCTTTTGTGATAAAAGTTTCTGGGTTATGGCATGCTGACAATTACAGTAATAGCATTATCATGTCTTCCAGATAGCTCAGAGCTGCTTATCATTCGGGAGAATTTGTGCAGGTGGATATTAAGAGACTCAGAAGTCCTCCGGGAAACCTGTCCTTTTCAGATTGTATGGTGGCTGGATTGGCATATCCCTGTATTCCAACATCATTTTGAGCAACTGGAATACACTTTGCTCTATAGATGTTCTTCTTCGCTTCAGTTGGTTTCAACAAACTTTACTTCAAAAGACAGAAATGTAATCAACAGGGGGAGCCATTTGTGGTTAGTGTTGAGTATAACACCCAAATATTTAAAATGCCTAAAAGTCACAAAAGGAGTAATCCTCATAAGTTCTGTTTTTAGATTGTTTCAATGAAGCAACATTCCATGGGATTTCTGTACATTTACAGTTAAATTCAAACTCCCCATTAAGGTTATCAACTGGAAAATAAATCTCTGGAGGCTATTAAAGTCTGGGACATGTCTGCATGTGCACACCCTCCCTACATTCAGCTATTTATATTAAGGTAATTGATTTGCTGCTTGATGGTAATGTGCTATATTCTCCACAAACTGGTTGCATGCTAGAGAACTGCAAAACAGACGCCGCAACAGCTAATTAATTGCAATAATTTCAGCTGCTGCGAGACAGGACACTCTTAAGAGCCTTCCCAGATCTTCAAAGCTATACAACTAACAAAGGGGACTTTGCAGTCTTCCAGCGAATAGTGTAGGCTTCAAGCCAAACTTTAAACACTGCTTTTACTGTCTTAACAAACTCTTTTCAAGAAGTCAGACTGACTTATCTTTGAGAGTGCAGGGCTCTACTAGTCTTGTTGGAGCATACATCTGTTGGGGAAGGAATGCTGCCTTCCTTTGATATCTGGTGCCCTCTTCATCTCCAACGTCCAGTGACTGTGGTACTTGAAGCCGCAAGACGGAAAGGGCCTGGAAGGTTGATTATGGAATCTTGGCAGGGATCCATTGTATACCAGAACTATTAGGAATTCTCTATCATCAGCTTGACAGCTTCTATTGAAAGGAGCAGCCATGGTTCAGTAGTGAAAAGAATCTTCCAGTTGCAGTGGCTGAAATATTGGAAGAGATGTTGAGTACAGGCTGCTGGGCTTTGCTGTGGCCTCTGCTTCAAGGGTTATAAGTGGGCGTGCTATGGGATAGCGGCCTGATGGAAGGACCTATTTGAAATACTGAGACACTGTGAGTGATAGTTCAGGGTAAATATTCCTGATCTACTTGGATCAAGACCTTGGCAATTTGGTATAAGTTCAAAAATCGGCATAAAAGACAAACAGATCACTTCCTCTTTACCCAGCTCCGGTACACAGGAATCCACTTATAATCAAACATCTAATCCAGAGTTCATGGGGAGGCTGGGAAATGCTCAGTTTAGGAACATTCCACCAGCTCTAATGTACAAGAAAGTGCTATTTAGAGTGGAAGTGTAAATTGACTGGATTCAAATGCATTATGATCTTGTGTATTTTTGTTATGTTTACAGCTGGTGTGAAGTTCCATGTTCTGGAGCAGCAGGCCGGGAAACCCCTCCGACTACTGATGCAGGTAAATGATGATTTGGGTGAGGCTGCAGCTTTGCGATCTAATCTGAGATCCTACCAGCCATTGTTCTTATTAAGGTATAACCAGAAAAAGGGGTATGAGAGCCCACCCATAGGAGGCAGTGTGAAACCACCAAAGGTAGTGTTATATTGAGTCCACTAACGATCAAGAGTGGGGCATGTGGCCAGTACACGCCCAACCAAGGAAGAGACCCTTAGCATTCCACCCTCCACCGTCACTTCAACACATAGGCAGGATGTGCCATGAGAGGGAAAGTTATGTTGAGTTAAAGGTGTCAGACAGCAGGCCGTGTTGACGTCATGTGGCATCAAGGACCATTAGAAGGTGTATATATAGGTAGGCCTAACAAATCTGCAATAAAAAGTGCCACTTTATTTTTTCCCACCAAACCTAGCTACCTGGTGGGTGGTGGTGGGTCTTGCCTGAGTTGTGGTCATCTTCCTTGGTAAAGGGAGCAGCTGCATACCTCACTCTGAGGCGATGCTCTGAAGATTGCAATATCTGGCCAGCAACAGGATTGACTATTTGTACAGGTATTGATAATCTTACATACCTTTAATGTTGCTGACCATTTGGTTGACAGTGATAGGCTGCCTGTTCTACCAGAGGGGTATAACTACTAGACCCCTTTACCAGTACTTGTTTTTCTTCTTCATCATTCTGTGGACTGGAAAGACAGTGCACCAGTTCAGAAACACATTAGACACTGGAATGGGGTTGAACCTTTGGGTGGCTGCCATTTTCACGCCAAGGTGGGCATAAGTCTGGGAAACATGCAGAGTTGTCTTGCTTCCGGGACTTCAGGGATAAAAGAAGGTCATATCATCCCACTAAAGAGATGGACTGCGCCTCCCATCAAGAGTGAACTGAAACCCAGGAAAATCTGCATATGGTCATGCTTTCTGGAAGACCTGCTTGAAAACAGTTTGATGGACTGAGCCTGCCCTGGACCCACAACATTCTCCACACACCCCAGCAACAAAAGAGAAAGAAGTACTAAGAGTATTCTCTGTGTCGATAACCTTCAAACAAAAAGAAAGGTGCGCCTGCATCGTCCACAATCCATCTTGTGCTTGTATCTACCCTTCCAGAGGTTCCAGGATGCAATCAGTCTTTTTGTCTCCTGCGTCAAATCAATGCCCAATGGCTGGAGGAGGTTCTTAGACTCCTGTAAATTGAAATCCTCTTCCTAACCCTTGCCGGTCCAGAGATATTGTTTCTTGGATTTATGGTTGGTACTTAGCACTACAATGTCTGGGCTTTAATCAATGGACTTGAAAAAAAAGTGATTTGGCAGACTGATATCTGGATATCAACTTCTAGTGGAAAAGGCACTATTATATCAACCCAGTGAGTACTTATTCACTAATCCATCTGGGCTAATCAAAACCAGGACAACCCGTCTGACTTAAACTGGTAGTTCGATTCAAGTGACTAGGATTATTTCCTTAATTGGGCTTTGGTGATCAGATACTAGGTACCAAGGTCATCAACACCAGGACACCATACACTCTTTGTTGGCTTGAATCAGCCGTGATGGTGAAGGTTTGGGATGTTGGCATGGCATGGCTTTGGATTTCTTTGTGGTGATCTTTAGGCCCACTTGCTGTGCATAGATGTTTTGGCAAGACACCTTTTTCTGGCTATGCTGGTGTGTCTGAGAGATCAAGGCTAGGTCATCTGCATAGTCCAGGTCTTTCACTGTAGAGACTAAGGTTCATCAGTGATTCTGCTTGGTCTTCATTTGTGAGGTTGAAGAGCAACACTGACATCACATATCCCTGTCTCATACCAGTCTTGACTTTGAAGCTCTACTTACTAGCTCCCACCTTGCAGGTAAAATTATAATAGATTCTATTGTTGTGGAGAACTACCTGCTGCGGTATGCAGTATTCTCAGTATACGCCAGAAGCTGTCACAGTGAATACTGTCAAAGGCTTTCTAAAAATCAATTAAATTGATGTATAGTATATCTCTGCCACTCTAGGCACTGTTCTATGATGTTGCGTAGAGTAAGGATCTGTCAGCACACCCTCTGCCCTTGCAGAACACAGCCTATTCTTTTTTTAACTGCTTGTGTCCACTGCATAAGATATGTGCTGTATAATGATTTTTGCCTGGATTGTACTCTGGATTGACAGACGGGTGATTCTATGCCAGTTGTTGGAGCTGGTTAGTGCTCCCTTCTTTGGAATCTTGACAATGATGCCGTGCTTCCAGTCATCTGGTACTTTTCCCCCTCTGAAATCGGTGTAAACTGTAGTGGGAGGATCTTGGTTGATGTTTGTGTCTGGCTTGAACATGTCTGCCTTCAGGTTATCTTGGCCAGGAGCTTTTCCATTCTTCAGAAATCGGATGTGTTGGGGTGGTGTTCACCTCCAAGTCTGTCTCTGCTTCTTGGATTTCTGCTACACTTGTTGGTACTGGTCTGTTCTGTTCAAGACTTCTTTGAAGTGCTCGGCCCAGCTTCCTTCCTAATCTCTCTCTGTGGTGAGTAGTCTGCATTGTGTCTATGATAGGGTTGTTGTATGTTGCACAGGATTTACCACTGACTATCTTCATAATCCTGAAGACCTTCCCCCGTTCTCTTCTACTGGATGACTCCTCTGCTTTGCTGGCAAGGTTATCTAGCTATGCCCAGTTGCCTGCGCTTGTCATTCTCTTGATGGCTCTGTTAATCTACAGTACCACCTGGAGCATAAACTCTGCTCTGACCGTGCACCAGCCCATGTGGCTAAGTCCTCAGTCATTAAACTAGAGGCCCAATAGAAGCTCATCAGCCTTCTGTTCGAGGCAACCACATTTTTCACTCCCTTCAATTATGGAGTCCTTCAGCATTCAAAGACAGTCGCCAGATCACAAGTGCCATCCAAGCTAAACCACAGAGACCTACTGCATTCTTCAGCTGCCAAAGGGTGTTAAGTCTTTCAAGGCCATGGGATCATTCCACTCACCTTCCTCAAGGTAATGACAAAGGACTCATTTCGCAGTGAAAAACAATCATTCTAACTGGCTTAAACCAAGAAGTGATAATGACTCTACCAGGGACCAACTCCCTCTATCTTAGGAGCCACAATCCTATTTCTCCCCACTAACACCGCCAAGCCAAGATACCCCTGATGTATGGGTCATTTCAGTGGTGCAGAACACCTTTGCCTCCACAAATCTCTTCATCAATGCTACATCTAATCTACCCCAGCTGCCATCCCAAGAACTCCTGCTGGAAGTGTAAGAGGCTGCTGCTGCTTCTAGACCCAATAGAGCCAACTCTGCCCCTATAGAAGTGAAATTAAGGGTGGTGATGATCTAAATGAATAATACTACATTCTTTATCTATGAAGAAGCAATAGGGCACCCACTACCTCCCAGATTTTTCAGCTGGAATGTCACTAGGACAATGGACCTTACAACACAGCATGTTACTGCTCATCTCTCACATTGCAAGGATCAACAGTACCCTGGTATAAGTGGAAAATTATCAAGGAAATCTCATTCCTATCTTTTAGGCCTGGAGTAGTTAAACTATACGGGCCTTTGCCACTCATGTGAACACCTGGTGTACCAAGTGAGCCTCCTTGGATGGCTAGGCAACGTTGCTCCCTATGGGATAGCCTTACTTTGTCATATGCCTCCCCTCTCCGCCAAATCCACCCCCTAACTCTTCTCTTCATAAGATCACTGGGAGCTTAGGGTGCTCAAAATTACAAATGATCCCAATGGCCGAAATTCGGTTAATGTGAACTAGCAAAGAACATCAACCTGCTCCGGAAATGTTATGCCTTTTTCTGCATCGCAAAATGGGATTGCAGACAGACATAAGACTTACGCTGCAGTCAATGGACTCTTCCAGAACAGGATTTGGGTAAGTAATGGTCCTACAGCATCTGTGTTCCCCCAGCACCCTAAACCAGCCTAGAAGTGAATCTAGTTCTGTCCAAGGTAACACAAAAACCTCTTGCTGTGGTTCTCATGCAAAATGAAATAAGAATACTTCTTTGTGAGCTTGACATGTGGTAGGCACACGAGCGACTTTCAAGCTATTTGCGCCTTGGAATGGTTTTTGATAAGGAAAGGTGGTTTTGAGGAGTTGCTCCATCTTTCTAGAATTAGTGTTGGTGAAAGGGGATAGGAGCACACTGCCATCACGTCTCAGCGTCATTACCTCTAGGCATCTTGGTCGATGTAGTACATTCTTTTTCGCTCAGTACAATGTTCGAAATGATAATTTGCTACTGCCATATTTTTAGTAGCGTATCCCTAGACACATGTTTCTGGATTCCCCCGTTCGCAGTAGGGAAAAAGTTAATAGGTTGCTGGACATGCTGCCACTTTTCACAGGCACAATTCCACTCGGGGCAAGCAGGCGCTCCCAGCTCGTCAACTCAGCTCAAAGGGAGCCTTTTAAAACGGTGAAAGGGGATAGGAGCACACTGCCATCTTGGTCGATGTAGTACATTGTTTTTCGCTCCGTACAAAGTTCGAAATTATATTTGGCTAATGCCATATTTTCTGTAGCGTATCCCTAGACTAGAATTACTGTTGGTGTTAACCCAAATGAGGAGAATGCCTCCTCAACTAAGGAGATTTGGCAGAACCTGGAGCTTATATCTTCTAAGAATCAAGCCTGCATTCTACTGACCTACTAGTTGTGAACTTTAGAAGCATTGATGCTGAAGAGACAGCTGATGAGGCAACCATTGCCAGATGGTGGTCGTGTATCACACAGTGTTACACCCTGCTTAAAGTCTAACCTCCATGCAGCTCCTGGGTACACACCGGTAGGATTAGGCAGCGTCTGTGGCATCTTCCAAACATGTACTTGTCAGAGACATATGCTGGGTGACTATTCAACCCCTCACACATTCTTACTGTCGCCTCTTGAGACTTGATTCCAGAGTGCTGCCTGTGCTCTCCAAAGCCTAGGCCTAAGCTGTTTGAGGCGTCTTCTCATCTTCCCTTTATTAGGTCATTTTCATTTGCTTTGGGCTCTAGCCACAACCTGAGAGTGAGGTAGAACCAGAATATATGAGTTGAAAATAGTTACATCTATGGTGACTCTGTTAGTCTTAGCCATAGCAACCTCCCCATTACAAACATCTTTGCTCGGACTCCTGCACACCGATTGGCTCCATCCTTGGTCTTGCATACAGACTACATTCAGCTGTCTGTTATCCAAACGCCTCTTGTGGACCAAACCAGAAGCTTACAATGGGCTTTTAGAGCCTGTCCATTGCTTACAATGGTTGGCTTTATTGTCAGTCATGTGCTTGCTTCATAATCAGGAGCATTCCTCCCTCTTCTTTTGATTGACCTCATCTCTACCATAGCAACTTTACCATCCTTTTCTGACTAGTATTCTTCCATTGTTCACATTTAGCAAACCTCTTTTTTCTTCAGGCACTCCATGAGAGTGCATGTGCTTTCCGTTGTCCTCTGGTGTGCTGCTCGCCCCCTCAGATATAAACCAGCACCTTTTTATGTATCGCTCCCTCTTCCCACCACTTCCTATCCCCCTTGCTGCTTCATATGTTCCATTACATTTGTGCTTTGTGTTGCTCCTTCCTCCCCCCACCATGTTGATTGCTCCCTGTCCCCTAATTTTTTAAATATTTATTTATTTATTACCCCCTCCTCAATAGAAATCATGCTAGTTTGTTGCGACCCCACCTACACCTGGTTGCTCTCGACCCCTCTCAGCCTGCATTGTTGCACCCTCATCCCTTGAGGCCCTGGAAAACAAAATATATTATTACTAGTCTTTTTTTGAAGGCCTAGCAGCTGCCATTTGCTACCTGGCCACTTCATGTTTACAAACGATCTTTCACATACTTAAAAAGGTATTTTTAAATGTATCTATCCAAATGGTACTCAACACATCGGAACAATAAATAAAAATAAAATGCCGCCTGTGTCACTCCTTAGGCATGTGCATGCTTGCGTACATATCATGCATGGAAGCACATACAAAATGACACAGCTGCCAGTCATGACGAGTATGGGCTCATGTGTACATTTGCATCATCATACCTTTTCTTTTTTTCCCCAGTGCTGTGCAGCATCGGCAAAAGGCATTGGCAAAGTCAGTGGGTCAAAAAGGCGAGACCCATTGGCTTTGCCAATCCTTGTATCAATAAGGGCCTTGGCAGTCATGATAACCAACTTTTATTTTAGTCATGCTAAACCATTGCTGACAACCTTTTACTGGCATTCTATCAAAGACCATATTATCTATAAGGGAATGGGCGTAGTGCATTGACTTCTTCATGACCCCATCATTGCTTTTATTAGAAAGCGCCTTTTCTTTACTGTTCACCGGTTAGTCTCAAATCAGAATTTGATGCTTAACTAAATATCCCTTGGATCAATACGTTTTGCTTTTGTGTTCAATGCTAATTTCTACTCTGGTCTTTAAAGATTCTATTACTTTTTTTGTTTGTTTTTTTTGTTTAGGGACTGTTTCTTCCTTTTCTGCTTTCTGGCGGTCCCTATATAACCACCTTTTTGCTGGCTCTCCTTAATCTTTTGTTTCAACTTATGTTGTGCTCATTTTGGATTATAAGTATCTGACTGCCGTGTGTACTTTGCACCCCCATACTCTTCCAGTCATTGCCCTCTTTTTATTTATTTTTTGTTTGATTGAGGATGATCCATTAGGAGAAAAAATGCAAGAAGTTATTGGTGCTGATTAGGAATATTTCTAATTATACGTACAAAGTAGACTAAAAGCATGAAATATAGAGGCCTCCTCATCATTCTAGAGTAACTAGGATGTAGAGTGCAGGCAACACGACTAAGAACATTAACACTAAAGTATACGTGGTCGCATGTGATAGGCACATCAGATCTTCTGAGCTGATTTTAACTGTTTGTCCTAACTTCCTTTTCAGTTCAACCCTTTGTCATATGGCCATGTGGTGCATACGTACAGGCTGCCAACCTACTGTTGCTACCCCAAGGACTCATGGGGCTCCCTGTGTAAGAAGCTGTTTGTCGGAGAGCTGATCTACCCGTGGAAGCAGAAGAACGAGAAGCAAGACTAGAAGAATGAGACTGAAAATGTTCTTCCCAGACCAGGATTAACCCTCAACCTGTAGGGCACTGACAACCAATCAAACACCACACTGATATGCCAAGACTAACTTACTGATTGTGATGTTTGACGCGGTCTCGCTCCTTGAAAAAAAGTATGAATTATTCTAACACCCACAAACAGAATATAGTTGGAACTGCTACTTTGTTGACAGCTCAGAGGTAATAGAGTGCACCCTGGAATGTTACTCTAACTTATAAGCAGTACCTTCAGAAGCGATTTCATGTAGCATCAGCCAATCGGAATCCGTAGATGCTGAAAGTGCCCTTTATCTCCCCTGAAGCAGTGTATCAGGCAGACTAGGAAGGAAGCTGCATCAAATAGCTTCCTGGAGCAAGTGTTGCCTGTAGCGTAGGAAAGCAGCCTCATCAAATGTTTTCCCAGTGCAGTTGTTCTATTTTTTTAGTAAATAACACAAACTCTCTCTCGATATATAATTTTTGTGACACTAATCCCAACCACTGTTTAGCCCAATTTTTAACCTGCTGAGACTTTTTTTGAATTATTGTTTTAAAATTAATTTTATTGTTGAAACAAATTTTAGAAATGAGATTTTTGGTGCTATGCTTTTAGTTAAAAGCACTTTTTGATTTCCTGACCTAAAAGTGCTTCTCTCCATAAAATGACTATATTATACTTATTTATAAAATATATATGTAATATTAGCTACTCTACTTGGCTGTTAAAATTACATCTTTGGGAAAAAATATTTCAATCTTCGTTACTTTTCAAAAAGGGCATAGTGATAGTGGCATGTGATGTTGGCACCATTGTGCAAGATTTATGCTCTCAGCTATTGGCCCGTTAAATTGGCAGGAGTGATCATAGCTACTAGCCCTCTGTTTTTTTGGTCATAACTCAGTATTACTAGACACACAGCTCTGTGATCGTGCCCTGTGATGCTGATCCCATGGGTCAATTGTAGCAAATGGGGCTATTAGCCAAAACGTGATGGTTGTGCTAGACCATCTCAGTTGTAATGAACTATAAAGTCATATGAGTGATCTGGGTTCAAGTCTTTTCCTGTGAAGCTTGCTCTCTACAGATATAGTTTCTGAGCCCTGCTGTGGGTCATCCCTACATTAATATTGTGGTCCTGGGTAGATTTGTTTTGGATGAAAAATCTATGCTGCTCCTTGAAATCAGAGGGCATACATACCACATCCCTCAGTTGGAGCAATCTTGGAAAGGTCCTGTACCAAACAGGGCATGTCTATCTCCGCCTAAATTGATGGTTGTAGGTACAAAGATGTTCAGAGCAAACTTTGTGTATATTGGATAAATCAGAACTGGAGTAGCTATGCTGAGCACAAAGTACAGAAATTATTGTTATGTATTTTCCTAATAAAACAAGAAGTTGATATTTTAATAAGACTAACACTTTTATTTAACCATAAGTCTTCGTCAACACAGATGTTCTCTTTCACGTGAACAAACTGACTGAAAGAAGTATCTCTCACCTGCTATAGCACTTTTTAACATTTTATTTTTATTGAGTTTATATCAAACTATTCATCACTAGCAATGCAGTTTTTATATTTTGTCAAATCTTGAGGAACTGTCTGAAACCAATAGGAACTGTCTTAAACCAATAGGAAATTGCAAAAAAGTCCCCACCTCAACTACATAGCATTCCATAAGATAAATTACATCGCATTTTTTTTTCTCCATTAAAGGCCACATGCTCTTTCCCTTTCTTCAGTTCAGTACAGTCAATTGAGAGCTTCTAAACCCTTCAATAAACCACAAGACCGTTATATCAGTAGTGCAGTCACATCTACACATTATTTCTAGGTATATTGGTCATATCCATCAATAAACTTTCATGCACTATACACAATCTGCACGACCAGTTTGGATTTGTGTACTATTTTTCAACCACTAGTACAGTATGGGTCAGTTTGTTCATCATTTCCACCCAGATTTAAAGCTTTTGTTGCGTTGCTTTGTCGTCCGTTTTCACCTTCATATGCCGTTTCTCGGCCCGGGCCCATGTGATCAGATCCTGTTGTGGGTGCAAGTGAGGGCCTGGGAGCGAGGCAATATGTGGCAATCCGTCACTTTCCTAATAATAAACCTAATGCAGCAAGTTGTGCATTTTTCCCCTTTTGTGTGGGTATGATACTAAGGAAACACTGTTTTAGCAGAGCAGAGGGTTCAATGGATTGATGGAAGAGGGTTTTGGCATTAGAACCCTTTGCTTCTTGTTCTAGAATATGAATAATGGTTGTTCTATGTAAATTAGAATTTCGCAGTCTTTTGACTGATTAGTACTTAAAAGAATGCAAAATTGCCCTGAATCCCATAAAGTTTATAATTCTAGGAATCCCCAGTGGAACAGAGATTGTGCAGATCTGTAGGACCTAAAGTTGCCCCTTCTCTGTATTGTGATGAATTGCATGTTTAGGATACTTCAGATCCTAGCATTATGAATGGGACTTACAACCATTCACACATTTGTGGTGCCTTGTAAGACCTCCAATACCGACCACTATCTTGTTATGGTAGGAGAAAACCCAGCTCCACCATTATATGGTAGCCTCTCGAAACCCTATCCTGTATAATTCCCATCATTTCACAATTTAGGGTTGTTGGAAGGTGGTTCTGACACTAGGGGACGCCCAGATTATTTTCTTTTTGAGCACCTAATTGTTGATCTTTTACTGTGGGGGAGCCTCATAATCTGGGACTCGCCCACAGGGAACTCATAATGAAGGAGACTGCATGGAGAGCTTACTGGTGTCCCTCTGGCTTGACTAGGCCACTGCGCATCAGCGGGAGTATGGGGCACCTCGCTGGTTACATGCAGACACGTGTACATGCGTGTGCACACGTGTAGGGGCTGCGCAGGGGAGATTCCTAGCGTGCTCAGTCCAGGAGCAGCTACAGAGTGAATGGTGTGGCAGGACTTATGCAGAATTGGGTGGTCACATGGAATAGGCTTTATAAACTGGAAGGAAACATGCCAGGGAAAGTCAGTGTGTTTTACTGTGTTTTTCACTTCATTATTCCCTTATGGGGCGGTGGAACCCATGGCTAGAGTAACTTCCACAAGGCCTACAGATTCCAGACACGCACTAAAGTCCAGTGTAGCGGATGTGAAAAGAAGTATTCTGCAGAGTCCTATTTGTACTTCTTTTGGGTCATACAGAACTGTCATATTTCTCGGAGCCAGCCGTGACCAGACCCAGGCTGAGGGTTGACCTCAGCTGGATGGATTGATAAGCTTTCTTCCACAAGGTAAGGCCTCCTATTCACAAAGAAGAAGATGGGTGTGGCTACTGGCTCATCTATTAGCAGCTATCACTGGGTGCCAGGCACCAGGCTGCACCAAGCGGTACACAAGGGGATGGTGATGGACGGAGCATCTGAACCAATCAAACACTCACACCCAGTCAACAGATCTGGGTTTAATCCATCACCGTTCTTTAGCCCACTCTGCCACCCCAGTTCAGACATGGCCATATGTAAATCAGTCTGACCCTGTGCCTCATGGGAACAGTCCAGCCCGAACTGCCAAGCCATGCCTTCCCTGGACCAGAAACAAGCTTCTTAGGACCGGTTTCTGGCATTACAGCCGTCTTCAGCCAGGTTTACTTGAATCCAGTGGCAAAGTGAGCAAGGGACTCACGTCTGAGAATACCCTGCCAACTTATGGCGAACAAAGCGGTACACAAGGGGGTGGTGATGGACGGAGCATCTGAACCAATCAAACACTCACACCCAGTCAACAGATCTAGGTTTAATCCATCACCGTTCTTTAGCCCACTCTGCCAACCCAGTTCAGACATGGCCATATGCAAATCAGTCTGACCCTGTGCCTCATGGGAACAGTCCAGCCTGAACTGCCAAGCCATGCCTTCCCTGGACCGGAAACAAGCTTCCTAGGACCGGTTTCTGGCATTACAGCCGTCTTCAGCCAGGTTTACTTGAATCCAGTGGCAAAGTGAGCAAGGGACTCACGTCTGAGCATACCCTGCCAACTTGTAGCGAACAAAGTGGTACACAAGGGGGTGGTGATGGACGGAGCACCTGAACCAATCAAACACTCACACCCAGTCAACAGATCTGGGTTTAAGCCATCACCGTTCTTTAGCCCACTCTGCCACCCCAGTTCAGACATGGCCATATGCAAATCAGTCTGACCCTGTGCCTCATGGGAACAGTCCAGCCCGAACTGCCAAGCCATGCCTTCCCTGGACCGGAAACAAGCTTCCGGTCCAGGAAAGACATGGCTTGGCAGTTCGGGCTGGACTGTTCCCATGAGGCACAGGGTCAAGGCTGATTTGCATATGGCCATGTCTGAATTGGGGTGGTGTGGAGTGCAAAAAAACGATGGATTTAGGCCCAGATCCCTGTACTGGGGTGAATGTATGACATTGTCCTGCATTCTGTCCATCAACTGTTGTTTTTGCACCAAGGAGGGAAGGCGAGGCCATGTGGCCAGAGACACTGGACAACTTCATTTTGAACAATACAGAGGCTGGACAAGGAGGGAGCAGGGGCAGGTAAGTGATGTGTCGCTGTTTGATAGGACACACAGAGACTTCCTGCCAGCCCCCTACCTAACATTTAAAAAGTACACCCCAGAGAGAGCTTCTCTTCCTGTGCAAGTAGTCTGCTGAGGCGGAATGTGCAGGAGCCTGGCAATGGGCAGTTGGAAGGAGGACCCCCCTGACTGCTCCCCAGGCCCCTAACCGTGCCAGAAGAGCAGCCCAGGACCGGTGCGCAGAAGCAGGTGCCTCTGCGCAGGGAGAAGAGAGGCACAGGGAGCCAGTGAAGATCGCTCCCTGCAGAATGGGACCCTCTTGGAGACCCCGAGGGCGAAGGAGAGTGCTCCCAGTGGCTGGGGGGTGCCACCAGGATCAAGAAGAGCCGAAAATGGAGAAGATCGGACCTCCAGGGGCTGAGATATGGCCCCTGGAGGGTAGGCGACCTTTCATGAGAACAGCAACGAAGTGCGTGGGGCTCCGCCGTGGGTCTGTAATGGGCCCCCGGGGTGGGTCAGGTCCCGGGGGCTGCCCCCCAAAGAAGTAAAGCTGAGGTGTGCCATCGCGCACCCCATGAAGAGATGTGGGAGGAGGGGCCCGGGACCCCATCTCCGGGCCCCGTGTGAGGAGGCGGGGCGGGAGGCGCCGTCGCGCCCCACCACGAAGAAGACTGGAGGGGACCCCGGAACCCCACCCCCGGGCCCCGAAGTCAAGCCAGGGAGCGCAGTCGCGCTCCCCGCGGAAATGCCCAACCGGGGGCCATGAGCCCACCCTGGCCTCCTCTGAAGGTGGAGGAGGGGGAAGCACCGTTGCGCCCCCGAAGATATCCAGGGGCCCGGGACCCCATCCCCAGGCCCCGACGACGAGGAGAAGGCTTGGGGAGTGCACTTCTAGTCTGCCCGCCGGAGCGGGCAGACCAGAAGTGCACAGCCAGCTCCCGCGGCAGCACACGAGGGGAGCCGGCGGGGGCAGCCAGGGGTGGGATTCCCCGGCTGCCCTCCAACAGAGGCAAGTGGGGGTCCCGGGGGACCGGGACCCCCGGAACAAAGGAGTCAGCGTCGGGGGCCCGGGTGGGACTGGGCCCCCCAACAACAGGCAGAGCGGCCAGGGGTGGGCTCCGCAAGCTGCATCCTCTTACCTGGGGGTTCGGGTGGGACCGGGCCCCCCACCGAGGCCCAGGAGGCGGCGTGGAGCACCAGAAAGACGATCGCGGCTCTCCCCAGCACACCAGGAGAGCCGCTGCTTCCATATGGGGGCCTATCCATAATGCCTTGCTGGCCAGGCCCGGCCTGTAGGGTCGAAACTGTGTTCTTTGCTTGTGGTGGCCCCAGGAGGACGGGGTCACCACCACATGAATGTGCAGGTGCCGGGGGAGCTGCTGGAGAAGCGCAGTCTCCCCCTTGCACGAAGAAGTCCCACCCTAAATGTCTTGTGGTTTGGAAAGAAGAAGCCCTCATGGGCTCACCCTACATTTAACACCTTCTAGGCTGGAACTTTTGTTCTTCAGCTGAGGGCGAATTGAAAAGTGCTTCATGGAGTGAAGGGTTGAGTAGGGGATGTCTGGAGAAGGGCATCCCCAGAAGATGAAAAGATGTAAGTGCATCAGAACTGCGTTTACTAATGGTTATTTCTTTTATGGGGACTAAAGTTCATGTTTTTAACGTGAAGTACATGGTAAAGGTGATGTCATAAGCAAAGAGCGATTATGTTGTCAGACACTCCAGCTAGGGTGTCTTGCTGTATATGCATAATCCTAATCTGGTGATTTCATCTGTGATGCCTTTAGGGGCTGTATTTGCAAAGCATTCTAATGATTCCCAAATGTGCTGAGCACTGTCATTCTCTAGTGTGCGTAAACATGTATTCTTGCTGCTGTGCTTAGGTGAAGAACCCGGACTGTTAGACCTTAAGATGTAGAGGTGCATACTTTATGGTCAGTAGGAGATGCTCAGTCAGGGTCATGTGTCACCAAGGCAGGTGTGCCCCTGTTTAATGCTTGTTGAGGTAATTAGCACAGAGCCAGGGCAAAAACAATTGCAGCCCATTCTTGAGCGCTTGCAAGACAAACTAGACAAAGGACAAAAAGACTCTCTTTGTACACCCAGACACTGCTTTCCTGGTTGAAACACTTAATAGGTCACAAAGAACAGCTTCCTATGCTTAAAGGTATGTTAGTGTCCACAGACAACATACTTATGCAGCTGGTTAAATCTAGGGTAGTCACCCCTCGTAATGTAAAGAAATATAAGGCATGTCCATGGACCCTGAATATATTAGGAACCAAGTCACACCAGATTCATTGGTCAGGAAAAGAGCAAATTCACAAAGCACAGGGGATGCTCCTACAGATAAAGAGAGAGAGGAAATATGATGCTACAAGTAAAAGTGTGGCATTGCAAACAGCCACCTACAAGCATATTGCAAATTTTGTGGGGGTACTCTCCCGATAGTCAGGCCACATAGGATGAAATGCAGGTACTAATTGCTGCAACACCTTCCTGGTCAATACCAACAATGTGCAAAACAATGGTTAGAAGAAGGCAGGGCTATACCTAATGCCACTATACAATGTGCCTTAGACACCACGGACAAAGTGCCCACAAAGTTAACACCAGTATCCGCATCAAACGCCATGCATCAGAGTTTCTGTTTTCAAACCATATGTACAACAACACTTATTCAGGTTATGTTTTGATAGACAAAAACTGTTTAGGTCACAGGTGGATGAAATGCTAGAGAAGTTAAAAAATGACACTGAAACCGCTAAAGGAATGGGGGCCCTATAACCATATCAACACCATGGTCTCTTTCGTAGGGGTCAATACAGGGGTGCAACCAGAGAAGGTTCCTCCACTGAATCAGGCAGAGGCAATAAACAGCATGGCTCCTATCAGTAAATTCACCAGGGGATCTTTCTATAAAACAAATTATAGAAATAATGGTAGAGGCCATGCAACCACTACCAAACCCCCTACCCCGCCAAAACAGTGACCACCTACACCTTCCCCAACCACATGCAACACCAGTCAGGGGAAAGTTTACAAAGTTTTTATCCACAATAGTAAGACATAACCACAGACCAATGGGTGCTATCCATAACCAAAGATGGGTATTGTTTAGAACTCAAACTTCACCAACAAAACCACAAAATATGCCAAAGGATCTTCTTACGCCATTACAGCACAAGGTTTTTTCTCTCCTTCAAAAAGGGGCATAGAAATAGTACTCTTACAACTTCAGGGACGCGGAGTATACTCGCGTTATTTTCTCATTCCCATAAAGGACAAAACATTAAGGCCTATCGTAGATCTCAGGCCACTCTAATAGGTTTATCTCCTCAGAACACTTTCACATGGTCACACTACAAGAGGTGATACCACTGCTCCAGCAAGTAGATTTTATGACCGCATTAGACCTCAAAGATGCATACTTCCATATCCCCATTCATCCAGCACACCGCTGTGTCTACATTCTCAACTAAACGAGCAACACTATAAATTCAATGAGCTACCCTTCGGGTTCACTATAGCCCCAAGGGTTTTCACAAAGCACCTTGCAGTAGCTAAAGCCCATCTCCGAAGGGAGGGAATACATGTTTCCCCTACCTAGACGATTGGCTCATCATAAGCCCAAGCTACCAACAGTGTCTTTAAGACACTCAAAAGGTTATCCGCTTTCTGCACCAACTAGGGTTTACCCTCAACACAAAAATCTCACCTGCAACCATTGCAAATCCAGCCTTTCCTAGTTGCAACTCTCAATTCAGTTACAGCCAACAACAGGTCAGATGCACACTCCTCACAGCTATCCCTCTTATCAGAGTGCATCTGGCACTCTGCTATTTTATCACAAAATCCACTTCCTAGCAAAATACCTACCTGGGGTGGACAACGACTTTGCAGATCTGCTCAGTAGGACACATCAGCAGGTGCACGAGTGGGAGATCAATGTGCCACTACTCTACTCTTACTTCAAAAGATGTGGGACGCCAGACATAGACTTGTTTGCCACTCAACTCAATGCCAAAATATCACCTTCAGATTTCCCCAACCCCAATCCAAGGGCAATGCCCTATGGATCAATTGATGAGGAGTATTTGCGTATGCTTTTTTTCCTCTGCCACTCATTCCATATGGAGTTTAAAAGTTAACACAAGTATCTCTAACACAAAGCCTAGTAGCCCCAACATGGGCTGCCATGAATGGTTCACAACTCTACTACAACTATCTTTAGTGCCACATGAGAAACTACCTTTTTGGCAATACCTACTAACTCAAGATCAAGAAAGAGTGATGCACCCTATTAGAAATGCGGGTCCCTAGTTGGCAGAGGTAGGTACCTTTGTCCTAATAGGGACCCTTATTCCTACTCAGTAAAAGGGAGTTACACTCCTAAAATAACCCCTGCTCACCTCCTTGGTTGCTTGGCACGAGCAGTCAGGCTTATCTTAGAGGTAGTGTGTAAAGCATTTGCACATAACCAACAGTAATACAGTGTAAGCACTACAAAAGGACACCACACCAGTTTAGAAAAAATATCCAATATTTTTATATACTTAAGAGAAGACCAAAAACGATTTTTAAAAAGCCACCATACAGTACTTAGAAATATTCAGTTATCAAAATAACCTTGAAATACAGTTCATTGAAGTCGATAGCTCTGTCCGGGACTATCACGGCATCGTGAACAAACAAATCAAAACAGTTCTGGCTGATCGCGGCGTCATGGGCCAGCTATGGTGTAGGGAAGACCCGCAAAACAGTACCTTTAAAAATGCAGGGCATTGGCAACCTCTCGTTGAGCTTCCGAAAGCACGGCGTCTGCAGGTGTCGGTTCTGAGGTCGGTGCAAGAGTTGTCGGGCCCTTGAAGTCGCACGCGTTGCAGGTCGAACTCTGCGGTTGAAGTCAGGGGTGCTGGCGTCCGCAGGAGTCGGGTGCAGCGGAGCGAAGTGCAGTGTGCGATGGCCTCAGGTCGCGGTGCGAGCAGCGGCTCGGTGGCGGCGTCGGATGGCATAGTCGGTGAGACCAGGGTCGCGGTGCAAAGTGGAGCGGTGCTCGTCGCAGTGCTGGCAGGTCATGGTGCAAGCAGCGGCGCGCCGTAGCTGAAGTTCTGTCATCAGCTGACGAACTAGAGTGGATGGTGCAGGTGTCGGTAGGCCACGGCTGCGGTGCGGGATAAGGGCGGTGCTTCGTGTAACTTTATGAGCGGTGCCCTCAAACCACAGTGCAAGCAGCGGCGTCGATTTCGGAGTGGAGCGTCGTCGTTGGGGATACGAAGGCGGCGTCGTGAAGCGAGGCGATGCGGAGTGTGGTGCCTTCAGGTCGTGGTGCGAGCAGCGGATCAATGGCGGCGTCAGCAGTGAGACCAGGGTCGCGGTGCCCTCTGCCGTGCTTTTGGGACACTGAGTCGGCAGCGGAGACGTAGACGGCGTTGCGTTGCTTTTTCTTCTGTTGCAGCACAAAACACGCAATCACCAGTGCCGAGGGCAAAAGAACTTGAAGTCTTTGCTGTTCCTGAAACTTCTTGAACAGGGGGCAAGCTCTACCTCAAGCCCTTGGAGAAACCCACAAAAGTAGATTGCAGAAAGTTCAGTCCAGACCTTTCACTGCCCAAGACAGAAGCAGACACTACAGGCCAACACTCATCAAAGTGGTAGTTCCTCCTCACAGCTTCTCCAGCTCTTCCTCTTGGCAGTCTTCTTGGTCCAAAAGAATTCTAAAGTTCAGGGGTTTGGTCCCCACTTTTTATAGCCCAAAATCCTTTTTCCTCTCAGGCAGAGTTCAGCCCTCTCTGAAGTGGCTTCCTGGCAGGAGGTGGAGACCGCATAGTCCGAGGCAGTCCAGGTCTATTCAGGTCGAAGGAAAATCTCCTCCCCCTACTCTAAATGCAGCCCAGGTCTATTCAGCCCTTTCCTGACCCACCTAGACTATCAGGAGCCACGGCTCATCCTCAGTCCCTGTCATCCAAGACCCAGACAGTCAATCCACAACCCCAGCAGAGGCCTACTTGGTGGCTGAGCAAGAAAATACCTACTTTCTAAAAGTGGTATTTCAAACCCAGAATGTAGAAATCACCTTCACTAAAAGAGGCATCTTTAGATTGAGTTCAGGCGTACTAAACTTTATTTTTCTACCTAGTTCCAAGGGCCAGTTATCTTTATAAGATGTTATAAACAAGCTCCCCATTCTGTCCTATGGGACCGGGTAGCCTTGCAATAGTGAAACACAACATTGGCAGTAATTCACTATCAGGACATGCCCACACACACACCAGATCATGTCCTACCTTTCACATAGACTGCACCCTGCTACCTTGGACCTACCTTAGAGGTGACTAACATGTAAGAAAAGGGAAGGTTAGGGCTTGGCAAGTGTACATGGCAGTCCCAGACTGCACACAGGCTCTGCAATGGCAGGCCAGAGTTACATTTACAGGCTGTTTGTGTGGGTGGCACAATCTAGTGCTGCAGCCCACTAAAAGTATTTGATTTACAGGCCATGGCACACTCGGTGCACTTTACTAGGGACTGACAGGTAAATCAAATATGCCAATCATGGAAACACCAATCCATAACACAGTTTACAACAGGAGCACTTGCACTTTACCACTGATCAGCAGTGAGAAAAGTGTGCAGAGACACGAAGCCAGCAAAAACAGAGTAAAAACCGGGAGGTCAGAAAGCAAAAACTCAGCGGAAACATGCCAAGTCTAACACACCCCAATCCCGAACAACTTAATCTATCGATTTGGCTCCTGAAATCCTAGAATTTGGGCATTACCACAAGAATGTATGGATATCCTTAAACAAGCGTGTAGGCCTACAACTAGAGCACGTTATGCAGCAAAATGGAAAAGATTTGTGCGTTTCGGTACAAATAAATAAATTCAGCCTTTAGCACCTACAGCACAAGACATTATACGCTGTCTTTCCCATCTTCAGCATACCCGGCTTGCCTACACATCTATCAGATATCACTTAGCAGCTCAAGCTGCCTACAGGCAATATATGTCCCTGTTCAAAATACCAGTAATCAAAGCCTTCATGGAAGGACTTGAAAGAGTTATCCCGCCCTCCACTCCACCAGCCCCAGCCTGGAACCTAAGCATTGTCCTTACCAGGCTGATGGGACCACCATTTACACCACTTCTTTATGTCCACTCTCTAGCTTGGAAAGTTGCCTTTCTAGTGGCAACCACTTCTCTCGGAAGGATAATTGAATTACTGGCACTACCTCTGCAAGAACCTTTCTTTAAAATGTACCCAAACAAATTAGCTTCAAGAACTAATCCGAGATTTCTACCTAGAGTGGTCTCAACCTTTCACACAAGTCAGACCATAGAGCTGCCAGTATTTGTATTTTTTCCTAACCCAAACACAGAAGCAGAGCAGCCTTTACATATATTAGATGTTAAACGGGTGATCATGTTCTACATTAAGAAAACAAAATCTTTTCGAAAAACACAAAGGCTTTTTGTTACTTTTAACAAACCTCACCAGGGGGCACCAATATCCTAAGCAGGAATTGATAGATGGATAGTAAGATGTATTCAGACATGTTATCAAAAAGCCAAAATGGTGCTTACAGTGCCAGGCAGGTCTCATTCCACATGTAAACAAGGATCCTCTATCCCTATAGAGTGAGGATTTTTGTAAAGTAGCAACAGCGAATAACCCAAATATTTTTACTAAACACTAATGACTTGATGTATTCACACATCAACAAGCAAGAGTGGGCCAAGCTGTACTTAAACCATTATTTCAAATAAGTACTTCAACCAATTGCTAGCCACCACATAGAGGAGCACTGCTTTACATTCAATGCTACGCATATGTATCTACAACCAACACATGCTATGAATGGAATATGTTACTTACCCTATAAACATCTATTATTGCATGTAGTGCCATAGATTCATAGGGTCCCACCCTCCACCCCAGATGCTTTTGGTTGCATTACGTCATTATATTTAGAAACATACTTCACACACTCACAATTATACGCATGTTTTTTTATTCTGTCACTTAATTGCTCCTTTTTCTAATGCTCACCAGAAGAGCCAAAAAAAGTCTAACACTGGAGCCAAGCAACATGTGCAATACACACCAGACCAAGGAGTCAATATATCTCGTGACTCGAAGACTACTTTGAAGAAATGCAACTTGTAACCGTCCGAGCTCAACATTAGATGGCAGGATAATTATAAACATATGGATCTACGTCACTATACTCTACAAATAGATGCTTACAGGGTAAGTAACATATTCCTTATACCTCATTGTGGGTGACAAAAGCGAATTTACAAACGGGTAGTATGCTGCACTATAAGGAGGTGCTTGTTTGGCGGAGTGTTGTGACTACATGTGGGAAGAGTTATGTTGTCATGCATTAGCCAGAGATGTGCTCTTACTTTGGGGCACAACACCTACAAGTGTGGTGGAGAAGGAGGTGTGAAAGATAAGTGCACTTTAGTGTAATTATCTGGTCGTTTTAATTTACTCTAGGCAGCTACACAGCGCAAACCTAGCCAGAGAGGCAGCGGGGTGCTGGGTGCGTGTGCACTATATAGAGGTGGGTAATTTCAGAGGACAGAAATAGAAAAGTAATAGAGCATAGTAACCTATGCTTGGTAATAATCTTTAAAGGCCCACATTTCAGTTATGGTTGCTAAGCTGACGGGGGTCAAATGTTTGCTCAGGGTTTGCATCTCAAGCCACTCTCAGGTTCTAAATGGCAAATGAGCACTAGTCGGCCAAGCTTTAGGTGGGCCATGGCTCAAATCTAAGCCAGATTGGCACCTTGCAAATGCAAAGGTGAGAGCTAAAGCACCTGATAGGTTGCTGCTATTACAGAACAACAATGAATTGCCCCAACACGAGTTACCATTCTTTCCTCACCAATCCATGCAAGCCCCATTACTTTTTCTTATATTTTAGAGACCCTTGCTCTTTCTAGTTTACAAAAGGAGGATCTCTCTTGCCCTTATAGAATTTCCTCCCACACAACTTCCAGTTTCATTATTAGTAGGAAACAACATTTCAGTGTAAAAAAGAGACACTGTGGTGAAAGGAGACTTACCCTACTTACATTGCCTTGGCTAGGACAGCAGGATGGTATTGATTTGGTAATCTCTCTTCTCTGACCTCATGTAGCACCCCAGATCGGGGGTGGGGTGGGGGGAGGGGAGGGGAGGGGAGGGGAGGGGAGGATAGGATAGGGTAGGATAGGATAGGATGCTATCCTCAAGTAGTTAAATACTAGAGGCTAGGTTAAGGAAATCCCTATGAATGGAATTAAAATACAAATTGAGGGCTGAATGTCTTCAACGCAATCATTTTAGTGAGACAACTGTGACTTCTGCACTCGATCCACCAATTTTTATCTTTGTAGCAAATTGGGTACCAATTTAAAATGTGTTTTAGCTTAAACCATACATGTAAATCTGCATAAAATACTAGCTCTGATAGGATCTTTCATAACCTTGATTTATTAGAGAAAGCTGTTGCAGCTGGAGAACAATTAGACCCTTTCACCTCACGTTAATGGATAGAAAGCAATGTGTATTTTGGGAAATATCATTTCAGCTTTTGAAAGTCCAATTGGTCGCACACTGCTTGTCCTACCAGCGTGTTGCCCCAAAGCATTGTGGTCCATGAAGTAAGCATCAGCGGGTGCGCCTCTGCCAGAGTCTTGAGCAAAAATCACTGTCGAGTTGGCCATCCCTGGACACGTGTTTCGAGGTTGTTACCTCTCATCAGCAGGGAATAGGCATATATGTAGGGGTGCTGCGTAGGCTGCCAAAAAAATATTCTCAGGTCCGGTGCGGCTCGTGGCACGCAGGTGCGTAACCCGGGCTCGTCAGCCCCACCAGCTCAAGGGAGCTTGAATATAAAAGAAATACCTATACTCTGCTGATGAAGGAAAATAATCCTGAAACACTGGTGTCCAGAGTTGGTGCTGCAACTTTGCTTTCTACACTTCCAGATATACGAAAGGCGTACACGCCTAGAAGAACTGCATCTACCGTGATGCTCTTGGGTTACACTCGCTGGTGGGTGGAGTAGTGTGCGACCCATGAACTTTTCATTTACATATGGTTCCCTTGAGCCATTGGGCTGACGAGGTCGGACAACGCACCTACGCGCCGTGAGTGGTACCAGACCTGTTAAATTTTGGCAGCCTGCACAGCGAACCCCTGAAGAATACCTATACTCTGCTGAGGAAGGAAAATAATCCTGAAACACCGGTGTCCAGAGTTGGTGCTGCAACTTTGATTTCTACACTTCCAGATCTACGAAAGGCGTACATGCCTAGAAGAACTGCATCTACCGAGATGCTCTTGGGTTACACTCGCTGGTGGGTGGAGTAGTGTGCGACCCATGAACTTTTCATTTACATATGGTTCCCTTGAGCCATTGGGCTGACGAGCTTGGACAACGCAACTCCGCGCCGTGAGTGGTACCAGACCTGTTAAATATTGGCAGCCTGCACAGTGAACCCCTGAAGAATACCTATACTCTGCTGATGAAGGAAAATAATCCTGAAACATCGGTGTCCAGAGTTGGTGCTGCAACTTTGCTTTCTACACTTCCAGATCTACGAAAGGCGTACACGCCTAGAAGAACTGCATCTACCGTGATGCTCTTGGGTTACACTCGCTGGTGGGTGGAGTAGTGTGCGACCCATGAACTTTTCATTTACATATGGTTCCCTTGAGCCATTGGGCTGACGAGCTCGGACAACGCACCTACGTGCCGTGAGTGGTACCAGACCTGTTAAATTTTGGCAGCCTGCACAGCGAACCCCTGAAGAATACCTATTCTCTGCTGATGAAGGAAAATAATCCTGAAACACCGGTGTCCGGAGTTGGTGCTGCAACTTTGCTTTCTACACTTCCAGATCTACGAAAGGCGTCAACGCCTAGAATAACTGCATCTACAGTGATGCTCTTGGGTTACACTCGCTGGTGGGTGGAGTAGTGTGCGACCCATGAACTTTTCATTTACATATGGTTCCCTTGAGCCATTGGGCTGACGAGCTCGGACAACGCACCTACGCGCCGTGAGTGGTACCAGACCTGTTAAATTTTGGCAGCCTGCACAGCGAACCCCTGAAGAATACCTATACTCTGCTGATGAAGGAAAATAATCCTGAAACACCGGTGTCCACAGTTGCTGCTGCAACTTTGCTTTCTACACTTCCAGATCTACGAAAGGCGTACACGCCTAGAAGAACTGCATCTACCGTGATGCTCTTGGGTTACACTCGCTGGTGGGTGGAGTAGTGTGCGACCCATGAACTTTTCATTTACATATGGTTCCCTTGAGCCATTGGACTGACGAGCTCGGACAACGCACCTCCGCGCCGTGAGTGGTACCAGACCTGTTAAATATTGGCAGCCTGCACAGCGAACCCCTGAAGAATACCTATACTCTGCTGATGAAGGAAAATAATCCTGAAACACCGGTGTCCAGAGTTGGTGCTGAAACTTTGCTTTCTACACTTCCAGATCTACGAAAGGCATACACACCTAGAAGAACTGCATCTACCGTGATGCTCTTGGGTTACACTCGCTGGTGGGTGGAGTAGTGTGCGACCCATGAACTTTTCATTTACATATGGTTCCCTTGAGCCATTGGGCTGACGAACTCGGACAACGCACCTATGCGCCGTGAGTGGTACCAGACCTGTTAAATTTTGGCAGCCTGCACAGCGAACCCCTGAAGAATACCTATACTCTGCTGATGAAGGAAAATAATCCTGAAACACCGGTGTCCAGAGTTGGTGCTGCAACTTTGCTTTACACACTTCCAGATCTACAAAAGGCGTACACGCCTAGAAGAACTGCATCTACCGTGATGCTCTTGGGTTACACTCGCTGGTGGGTGGAGTAGTGTGCGACCCATGAACTTATCATTTCGGCTTTTGTTGCAGAATGTAGAAACTGAGTTTTTGTGTGTCTGGATCCCAAATTGGCAGACGTGGCTTCGAAAGACCTTGTAAGCAATGTTAGGTACATGATTTTTGGTGACTCCTATGTCAAACCCATTTCAAAATATCTACACTTTTCTGAATAAGGCATACACATCAACACCTAGGGACTTTGGCACTACAGTTTTTCTCCCGGCTGGAAAAGGCAGACATAGCCATTCAGCCCACTGAAACCTTGTAGATAGCTCCCTTCTCAACCTCTAAAAAGCCATGAGTTTTTAAATTCCAGCGTTTTTTCCTCCTCCATTGCTTTAACAGTGGAGTTCTGCAAATGCACAGGTGGCCAATAATGCAATTTTGCAGGATGTAAATAAGTAGCTCTTATGAATGAAGAGATTGGGTACCTCTGCCCTATACCTTCTGGGTTATTTCCGCAAGAAACATAAGTGGCAGACCCACTTTATTATTTGAACCTTTTTGGCTAACAATAACTCATGGTGTCACTGATTGTTTAGGGGTTTCTCATTAAATTGTTCAGTGATCCAGTTTAGAATGTTCCTCCCTCTCCATTTTTGTTGCTCCTCAGCTTGGAATTCTGGTTCACCAGGATGGGATAAGAACTACTGTCCAAAGGGGCAACTGAAAAAAGTCCTTGGATTTCTGTAACTCTTCTCAGCAATCTGTTTATTTTTGAAGAAAATATCCGCAAAATTAACCAAGCTGGTATGTTTTTCCAAAAAGGTTTGGAAGTAAAAGCTTTGGATATCAATAGTTTATTTACTCCTAACAGTGTATATTCATTCTACAAGACATAGTATCATGTGTACTTCCAAGACTATGAACCATGCACAGTTTCCTATTGTTGTGAAATGTTCAAAAGTCTTGAACGTGAAAACAGTCAATTTTAGAAGGCGAAGGCCAGTTCAGCTCCTAATTTCATGGAAGAAACTTCACCTTCCTGTTTCCAGTCTTACTATGACCAGATGTATAACATGGAATATGAACTTAGCAGATACTGGCCTTTCGTTCTTTGAGCTTATCCTTCCAGGGGAGCTGTAGCATCCATTTTTTTGTTTTCAGTAGTTCCCAACACAATCAGCTGATAGAAAACATGCTCAAGGCAGTCAGTTATTGATGTGCTTTAAACATGTACATTTTCTTTTGCCGTTTTAACATATGAAATTCAATTTCCTAGCTCACTTTGGAAGAAATTCGTTATTTTATGAAGCACACTGAGGTATAGATTTTCCCTCCCTTTTCATTTCCGTCATATTCTATTTTGTGAACTATCTGTAGCACAGACAGTAACGCCTTGCTGGGCCATGTGAATGGGTCATCGTAACAACTATTTCATAGCATCTACAGAAACTGAATCAGGAGTCAAGAGTTCCATAATCCTAAACCTTGCAGGCCAAGAAATATTTAAATTGTTTCAAACCCCTCCAGCACTTAAGATGAGACCAACTATGATGCAGTAGTGGCTGTTGTGCTGCAAGCACACTTCAACCAAAAACTAAAACCTGACTAGGGGAGGCTTGCCCTTCAAGAGCAAAACAGAACAATAGAATCCACGGAAAGCCTTTATGCTAGGGTGAAATAACTAATCCCAGGATGTCACTTGTTGGTCCTAAGGCCCTCATCCTCCGAAAGTCACAAATGGCACTGAATGACAAAATGATATCATGCCAATTCCAAGAACTGTCCGATTTCAGAGCAGCGACAATGGAATCCGCTCTGGCCTACATTATAGTAAAAACTGAAAATGATGATTCCAGATCCATCAAAACAGAAATAATTGACTCCCTAAGAAGTCGCCAGTATGCCAGGAATAATTTCAGATAAAGGTGTGGGAACACAAGCAAAAATCACTGTGTGAAGCGGAAGCATATCCGGCACAAGGCAAAACATGCTCCTTGTGTGAGTGACAAAACCACTTTGCGAGGATGTGCCGAAGTGGATGAAGGGCCCGCTTTAAATCAACGAAGTATGGCCACTACTTCTGTGGGAGCAACTGAGGCAGTTAATCAAGAAATAACAAAATGGTCACAACCCTAGGGCAAGGTCAATCCTCTCTGTCCGATATGACAAATGGGATGAAGAAAAAATATTTATTTCTTTTATGAACAGATTTTCCTCAGAGAGGTGACCACAGCCCAGGTCTGAATAAAAATTCAAGCCATGACCATCAAGGCGTTGACAGACTCAGGGGCACGTCGTGGATAAACAATTCCTTCAGATAAAGTAGATGCCGAGGCTAACTCAGATGAAGACGTGCATATATGCTTATAGAGGTCTGCCACTAGCCGGAACCTTTGAAGCAAACCTACATCATGAGAGAAACTTCTGTCAAAGCTAAAATATTTGCTAGAGACTGGCACAGGCACTCTGCTGTGTAGGGGAACAACAGATGAGTTGGCCTCATCTTTTTTGCCCTTAGCCTAAACACATGGGATGTTAGCAAGATGATAAACGAATATCATGTGCTCTTCTCCAGCCTAGGGTGTATAAGGTAAGAGCCCATCAAACTACATATCTATATGCTGCATAGACAGTAGCACTTGGACGCAGTTGAAGAAAAGCCCACCAGCTGGACAACAGTGGAGAAAGAGACTCTGGCATCGGAGGGAAAGTACTGGATCCACCCCCGGGGCTGTAGCAACAAAGCCAAAGTCGCCATACACTGTTCATATATGAAATATATGAGACTGCTGAATAATGCCATTAAGCGCCAACAACACATCTGGCCCATGGTTAATAGCATCTTGTAAGATGCAAAATGGTTCTCAAATTTAGACATGAACTCTTGCTACCACTAGTTCATGCTGGAGAAATCAAGTTGCTACAGTACAAACTTCTCAACACATGTAGGGGTCAGGAGGTATATGATGCTATCCTCTGCAGTGTCAACTGTGGAAGTGTTACAGGATTTCAGCCATGAGACACTTACAGGAGTACGTGTTCTTCCTCGTCTTTCTGCAACACACTATTGTTTTCATTTTATAAGCCTTTGAGTATTATTCCTGGACGTGCAATGTGCTTCCCTACTTTTATCCCAAACATATGGGTATTTATTAATGTTGCTTTTCACCCTATCTGCTGCCCATATTAACGCGTTAGTTACTGTACTACTCTACGCCATTCTACTGAGCCACCACATCTACTCTGTGCCACCCTCAGGGACGCACTGGCTGTAGAGGGCACCAGGCGTTTTCCCGGTGGGCCAGAAGGATGGGGGATTTTTTTGTTACTGGGGGCCAGTGTTGCAGCAGTGCTGCAATATCTGCCCCTGTAGCAAAATAAAAGCAGCAGCAGTGTTTCCCACCAGCAAGCTCTCCCCCTCCTAGAGCCAGTCCAACGTAATTGCCAGGGCTGATTTGCGTTGACAGTGTGGCCGTGGCCACTCTACGCAGAACTGTACTCCACGCTCTCTACTCTGCCACTTCTCTATTGTACGCCACTCTACTCTGTGCACTCTACGCCCCTGTACTCCTTATTTATTTATTTATTTATTTTAAGGTTTTATAGAGCGCGAACATGACCCGTGAGGGTATCAGAGCGCTTTACAGATACAGTAGAATAATACAGGGACATATCACACGATAAACGATGAAAACTAGGTACAAAGGAGGGCTTACAGAGAGTCAAGGGATGAAGGTGGGACAGGGTAGCAGAGGGTACTGTACCTGGGGGATGTGAGAAGCTATACAACAAGGATAAGTAAAGTACAATGAATATAATACAAATAATACAAAAAGTCAAATACAGTGGTGTGCAATGGCGCAGGATAGGGCAACATTCTCTCAGGTGGCTGACGGAATGAGTTTAGCCAAGGAATTTACCCATGAGAAAGGACTTGGCCTCGTTTTTGAAGCGAGCAAAGGAAGGGATTTTTCTAATGTCAGGAGGGAGGGAGTTCCATATTCTTGGTGCAGCTCCAGTGAAAGCCCTATTGTAGGTTGTTCTTTTCCTAAAGCGTGCAGGCCGGAGTAGGAGGGCCTTGGTCGATCTTGAGTGTCTGTTTCCACCAGATAGCACAAGCTTCTGAGCAAGATACGCAGGGGATTTAGAGTGAAGGGCCTTGTGCGTGATGCATGCCAGCTTGAAGTGGATCCTCGCCTCGAAGGGGAGCCAGTTTAACGCTTTCAAGTGAGGAGTGATGTGATCTAATTTTTTTGAGCCTGTAAGTAGTCTGGCGGCTGCGTTGAGGCAGGCTTTTAAGGGAGCCAGCGAGATCTTAGGTAAGCCAGAGAGGGTGGAGCAACCGTATTCCAGTCGAGAGATGACTAATGATTGAACAGCAAGTTTGAGGTCCGGAGCGTCTAGAAAGGGTTTCAATTTCCATAGGTAGTTCAGGTGGAATCTGGCCGATTTCGCCATTGTGTTGATGTGGTCTCGCATGTTTAGGTTATAATCCAAGGTGATTCCCAGAGATTTGGCAGATTTCACAATGGTCGGGGAACAATTTAAGGCTGTGATGGCTTTAATCCATGTCTGGATGTCAGGGTTGTTCTTGGAAGGGGAGATTAGAAGGAACTCAGTTTTCTTGGCATTGAGTTTTAGTTGATTGGAGGAGAGCCATCTGACAGTCAGCTTCAGGGTTTCATTCAGGGTGAGGATCTCTGCCAGAGATGAGATTTTTATGTAGATCTGAGTGTCATCAGCGTACATGTGAAAGGAGATATTTGCATTGCGCAGGACTTCGGCCAGGGGTTCCAGATAGAGATTGAAGAGGGTAGGGGACAATGTTGATCCCTGAGGGACTCCCACCGAGACATCGGAAGGAGCGGACAGTTCGCCATTGACTAAAAAACTCTGAGATCGGTTTTGGAGGTAGGATTTGAACCAGTCGAGGACTATGCCATCTAGTCCCATCCTGAGTTTGAGGCGTTCGAGTAGCATCGCATGGTTGACCGTGTCGAAGGCCGATGAAAGATCAAGGAGGATCAGGAGACAGGTTTTGTCTTGGTCAAGGGCTTGAAGAGCGTCATCAACGATGTGGAGCATGGTGGTTTCGGTGCTGTGACCGGGTCGGAAACCTGATTGACAGTCGTCCAGTAGATGGTATTTGTTGATGTGGTGACTAAGCTGTAGTTGAACACACTTTTCCAGCACTTTCGCCAGGAGCGGGATGTTTGAAATTGGTCTGAAGTTGTCTGGGGAGGCTGGGTCCAGCGACGTTTTTTTCAGAATGGGTATGACTTGGCCTGTTTTCAGCGAGGTCGGTATTGAGCCCTGTCGTAGGGAGGCATTAATGATTGCAGTCCAGCTAGGGATGATGGATTTGGTAACGGTCGCGAGACAGTTTGAAGGGAGCGGGTCATTAAAGTGGTTGTTAGGGTTCAGGGAGGCCAGGATTTTCGCGACAGAGATTTCGTCATAGGATGCAAACTCAGACCAGTGAGCTAAATTCTTTGGTAAGAGTTGTGGTGGCAAGGAAGGAGGAGGCAAAGGGTCAAAGTTCAGGGGGGGGAAGGAGGCAGCCTTAAGTTCAGTATCTAAGGTTTTGATTTTGTTTGTGAAAAAAGTGGAGAAAGCCTCAGAGGAGATGAGAGACTTGGGGTTTTCTTTCACTGTTTTGGATAGTTTGTTCGATTGAAGTTTAACCATCTCAAAGAGTTTGCGCGGTCTATTCTGGGCGTTTCCTAGTTCCGCTCTGAAGAATTCTTTTTTAGAGTTGGCGATGTTCTTGTTGTAGATATTTCTGGCCTGGCGAAGGAGTTTTAGGTGGTCTGTTGAGGGGTGCTGTCTCCAGGTTCTTTCATGCTGTCGGAGGGATCTTCTCTCGTTGTTGAGGGAACCAGTGAACCATGGGTTTTTATCTTTGACTTGAGTTCTTTTTAGTTTAAGAGGGGCTAGGTCATCCAGGATGCTTGACATGGTAGTCGAATAGTGATCATTCAGGTCGCTGACCGAGGTGATGTGGGAGGGGGGTGGTAGGTCTGTTTTGCAGCGGATCTCAAGCATGTTGATGTCTAGGTTTTTGGTGTCTCTGACCCAGCGCTTTGGGAGTACCTGTTGTGGTGTCTTTGTCTTGCGTGTGCTGGGTAACAGAAAGGTGATGGTATGGTGGTCAGACCAGTCGCAGGGCTCTATCGAGGTGAGCTTGACGGTGGTATCCTTGGAGATGATCCAGTCAAGAGTGGCTCCTTTCGAGTGGGTTGGGAGAGGGCAAGCTTGGGTCAAGGCTAGATCGGCCAGGAGGTCTTTAATGGCGTTGACATGGGGATCTTTAAGATCATTCCAGTGCAAGTTGAAGTCGCCGAGGAAGATGTCCTTGGAGTTAGGGGAGTTCTTAGTCGTAATAACTTCCATGAGGTAGTCGGTAAAAAGTTCGTTTGTGCCTGGGGGGTGATAAAAGATGTGTAGGTTACATGTGTGGATGGTGCTACTGAAGACTGAGAGGGCTAGATATTCGCAGGAGTCAGTAGTATTCGTTGCAAGCTCAGTGACAAGGAGGTTAGCGCGATGGATGCAGGCAATTCCGCCTCCTTTTTTGTTGTGTGGTCTGTCGAGCCTGACAATGTTGAAGTTAGGGGGGATTAAGAGGTCGAGGCATGGGGATGAGGAATCATTAAGCCATGATTCTGTAAGAATGGCTATGTCGGTGTTGTTGTTCAGGATGAGTGCGGCGACATCAGCCGCATGCTTCACTGCCGAGCGACAGTTGATTAAGAGGCCTGTCAGGGCAGGGAGAGGGGTGGTGGCGAGGGTCGGAACGGCCAAGGGCACTGGCGTGAGGTTACTTCTGAGCATTCTTCTGTTGCTAGGGGGGGCTGGTCTGTGTGGGTCGATGGCTACCGTGTGGATGGGGTGTGCGACACTCACGTCACTCACAACAGGTAGACAGGTGGAAGTAGGGGCTGTGTTAAGGTCCAGAAGGAGGTCCTGGATTTCTTTTTCGGTGAGATCTAGTGGATTAGTTGTGGTGGGGGAGGGGTTGTAGGAGAGGGCAAGGTCAAGTGTTTCCTCCTCGGACAAGTAGCTAGTGAGCATGTGAGGGCGCCGATGTCTAGAGGTTGTCGGTAGTGGTCGTTTTGGGAGCTCTGGAATAGGAAGGGAGGCAGTCTGGGGCATGAGCTTTACGAAGGAGAGTTCAGCGAGGTGGAGGAGTTTTGTAAGATCGAGGAAGGAGGAATGGATGTTCGGGATTATTATGGACGCTCTGGAGTGAATGGAAGAAATGTCTGCGGAGTGGGGTGTAGGAGGGCCCGGGTGGACTGAACTGGGAGTCGTAGGAGAGGTGGCTTGAGTGTTGGAGGTGTTGCCCTGAGTTGGTACCGTAGGAGTCGTTGAGGGGTGTGGGGCTATGTGGCTAGGATGGATTGTGTGTGGTGCTGTGGGAGTCATTGAGGGGTGCGGGGCTTGGTGGCTAGGATGAATAGTGTGTTGGTTCATAGAGGGAGTGGCTTGAGTGTTAGCGGGGCGGGTTTGACCTGCTGTGGCCCATGTCATTGGTGATGTAGAGGTAGTAGTCTTGGATATCGAAGGGGGAGGACGGGGGGAGGGGGTCAAAGGTACAGTGTTAGGTTCGCTCGGTGTAGAAGAAGGCGGCCTGATGGGGTTAAGGTGCAGTGAGATGGGGGCCGTGTATTCAGGGTGGGAAGCGTCTGGGGGTGGACTCGAGTAGAGGGGAAGACTCAGGTTCATGGCGTTAGGGAAGATTGTAGGCGTAATGATGGGTTTCGGGTGATCTGGATAGGGCAAAGGGGAAGGTGTACTGTTTGGCCGGGTGTTGGTCGGCGACCTTGTGTCTTGCACATGGTTTCGGAGAGTACTCCTCTCCTTTACACTATGCAACTCCTATCTACGCCATTACATTCCACTCTATGGCACCACTACACTAAATTCCATGCTGCTCTACCTCCGACACAACTCCACACCGCTCTCCATGCCACTCAACTGTATGCCACTCCCCTATGCCACTGTACATTACTAACTTTTAGCCATGCTGAACTGTACAAGATGGCTAGAAGCCAATAGCTCGCACATAGGCGAGACCTATTGGCTTTTCAATGATTGGTCTTCATTACCTGTCAATGAACCTATAATGTGACTTAATGTCAGGCTATTTGGGTCACTTCACCTTTGTGCTCGTTGACCGTAAACCAATCGGAATCCATGGCGAGCAGTCTTCGGAGCAATTTATAGGCCCTTTTCGAGTAAAAAAGCCGCTCGTTGTGAAAGAAACGGCCCTAAATTTATCCGTCTGTCACAGGCCACCACTACGTATAGTTATTTAATTCTTTTGCCGGGGGCGGGGGGAGGGGGGGTGTAAAAACGTGAGCGAGTGTTTATGTACTATAAGCCAGAGCAAATCAACTGCTCGCTCGCGAGTCACGTGACGATCACGCACCGGCTGGCAGCCTATTGAGTGCGTGCGTGCCAAGTGATGCTGCGCCGTCGCGCATGCGCGGTGCTGTGTGATGGGAAGCGAAGCAGGGTTCTGTGTTGCTGTCTGCAGGGCTGGAGGTGCAACTGTCTGGGGTGTGAGCTCTGAGGGGGTCCGCTCACCGGCAGCAGCCATGGACCTGGAGGCGCTCAAGCAGCAGCTGATGATCAATCAGTTCGTTCTCACGGCCGGGTGCGCCGCTGACCAGGCGGAGCAGCTCCTGAGGGGGGCACACTGGGAGTTTGAGGTGCGTTCTATGCTCATATCGCTAGTCGGTGCTCTAATTGCAGAACGTTGTTGCTGAAACGTTTGTTATTGCATACATGTAGCGTCTGCATCGTGCATTAAGTCCACGACTGCCCCCTGACTGTCTTCCTGTTCGACATGGGCTTACACGCCTATTGCTCACTTCTTTCTACAGGACCTCTTTTTGCCAGTTCCACTGGAATTGTGTGGCACTGGAGGACCAAATTATATGGCAGCTTTGACAAACTGTATGGCCAGAAAACCTAAAATATGGTGCATGATGTGGTACTATTTTCTAGTTTTAGCCCACATTAATGCTGTCTGTTTAAACATTTCGCTTAAAGGGTAGCATTGAACGCCTGAGTTCAGCAATGGAGGGGTGGCTTTTTTTTTTTTGCCAAGCACCTACAAAAGCTTGACATACGTCTATCCCACTTTTTTTTTGCAGTTACTTTTGTTCCCTTTTGGTTAGAAATTACATCTGCTTTGCTGAGTACTACAAATGACAAGGCAGGTGAAATGTAGCAAGTGTGGTTAATCAATCCACAATGATCTAACAGGAAAGTACCAAGTTATGTGGCAGAGTTGACAAATATATATAGCAAGAAAAGGCAAATTATGTGGGATGTTTTGTGGCAGTATTACTACATTTTTTGTCATTTTAATCTATATTAACACTGTTATAGCAAAGTTTTCACCCATTAGTAACTCTTTAACACTTAAATACAGCATTAAACTACTGAAAATGGACCAGTTACCCTTCTGGAAGGGTCTTCCACTGCGCAGCAGCACATGTTGCTGCATTATTAGTACATTTTGATCTGTTTGCCCAAGACTTTTTTTTTGTTAAAATTGGCAGGTGCAGCAAATCCATAATTATCCAAAATAGCTCTGCACAATCCCAGTGGCCCTGGTTGTACTCATTCTGCTGCACACGCAGTGCTTGATATACTGTCCCAGCACATACATATTGTGCATCATGCATTACATAACTGTTTGTTATGTTGATATTGCTGCACAAAGTGTGCAATAAAGACATGATGCCCTACCCCAGTCAAAACAAGTGAGAGTCTGGGGAAATTATCTTTTTGAAGCAACTAAAAATAAAATCTTTGGAGATAGTCCAAAAGGCTGTTAAAACAATTGTTGCAGTTTTCGGCAAATGTAACGGACTACATCAGTCCACACTTACTGTTAATATTTTTCAACGTTCCTGTACAACTAGCAAGCAATTTGAAATATGTAGGTGTTTCTGCCCTGTAACATACATGTCCTAGATTCAACTTCATGGTCTTTAATTTATAGATCTGCCCCTGGCACACACGTTTTTCCACTCTGGACCTGGAGCTTTTGACCTTTGGAACCCTCCTATTCCTTGTCTCACGCAACTTTTGTGCGTTCTTGTGCTCAGAAGCACACAAGTGCTTTAAACCTTTAGCCTTACTGGATATTAGGAAACGTGGGTTGGGTGGCTTCCTAGCATAGATTCACCATGCAGGTACCTCTATTCAGTGAAGCCTGCTGTTCACCTCTGGTATTATTTTAAATTTGCACATAATCAAGTGTCTGCAGTGTTCATAGCCTATGTTGATGGCTGGAGTTATGTTACCAGATATTTTGCCTTCTTTGCTAAAGCTTTTGACAGTGTCTCAGCCTGGAAATGCAGAGAAGTATGTGTCAAATGCAAACACACAATTGGCAAGCCAATAGGTCTGGCATTAACTTTCAGTCTTTGGGTTTTATCAATACCTGTTTTTTCAAAGTTTTCTTAAAACATTATTGTTGGGGGCAGCTAGGCCCCCACCAATATAAATCTAAAAAAAAATATCATCATGAGCTAAAAGTCAAAATGTGTTTTTTTGGGTTCCAATAACACACACATTACTGTAGTAGTCCCTGTATGGAATTACTTTGTGTGAGGATGTGCTCCTGTGAAAGAGCAGAATGCTACCACTCACAGTAAAGTTAGTCAGTGGCTGAAATGTGATGTGCAAACCCATTGCATAATGGATGAAGAGGGCTTGCTGAAAGCCCACTTAAGAAAGTAAATTATATATTTAATTTTACCAATATCCTCCCTGAGTTCCACGCTGTTTAACATCTACATTGAGCCATTGGCTCAGGTTGTGA
The DNA here is from genome assembly GCF_964261635.1 of Lissotriton helveticus. Classification (NCBI taxonomy): domain Eukaryota; kingdom Metazoa; phylum Chordata; class Amphibia; order Caudata; family Salamandridae; genus Lissotriton; species Lissotriton helveticus. The sequence goes on from NC_136071.1 coordinate 527,141,122, forward strand.
AAGAGCTGGGTTTCGCGTTGGTGTCTTATGCTGACAACACCCAGCTTGTATTTTGTTATTCCGGCATTCCTATCTGGTCAACTGCCAGAAAGATATGATGGCTGTTGCAGAATGGATGGTATCCATTTGCTTGCAGTTGAATACTAGGAAGTCGCAAATTCTTGTAGGCAAGGATGTCCATGCCCGGGAAGACCACTGGCGGCCCTCTTCCCTTGGGACTATTCCCTGTTCAAAGTCGGTGGTTAAGAATGAAGGCGCTTGGGTAGATAATGATCTAACCTTTGAAGCACAGGCGAAAGCGGTGGCAGGCACCTTTGTCGTCTGCTATGTGGGCTCAAACCCATTCTGGGTTTCTTTAATCCCCACATTCATCAAGTCATCATCCAGGCTGCTATCCTTTGCCGGCTGGGCTATTGTAACATCCGTTTTTTTGGGAGTAAACAAACCTGTGAGTAGAAGGCTACAGCTGGCTCCGATTGCAGCTGCAAAGTTGCTGTTTTCCCTTCCTAAATACTGTTCAGCTGCGGATGCCGTCCGCAAATTACACTGCATCCAGGTGGATAAGTGAATGCAGTTGAAGGCTCTGTCCATGCCCCAAAATATTTGCTTTTCTCAGGAGGCCCCCATCTTATTCAATTTGCCGATTCCAAACCTCCCTCCATGGTCCTTGCTCTCTGCTGATCATAATTGAGCTTGTGCGCCACATGTTAAAAGAGCAATGGCGGGAGGTCTGTCCATTTGCGTTAAAGCCCCTGCCCTCTCTAATGCCTTTTCCTTTAAGGCGTATGCAGAACCACTTGTCATTTAGGAAATTGCTGAAGACCTGGTTGTTTACATCTACATTTTCTGCTACCTCCTCCATTTTCTCCAGGTCTCTCTTTCACAGCTGTGACTTTTTGATGAAATTAGCATTGTGACGCCCAGTCGCGAAGGCAGCAATGCACTTTACAAATCGTATAACATAACTTACTTGTCAGGATAATTCCCAGCTCATAATGAGGACAGGGGCATTTTTTTATTTTTTTAAAAAGTTTTATTGAAACAATGAAATAAACAAAATAACAAGACTCACAAGGCAGAAATACAGTAAAGCATGATCATGAGTCCATGTAGGCAGAGCTCTAGTGCAGAGTACAGACAGTACAGCCGATAGTTGTGGGGAGGGGGGGGGGTAGGCAAGGAAACGAGCAGTAATACTATCTAGAACAAAAATCGGAATGTCAGTTAGGGGGACAAGGAGACATCGGGATACACATCTTGTGGGGGAGTACATATATTTCCACGATATGCATTCCATTGGGACCAGATCCTACTCCATTTCTTGGGCCTGCCCCGGGATAGGTACACAGTCTTCTCCCGAAACATGCACCAATCCATGTTCTCCTTCCATTTGGATACAGTGGGTGGCCCGTGGGAGCCCCAGAGCTGAGCGATATCCCTTTTCGCGACCATATTACCAAGGGTCGCCCAGTTGATCTGCGCCGTGTTGTAGTCATTAGGTTCCCAGACATTCAGCAGACAACGCCTGGCCTCGGGCAGCAGCGACACACCAGTAACTCTCCATCACCACATGTATTCGGGACCAAAACTCAACCACCTCCGGACATTCCCATAGAATGTGGAGGAAGGTGCCAGACATACCGCAGCCACGCTTGCACAACCCATCTAAAGAATAACCCATACGAACCAGACTCGGACCAGTAACATACACACGATGGAGGATCTTAAGCTGGACGAACCTAAGGCGAGCAGGAATAGCAACCTCCTTAGGCGAGGAGAAAGCAGATTGCCAGTCCTCGTCATCCAGTTCTAGTCCGTCAGCGCTCCACAAAGCCCTAAGACACACCAGCAAATCAGCCCTATTATTAATCAGCTTCTTATAGATCAGTGAAATCGTGCTGTCGGGCACATGGCCATCTAGGATGCGGTCCTCGAGGGGGGGGGATTCAGGAATATCATCACCCACAGCAAAGACTGACAGTAGAGCATGACGGACCTGAGCATACCTGACGAATTCCGTATCACCAAGCTCGTACTCCGCCTTCAACACATCGAAGGACTTGACGGTACCCTTCGTCCATAGATCACCTACCCTGCTTATTTCAATCATATCCCATTTATCAAAGCCTTTCGTTCTCCACAGATGTCCCAAACATTCAGAATCATACAAAGGGGTCGCACGGGTAAATCTACCACACCACCCCAATGCCGCATTCGCATCCTGCCACACCCTTACAGCCATTTTAGTGGGACAGGTCAGTGCTCCACAAAGTCCCCTGGAATAGAGCGCCCTACTAAAGGTCCCTCCTGGCAGAAGAAATTTAGCCATGGAAAAAGCCGGGGCAGGGCCGGAAGCATAAGTCGCGTGGTTGATAGCACTCAGTTGAGAAGCCCAGTAATAGCGCCTGATGTCTGGGAGGGCGATACCACCGTCATACCACGGAAGAGCAATGCGGGCACGCCCATCCCAGACCAATCGTCTCTGCAGGCTCTCCACTTCACGAAAATAACCCGAGGCGACGGGGTCAAACGAATTCTGAAGTGCATATAAAAATCGAGGCAGCGACATCATTTTAAAAAGCGCCGCTCTACCAAGTGGTGATAACGGCAACCTGCGCCAGCGTGCAACATCAAGCTTGAGCCGCTGAAGGGGGGTAACAAATTTTGCTCGTAGCGCACTGTGGGGTCCAAGGAAACATAAATCCCTAAGTACTTAAAACCGGTCTCAGTTACTTGAATTGGAAATCTACGAGGCAATGGAGGGAGATCTCCCGCCAAAACGTAGACACAGGATTTAGCCCAATTAATAATGAGACCCGAGTTCTTCCCGAAGGAGGTCAGAACATCAAAAAGTACATTCAGGGACTTCCGAGGGGAGGTAAGGTAGAGAAGGATGTCACCCGCTTATAATGAGATTCGATCCTCAAAATCGGGAGTCCACCGAATGCCCCGCATTGAAGGCTCACAACAGAGCCACTCCGCCAAAGGTTCTAGAGCGATGGCAAAAAGCAGCGGAGACAGCGGGCAGCCCTGCCTGGTACCACGCCCAAGTGTAAAAACACGAGACACTTTCCCATTAACTACCACCTTAGCCAAAGGCCTCTCGTAAAGAAGTTTCACCCAGGCTATGAAAACCGGCCCAAACCCAAACTTCGAGAGGGCTGCCCAAAGGTAGGGCCACTCAATGGTATCGAAGGCCATGGTAGCGTCAAGGGAAGCCAAAATGGCCGGCTTGGTAAGCGTCCCAGCTCTCGCGAGAACTCCATGGAGTCTGTGAAGATTAAGAGCGGTGTTGCGATGTGGAATGAAACCGGATTGAAATGGATGGATCAAGTCTCCGATCACCTTAATCAAGCGATTAGCCAACAATTTAGCTAGGATTTTAGGTTCGGCATTAAGTAAAGAAATAGGTCTGTACGAAGGACAACAATCCCGCGGCTTACCCTCCTTATGGATAACTACAATGGTAGCAAGTCGTTGATCAGCGGGAAGGGAACCAGACTCCAAAGCCTCAAGGAACATCTCCCTTAAGTGGGGCGCCATTTTGTCGGGTCGCAGCTTATACAGTTCAATGGGCAAACCATTGGGGCCCATTGCCTTGCCAGAACGGAGGGAACGTATAGCCACAGCAACTTCATCCACCGTGAGCGGAGCCTCCATGAGGTCCCTGTCGACGTCAGAAAGGCAGGGCAATGCAATATCCCGCAACAGCGAGCGAGAGTCTTCCTCATCTCTACCACAGACCGAGGCGTACACAATCTTAAAGTGATCCACAAAACACTGAACAATCCCAACTGGGTCCGTGACACAATCACCGGAACAACACGATTCGCTCTCTCTTTCTTGTCCAACCACGCAAGCAATTTACCAGCCTTGTCTCCCACATCATACAACCTACCCTGTTGCTCTCTATACATCATTTACGCAGCATCAGTCTCAAGAGCTCTATAATCGGCTTGTTTCAAACCAAGGGAGTGCAGCTTTGCGCGAGAGACACCTGATTCAAGATCGTCCTCAAGTGCAGTTATTTCGGTTTCCAATCGTACAAGTTCCACATTATTAGCCCTCTTGGCGGCGGCAATCAGCGACAGGGATTGCCCACGGACAACCTTCTTAAAGGCTTCCCACAGTGAAACAGCAGAGGAAACAGACCCCACATTTTCATCGAAATAATGGTCAATAGCTTTAACAAGTGCAGAGCGGGTTTTGGGATTGCGGAAGTATCAGGGGTTAATAGGGGCAACTCTACCCTCACTGCCCGCCCCGACCTCAAAACTAAGCCACAGAGGGGAATGATCAGAAATACCCCTAGGAAAGTGACGAATCTCTCTAATGGAGGAGGATTGGACCGATGGTATTAAGAAGTAATCCAATCTGGAGAGACTGCCATGGGCCCCGGAATGGAAAGTGTACTGTAATTGCGTGGGGTGCATTAACCTCCAACCGTCTACCAGCCCGAAGGTTTCGAGCAAGTCACTCAGCCACATTTGAGACATAGGCAAATCCCTAGGGGGATAACGATCAGAAGTGCCGGAGACGACAGAATTAAAATCCCCACCTAGAATCAGGAGGCCATCAGGGACCCCCAATATAACCATGCCGAGATCAGCGTAAGTCGAGGCCTGTAGACCCGGAGGGATATACACAGAAAGTATGGACAGTGTCTTCCCCTCCCATCTACCAGTGAGCGCCGCGTAGCGCCCCCTGTCGTCAAGCGTCACTTCATCAATTTCAAAGGGGAGAGAAGACCGGATAAGAATGCCCGCCCCCCAGGAACCAGAAGTAAACCCAGAGTGAGCCACCAGCCGGTATCCACGTCTATTCATGGCCTGACATGTGTTACCTTTTAGATGCGTCTCCTGCAAAAGGACAATATCGGGAGAATGACGTCTAAGGTACCGTAACACGACCCCTCGCTTTATCCTGTCTCCCAACCCATTGACATTCCAGGACAGCAGTCTCAACTCGCCACCCCCATCCCCAAGAAATTGGCAGAGCAACACCCACACAAGACCCATTGACCAGAGCAAATGAAAAAACCAATACGATGCCTCGTGAATGAAGAAAAACACACACCCTCCCCCGCCACCCCTCAACTTGAACCCGTTACAACACCCCTCCACCCTGCACCCCTGCGTACGACTCATAAGCCACCCCAACTTGCAGTGTGCCTGTCGCCCCATCATTAAACTAATCTACACAAAGAACCCAGGAGGAGGAAGAGTCCCCATTCACCCCCCACCACCCTCGGGCCACTCGAGACTAAAACAAGAGAACCAATGTCCAGACTCAGCTGAAATAGTAGAAAAGTTCAGACGCCAGGATCTGAGGTGTCACTTTCACTCTGGCGCGCCACCGTCGGCGCCACCGGGGTGCCCAGGTCGATCGTCTCTCTTGGGCAAAGAGTCAAGCCAGTCACTAACGTTGTCCGGACGATCAAAGAAAAATGTACGTTCCCCATATTCGATCCGAAGTCTGGTCGGGAACAACATGGCGTACTTAAGGCCCAAGTCCCGCAGCCGTCTCTTCACTCCCTGAAATCCCAGCCTCTGAACGAGCGGTGTGAAGTCGGGATAAAAGGTCACGGAGGCATTTTCGAATTTCACAGGGCCCTTGTCCCGCGAGGCCTGAAGAATAGCGTCTCTATCCCTAAAGTGGAATAGTCTGGCAATGATGGGCCTCGGGGGGCACCCGGCTTCGCCTTCCCGCCTGGGACTCGGTGGGCCCGTTCAATAGCAAAGAATTTGCTAAGTCCGGTGGGAGCGAGATAATTCGTGACCAGATCTTCCACCAGAAGGTCGGTTGCAGGCATCTCGGGACTTTCAGGGACACCAATAAGGCGTACATTATTACGACTGGCCCTATTTTCATAATCCTCAAGGCGACGAGCCATCATGTCATGAGAGGAACGCAGGTTACCGATCTCAGTCTGAGCATCTGTGACATCCGTAATAAGACTGGAAGTCTTCAAATCCAACGACTTGACCCTCTCGTTAGTCTTCGCCAAGTCCGCTCTAATCAGCGTGATGTCGACGGCCACCGTGTCGATCTTAGAGGCAAGGGCCTCGTACTGCTGTCCCATGGAGGCCTTCATGCTGGTAATGGCACCCATGACGTCATACAACGATATTTCCGAGGTCGCTGCAGGATCAGCCTTAGGATCGTCTGAAGTGCGACCAGCACCGCCGGGGGACCCCTTTAACTGAGAATAATGATCCATAATGTTCATCTGGGTCTGTCCCCCGCGGAGAGGTGTCTTGATCCTGCGCCTCTCAGTATCAGGTCTGGTGGCCATAATTGGAGAAGGGACCCCGCGCGACCTGGTAAAAAAAAAAAAAATGGCCGGGTTTAGAGTGGCCAAGCAGACACCGAAACTGGATAAAATGAGCAGAGACGCCAAGAAAGCTGGAGACAGGGCACTCAGCAGGGACAGCACAAAGCAGTGTAGAAAGACCAGGCTGGCCGAGGATCAATCAGAGCAACACTGCCATCAATCCGAGCCGGGAGTAGAAAACGAAACTGAAAGTCAGACTTGGTTCGATCTTCAACATCAGGATGTAGTCAGGATTGTTGCGAAGGGCGGCGCGGGTCCGGGGAGCTCTGTGCTCACGCGACCATCTTGGATGCCCGCGAAGCTCCTCCTCAGGGGCATTTATTTTGATAAGTGCGTAGTGAAAGTGGCAATCCTTGTGCAAATCACAGAGTTGCCGCACAGGCTCACTCCTGCGGCCACCAATGCAGGTAGAATTTCTCCTCCCCCCTCATGTAAGGATGACCTGCCTGCGATTTTACATTGAAGTAAATGGCACTTAGAAAGAGAATGGCAGCCCCCTCTATGTAATCGCTTATCTGATAACATTCAGCACCCTCTATAATTTTTCTTATTGGACAGAGTTTTTCATGGCTGGATGAATATGTGGAAAGGCACAGCTGGACGGTATCTCCCGTTCAGTTCTCGGTGCTTCATTTCACATCAGCCAGGAGCCAAACAAAAAAAAACACAAATATGAATATGCTTCTATGATCTCTTCCATCTGGTTTCCACTAAAAAGACTACTAAATGTTTATATAACAACAAGAGAGCAGAAATTGCAGACAACCTGCTTTATTCTATCTTCAGGATATGATAAATTCAGACTGCATAACATCTATGTGTAGTATTAATAGGTGTACGAATAATGATCATGATTATCATACACAACAATTTCAACTTTTTTACTGAGTATGATGATTGTTGCTACCTTACTGTAGGGTGCTACTTTTATTGCCCTCAGAAGAATAAACGTGTGTATGGAATATATGCATACACTGCCGACATTAGTCATCTGTAATGGAACCTGTGACCTACAGACTGAGACTAAATAGCATGCCACCAGGACCACATTCATGATCTCCTGGGAAGTCTTTAATGGTTCAGACCCGTCAACTGCGGTTTGCAGGCCATGCACTATATCAGATATTAAGCACCTGAGGTATTTTACCAGTATTGAAATGTGAGACCTGCTGAATAACTCTTGAATATCACCTGAATTGCGTAACTCATGGAGAATTCAAAAGACAGTAGTATGGTTCAGACCCGTCAACTGCTGTTTCCAGGCCGTGCACTATATCAGATATTCAGCACCTGAGGTATTTTACCCGTATTGAAATGTGAGACCTGCTGAATAACTCTTGAATATCACCTGAATTGCGTAACTCGTGGAGATTTCAAAAGACAGTAGTAGCAAGCGCCACAAAAAGAAAACTTCAGATGTTTTTAATGCACATATACTGCAGGGCTTCTCCATATTTCGGTTGGACTTTCTAAAGGAAATGGTTCTGTTAATTTGCCAAGAACCTGCATGCCATCCTTGATTTCGAAGGTCCCCATAGGGGGTGGGGGGGAACACAAGCTGACCAAGTTGGCTCTGGAGTAGAGGTGCAGCAATAAGACCCTCTCAAATTGAGAACAGGGTAACAGACCTGATGTTGGAGGTAGACAGATGAAGTGGTACATGGCAGAGACAGAGAATTTACACGTATGTGACTGGGGGGGAGGGAGGGTTAGTTTGTAGAGTTTTATTGTTATGGTTTGCTTATTGAGAATCTTCTATCCAAACCAAAAGCACTGCAACGAGTATTAGTACGGATTTCCGCTGTTATTATACTCTATTTCTAGACAGGAAGGTATTGTTTCTTTCACAATTATTTTTCAAGCGCAATTATTTGCTATATGTGGGAACTGCTGAGTCTATATTGTATTGTCATTCTGCAAGATTGCACTGTATTGGGATTCTGTTATATCTGTACTGTTTTAAATGATTTAGGATGATTTAAACTCTCAATAAAAAGAACCTGCATGACATTTGATGAATTTCCATGAAATGCGTGTCGCTTGATGCACTTTGTATACTTTCCTTACATTATTTCTATGGAGCTTATCAAGTGTAAACATAGTTGTTTTACTTGATTTGAAAGTAGAGTTCCCATTTTAGGACCCAGTGGAAGATTTAATCTCCTCTAGAGCAAATACTACTGAAGAGAATTTTCACCACACACACCTGTCATTTAGGTAGAATCTTACTTGGACCTTTTTGCTATGGAATACCTAATGTCATGAGTTCTTGAAAAATAAGTACAATAGAGAGTAGACTTTGTGTCAGCCCGCTCTAGACATTGGTTTTCATGTGTTTTTAGGTCGAGCCTGGGCAGCGCATGTGCTGCTCTGCGAAGCATGCTGTATTCAGGTAGGGACATGAAGCTCCACCCACTCTCTGCTAATATTTTTCATTGGCTTCTGTCATTTTCCACTGTAAACTATGGCTGTTCAAGGGTCAATAGGCTTAGTAGTCCCTCCTTAGTACCCCCACGTCTCAGTATGTAACCCCCATAGCGACACCCCCGTAACTTGTGTTGTTACTTGGTAGACTTTTAGTTACAGCCTCTGAGCACTATTTTCTCAAACAACTTTGTCTGTTGCAGGCAGGACTCGCTCTCTCCTAATGCTTTAAAAAAGTTTTTATAGCACTGGCGCCAAACGCATTTGCAATGCAATAAGTGTCGCATTCGCGAGAGTTTAATCTATTGGCATTGTAGATGACAATACCTTTTTATTTATCTGTTTTAAAAACAACACATAAATAAAACGCATTGTCATTTGCAATGCCAAATGCTCAAACTCTTGTAAATGCAAGACCTATTGCATTGCAAATACTTGTTCATGGTTGACTATTACTTTGATGGTCTGTTCATCACAATCATGGCTTTTTGTGGATGGTTGCACTGTCCCATTTGTGTTCTCACTAGGTTACTGTTATTGGGGATAAAGTAGTCTTTATGTTAGACTATTGCCAATGTGTGGTCTTTTGGTATGTTTACTGCGCTATTTTAATTGTTAGTGGCTTTTTTGTTTAGGAGTTACAGTTGTGTAGATGCCTTACACTAATTAAAAAAAAAAAGTGTGCTATTGATTCATTGCTCGTCCGTGTTGATTTATATTACTTTACTGCCATGATAACGCATTGTTGGATGTACAGCTTTTGTGTTTTTTTATCACAAAGTAGACTTGCAACCACATAAACTTTAAAGATTTTATGTAAATGCTGCCTTTTTGTCAAAATGATCTACTATGCATTATTTTGCTGTTTGCTTTTTTGGTTCACCACTATAATCTTATAATGCAAACTGCCTGCTGTGACTCCTTTTCACAACACTGTTCTTTCAGGGTTCGGTTTAACTTTGCTGATGCAGTTTTATCAGGAAATGGGAGCCCTGTTTCCATGTAGTGGTTGCCAAAGACGTACCTTATTTACTTGGATTCCTTTCTAAGACATCTGGGGCAATGCACAAAGTTGCCCAACTATTACCAAACGCCTCCTCTAACAAAAAGCAAATCATTTATCTTTGTCAATACTTATGTTTTTGTTGAAGCGTTTTGAAGAAATTTTCATTACATAATTATGTTTTGGAGAAGTTAATCTTTTGAATATTGGACTCTTAGAATTTAGAACTGCTGATACAAACCCTGATTTAGAATTAAAATAAAAACTCATCCAGGTGTGCTTGCAATTCTGAAACAATTTGATAACTGATCTGTCTCTGATTGGCTGTCACTGATTCAAGAGTTTGCTCTAGCCACCATGACGTGAGAGGTAAAAGTAGAGCTTTCCAACCTTTGCCATTAAATAAAACCCTGATGCACCACATAAGGGCAATCCCTCGTAAGTCAGACGACATACCTGTAGGGTTTAAGAAGCTGTTTATATGCAAAAAAAAAATAAGCGGAGTAGGTAAAAGAACCAAAACGGTTCTAAAACCTTACAAAAGCCTTTATTATATATAAAAATCAAAAGTGGAAAGAACAAATGAAAATGGGTGTGTTTTGTGGTTAAAGCTGATGCACTGGACTCGGATGCTGCAGCAGGCTTCTGCTTTGGCTGGGTTGTCAAAAACATTTTCTGAAAAAATGTGAATGAAAGATCTGTGGTTCTGATGTATACTTCTACCACCTCACCTTATAGTAACCCTGACTCGATACAGGGAATTTTGAAGCAGTGCTCCTGCATGCCGACTGGTGGTGCTTCTCAACTCTGCTGATTCCATGCCGTCCTTGAAGTCCCATAGGAGAGCTGCTCATAAGCGTCACCCCTGCACGCTGATGTCAATTCCTTTCTTTCGACGAAGAAGCAGAGCTCCTTTCCAAACTTTGTGGGTCTAATGACGACTCAAAAACATTTCCTCAATGTGCTAGGGAGTGAAGTCTCCACCAAAAACAACTGGTATCAAGCTGTAACCCCACTTCATAAATGTTGGCCACAGACGCGCACAAAGAGTGCCTTTAGTGCCTTGGCTCCAGACACATCTCTTAAATCATGTAATAAAAGCACCTTAATGCACCCAAAGGCGATTCAAGGTCTAGAATAAAAGTCATCATGAACACAGGAAGCAGTCCCAATCTTCACATCGATATCTCTCCTGCTGGTCATATGGCGGTTCCCACGACCGCACCACTTCCTGCTCAAAATATTTGGGCAAGTCGAAGTTCAAGTCTAAGCGCAAGCATATGAAAGCAAAAAGGGACTCCACTCCATCCTGCCACTCTGACTTCAAACAGAAGGTGCATGGGTGTCAAGATGCAAATCTCATTCTCTCGAGGCCACTTGTCACAGAACTGATTCTTCAGTTGGTCCCTATATACCCCAAGTTTCTCCGGGCTGTCGTCTATCCAGCAGCAGAACGAAGCCTTTAAGAAGTCCATAATGTAATTTTTCAATGCACTTCTGGCTCCCTCTGCCAGTCTATCCAGCAGCAGAACGAAGCCTTTAAAAAGTCCATAATGTAATTTTTCAATGCACTTCTGGCTCCCTCTGCCACACCTTAAGGCTTCATAGAAGTGTAGGGACTTCCTGTCTGGTTACCATCAGTGCATCACTCTCCAGCATCATCTGTCCTCTTGAGTCCCATCACCAGACCCTTAACTAAATCCGAAACAGTCTTCCACTTCTACCCCGGGATCCACTCTGGTTCTTGCCGCCTCAGTGCCAGCGGATAATCCAGAGCAGGCACCCATGTTGGATCCTGAACTGATGATGGCTCAAACTTCACCGGTGTCACGTTGAGAAATTACAAAAGTGCAGCTAAATGTCATGCAGCCCGATTCTAACCCAGTGCTTCTACAGTGTCACTACTATTAATAGAGGCTTCATTTTCTTTTTGCGTCTAATTGTGATCCTCTGCAGTAGCAGGGTGCACCTCATGATTCTGATGACAGATGGTGAATAGTTCGTTCAGTGGGCTTGATACCTCCCAGAGACAGAGCTTGATTCCCCGCATGAGTCACTAGTAGAAGAAAGTGCCTCACTTGCAGCGGTGGTATGTTGGGCAACTAAGGTACTAGAATTACAGCTGTCCTACACTGATTCTAAAACTAATGTTTTGACAGATAATCTGAGGCCTGGGAAGGCAACATCTGAGCGTTTGCTTTCATTTGATGACACCTCCACTGATACATTGAGGACCAACCTGGTCGGAACCATGTACTTGCCCATCTGTTAGCTGGCAGATGGCTATGACATAATGGCTAACATCAAGTGATCCGAATTTGTACACAGAGCTCTACCCTGCTCCAGTGAGACTCATTGTACAAGCATACTCTAGTAAGGTAAATGCTAGTGCATTTCCCACAAATCCCCGGTTAGAGAATCCAAAGGGATTGATGCCTTTTGCAAAGGTTTTTCTTCTTCTGCTAACCTGGCACTATAAAACATAAATCAGTCTGTCTATTGGGCTGAAATACACATTCCTTTTGGGAGATTACCAGCAGGATCTTGCCGACAGTACAGGAGGTCCTCAGGGACTCTCTAACTCAGATGATCCATGACTGGCAAACACGTGGCCAAGTATGTCACCCTGTGAGCTTAGATACTGCAGACTGTATTGGCAGGGTGGTGGATACTAGTGTTGTCTTTTATAGAGATGCCTCTAAAATGTCTATCATGCTCTATGTATAAGCATCACTAATGGATATGATCTTTGATGGCTCACACCTCTTTAGAAAACAGTCAGACTACGCTTTGGAACAATTTAAAGGCAGTGGGACTGCAGTACATTCCATGGGCTATTGACTCCTGCAAAACTATTTCCACATTAGTTCTGGAAAATGATAGGGTATTCCCAGAGACTGGCCTATAAGCAGAGACAGCCTTCCTGGCCTGTGATGCAGAGGACAGTCTGCTCCGTTCGGGGACAAGGAACCGGCAGACGGCCCGCAGCGCAGTAGAGACTTCTGTCCTTTAACTCCTCCTCCACTGCTACAACGGCCAACACACCTCTTTAGTTTACTCTCAGCAGTGCATGCCCAAACGGTGGAGAGCAGGATTTAGTATGTCTTACCAGGTTTGCAATCCTTTACACCTGACAGATAGGTTTGCAAACTAATGAAAAAGCCTTTGCCCTACCTTTTCTCTCCCCCTACCCAATATCCCTCCCATACCAGAACGAACTTCAGAAGAGCATGTGCCCATCCTGCTACAGAATGTACTTCTGTTGCTCTTAAGGGGTGACATATAAAGTGTAACAGACTTGGGAAAAGGCAGGTTTTGTTATTGGCACTATTGCCGCGTCCTGAAAAAAATACAGCGTCTTCAGGTCTATCTTGGACCACTGACCCCTGAACACTTCCCTGCTTAAGGACTAATTGAAAATGCTCATGTCACAAGGCCCACAAGTCTTTATGCTAGCAACTTGATAACCCTCAAAGCTGTGGTCATCTGACTCTCCCTGAGCGGAATAGATTGAACCTTGACAGTGAATTGACTCCTTGCATCTGGCCATAGATGTGGCCTCTGCAAACAACTGGACTTTGAATTTGCACCGCAGAGGACTATGCTAGTGCACCTTGGTGCTCCAAACCTGAATAATCCTGCCATGCTTAGTGTGTGCATACCAACAACTAGGACTTTAAAGATACTGATACTTAAATGCACTTACTATGCTGTTTTACTTATTATGGGACAAATTGAGAAAACGTGATCCATTAGCTCAGAAGATAAAAAGGTATAACTTATTCAAAACCTGAAGATTTCTTGGTTTTTAACCTATGTCACAAAGCAGATATACTTAGGAGAAATACAGTCTTGGCTTTTTTGTTTAAAAAAACCACACTGGCTGGTCATTCATTTATCATGAGAGTTGCACATGATGTTTGAAATGTATGCTCTGCCCCACAATCAACTGTCAAAGGTACAGTAGTTTTGTGCTTCCAGGAAAAAATTTGTAGTTTTGTGCTTCCAGGAAAAAATGTGTAGTTGCACTGGAGTTCACAGACCTAGTGAAACTGGCATTGGCACCTAGTTATCTCTAAAAGTAAGGTTGCTGACCGCATGGTCTGGTCTTTTCAGAGCAAATTGCCAGAGTACCCAGGACACTGCTGATGGTGGCTGTGGATCTGCCAACTTTCATAGCGATGGAAACAGTGATATAAATTAGGTCATGAAGAGTGCAAGGGTGATTGCAAGAACTGGACATGGGCCGGGTGCTGCCCTGGGACCACTGGATGCATACCGTGTGAGTATTTGAATGAATTGTGCTAAGTGCAAGACGAAAATGCAGGCCAATGTCTGAAGACTGTGCCTTACACTCAGAACATATTGGGCAGGGCCAAATGGATTACTAGTTCAGCAATTTTTCTTTTACACTTGTCTAATGCCTGTCACTGCTTCACGAGCCTGGTGTTATAGGAAATTACATTGATGATGTAATTTGTGCATTATGTGTGACGTGTGTTTCATCATAAGCAATGCATTTAAGGAAGATTTGGAAGCATTGCTCACCATAAACTGTGAATATCAGTGAGGCGAGGTGTGGTGCAGCGGCCAGAGTGGCTGACTCTGGAGCACGGGCCTCACGGTTGGATCGCCGGCGGCAGCTCAGCATAGCTCCCTGGGCTATAGCTTGCAAAATATTCCCGACGGCCGCCAACACCTTGAGACCCTAGGGTTGATTAGTTTGCGCTTTACAAATATCTGATACATACATGCATACCTAATTGGTTGTCAGGGTTTGAAATGTAACCTGGGCACCCAGCTTGCCACTTTCCTGTAGCTTCCAGTTTGTGCTTGTTCCAGCCTGATCTAGTGACACTGCAGCTGCCCTGGTTTTCCCCTCTCACTGTTCTTCCCGCCAACAGAAGCCCTACCCATCCCAGGACCTACTTAATGCAGGCCACAACACAACTGCACCGCTAGCATTCTAAAGGCAAGCCTGTCTGTTGCCAGACAGTGCCCAGAGACACAATCCCTAGATCTCCCACCCCCGCCGATACACCATCGCCGAGATCTATACCGGCAACGCTGCAACAAACACTGCCACCCCACTGACCCACCTTCCACGGTAGGACCTTTCACCTGCACACCCACTGCATCTTCACATGTTGGAGTGCACACAGCAGCCCACAAAGCAGCCCTATCCAGAACACACCACCTGAACAAAAACACCATTGCATGTGCCCTTCCCAGCAAATGCTCACTATGCAACTGCTCCACAGAGATTAGGGATCTCCTCTCCACCCTCACACCCAATATCCTCTTCCTCACTGAGACCCGGCTCAATCCCACTTCTTTGTATGATCTCGCCACCGCAATACCTGAAGAATACAAGATCTCCCACTGTGACCGCATCAATGAGCCCAGCAGGGAGATCGCTATCACACACAAAGTACCTATTCAATGCACCACCTCAAATGACATCACCCCAACCATGGAACACCTCAACTTCCAACTCTAAACAGAGAGCAACACCGCCATCAGAGGCAACCTCGCCTACCATCATCCAGGACCACATCCAGCCTTCTGCTACTTCATAACCCCCTCGCCATAGTCTCCAACAACTACATTTTCCTCTTTGATCTCAACTTTCATCTCACCACAGACATCAACACTACCAACCTCCTCGATGGCATGAACAACATCGGACTCCGCAAACTCGTCCATGACCCCACGCGCACCACTGGCCACACACAAGATCCCATCTTCAGTGACTGCATTAGGTACACCCACACCACAGAACCCACCTGGACAGACCACTCCATTGTCCACTTCAGTATCACCAGCTCACGGATGTATGACGTTACAACGCATACTTTTACCACGCATACCTTTACAACGCGGTTTTTACCACGCATACCATTACAACGCATAGCGCTTAGAGGTGCTGGATAGTGGTAAGTAAAATTTTCTATTCCAACTCCAGTCCCCGTGGACACTAGGGAAGGTGTTGGATAGAAAATTAAACTTATTCCCTATCCTAGAGCGCCCCCCAGCGCAATGCGTTGTAATGGTATGCGTGGTAATGCCTGTGTTGTAATGGTAATGCGTTGTAAAAATTTCGTTGTAAACGTTACATACCCCAGCTCACGGACCGTGCCCCCAGTCTGCCCAATACCATCCACCGCAACTGGAGCAAAGTCTCAAAGAACACGTGGATCAACACCACCCACCCCATCTCCTCCAACAACCTAGACCATAACGTCAGAAACTTAAACAATTGGAACATCAACAGTGCATCAGTGTCATTCCCATCGGCAACAACATCCACATAAGATCCACCAAGCAGGCTATCTGGGTCACTGAAGACCTCAGAACGGCTAAACGACACTGTAAATAACTGGATAGGAGATGGCGCACCAGCACGGAAAGGAGACCACCTCTACCACATACAATTGAGAGATTCAAGGAAAAAGGCTTTAGCCTCACACATCGAATCAAGCTCCAATAGCAGCAAAGAACTCTTCAGCATTGTAAAAGAATTCTGCAACACCTCAGCTGCAACAAACAACAATACAGTTTCACAGGAAATCTGCGACAACCTTGCAAACTTTTTCCACGACAAGATCGGCAACATCTACAGGAACTTCAAACCGTAGCCCAAGGCCACCTACTTCTTCAAGCTACACAATGATCCAGCTACCACCACAGACCTCCGACTAATCATAGGGAGTCAGCCCACTCCAAAGACACCGCCTCCATCATGTACTAGGTCCACTACATAGCCACAACCGACCCATGCCCTCACCAACTCTTCAACCTAGGCAAAGCCAGAATCAGCCACGTACTCACCACCTTGTTCAACACCTCTATCACCATGGCCACCTTTCCCGAGGACAGGAAACGCACTGAAGTCAACACCCTACTAAAGAAACCACACACTCCTCTCAAATGGATTGGATCACCTCTCTACTCATCTGGAAAACACAAAAAGGCTGTGTCCCTCCTCGCCCCCCACCCCCCCCCCCCCACCACCACATCTGAACCCAAGAAAATCCTCTGTGGAGAACCCCAAGGATCCTCGCTCAGCCCCACCATCTTCAACACTCCTCAACCTCTGGCCAGCATCTCCAAAACCCATGGACTCCACATCATATCCTATGCCGACGACCCACAACTCATCCTCTCCCTCTTAGAAGACACCACCAAAACCAGCTTCCACAACTGCATGACAGACGTCGCCAGCTGCCTGAAGCTCAACTCAGACAAGACAGAGGTACTGTTTTCGCAAACAAATCCTGGTGGCCCTCAGAACTTGGATCTAATCCTACCCCTATTGACCACATTAGGAACCTAGGCATAATTCTGGACAAGATAACCATGATGACTCAGGTAAACTCAGTCTCCTCCTCCTGCTTCTTCATCTTCTGTATGCTTTGTAAGATATTCAAATGTATAATGCAAAGCTCAAGATGCACCATTACCCTGGCCCTCCTCCAGTCGAATGGATTACTTCAATGCTCTCTACGTAGGGATTGCAGCACTCCTCCTCCTCCTACAGACCATACTGAACGCAGCAACCAGACTCAACCTGGATCTCCCTAGACAAACCCAAATCACCCCAACTAACAGGGAACTCTATTGGCTGGACTGAAAAGATAAACCAAAGGTGGTGATGGACGGAGCGTTGACAATACAAACACTCACCCTCAGTCAACTGATCTGGGTTTAATCCATCACCGTTCTTTAGCTCACTCTGCCACCCCAGTTCAGACATGTCCATTTGCATATCAGTCTGACCCTGTGCCTCATGGGAACAGTCCAGCCCAAACTGCCAAGCCATGACTTCCCTGGACCGGAATCAAGCTTCCCAGGACCGGTTTCTGGCATTACAGCCGTCTTCAGCCGGGCTTGTTTGACTCCAGTGGTAAAGTGAGTAAGGGACTCACGTCTGAGCATACCCTGCCAACTTAGGGCGAACAAAGAAAAACCAAAGGTGGTGATGGACGGAGCGTTGACAATACAAACACTCACCCCCAGTCAACTGATCTGGGTTTAATCCATCACCGTTCTTTAGCTCACTCTGCCACCCCAGTTCAGACATGGCCATTTGCAAATCAGTCTGCTCACTTTGCCACTGGAGTCAAGCAAGCCCAGCTGAAGACGGCTGCAATGCCAGAAACCGGTCCTGGGAAGCTTGATTCCGGTCCAGGGAAGACATGGCTTGGCAGTTCGGGCTGGACTGTTCCCATGAGTCACAGGGTCAGACTGATTTGCATATGACCATGTCTGAACTGGGGTGGCGGAGTGAGCTAAAGAACGGTGATGGATTAAACCCAGATCAGTTGACTGGGGGTGAGTGTTTGTATTGTCAACGCTCCGTCCATCACCACCTTTGTTTTTTCTTTGTTCGCCCTAAGTTGGCAGGGTATGCTCAGACGTGAGTCCCTTGCTCACTTTGCCACTGGAGTCAAGCAAGCCCGGCTGAAGACGGCTGCAATGCCAGAAACCTGTCCTGGGAAGCTTGATTCCGGTCCAGGGAAGACATGGCTTGGCAGTTCGGGCTGGACTGTTCCCATGAGGCACAGGGTCAGACTGATTTGCATATGGCCATGTCTGAACTGGGGTGGCGGAGTGAGCTAAAGAACGGTGATGGGATAACCCCAGATCAGTTGACTGGGGGTGAGTGTTTGTATTGTCAACGCTCCGTCCATCACCACCTTTGGTTTTTCTTTGTTCGCCCTAAGTTGGCAGGGTATGCTCAAACGTGAGTCCCTTGCTCACTTTGCCACTGGAGTCAAGCAAGCCCGCTGAAGACGGCTGCAATGCAAAACGGTCCTGGGAAGCTTGATTCCGGTCCAGGGAAGACATGGCTTGGCAGTTCGGGCTGGACTGTTCCCATGAGGCACAGGGTCAGACTGATTTGCATATGGCCATGTCTGAACTGGGGTGGCGGAGTGAGCTAAAGAACGGTGATGGATTAAACCCAGATCAGTTGACTGGGGGTGAGTGTTTTTGTATTGTCAACGCTCCGTCCATCACCACCTTTGGTTTTTCTTTGGACTGAAAAGATGCCAGTTCAATCTCATGACTCATGCATACAAGCCCTACATAACTGCGGACCCACCTATGTGAACTTCCGCCAGATCTTCCATCAGCCCACCAGACACCTCCATTCTGCGCCCCTTTCTCTAATCCTCACCCCCGATTCCGACATAGCAGATGCGGAGGTCGCTCCTTCTACCTAGCAGCAAAGACATGGAATGAACTACTCTCTCATCTACGGACCTTCCCATTTATTTCAGAGTCCCAAAAGTCCCTGAAGACCTGGCTATTTGGCTAACCAACACTGCCAGTGCCTAGATAAGTTCACGGGTAACAAGAAGCGCCCTGCAAATCTACAGATTGATTGATTGAACCATAATACCCCTTACACTAGAGAATATTTGTGTATAAAAAAAAACATATATTTTGATGGGCAAATCTTTATTATCTTGTGTTATCCTGTGTTGTTCAGTAGAAGAGTAAATAATATTTGTTGTAAAAATATTTTACATTCTTCTCAAACGGGTGTGTATAGAGTTTTCTGCTTTTATTTCACAGAAAGATTATCCAGCATTGAATGTTAACAGCCATGCTTCAGGTTGCAATCTATGGACATTCTTTCATATCTTATAATGCCCGCTAAAATAAATACACTTATCTTTTAGGATGTGTAAACCTTGTGCCTTTTCTTTTGTGTTTTCCATTGGGTGTGACACTCAGTAGTATACTTGTTTGGATTGGACTTAACACCTCAGTTGTTGACTCCGATGGGGCAAAAGGGAAACCTTTATTTTGTGGATTTTGTTGTTTGAGTTACACACTGGTTCTTAGAGCAAGAATTACCTTGATTTGGGAGCCTGCAATGAGTCTTAGTGAATACTCTTGTGGGCAAGGTGTTTTCAACTTCACAGATGTGTGCTTGGTTGAATATGTAGCTAATCTCCCTGTCTGGGAGGAGTTTTTGTGGGGGCTCCCTTTCAATCTAGTATTACTGTGTTTTGTTGGTGTTGAGTTTCCTTTTTGTTTTTCTCTGTTTGGTCTAAGTTCTTCTGGGGGAGGCTTTTATGTGGGGTACCAGAATCGCCTTCTTTTAAAGTTTGCCTGGATGCATCATCCACAGACTCAGACAAGGCTAGGTTCCCGTAGTAGATAATAGTGACAATAGGCTGGATCTTCTGCAAGGCTGAACACCCTTAGTCCTGCCTCATAGGTGCCTAACATGATGGGTATGGCTTGCGTAATTACTTGGTTGGTGGTTTTCCCCACTGTGTGCTTCGTTGAGTGGAACCCTAGAGGTTCCTGGTTTTGCAGTTGGTAGGGGGAGTGACCTTTGAAATGCCACAGCACAGGAGGATGCTTATGTGAATGGTACAATGCTTTTTATTTTTAAGTAGTATTAGTTTAGGGTATTTAAATGGAAGGTGTCACAAATCATGGTTACAATGTAATGAAAACGATTCACTAAATAAAGGGCACTCTTCATTTAATTAACATATTTCTGTTAAACATTTTTTTCTGGTGTGCCCTGGAGTCAAAGCTGGTGGACGTTTCTTGAAGTATTGATTTGAAGCATTGTGTGAAGCAGACCTAGCGTTAGTCACAGCTGATCCCACAAACCTGTAGTTGGGGGGGGGCAAGGGTTGTTTAAAAAAAGTAAATAAAAAAAGATCACTTACCGGCCACCTCTCTACCGTCCTCTTCCTGGCTTCTGTTAGAACAGGAAGCACCCAGACTCCCCAAAGCTAATCACAACGCTGCAATGTAGTGCTGTATTTGGTCTGAGCACCGTGGTTCGGTGCTCAGATTGGGAATGGGAACCTGGGCATGTTCCCCACCCAGGCTGTAATGCACCCTCGATGGAGAGCATGCAAGGTGTGCATGAATGTTTGGCCGGCCCCAGAAGGCCTGCCAAACATTCTTGCGTACTTAGGAGGATGCCACCACTACCCCCACCCCCCCCACGCTGCCCAGCCCCACCCCACAAAACTGCCTCTGCACAGAAAAATAAAAGGATAATAACGTCGCCTTATTATCATTACCTCTATATAACTTCAATTAAAAATGATTCTTTTGATGATTCTGTTGATTGTAAGTACATTTTCTGTTGAGCATTTATTTCAATTATATCCTCTCAAACTATGCACTTTTGTGTACTTTATACATTGTTAATCCCAACAAAGATTGTCTCTAGTGAAGTCTTAAAAGGATGCATGATGGTATTACGAATGTCATTACAATGAATGACTTAACAATGCAATTTTTACCACGAAAATGCCATTACAATAAAAGTATTTCCAGCAATGTTATTTACAACGGATATAGCAAACACAAGGAGATGATGGGCGGAGCGCTGAAAGTTTTCAGTCACTTGCCCCCAGTCACAGATCTGGGTTGAATCCATCAAAGTTCTTTAGTTCACTTCGCCACCCCAGTTCAGACACAGCTATATGCAAATCAGTCTTGACCCTGTGCCTCATAGGAACAGTCCAGCCCGAACTGCCAAGCCATGTGTTTCCTGGACCGGAAACGAGCATCCTGGGACCGGTTTCAGGGTAACACCCCTCTTCAGCCAGGCTAGCTTGAATCCATTGGCAAAGTGAGCAAGGGACCCACGTCTGGGCATACCCTGCCAACTTGGGGCAAACAAAGCAAACCCAAGGAGATGATGGACCTAGCGCTGAAACTTTTCAGACCCTCACCCCCAGTCACAGATCTGGGTTGAATCCATCATCGTTCTTTAGCTCACTTCGCCACCCAAGTTCAGACACAGATATCAGCCCGTGACTGGGGGTGAGAGGCTAGGACACCAATATCTAAAACAAGCTAAGAGAGCAATACTCCAAGTTTAGGAAATCCACCCACGATGAGCGGACTGTAAATCAGGCCCATGCCTGATTTATCAAGATTCCAGATCGTGACGGCTTCTGCAACGATACAGAGACATACTCCTCTCTCTCAAATGAACTTCTGACTTAATATTAAGGGAATTTTATAGCCCATTATCATTGACAAGGTTGCTTACCAAATACCCTTTTCAAAAAGTGGAGCATAACTACTAGTTCCGTTAAACAAACCTCTTCACTTGGCTATAGATTGGAGGTTGGACTTACCTTATCAAGGATCCTTACTGACAGATGGTTACGGCAAATAAGGAGTTATTTGGATTTCGGTACCATTTTATTATAAGGTCTCCTGATTTTCTTGCCGAAAAGTTTACAGTGCACTCATCATGACTGTAGAGTTCTAGTGGAACACAGCTTATCTAAGATTACTTTATATTAAACCTGGTTTCTGTTTAATTCATGCTTCCTGACTAGTGTTTCCTGTGAGTTGTCACGTTTAGTTTTCTATGTATCTTTTAAGCTTACAGCCATAAACAAATAGAAATTTGAATTTGGAGCGTGCCGAGGTACAATCTTTTCTATTAATCAATTTTATATGGGAGTTCGGCTGAACTTCCGTTAGGTGACATCCTGGGTAGTGGGGTGTTTTATTTGTTACCTTGAGGGGCACCTTGACTGTGGATCCAATATTGTCAACTTTTATCATATTGATTATAGGATTGATGTGCTACTGCTTTGACCGATCACTACCTCGTCGTGTGTATGTGTGTGTATGTATGTATGTATATATATATATATATATATATATATATATATATATATATATATATATATATATATATATATATATATATATATTATACCCACAACCCCTGAATTTTAAGAAATTCCTTGCCACCCTAAACATCCCCTTGCCACCCTAAAAACCCATACCTACCTTAAGCCCTACAATTACCCTGGGTCACCCAAAAACCCATATCCACCCAAAATCCTAACATTTCCCTTGTCACCCAAAAACCCATACTCACCCTAAAAGATACCCTTGCCACCCTATATATATACACATCAATCACTTAATATTTACATGTAATACTTTACCGTATTATTTTACGTTCTTTGTAAAGACGTTGTCTTTGTAATGCCTTCGTTGTAAAAGTATCTTGTTGTTCAGCCTTCGTTGTAAAGGCTGTTTCCCGTCTCAACGAATTTCAAACAGTTCTAATAAGTGTTCACATTCCTGTACCACCTTGTACGCAAGTGTTTGCATCCGCAGCAGTTCTATGCTCGGTGTCGAAGTTGGTGCTAAATGCCCTAACTTCCAGCTTCTCAATTTCATAATGCGATGATATTGAGAAATAACATCCTGATGGAGGTGTTCCTTTGCTGTCCTGTCTAGTACCTAACTACCCAATTAGAGAAAGCAACTAATCTAAACTGTCCATTAACCTTCAGTCAGGGCTGCGGGCTATCCAGCTACTAATGAATCCAAATGTTTTTCTTCTATCTGCTTTCAATTTTGGTTGTGAATGTTTTTGTTCCTGATACTGGAAATATGCTCAGCAAGACGTCTTCATTTTCCGTTTGTAAAGTTTGTGACATGAGCTGCTCAAGCAGTATGTACAGTTTGTGTCACTTGTTGCTGAATGATCTAATTTGAATGTTTTACCAGTCGGTTGTCTTTAATTATTGAATAGCACCTGGCTACCTTTTATTGTTGAATTACAGACACTGCAGTTCACACATGAGAATGTTCCACTTGTCCTTGGTATTAGTAGCCTATAAGAATTTATATTCTTTTTGAGACGGTCATGTGACCAAATACTGGATGTTTGCCTCTGATATACAAAACGGGGCGAGTAGTAAAATTGCTTTTCTTGTTCTGTTTTCATTCTTGTACTTTTAAAAGCACTGCTTGCACATGATAGGACAAGATTTTTGGAGGTATTATTATTGGAATATGTGGTCCCAGATTATTGTGACACATATAGCCTCCTGCTAAATACATTTGGTATGACATGGTTATATACGTTATTTTGTTTCTATTTCAGACACTTGTGATGTAGATTAAAGAAGATTTGTACTAAGTCCAGATGAAAGTCAAATGAGTCTGCTTGAAATCATGGTTTTTATAAGAGGCAATCTATGTTGGGAATTAACACTGTATGAAATAATGAGATGATAAACGGAAATCGAAGAAAATTACAGTATTGAATTAACATATATATTAAAGATCACAAGTTAATGTTGTCCTAATTAACCACTATTGCCAACATTTTTATTCTGAATTGTATTTATGAACAAATATGGTTACAGTACACCTAAAAGGTGCTGCATAACACTGAGCATACTGTGCTTCCAATCAATGTGTATTGTTTATTCATTATTCTAAATTGTAATTATTTTCCTGAATTGTTGATATTTTCTTTTACAGACGGCGCTTAGTACTTTCTTCCAAGAATCAAACATACCATATTCTCATCACCACATGGTAAGTTACTGCCTTGTTATGGCAGGATCCTCAACACAAAAGCAATATTGTATAAATTACCTTGACTTTTGATTATCAACACATTTCACTGATCTGCAATGATATACAATTCACTCTCTGTCTTGGTTGGTGGCAGGCACTGTAAACAACACAGCTTCTCCAGTTATTACCAGGAACTGATTCTTTAAAAGCAGCATTACCAGTTGGGGAATCAGGTTGTCATTCTAAAATGGATCCAATCCTGGTTGATATTTTGAAAGTATCACTACTGGTCGGGATAACAGCTCACAGAGTAAACTTTGTATATTTCTGGATTTCCTGCCTTTTTTATATACATTTCACTTATTACACAAGTAGGACTGCAAACAGTGTGGTTTTAAAATGTTTTAGTTGACAGAAGACCATACTCGATTCTCCACAATTTCTTTGTCAACATTGGAAGATATCTTCAGAGTTTCACTGCCCTCTGTTTCCCGAAAATACTCAACACTGGCTAGTGTGATTGAAAAGTGACTCCGCAGGTTTTCTTGAACATATCGGGATATTTTGGATGTGCCACTGTATTTTGGAATCATAATCTCTCCACCCCACTTCTAAAACAACCTGAAGTTCTGTTTCATTGCTTTGGATTCATTGTTGTCATACATATCAAATACAGAAGATTATCTTTTTGTCAATTTCTTTCCTTTCGCAGTGTTGCTTCATTTATTTTGGGTGACTCTGTGTAAACACATTTATTTTTTTACCCAGTTTCACACCAAATAGGGGAAAGCCCTCCTCTGTCCTGTTTTGCATAGGTGACTTCTTCCAACCTTTCTTTATTCATGTTCTGTTTCCTTATTCATGTTCTGTTTCCTTATTTAAAATATAGAATCTCTCCATCCACCACTTTAATGTCTGTCTCTTCACTCTCTTCATGTCAACGGTCATACTTTCTCTCAGTCCAGTATTTAGTGCATATTGATCTAAAAACTGGAGAAGCACTCTTCTCTTGAGTAGTCATTTACATTGTCTAGCATAGGTGGTAGCTGGGCATGAACATAGAATCCTGGCCATCCAAGGTATGACCTGCCTTTAATTTGTCTGGTTGTGGTTTCTATTACTGTATTAACCACGTCACATGTGTTTTATTCAGTAACATTATTAACCCAAAGGAGGAGGGATGCAATTATTTCAGAGTACTGAAACTGCTACCTTAAAGGCACTTGATAACATTCATTATATACTGAACAAGGGAGAAGCTGGTCTATTCGTCCTCTTAGACCTGTCAGCAGCCTTTGACACAGTAGGCCACAACATAAATTAGAAGTCAAATTGGGCTTCAAGGATAAAGTACTACACTGGTTTAGGTTCATCCTCAAAGACCATATGCAATTAATCAGATTAGAGAGCCCTACATCCAGAGCAGAACTGGTTTCCTGCAGAGCCCCACAAGGCTTCAGTCTTTCTCAGGTTCTGTTTACCTTTGTGTTGAACCGCTCAGTTTGCTTGTAAAAGACACTGGAATCCGGCTTGACCAATATGCCTGCAATACTTAACTCTACATAAAGTTCACAAAGATTTCCAAAATATAACTGTTATTGATCTGAATATTTTTACAATGCCAAACGGTTGTAGCAAAGATTTTTCCTTTATCTGGTAATTTATTGGTCAAGATAGGGTAAGGCAATCTGCAAGCATTTTAAGAGTAGGGTAGGTTTTTGTCTCATAGATAACATTTCTGTAAAAGAGTAAGGGAGGATACATGCTTCCTCCACTTGAACCCACAAAGTACAATCCTCTTTATCCGTATCTGTTAACAAATAAGACGTTTAGGGAGAAAAGTACAATATATTTGAAAATCTAACTCTTCAATTCTCTCTAGGTAATTTCACAATATATGGAGGAATTCTGTTTTTTTAGAGTTCCCTAGAAACTTCAGAAAAAAAGAATTGGTTCTTTAATTTAAAAAGATTTAATAATATTAATAGCCAACATGGAGAGAGTAGATAAAATTATGGGTACTACCACCATTTCAATTGAGTCCAATGTTCCTTACCAGGATAAACAAAACAAACCACTTCTCAGTTAATCCGACATCTTTCCTTTGGTATATTCTAAATTTATTTTAACTGTGCCTGTAACACAATTTATAACAAAACTCCTCGATAATTGATTTATTTATCCATTCGAACTATATAGGACTCTTTACACCTGTAACAAGTGCAACATTTATTTAATGAAGTAATTCCAGATTTGTTCAAATTTAACTTGCAGTTAGAAATATGTTAAAAAATCCATCTTTCTAGAAAAGTGTGACAAAGATGTCTGAAATCAACATAAAATAGGACAATGTCCACAGAAGAATATATTATCTCTTGTTTGTGAAATGAAAAAACTTTGATTAATTGATTATGCTTATTACAATCTTAAAAAAAGGTTTGAGCAACAGGACAAAATTAAGGGTAAAGGGTACATCCTTGTCTAGTGCCTCTCTTCAAATCTAAATAGGAACAACCAGCATTTACCATTTGGGTTAGTATACAAAAGCGATATCAAGTTTTAAAATGTTACCTAATCCACACCAAGATAATGTTTAAACATACGTTTCCGACCCACTCTGTTGAAAGCTTTCCCTGCATCTAAACTGAGAACCACAACTGATGATTTGTATGTAAATTCTTTTGGTATAATGTGTAGGAAAGTGCATACATTGTCAGAAGCCATCTTCCCTTGATGAAATCAGATTGCTAATTCTTAATTATTATGGAAAAACATTTCTAATCTCACAGGAAAAAGTTAGCCATATATTTTACAATTTGTGTTCGCCAGAGAAATAGGCCTCAAGCATTGAGATACATCATGATCAGGTTTCCGAATAAGAAAATTTATTGCTTCTGAAAAAGTACCCAGCACAACTTACACTAATATAAATATATCATATAATAAAGAAAATTGAGTAGAATGCTATGAAATATATATATATATATATATATATATATATACACCATTTAGCATCTTTAATATCAGTATACTTATTAAAATCTCATTTTGCTTTTTATCATGTTTCCAGGACATGCTAGTATTTGAAATATATTAATGTTCCAATTTAATATTGTCCAAAATTAACTTTGATCTAATTTCAGAGATTTTTTTCTTTAAAGTGTATCTAATATTAGAATTTTCAGATAATGCCTTGTAGATGTACCAATTATTGTGAAATGATGTTCTGTAAAAAATGTTTAAACTACTCTTAGACCGACATTCGGAATACATCGAGGACGACACCCGAATACATCAGATAGGAAATCATCTAACGTGTAGCTCCCAGGTCGGAAAACGCTAGCAGTTAAACAGCTAAGCAGACCAAGCGGTCAAGCATAGAAGAAGTCTCAGACCAGTTTTAGATTCAGAATTACCTACAATAGTAATGCAGACCCAAGAAAGAGAATGAGGCAACAGTTGTGGTGGATCTGACAGGCAATCAAAAGATAATATAAATCACCCCCTCTGAACTCAGCAAACACACAGGAAACCACACTGCGTTGCAACTAACAAGCCTGAGAGACGTAGACATACAGCACAAAATAAACATTAGACAAGAGACTTGGGTCCTCGATTTCCGCACAGAAGTAGACAAAATACAGCTATTAGAAGCCGTTTTATAATCAAGCCACATTAACTGTAGCAAAGAACAAGGCAGATTTCCTGAGGAAGGCGACGGCCGAAACGCGTTGAAGGAATTAATTCTGCGTTAACATTAAGTTCTCATAATGATTATGTGGTTATTTTTAAGTCAAGCAATTATTTATATGATAATTTCTTAAGGTATTTGTATATGACAATGTTCTTGGTAAACAAACAAAATATATATATATATGTGCAAAGTAAAATAAGAAAAAAACGATATAAAAAAACAAGACCAGATATTATTCTTAAATAAAACAAAAAAATGATATGAACCATAATTATATGAGTGAAGAATGATTTGTTGAAAAAACACATGTCTAAATTACTCTCAGTTTAACAACACACTAAACCCAGTGTGCACCTTTCTTTCCAAAAAATAAACTACTCTTGGAGACACCTGTAGTGCCCCCCCCTACATATCCCTGCACCATGTGGCAGGCACTGCGTTGTGCCTGCCAAATAGTGCAGGGATATGTCAGGTGTCCCCTTTTTGCATTGCACCGGGTGCTGCAGCCAGCCATAATGCTTCTGTCGGACCATCGACAGCCTGTTGGGCGGACCCGTTTTCTGATAGGGTGCCTTCCTAATCAGCCCCCAGGAGACCATTTGTAAGTTTATCCGGAGAAAACTTTATCCTAGACTGGGACAAGTGAGTTAGAGAAGAAAAAAAAACTTGTATCCAAATTAGAAAGCCTCTGTGTATCATCCAATGCTTTTTTAGGTCACAGGGGACATCTTCGGCACGTTCAGAAAGTTGACCTAGGAATGTATTCTGCCTGTTGCTTGCCATTAGCTTTGTGGTTTGTAAATCATGTTTTCTTGCTCCCCAGGCTGTCCAACGTGGGTTCATACCTTCCCCAAACTTTATTTACAATATCCTTCCAAGTGCTCCCTTTCTGTAAACAGGCCTGTAAATCCTGTTCTTTTCTCATCACGTTTGATGTGCGTTCAAAGACAAAAGTCAAATGTTAGGTGCTGTCTTCTGAGAGCACTTGTTTACTTTTCTTTCTCTGATTTCAAAGTGAGAGGATTTATGTGACAATCTTGCTAGATACTGCGGGTAGGAAACCGAACTCTTTACCACTCCTGTCTAGGTCATGCCAATCTATTCAGCACAACTGCACCCCACTGTACCCCTTGCCACTGCAATACTGGACAATACGCACTGCACTCTTTGCCAATGCACTCTATGCAATGGACTTTACTCTGTTACACTCAGCTCTACACGAATCCACTGTATGGCACTCTCATCTACTCTGCACCACTGTACTGTACACCATGTTCCTACACACCATTACACTCTATGCCACTCTGTGCAACTGCACTCTATCCTGCACCACTCAATTCTATGCCACTTCACTCTACTCTGAAACAATCTACACTAGGCAACTGCACTCTACTCTGTGCCTTTCCATTCTATGCCAGTGCATTCTACGCCACTCTACTCTACACCAATGCACTCTACACAACTGCACTCTCACTGCAGTCTATTCCACTGCACTCTACTCTGCATCATTGTACTCTATGCCACTGCTCTTTGCCACTCTACTCTACACCACTGCACTCTGACACTCCACTCTGCAAAACTGAACTCTCCTCCACTGAACTCTCCGCCACTCTGCTCTACACTACTCCACTCTATGCCACTCAACTCTAATCTACGCCACTGCACTCTGTGCCACTCGACTCATTCATTTAATCATTTTTTTGATGGAATCTTTGTATCCTTATGTGTGACTTTAAACGGGAAAATCCATAATGTGCATTAAGTTCTCTTATTGCAGGTCTCACATCCAAAAATTATTCCCTTATTGTTGCTGTAGCTTTTGCAACATCTTCAGAAATAAAGATTTTATTTCCAGCTTATGAAAGCATTTTTTTTTTTGGCTACCTTGAGCACTTTCATTAGGTTTGCAAATTCTAAATAGAATAATAATTCCCCGCGGTCTAGCACTGGCTCGTGCATATTGAGCCTTTATCCCAATATGTGTGCACTTTGGGTGATAATGCCAGGTAACTAAAAGGCCTTCAAAAGCCTGGGGAGGAAAGAATTAAGAAATTTTATCATGTTGGTCCCTAATTATCTAAAGAAAAAACACCATGTATTCTCAAATTATTTCTGTGGTTTCTATTTTCTAAGTCCTCTTTATGACTTTTAAGGTCCCTTATTTCTCTTTTAAATTTAGTGACTTTCACAAGGACATATTCTTCAATGCGGATCCCTTGCTCCACATTGGGGAATCTGTATATCTGGGAAAGCTAATAAGGTGCAGCAAATACACTTACTGAGTGCCATTGAATCTCCAATATTTAACAAAAGAAATCTCTTTATGGAGTAAAGAATGCTCCCAATGTCATGAAAAGGCCGACCTGGACTAGAATAGCCAAATAAATTTAAATGAACCAAAATCGTCACAATTCCTTGGCCATGTTTTGCCTTGGTCGTTCTCAAGCCTGAATTTGAAGATGAACTTAGTAAATCTTTGCTTAGAGTGGAGACCCATTGATAAATGGCTGCGCCGCTCCTGAGCTTCAGCTCCTGTCTACCATTCCACACGGTGTCCAAGCCTTGCCCACCGTTTGTTTGTTTTTAATTGGAGTCCAAATATATTTTTCAACAAATGTGTAGTGGTAGATCTATTTAGTGTGTTAAAAATTACATCAGGTAAAGACTGAGTGGTGTATACCACATAACCAGACACTTATAGCCAAATACTAGGGGAATGGGGGCATGAACTCTGTGTTAAGTAAAAAAAAAAATGAAAGTATTTTCTGGGAACAAAATACTTTCTGAAAGAGATCAGGATTTGTGCACACTCACGATGTAAGTTATTGGAGGTCTAGTGATTGAAATGTAGAACATTTCATCTGGAATAATTTGTTTGTACTGACACAGACTCACTTCATTTTTTCTACTTTCAATTATTTTAAGCTCATTTATATTAAACAGTGTAATGAAACTATAATTAGCATTAACATTAGTGTGCCATTGCCTCACAAACCTCATTCATAAATATTTCACTACCAACGTTAATTAAGCATAAAACCAAAGATTAACTAAGTTAATGTTAATAGATTTACTATTTTAATATATAGTTTTCAGTTGTGAGCCAACAGTGCTTTGCTAATCGCCCTATGCAAAAACAACAGTTGATGGACAGAATGCCGAACAATGTCATACATTCACCCCAGTACAGAGATCTAGGCCGAAATCCATCGTTTTTTTGCTCACCATGCCATTCCAGTTTGAACCTAGCCATATGCAAATCAGTCATGACCCTGTGCCCCATAGGAACATTCCAGCCCTAACTGCCAAGCCAGGTCCTCCCTGGACTGGAAACAAGCATCCTAGGACCGGTTTCGGGCTTTCAGCCCTTATCAGCCAGGATAGCTTGATTCCAGTGGCATGGAGAGCACGGGACTGTTGTTTTTGCTAATAGCTCTAAACATTTGTTTCTGTTTAAAAAAAATGAGTGTAAAAGTACTTTGTCCTTTATGGGATTCTCTGTGATGTTCACGAATGGTAGAATATCTTCATACATGTATAGGACTCCTGAGTGCATTTTTTAATAATTATACATTTTTCCACCTGAATTAACAAAGAAAACGTAATATTGTCTTTATTTTACTTTAAGCAAATTAAACCAAAATCTGTACTAATGAAGTAGATATCACTGAAAACACTTTTACACAAAGGTATTTTAGTACTAAAAGGAAGGCATAATATAGTGGTCTTTGTATAGGGGTTACATGACAGAAAACTGATACTACTATGTTAAGATTTCTTTTCCTAGGGATCCTTTCCATGGCTCTATTTTTGTTGTTGTTTTTTTTGTTTTTTTTGTTGCAGAAACAAAGTTTTTGTTTTGTTTGACAGACGCCCATTTTGCAGTGAATAGAAATCCAGGAAGGATAAGCGCACTGTGTTTGTAATCTGGCCTCTACAGTGTGATAAATACGTTATTTCCAGCCTATAAAAGCTTTTGTTTATTTTATTGTACCATGAGCACTTTCATTAGGTCTGTAAATTCAAAAAATAAAAAATAAATCCCCTTTGTTTAACTTTGGTTCATGCATATTGAGCCTTTTTTCCAAACTGTGTGCTCTTTGGGTGTTAATCTGAAGGTAACTAAGGGGCCTTCAAAAACATTGGAGAGGAAATAATTAGGTTATTGAAGGTCTTGTTGAAATTTAGGAGAACATTTCCGTTGGAATAATTTGTTTAAACTGACACAAATAGACTCACTTAATTTGTCCTACTTTCAATTATTCGAAGCTCATTTATGTTACACAGTGTGTGATTAAACTCTAATAGAATATATTCATGAATTGTTAAGACCCCTGAACACATTTTTATATATGTAAACCTTTTCACAATAATTAACAAAGAAAACATGTCCGGTAATTTTCTTCATTTTTATTTAAGCAAAATACACCAATATCTGTAATAATGACGTATATTTCACTGGAAGCACTTCCTCAGATAGGCATTTTAATAGTAAAAGGAAGGCATGATTCAGTTGTCTATCTATAGGCTTTTACATGACAGAAAACCGAAACTGCTACATTAACCCCTTGCATGCTACCTCCCTAGTGCTGCCGTCAGCCAACGGCCAACGCAGCCCCGCTCACTCTTCAGAACGCCCGCACCGCGGCGGAAAAACCGCCGCGGTTAAGGCGTTAAGATTTATTTTCCTAGGGATCCTTTCCACAGATCTGTTTTCTTCAGAGTAAAAACTCCTTTTTTCTGTTTAGACTGATGCCCATTTTGCAGTGAAAAGAATAAGGGTACTGTTTTTTGTAATCTGCCTTCTAAACTCGAACTCTACAGAGAGATGAACAGTCTGGCAGCTAATGCTGTTCAAGACAATGGAAGTCATGGAAGGGCATGCCTCGGGGCCAGACAGACCAGTACCGAAGAACTCTCCCTCTGGGTCCACCGTCCACTCGAAGAACAGGGGGCTTTGTTAGATTCCACCCTGTCCTCCTTTGGAGGAGGAGAGGACCAGAGTGACCACTACATGTTATATCTAACAAGCCTCAAAATCACTGCTGCTTCCGATCAATGTGGTTGAAGTTGAATCTCTCAGCTTCGAGTACATCATAGGCTTCTAGCTCTATTTCAGGAATCTTCACAATGTTTGATTCCTCCCCTTACCATACTAACAGAAGCTCCTCCCCATGACCCTTAATCATATAGGCAGCGGCACAAAAGGCTCGGCTGCTGAAGAATATTCTAAAAATAAACTTACCAGGAGAGATTACCACAAAAAAGAATGGCCAAGATAAGACGTCCCTAAAAGAGTGTGCTCAATAAGAAGACCCTGTTGATCAGTGACCGAATAAATAAAGGTCCCACACCAGGAGCCTTAGAGAAGAACACCCTGGAGGTCAATCTGAAAAATGACTTGATTCCCAAAAAAACCCAAGGAGCAATACTATTCTGCCACTTCTACATGAAAGCACACACAACTGTACACAATAAATGATTCAGACTAGGTTTCTTAATCTGCTCAAACTCCATAGTTTATGCAAATCCCTATCACACCAACGTACAGATTATTACAAGTCACAAAAACGTAAGATTCAAGATGAGCACAATAATAAATAAGATGCTTTAATGTTCGTATCTTGCTCAGAATACAGGCAACACGTGTTTCGTCGTTCGGGACAAGACCCGCGACTTCCTCAGGGCTGGGAAAAAATACAGAAAGCATAATGTAAGCCCACTATTTGTCGGGCATTGACATTGCAATAAACAGTAGCATACTTTGTGCGTGATCATACAAACATGTTGATATTACAATGAATCCCTGCCACCTGTTAGGTGTAGCAAATGGGGATTAATGAGGGACAAATATAAACACAAGTGCTGGAAAGTCCAAAGTCCAAAATAAAACCAAGGTTCAAATCCTAGACAAACCAATAAAGTCTCAAAAAAATAAGGTAATAGTGGTAGACCATGAGGGGAAGGTAAAGAATGTGCAAATTGCTATGACACCAAACCTATAGTGCAGTAACACCCGTCTGTGTACTCCACCATGGTACCAAAACTGGGCAAGAGCCAGGCCTACCTCTCTATCTTCAACTTGTAATAGAATACCTAAAAAGGGTTATATATTGTAAAGATTTAGCAGCTGATCATAACCTCATTTATGTCAAAGTGATTCAACACCAGGAGGTAAGCCACATACCTTCTGGCTGGTTATACTTCTGTCCCAGCCTCAGATTGGCTGGGTGAATAAATATTCTACCGTATGCCAATCTCGTTCAACGATCAATTCTCTGTAAAAAGATGATGGTTTTCTTATTGAAAGAAGGGTCAAGATAAACCCTTGCTAATTATTGCATGTGTTTAGATAAAAAATAGGCGTTACTACGTTTGCTTCGATCCGATAAGGTGACATGCAACATTTATAAACGTGGGTATTGGTGACTATAATTAGTTTGCTTAATGGTGTTCTGACTATACAGGCTTCAACTTCCCTCGCCACCGTGTATGGGAGTCTAAAAACGATTACCCCAATAGCACGATTAATATTCGTGCTAAGACGCCGACTAATTCAAGATAGCATATTCGTGCCACGGCGCGGACTTCAGTAATGGCCGTTCTGTAAAGCTGCAATAATTAAAACAAACGGGGACGGCAGTCCGTATCCAAGTGTAGGATACGTTCTAAAGAAATTTGCACATGAAACGAGCAACACAATCGCCCTGAATCAAGTATGTACCTGTATTTAGCTTCACCACTACGCCTCACTCGCTCCTCTGCAACTCCGTATGGCTGCGATTGTTAGGCCGGATCCCGGAAGCACTGTGTATAAGACGATATCCTTTGAAAACGAGACCGTTCGTATTGCCTGAGGATATCTCAACCCTCGCCATATGGGGTGAGTGCATATTGCCGTCAGGAGGGTTATATCCTGAATCCTTATTATTAAAAGTTCCAAAAAAATGTGTAACAACGTCCGCGAGTCATTTAAAATGGGTGGCAATTTCAGTTATTTACAAACCACCGTATTTAAGCGTCTGTTGGTATTGTAGAAAAACCGCGGTTGCCATCTTTAAAGGATAAATGTATCAGTCGTTTGGGTAGAATCGACAAAATCATTGTTCCATATAGGCAATTCCAGGAAATATCCTTTCATGCAGAATATAATGTAGTCTCTAGCATATAATAAGGTAGGTGATAAAATGGTCCCAAGCTGAGTTTACAATGTATGACATCCTAACCTTCCAACAGTGTCGCAAGGCCACTCGTGTCTGCTATAATATATTTTTGGCCAGTATCTCCATAGTCAAGTATTTAAGACTATCCGTAATGAACGTGCATCTATTAGAAACATACGTGAGGGGAAAGGAGTGGGTGTCTCAGTGTGCCATTATTGGTCGGTCATTACAATTAAGTCTAAAAAATCAGACGCACCCATACATTTATGAGTATCAAGCTTAACCTAGCCAAAAGGTCTAAAGTGAGCCCACAGAAGTCGGCCAGTATTATTCATTCTGAGTATCATGACGCATTAGAAACTATTAACATGATCTTCATTGAGATACAATATACAGATAGCGCTATATCAAAATTACACCCGATACATCTGTGAGTATATAAGTGATACAAGTAATATAGTTATTATGGTCGTAACAATAGTACAACGCATAATTCCAATTTTAGTCTGGTACAGATACTGTTGTCCTTACATCCAAAGCAAATAACTTGTATTTGTCATTTATAGCCGTTTAACAGCAATTCACGCAATGCCTTGCCAAGCATCACTTGCCTATTAAACCGCTATTTCTTATCACATCATGAATTGCAGAATCATTTCTCCTATATCTACCACATGACAGTGGTGCATAATCGGTAGTATAGATGCATCTTAACCTCCTAGAGAATAGATAGAATGTTAATATGCTACCGTCACAGTCCCTGGTATCTCTACTCATTCACCCAGGAAGTAGTGTAACTCACGATTGGAATTCATCCCATGTTCCACCGCTTGCAGCTTCATAATCCATAAGGCCTCCCTACGTCTTAGGTATAATTCCTGGTTACCACCCCTTCTGTCACTTTTGATCTGGTCAATTCCACAGAATAGGATAGTTTTGTTGGCACCCTGAGCATGGAAAGCATTTACATGTGATGCCGTAACATATCTGTTCTTGTTATGCGTTATGGCCCTCAGGTGTTCATAAATCCTTTCTTTTAATGTCCTGATCGTGCTGCCTATGTAGACACTGCCACATTTGTACTTGATCATATAAATCACAAAGCGACTAATGCAGTTGATCATATGCCTGATTTTAAACTCCTTTTCCATGTGACTATGTAATTTTGTGGTGTTATTCATAGCTAAGGGGCAGATCTTGCAGCTTCCACATTTATAGAATCCAATTCTGTGCGAGCCAATCTGGTGGTGTTTCTATCTGTTTAGGGTAGCTAGGACTGATCCAGGACTTGATATTTCTACTGCGACTGTAAGTTATCAGGGAATGTTTAGCGATATATTTGCTCAGTGTTTTATCATTGCTCAGTATCCTCCAATGTTTTTTCATGCTATTCCTGAGTCTCACCGCTGCATCATTGTAGTCCATGATCATTCTGACCTGTGTCATGGTTTGGCGTTTATCTTGTTTATCCTTTAGAGTGTCATTCCTTACTGATGTTAAAATTTTACGTTCAGCCTCTTTGATTGTGTGTGTGCCGTACCCTCTAGCTTGGAATCTCAATTTCATGTTCTTCTTGATATGATATGATATGATATAAAGACTTTTGTAGCGCGCTCTATTACTAAAATAGTATCCCGGCGCGGGAAGGTGGGAGCGATTCACAGGGTAAAAGAAAAGACAGAAAAATGGTGGGATACAGAAAAATGATTAAGAGAATGGTAGATTACAGAGTGATGTTAAACAAATGAGTTTTTAGTGCTTTCTTAAAAGCCACGATGGTTGGAGCAATCTTAATGTGAAGGGGGAGGGCATTTCAAGCCCTCGCAGCTCTGACCACAATGGACTGACCTCCTAATCGTGAGTACTTAAATTTAGGCACGGTCATTTGGCACTGATTGGCTGACCGAAGGGATCGATTAGGGATATACAGGGTAAACCTTTTTCTCAGGTAGGCAGGGCCAATCTGATGAACAGCGCGATAAGAGAGGACAAGAGTTTTAAACATAATCCTATGGGCAACTGGGAGCCAGTGGAGGCTGCGAAGGAAAGGGCGGACACTGGATCTCTTGGGTATATTCAACAGGAGTCTTGCGGCCGCATTTTGTATGACCTGAAGACGTTGAATCAAATAGGCCGGCAGGCCGCAAAACAAGCCATTCGCGTAGTCCAACCGAGAGAGTATTGGAGCACGCGTAATAGTCTCTTTAGCCTCTCTCGGGGGGGGGGGGGGGGGGGGGAAACCTACGTAAGGTTTTTAGAGTGGAAAAACAAACCCCCGTAAGTTTTTTTTTATGTGGTCCTCAAACTTGAGGTCATTCCCAAACCATACTCCCAGGTTTTTTGCTGGGCCGCCAATGGATTTTGGACAGGGCAGATCGCTGGGCCATAGAAGGTCGCTAAAATTGTCGGGGAAAGAACCATAAAAAAGAACCTCGGACTTGCCTTCGTTACATTTTAGCTGGGCAAGTGCTAACCATCGGAAAACCGATGAGAGGCAGAGTTGGACCGCCGACGTATCCAAATTGTTTTTGGGCCAGGTAAACAGAAGTTGGGTGTCGTCGGCGTAGGCCATAATTTTAGCCCCTAGCTGTTCTGCAAGGCTGTTCTTACATGCAATGAAATCGCTGTCTTTGCTACAGTTTCTTCTTGCCCGGGTTAGTTCTCCAAATGGTATGGATTTAATTTGATGTCTAGGGTGGGAGCTGCTAGCATGCAATACTGCATTACATGATGTAGGTTTGCGGTAAAGTTTACTCGACTATCTTCAATAAAGAGTGTCAGATCTAAAAATTCAATTTGGGTGGTGCTCGGAGTATAGGTGGTGGATTCCCATATTGTTAGAGTTGAGATACTCACAGAATCGGGTCAGGTTAGTCATATCCCCTGCCCAGATCATTAAACAGTCGTCGATATAACGTCCCCAATAAATGATGGACTCGTTCCATGGCGTGCCTCCTGGGCCCCAGATCCACTCCTCCTCAAACCCACCCATGAATAGGTTGGCATACGAAGGAGAGAACCTGGAGCCGTAAGCCACGCCCTGTTTCTGTCTGTACCATCGTGAGTCAAAGAGGAATACATTGTTCCCCAGTATCAGTTACAACATCTTGATGATCATCTCTGCATGGGCCCACTGGGTAGCCTGTCTTTTACTAAGGAATTTTCTAGCTGCCTTAATACCCAGATCTGTTCCTATGTTGGTATAAAGGGAGGGGACATCTAGTTTTGCAAGTATCATACCCTCCTCCCATGTCACATCCGCTAGGATGCTAAGGATATGCTTTGTATCCCTGATATAGGCGGGTACGTTTCGTACCAGAGGTTACAGAAATGTATCCACATATTCGGAGAGTTTCTCTGTTGGACCCCCTATACTAGAAATTATGGGTCTACCGGGAGGTGATTGTTGGTTCTTATGTATCTTGGGGAGTGCGTAAATGCATGGAAATCTAGGCGTATCCACCTTAAGATACAAGTATTCATCCTGGTTGATCATCCCACTGTTCAACCATTCCCTCAAGTGTGTGTTAATAAGGATAGTCAGTGGTCCTATTGGGTTGTCCTTCAGTTTCTCATAACAAGTTTGGTCTTGAAGTTGCGAGATGATTTCCATGTTGTAATCCCTGGTGTTCATTACTACAATATTACCACCCTTGTCGGCCTCCTTGATGGTAACATTGTGCAATTTACTAAGATCTTTCAGTGCCCTGCGTTCATTCACAGTCAGGTTATCAGCAGTCCCAGTCCTATGTCTGTTCTCTTGTTGTAAGTGTTTGTACATATCCTCTGAGACCAGTTTGTGAAACATGTCCACACTGTTACCGCTTGGTAAAATGGGTGTCCACCTTGACTTGTTTTTTAACCCACTAGAGATATGGTATCAGATTCTATATCATACTCCCACAACAGTTCTTCAATTGTCATATGGTCTCTATCATCATCATCAGCAATTGATAACAGTAATTCAGTATCTCTTATATCTTGTATCGTGACAATATCATGAGGCACATCACTTACATCAATGTTCATGCATTTATTAGGTCTAGGGTTACAATCAAAGATTTTTTTTTAGTTTTAGATTTCTCGTGAATTTAAACAGGTCAATCATTGAATTATACAAATCCCCTTGTTCTTTAGGGCAAAATCCCATTCCTCTCTCCAAAACAGAAATCATATAATTGGTCAGTACTTGGTCGCTAATGTTATTGACCTCCACTCCCTTAATATTCTCATGTTCCAGTTCTACTTCTTCCATGATCTTAGTCTCATTCCTTGTCTGTCCTGCTCTGTTCCCCCCCTTTCTTTCACCTCCTTGTTTTCTTATTATATTTTCTTTCGCTTTGGTTGTTCTCGGTTTCCCCGTTTGATCATTTTGACCTCTCTTAAAAAACCAGTATCCTGGTTACTCCCAACTGAGACCCCATCCGTATCGCTATCACTAGGTAGAGTTTCAAGTGATGTGGAATTTGAGCTAACAGGGGTCACATTCTGTGTGGGATTTCCTCCCTCTTTGGTACCTTTGTCCATCAGGTGGTTATATTTCCTAGCAAAGGTAAATATTCGACCCTGCTTTTAATCTATCTCATCCCTTTTATTCTTACGAGCTTTTCTCCGTTTAATGTCTATCTGGTGTTTATTAAGCAACTCCTTCAGTATCTCATAACTTTTCTCCGTAGCTTCTTTTAAGTCCAACTCTTTTATTTCTAATTCAACCCCATGCAATTTCTTCTTGTAGTTTTTTCACCTTGCGTGATGCATTTGCTATAAGAATAGTCATTAAATTATTTGAATTAGAAGTCAGTTCTCTCTCCCAAAATAGTAAGAGATCCTCATCAAGGTCATCATACGTTGGCAGTATTTGGGAACGGAGTCCCCTGGGTATTCTTTTGAGTCGTATATATTGCTCAAGGGTTGCTCCGATCCACCATTTTGAGTTCTCTGAGATACGTAGTTTTTCTAATTTCACAAATTTGTCCCTCTTTCTTTTTGTTCATGTTGCCACTCGCTAAGGAGGTTACCACAGTCTCTCCTCTTGATAGGCTATCGAATAGTTCTGCTGCCTCTTTGCCTCTGTCCATACTGCTTTATCTATCGTATGATACAGTTGGAGCTGCCCAACCAAGTGCGACCGACGTAAGAAAAAAGTTGGGATGATTATACCCTGGATAGAGATTGGCGCTCACAAATTACGGTAATATTATGTTGTTTAGTGCTATTTAGTTATTGGGTGCTTAGGGGGGGCAATCATTCAACTCCCCCTGAATCGGATCAGCAGATCCCTAAAGTTTATGCAAATCCCTATCACACCAATGTACAGTTTATTACAAGTCACAAAAACTTAAGATTCAAGATGAGCACAATAATAAGTAAGATGCTTTAATGTTAGTATCTTGCTCAGAATCCAGTCAACACGTGTTTTGTTGTTCGGGACAAGACCCGCGACTTCCTCAGGGCTGGGAAAAAATACAGAAAGCATAATGTAAGCCCACAATTTGTCAGGTATTGACATTGCAATAAACAGTAGCATACTTCATGCTTTATCATACAAACATGCTAATATTACAATGAATCCCCGCCATCTGGTAGGTGTAGCAAGGGGGGATTAATGAGGGACAAATATAAACATAAGTGCAGGAAAGTACTAAGTTCAATACAAAACAAAGGTTCAAATCCTAGACAAACCAAGTAAGTCACAAAAAAACAAGGTAATAATGGTAGACCGTGAGGGGAAGGGAAAGAATGCAAATTGCTATGACACCAAATCTATAGTGCAGTAACACCAGTCTGTGTACTCCACCATGGTACCAAAACTGGGCAAGAGCCCAGGCCTACCTCTTGGTCTTCAACTTGTAATAGAATGCCTAAAAAGGGTTATATATTGTAAAGATTTAGCAGCTGATCATAACCTCATTTATGTCAAAGTGATTCAACACCAGGAAGTAAGCCACATACCTTCTAGCGGGTTATACTTCCGTCCCAGCCTCAGATTGGCTGGGTGAATAAATATTATTCCGTATGCCGATCTCGTACAACGATCAATTCTCTGTAAAAAGATTATGGTTTTCTTATTAAAAGAAGGGTCAAGATAAACCCTTGCTAATTAATGCATGTGTTTAGATAAAAAAAATAGGTGTTACAACATTTGGTTCGATCCGATAAGGTGACGTGCAACATTTATAAACGTGGGTATTGGTGACTATAATTAGTTTGCTTAATGTTGTTCTGACTATACAGGCTTCACCTTCCCTCGCCACTGTGTATGGGAGTCTAAAAACGCTTACCCCAATAGCACGATTAATATTCGTGCTAAGACGCTGACTTATTCAAGATAGCACGATCGAATATTCTTGTCACGGACTTCAGTAATGTCCGTTCTGTAATGCTGCAATAATTAAAACAAACGGGAACGGCAGTCAGTATCCAAGTGTAGGATACGTTGTTAAGAAATTTGCACATGAAACGGGCAACACAATCACCCAGAATCAAGTATGTACCTGTATTTAGCATCACCACTACGCCTCACTTGCTCCTCAGCAACTCCGTATGGCTGCGACTGTTAGGCCGGATGCCAGAAGCACTGTGTATAAGGCGATATCCTCTTAAAACTAGACCGTTCGTATTGCCTGCGGATATCTCAACAGTCGCCATATTGGGTGAGTGCATATCGCCGTCAGGAGGGTTATATCCTGTATCC
Organism: Lissotriton helveticus; assembly: GCF_964261635.1. Taxonomy (NCBI): domain Eukaryota; kingdom Metazoa; phylum Chordata; class Amphibia; order Caudata; family Salamandridae; genus Lissotriton; species Lissotriton helveticus. The sequence continues at coordinate 527,182,771 of NC_136071.1, forward strand.
TTATTATTAAAAGTTCCCACAAAATGTGTAACATTGTCCGCGAGTCATTAAAAACGGGTGCCAATTTCAGTTATTTACAAACCGCCGTAATCAAGCGTCTGTTGGTATTGTAGAAAAACCGCGGTCGCCATCTTTAAAGGATAAATGTATCAGTCGTTCGGGTAGAATAGACAAAATCATTGTTCCATATAGGCATTTCCAGGAAATATCCTTTCATGCAGAATATAATGTAGTCTCTAGCATATAATAACGTAGGCGATAGAATTTCGTGGTCCCCAGCTGAGTTTACAATGTATGACGTCCTAACCTTCCTCAATCCAAATACTGGCCATCTTTGAGTTTCTTCACACAAAATGGCAGTCCTAGGACAACAAGCAACACAACAAATAGAAGAGCCTTGACCCAAATGTCTCATTTTTAAGACCCAGTCTTCCGAATTCTGCTGTGATCTCCTCGATTAAGAAGTTTAAAGAAGTTCATTGGGCCATTCATCAGCTGAACTTCAAGAAAAAAGGAGACACTGATGTACTGTAATGGCGAAAAAGTGTGTAAATAATCTTCTGTTACTTTGTATGCTACTAAATCTTCCATTCTCTTGTGATGCAGTGACTCTGCACTGTGGGATTCTATGTAACCGTTTTTTTAAAAGAGAGAGGACTCCATGGAAATCCTGAAATGAGAATTCAGCTCTGATCACTTAATCAATTCTGATAAGGAAACAGCTGATTTTAAGTGCCATAGCCTCACTATTAGGAAAATACAAATGTTATGGGTAAATTCCTTGAATTCGTATCAGTAATTACACTGAGCTAAAATCCAGTCCACTGTTTTTTTGTCCAATATGTGACCTCAGACAGGAACTAGCCACATGCAAATCCGACTAGGTTAAGTTCCAGTAGGAACAGTCCAGTCCGAACTGCCAGGCCAGGTGAAAACACAGGCAACCCCAGATCAGTTTCTGTCTACACACATCTTGTCAGTAAGGTGCAGTTTGCGTCTGACAGTGATCACGGAACCCACTTCTGGGCATACTCATTACACTGAGTAAAACAAAAACGTGTTGACGCGATTACTTGAATTAATCTCAGCCACTGGTAATTATTCCGGGCCACAATCCAGTCCACCATTTTTCTTTTTTAACTCCAAGCCACCTCAGACAGGAACCAACCGTATTCAAATCAGCCTTGGTCCTGCTCTGATACAAGCGAGTTTCGAGTTTCGACTGAACTGCCAGGTCCCCCCTGAGTGGGAATGCTGAGTGGCAACAAAGGCTTGGTGATGTTGCTATCTTCTCATGGGTGGAGGCCCAACATCAAGTGCCTTTTGCCACTCGCTTCTTATTCCTGGTCTGTGGCCAGATGCAACCGCATTGGTCTGCAGGTCCCTATGCAGATGGTATTTGCGAGGCTTAGCAGAGATGTAGAGGCAGCAGTGATAGATGAGCAAGTGCTGTTATGTCAATGTAATCACTGCCAAAGTCCCTGAAGGATGCGTGTGAGCAGAAGGTTTAGGACATCAGAACTGATCTTGGTACTGCAGTGTCCTACTTTATCTGCCATTTGGCCCTGTCCATGACTTGGCATGCCTTCCTTGCCCTTCTGTTCTATGGCTACCCTGCCCTCTGTTTCCCTAGCTTACCCTAGGCCAGGCGGGCAACTAGAGCCAAATTTCGGGGAGGGGGGTGAAAATATTTCGGGGGGGGGGGGGGGCTAATTCTTCCAACCACGGACAAAGTGGCTGTGAGAAGGGGTGACCACACAACAAAAGCCTCATTTACAACTAAAAGGTCTTTTAAAGACCTGTTAAGTACTCAGGTGCGGCTGCAATTACATGCTCGCCAGCCCGCGAAGCTGTGTCAGCCCGGGCCGACAGGCACGACGGGGGGGGGGGGCTGAAGCCCCGTGAGCCCAATGGGTGTTGCGCGCCCGCCCTAGGCCCACGTCTGCTGCTGCTAGACCTCCGGGATGAAGGCTGACTTTGAATTCTACCATTTTTTTGTGCGTTACTCTTATTATGGAACCAACTGCTTGCGCCTACTCACAGGGCTTAGCTTTCCAATCCTTGAATCTTCAAAAGACATTTAAAGGCAGCCAAACTCGCTCATTTTACTACACTTCCTCAGGTCATAGAGGAGAGGGGAAATCCTTTCAGTGGCTGCATTGTGTTGAACGCTTGGTTGTGCGTGCCACGAAACACAATTCATCTAAGGGAATGCCAAGAGGACCAGTGGTGCCACCGGACAAGAGGGAGGGACGGCATTGTTTCATTGAGTAAATCTACTCTTTAATCTGTCCATTGATAGTGTAAAGCAGCAGAATTGGGAGGCCTCATGGACAACATGCACACGTGGTAGGATTGGCCAGCCAGAGTACAAACATATCCCAGCAGTATACAAGAGCTCGATGCATCCCTTCTGACCTCATGGTGTGATATCCCACTAAGCAGGGTATATAACACCCATAGTTCTCTCAGGAGAAGCGCAAACAGTTTAGATTGGGCTGATATTGGGGCACATCCCCTTCAAGGGGCTGCATCTGCCAGGACTACAGAATTCGAAGGCGGATAATTTAATCTGAAATTTACCAAAAGAATGTGTGTTAAATGGCAGAGTGCTTTCACACATTTCTTCTATTTGGGGAACACTGGGTATAAACATAATCAATGTAGATGGAAATGTGAATGTCAGGACGTTGCACTCGGGTTCCTAAAGCCTATTTCCAGGGGGGGTTGTGATTTTCGTAAATGGTTGACGACGGTGCTATCTATTTTTGCTCATTTTCCACTTCTTCTGAAGATGATCACCACATTGATGCATATCACTGTCCCATACAATTCTCATGAGTTGTGCTGATCAGACATTGACCTTTCCATCTAACCAAAAATCAAGCTTCCAGGTCAGTTTGACCCTCTCTTTAGGATGTAAGATCTTTCACCATAGCCTCACGTTGCTCTGATAACTGACCACTTCAGCTTTCCAGATTACTGGAAAATATCTTCCACAAGCTGCTCTTTTACCTTAAATTGGAAGACATGCTGCATCAGGTGTCACAGGGGGTGGTGACCTAAGAAACTTGTGAAAATATATTTTATTATTTTATATATTTGGCTACATCTGGCCCCCAGATACATTCTTTAAAGGTAAATTTGACTTCAAGAACTGCATATTGCAAATGCACTCCTTAGACATCTTTGTTTACTGTGCATGGGCAAAAAAAATCTTAGAAATGTTGTATATTGATGTTTAGGTTGAACGCGACTGCTGTTTGACCCTGTGCAAAACGCATATCGCCACCACTTGTCTTGCAAGGTCGCGTTTTTAATAGCTATCACTTAAAACAGGAGTTTGAGCTTCAAACTCTATGCAACAAATTATATTTCACTGTTTTCACCATGACAGATTTTTCCTAAGGACTCTCCTGCATTTTCTCCCCAAATGTGTTTGCAATTTTCATATTAACTCAGCCATTTCATTGCAGACTCTTTTGAAACTAAGCTCCACCTTACTCTAAAGGTTAAGCGGGCTCTGCAGTATTCTTAAGACAGGCCGAACGACCCACCGACGTCTGAACAATTCTATCATAAATATGGAGATACATGCTTGGATTTGCACTCGTGATGCCAGCCTATAGCAATATTGGTAGTTTCCTGCATTAGTGCTTGCTCTTAAAGGGCCAAAATGCCGTTTCCTGTCTGTCAGTGGATCTGTGAGAGCTGCAATCCGGTATCTGTAAATGCACAAATTCTACACCGTGGGACTTAAAATGAATGTAACCTAAGTCCATCCTGCCCTACTGATGTTAGTTATCTAATAGCCCTTTGCCCCCGCAGCAAATGGTGGTGGTGGGGGTTAATGTGCCTACCCCTTGTCCTCGCTGACAGCCCACAAGTGACTGTTCATGTTCCTCTGGGCGAATCTGCGATGGGGTTCTGTCTCTTGGACATTAACATGCTGACCTATATTTTCAGTCGCTCATTGCCTCGGAGGCGGCTGTATTACGCACTGGAGCAGCAGCACGTGTATTTGCTTTGCACGGTTTCTGTTTAGAGCCTTTTTGTAGTGGGAATCCCATGTTTGTCTGCTGGCTGCTCTCCAGCACGAGCACTGCTTAGATTAACGCTGGAGTTTGTCCTTCTATGGAATAAATCCCCCCTCGGTACGGAAATAGCTGGTTTAGTGTGATGTGCTCAGGGCCTGGCAGAAGATTAGAAATGGGGGGATGGCTCGCGGGTCCCTTCCTTGCCTCCCGATGCTGAGAGCTTTTCAGCGCGAGGTTATTTCTGTCGTTTGAAAGGCTCCCATGGTTTCTGCAGCGGTGCAGCAAATGTAATGATTAATAGGGGAGAGCGAGTGGTGGTAGGGGGGCAATTGGGAGGCGCGAGAGTAGCATTGAAATCAGCCGTATAAGAAGACAGTATATAGATTGTGGAAGATCAGTCATATGATAACGAATGCCATAGATTCAAAATAAACAGAGAAATATATTTGGTGTCTAAGTGGATGAAGTGATTTGAATTCAAATCTAGAACCAATGTCATAAATGTATGCTTCGCCCGGAAAAGACCTGAGGATAACAGGAGTGTGGTAATTAATGGAAAAAGTCTTTTGAGGAAAAAGGTTCATAATTTTGAGTGGTTGGTTGGAACACGTTCAGGAGAAATTCAAGCAGATCGTGATCTTTTCGTCACTGAACTTACTTGATGTAACCATTTTTTTCTGCTGTGGTGGGCCGTTTCATGCAGATATTTGAAGTCTCGTAGAGGTACGGGGGCCAAGGACCACCTGAATTAGGTCATTAAAACGTCCCTTTTTTGTGTGCATACATGTATATTGTTACCTTTTTTTAAAAACAGTTTTCTTTATTGAGCGTTTCATACATAGAACTGTAAAGTCAGTACCCATTCTAATGCTTGGAAAAACACAAAAATGCTGATGACATTAGGACTGGCGCATCAGAGGGAGGAATTAAGGCATGATATCCGTCAAGAAGAGACGGATGGTGATAGGGTTGGGAATGAGGCACACTTGAGAGCTGAATGGGAGGAGGGTGTGGTGTGGTGTGATGGGAAGGGAAGAAAGAAATATTAGTGATGTATTCCAATAACTGCTGGGAGGAAGGGGGCTAGGGGACAATCTAAGGTGAAGAAGACAACCAGTAACGGGATGCCTGACTTAGGGCAAAGTCACTTAAGCAGTCATGGTGTAATAACACCCCCAACAACAGGAGTCATAGTGATAACATCTAAAATATAGCAACAAAGTAATTGGGACATGACCGGCAAATCTGATAAATGCCCCCAAGTCATAGTGATGCATGGGACCTGGGGTATCGTAAAGTTAAATGGGATGGACGGTAAGCAGTACAGCTGGACTCCAAAGAATGTGTAATGAACCTGGCTCAGGGGTTGTTCACTAAAATAAATATAAGAACGTACAATCCCAAATACATTAAGGTTAGAATAGAATAACTATGTAATGGGAGAGGCCAGGCGGGGGACCCTTTATTTTATCAAAGGTTGGTATACAGATTCCAAGACCAAATTCCAATCTCTCATGACCTTCCAATATCATCTGCACTACAATCCAGTCTCGGTGCGTAGCTCCAGCTGAGGATTTCCATTTTATGAGAATTAAAAGTTACAGGTAGCTAAGGAAGTGAGAACCATATACAGTAGACAGGTATTACAAGGGTATTTGATGTATTGTGCAGAAGCTGTTGTTTGGGACTAAAAACCTTCATGCAGCCCTTATAAGCACCTATAGTTGCCTTATAAACTGCATTAACGTCCCTGATAGCATGCCCTCTTCCTGGACCCGCTCTAATAGTAAGCCAATTTACAAGAACGGTGGAGTAAGATCAGCCTGCCTCATGAGGGCTTTTTTCTTGTTGGGTCTAAATTGTTTAGAATAGCTGTACTGTCTTGCTTGAGGGAGAGGGTAAAGTACATTAAGCTCATCACGTGTGGACAAGCGGCCTTCCACCCTGGTCTTGGTACGCTCCATCAGATCTTTTCAATGAGATAGGTTGTGCAACAGTCAATAGAGGAGATGAGTTTACACTCCTACTTCATTGGTGTCAGCTCAGCACTGGACATGGTGGATAGGCAATGCTGTGACTGAAGCTTGATTGATTTCTTAGGGATCTCTTCTGGTTTGCTTTGTCTTTAAAATGTTTTCATGCGTCAACCTGGGCTAGAGTAAGGCTTAAGAACACTTATTTGTACATTAATGCAATTCCCGCCTCTAATGGATTCAACTAAGGTGTACTTTATAACACTTCCTGTTCTTTGTCTACTCGAGGGAGCTGAAAAACGTGCTATCTGAAGTTAATGCTTTTCCCCCTTAGATTGCCAGCACCCAAATAAATTTTTTCTTTATGCAAATGATTTAGTGGTGTAGGGTAGGGCCCCTGTTGTGATCTAGAGGTAGTTAAGTGTTTAAACCTTATTGCTACGCTAATAAATGTGTTATTAATACTAGTGAGATGCAAGTCATAGCATTTGGTTGGAAGTATGCATGGACAATGGGCAATAAACACCTGTTTGTGTTTTGGTAGCCTATATAATATAATAATATAAAACAGAAGATAGATGGTGACTAGATCATGCAGAACAACAGTGACCCATTATCCTCTATAGCAACGTTATCACTTGGGCCATGCCCTTGGGTCAGTTTGAAATATCATTAATATGTTTAGTGCCATCTAGTGATTTTGGATGAAACATCAGTAGAGCTAGAGCAGCTACTTTTATGGCCCTGGTCAGTTGCTGTCATTTTATTTGGTTGACAGATAAACATATCTATAATACAGATTGTGGCTTGTGGCCATAGAAAGTAGATTGTGATCACTTCGCAGTTGAGGAGTCTTGCTTAGTGCGAACAGTCATGTGGACTTATTGGTTGTGCAGCTGTTGATGGCCTTTAGGTGGCATGGATTCCCTTTTATAGGCTCATTGCCTCCTGACTGGATAATGATTTGCAGATCGCAGAATTCCACCTGTTTTAAGACATTCCCTCTCCAGATGATCAGTTTTAAAAGGTGGAGTGTCTGAATGTCCCCTCCACATCGTCGCAAATCTACACTTCCCTTCATATCCTCTATAGTAATCTTGATAATATAGTGGTAGTCAACATTCTAGAGTCAGTATTTTTACAGGTGAATATTTTTGTAGTCCTTGTTACATATTACCTTCTGTAGTGTGGGCAATATATTTAGAACTTTGTTTGCACTATATTAAATCAAGTCAGAAACCTGTTCCTTGGACTCCTGCATGTACCTTTGCACGCTGTATGTAATCAGATGAAATAGACAACGTCAGTGTGTAGATAGTTCACATCCTGAGTTGGTAGGCACAGCTCAGAATGGTGGTATAATGGTATTTGTTCAATCTGATGCAGCTTATATATGTTCATCAAGCATTGGTAAATCCAATAGATCCGGAATTGATGACCAGCCCTTTCGCCCAGCCAATGCTTATTTTATTCTGTCATGCTCTTTGCAGGACTTTAATGTTGGATACTGCTAGGCCCGCATGAGTCCTAAAAAAACATTGGCTAAATTATTTTTTTGGTCTCATGAAGCACACATTGCCATTGTAGTCTCTAGCAATTAAGAGATCTACTTTGTGTGTGGATGTGCTCCTTGTGAAATAACAGAATGCCATTACTGATAGTTAAGTTATGCAATAGCGGCTTAAGTGGGCTAATCCATTGCCCCATCTGTATTTCGTTGTGGGTGGAAGAAAAATGTGAATGACACCGTAACAGACCAGTGGATGAAAACAGATGGATTGAAAGCACCTATAAATAAGTATATTATATAGAGGATAAAGTATCCCCCGCCGGACATTATAAGTATATTGCAAGTCACCAAAGAGTTCCTTTATATGGTTATGGAATTCCCAGGTGACTTGCAATATCCTTATCATGTATTGTACTTTGTAATGCATGGTCAAACCATCACCATTCCCACAAACGACCTATATTCTTAGTGTGTAGCTCTTTCATGAGGACGAGAGAGCATGTTTGCAAACATGAAGAATAAAAATAGAATCTCTTGTGCAAAATAAAGCTCATCAAAAAAGCTGTTAGATATTTGTTGCAAATAGATATATTGGAATAAAGTACCCTCTTCCGTAGATTATAAGGATATTGCAGGTCACTGAGGAGTTCCATGCCCACATAGAGGAACAAGGCTGTTGGAAATTGCCCTTTTTGCAGGGTTATCCCCAAAATGTTTGCTTCTTCCTCCTTTGTTTTTACTGACCTGTGGTTGTTGGCTACAGGACCCTGGGCACTTCATCACTGATGATCAGTTCTAAAGTGCATTTGCTCTCTGTGTAAATTGTTATTGTGATTGGTTAGCCATGATTGGCTTATTTGTTTTACCAGTAGCTCCCTAGTAAAGTGCACAGTGTGTGCCAGGGATGGTAATTCAAATGCTACTAGTGGGCTTGCAGCACTGATTGTGCCATCCGCATGAGTAGCGCTGAAAAGAGGCCTCCGGCCTGCCACCGCCATGCGATTTACAAAAGAGGTCTAGGATTTAATACCGCACTTATTTGTGTCTTGGGAAATTGTAAGCATATGGTGCAATGAGCAAAGGAAACAAGACCCCATAGTTTCCTAGAGTGTAAAAAAACTTTCCACATCAGAAGTTTACAGAAATGATTTGATCCGCACACATTAATAGCAAAGAATCCGTTCCACCAAGTGAAATTGTTCACACATTTCTTTATTCTTTGAATTTTATTCTTTTTTTCTTCACAGGTAGCCAGCACGTTTGTCCTATTTAAGGACTTCTTCAGGGCTCGTTTGTAAACTGTCACCGCAGTGCCTGTGCGCAGTTTGTTAACTGCCCTGTTGACCTGGCCAGTGTACCCACTTGCTAGGCTTTACCCTTCCCTTTTCTTACACCCAGGACACCCCTGTGGTAGGCCCAAGGTACCCCCCCAGGGCAGGTTGCAGTGTATGTAAAAGGTAGGACATGTACTAGTGTGGGTAACATGTCCTGATAGTGAAATACTGCCAATTTCGTTTTTGACTATTGAAATGCTATCTAGCCCATAGGCCAGAATGGGGAATGCTGTGTAACATGTTTACCTACATATCTTCTCATAGGAGCAAGATGGAAATTTGGAATCTGGTATCCCTGAACTCAGAATTTAATAACACATCTTTTAGGAAGGATTTTTTTTTAATTCTGTGTTTGAAAATAGCACTTTCAGAAAGTGTCTATTTCCTTGTTCAACCTTTCTGTGTGCCTCTGCCTGTTTGTGGATTGACTGTCTGGTTTGAGAGTGACGGGCTGGGGTGGATCCAGGAGTCTGGGTGAATCATCACTAGGCTAAATAGACGTATCTGCATTTGGAGTAGTAGCAACTGGGCCTGAATAGGGTTGTGCCTGCCTTCCACAATGCTGCCTCCACCTCCTTTGGTGTGTCTGATGACCCTGGCCCTCACTGACAAAGGAAGAAGTTGTGCACTTGCAGAATGCAACCTGAACTGGTTTGGATTGGGTCCAGGACCCCACACACATAGAGAACAGATACTTTTGGAGTATAAATATGAGAGCAGAAACCCCTGAAAGTTAGACTACTTTTGGAATCCAGGAGGAACCTTTGCTGAGGAGAAAAGCTGAAGGAGAAGTACTGCCCTTGCTGTGTGTCTGGGGTTGGCCCTGCAGTGGCTATTTCTGCCAAAGGAAGGAGAAGGACTTTGCTGTGTACTGTGTCCCCTGCTTGAAGAAAGGACTGTGCTGTATGCTGTGTCCTGAAAAGAAAGTCTACAAGGGCTTGAGTAGAGCTGGCCACCTGTTACGGAAACACAAGGATATAAAAGTTTCCAAGACTACTTTGTGATCAAGAGGAATCCCTTCCAAAGAAGATCAGCTGAAGAGACTGAGTAGAAGTACTGCCCTTGCTGTGTGTCTGGGGTTGGCCTGCAGTTTGCTGTTTCTGCTGAGGAGAGAACCAAAGAACTTTGCTGTGTGCTGTGTCCCCGTTTGAAGAAGGACTTTGCTGTGTGCTGTGTCCCTCTGAAGAAAAGTCTTCAAGAGCCTGAAAAGAGCTGGCCTCCTGTTTCTGAAGTCCCAGGCACAAAATGACTTCACCCCCAGCTTCGATTGAACTTCCTTGCTGGGAGTTCCAGTCTGCCAGGAGGGCATGTAACTGTGTGTGAGGCTGTTTTGCTGAAGGAGCTGGAAGCGCGATGCAACGAGAGAAGCGTGACGACGCCGCAGCAGCCGCTGTTGCATCATCGAGGAAGCGTGTTGCCGCTGTTTGCCATCGCATCACTGGAGAAGCGTGCCGCCGCACAGAGGGTGCCGTCGCATCACCGGAGAAGCGTGTCGCATGGCTGTTGCTTGTCGCCGCAACACCGGAGAAGCGTGTCGCCGTCACAGAGGATGTCGTCGAATCACCGGAGAAGCACGTCGCAGGGCCTGTTGCGGCTCAGAAACCCACCGAGTTCGCTGGACGGCCGTCGGGTGTGCATGCATCGCCTCTACGTTGTTGCATCGCAGTCAAGACGCCATTTTCTTGCATCGCACCGGATCATCGCAACGCATCGAGGCGCCATCTTATCGCATCGGAACTGGAGCACTGGAAGAATCTACGCATCGCCTTCTCTGCGATCCGTTTGGGGGTTTTTTGCGTTACGAATCCCAGATACTTTGAGTAAAGGGTAGCATTTCATCATCTACAAGTTTATTTTTGCAACAACCTTTCTAAAGACATTCTACTGAGTTTTTTTAATGTTGGATTTTTGTTGTGTTGGTCTTGTATAGTTTAGATAAAGATATTTTATTTTTCTAAACTGGTGTGGTGTCCATTTGTGGTGTTTTCATCGTGTTACTGTGAGTGTTGGTACAAATACTTTACACATTGCTTTTGGGATAAGCCGGTCTGCTCGTGCCAAGCTACCAAGGGGGTGAGCAGGGGTTATCTAAAGTGTGTATCCCCCTTACCCTGACTAGAAGCAAGGGTCCCTAGTTGGACAAAGGTACCTACCTCTGCCAACTAGAGACCCCCATTTCTAACAAAGGCAAATGCCAAGTTCCTATAAAAAGTAATGGAAGTCTGCGATGACTTGATGTAAGTAGCCTTATCACGTACAGCTGGGGATACTTTATTCCTTAAAATACCTGGTCACACTAACATCTTCCCCACCAACCACTTAAATCCTTGGTTCTTATCTCTTTCATATAAAAGAGAGTATATGTGTGCAAACATAAAGAATAAAATAGAATCTCTGGTTCAAAATTAAACATCTCAAAAAAGCGAATTGTTAGTTGTTGCAAAAATATATATGGAGCACTCTAACTTCTAGAATTGCCTAAGGAGTGCAAAAAATAAGCATGTTGTCTCCTTTCTGCTTGTCACTGTAGAGCTATAAAAACAGCAGGAAAAGAAGCTTTGAGACCTGACCTGCCTGGCTCTGGCAGCATGTGACATCGGAGTTCCCCTGTAGTATGCCATTACAGTTGAGTTCTGGTGTTATTTCTGTATAACCTGCAAATGGGTGTGTCACAAGTCCCGATTAAAAATAAATTGGAGATATGCTCCCATGTGTATATATACATAACATTTTAGTAAAATCAAAAGGTTTGATTAACGTCACACCCAAACATTTGTTGAGGATGTCCCTTAGGATGGGAGTGGGGATGTGTTAATGTCTTTGGAAGATCCCTAGCCGAGCAAAACATTACGAGCTGTTGAAACTGATTGGGTGGTGACCCCACTACCAAAAGTACTGTGTTCGGATTTTATGATGTGTACATATATTTAACATTTTGAACTATTTGAGTTTTAAACTATTATGATTGTTTTTAATATGCTAATTTAGTTGGTTAAAAGCATTTTACATGACTTGTTTAAGTGCACTGAATAAAACGGTTTAAAAAGGAGCAACAGTTGGAGTTTATGGGGGGTGAGGGGCCTACAGAGAATGATCGGTCAAAGAGGTGATGCAAGTGCATCGAGCGGTGTGAATAGCTTAGGTTGTTTGACATTGTCAAGTGTTGTTGTGTTCGACTTGAAGGGGAGTAGGGGAAAGGACTGAGGCACCTGGAGCTGAGTGTATGTGACATGAGAGCCAGTACTGCCTGGAGAGTATTGTTGAATATATGACATAAACCGAGGATTTAAGGCTGAGTTTAGGGAAGTGTTGGGTGTTCGAGTCACCTCTGTGCTATAGGAGCACAAAATGTGGAGAAGGACTGCCCTATTCACATGCAGTACCCCCTTGAACAGTAGGAATGATAAGAACCATGTGAGTCTGATCCATAGTGGCACTAGAAAAAGCCCATTCATGCTTGGGTGACCAACCATCCATAAATTTCATGGACAGTCCATTATTTGGATCTCATGTCCGTTGACCATGATGATCCATTTTACAGACTCCCTTTGGGGGTTGTATTGAGCTGCACTGCTCACCTGTGAGAATCCTCAGAGTTCTGCAGAACTCCGTGTTGGGGCTTTCTCACACTCCTCCTCTGTGCTCAAGAGCAGCCCCACCTCGGCCTAGCAATAATTCGATGGACCCATTATCATTCTGTATTCTAGCTGATTGTAACATACAGAATGACTATTCTCCAGTCTGGGCAGTTGCAGCATGAGGGGGGCCTCCTCGTGCCCCGGTCTAGGGCAGGGCTTTCTACTTTTGTCCAGGGGCTTTTTCCACCACACCAGCGGGCAAGCTCTGGGGGTGAGGAGGCTGGTTGTATTTTGAAATAGCTTATATAGACTTGAGCGTTCTTTGTTTGCCAGCATTTTTTTAGGCCCTAATAAAAATATCAGTTTAACTGTGGTGATTAATATATCTGTTAGAGAGATCTCAGTTTTGCCTAGTCCAAGAATTGACTCAAAGTAGCGCAGAGGTATAACGTGCCTCTTTCACAGCACAAGTTGTAATACGCAGATCAAATAATTGTTTTTTATGTTGATAGCTAAGTGGGTTACTGCTGTTGCCACACAGCTTCTTTTGTTACCTGCCATTGTTTTCCAACAAGCTTGAATTATTCTATAGTTAAATAGGGTTCTTTTGGGTATTAATACTTATTAGTAAAAACAACCCGAACCACCATGTTATGTTTTAAATCCTGAGTTTCTATATTTCTCCAGGCCAGAAGCTCTTCACATATAATACCTTCCGGTATAGATGACCTCTGACTGCTATACCTTCTCGCCGTCATTGTCTTAAGTAACATTTCCTATACATTGACTTACACATTTATATGAGTTATTGTCTCTGTATAATGTGTGTGTGTTATAACGCACTCTGCCACCCTGCATACTTGGGGTGAGTAGCAATATAAAAGAAATTGAATCCACATGAGAGAGGGTCTATGTAAAGATGGGGGGCCCCTTTGGAGGGAGGTAGTATGGAATCCGTGGAGAAGCTGGTCTTATGGAGCGCGACAACAAAAACTGTCACGCAGACTGCCATCAGCACAAAAGCTGGCCGGGTAGTAGATAGATCCTGAAGCTTGGCTCTGGCTCAATTGAGGTTCCATTGGAACCTCAAGCCCATACTGTGCAGAACATTCATATGGCTTCTGCCTGTCACCCTTGTTTTAAATTTATGCATAAAGAAGTAAAAACAAAGCATTAACATCTGAGGTAAAAAAGGCGAGACAAATGGATACCCATTATTTGGCTGATTTGCAACGTGAAGCAGCAATACTTCGATTAATAATGGTTTGCCCCATAGCCAAATTGTGTGATCTTAGGCAAATATTTTATCGTACTAGTCCTCCTTTTCTTCACTTTCGCATATGAAGGCACCTTCAAATCCGTGAGTTGAGAATATCAGCTGTACAAGAACGATTGTTTTTGGTTTAATAGACTGTAATGTTGCTCTTTCTAGAGCAATCTGGGCCACATACAGGGTTGTAGCACAGAAAGTACAAAGTTCCACGAGAGTGTCTAGAGACAGAGAAGACAGGGAAAAAGGGGAGGGAGTGTGCAACCCAGAGCGGGTGGAGTCAGGGAGCGGAGGGCTCCCTTGTTAGAACTCAGAGGCCTCACACACCCAGCGAGCTAGATGTCAAGCTTCATCATTGGCCTCTTGCTCCTCGTCAGGCTGGCGCTGCAATGCCTGACGGGCGCCTCTTTGTCGGAGATCTTCAGTTCAAGCCAACGGTTGTGTGCGTGTGAGGGGGAGATAAAGGGGTGTAGTCATGTAGGGAATGTGAGATTAAAAAAGGTGAACCAATTCACAAGGATTTTTATTGGTGTGACTGATTCCCTTGGTTAAAAAAGTGGGAGGGGAGATAGAGGCTGTAGGGGGCACAGTGGAACTACCTCGACCCTCAGATCAGGTCGACATGTTTCTTGCTTAATATCGCAATTCTTCAGGACCTAAACTAATTAGTACTACACAGTGAAAAATACAAAAGTGAAAAGGTGAAAAAGGAACGATACAACCTCTCTGGGTCTGTAAAGGTGCAGGTCAGGTAGTTCTGCATAGAGGGGTTGACCCTAAAGGATGTCCCTAAAGGGCCTCGCAGTCTGTTCCCGTGGGGCAGCACAAAAGGTAAGGTACCCTAATGGCAGTGCAGCCCAAGGCTTACGAACCTACCCACACACGAGGCGCTCACTGGGTAGCGCGGAACAGCTGGTTCACATGACCACTGTCTTGCGTTTCGGTTCATGAATGGCATTGTTGCCAGGGCGAGGCTGGGCAGGAATGGTTTTGAGTTTAGAGTTACTTATGCTAAATCAAAATCATTCTGAGCTACTAATAGTGTTGTAATAGTGACTACACCAGCCAAGATTACATCAGTAGCTATCCCGTGCAACATTACTAGTAGTGATCACCTCAGTGCGTCAGGCAGGGTTGCCAATTGCAATGTCAAAAACTCTTTTCTATCTGAATAATACATAACCGCCATAGCTGCAACATTCCTGGCGGGCACCAGTGTAATATTTTTAGTAATACGCCTCACAATGCCACAAGATAAATCACTCAAATGATTTAAATATATATAGGAAATTCCACCATATATTAATTCAACCAAGCAAAAACCTTTTAATTTAGTAAACTGGGGTGCTTACAGGAGAGCTACTTGCAGGTAGCTGAGGAGCTCCTAGTAGCTTGTGAGATACTTATTGGATAAGCCTGCTCTTACTTCATGTTTGAACTAATCTCAAAATCTTCTAGTGCCACACTGTGACCTGACAAACAAATGCTCCGGGCTGGAACCTTGGATGGATTTCTTCCTCATTCTTTGAAAAGAAGCCTTTTTAGGTCTCGCCTGAGCCAGCGCATGCGCTAATCTGGCGAGACATTTAGTGAATGGGCTTTAAAAAGCCGACCACAGCTTTTGCTTGTGGCCTAAAGCTTGCGGTGACGCGTGCGGTTACGCGCACAGCTGCAATCTGGCTTTCCTGTCTCTTCCTCATTTAGAGCATCTTTCGCCGGCACCCTTAAAGCGCGATCGCAATCACTTTCACTTTTGCCAATTTCATGCAAACGTGTGTGTCTGGCTCCGATTTGTCGCCCTTTGCCGCAGCAGAGCTCTTGTGCTACTTTGCAGCTGTGTACTCACCCCGTCCATTCCGCTGGTTTTTCTGGGTACTGTCTTCAAGACAACTTGGTTGGTTAAAAGAGCGCCTGTTAGAGCAACCCAGATGACATTTCAGGGCCAATTGGGAGTAGTTATGCCTGGTTGTTATTGGAAATGTCGTATCAGGAAGAAACATTAATGCGTCGCTTTAAAAAAACAAGATTGAACACAAATCAGAGCGCGTGTTTTTTCTGGAGTGGGTGCCAGTCGAAGTTAATTCCTCCATCAGAGACGGCGACCCGTGTGACCCTCGACGTGAGCCTGTTCACTCACTATTTTTTAAGCAACCGTCTCCTAGAATTGAACCTTTGCGCGTACAGTCGGTGTCGGTTTAAGGTTTAAGAGCCGGCTCATTTGCAGATTATTGTAATTGGAAGTGCTGCTCGTTATCAGCTGGGAAGTGATTATTATTATTATTCTCACCCTCTGCCGGAAGAGGAGCCTGCACAAGAATTTGTTTCTTACATACTCTATTTCCAGAGCTGTTTTTCCCATGAGCCGCTAAACCCCCCCACAGACAGCCGCTTTCATCTTCGTTTTTAATTAGTTTGCTTTGCTTGACATGTTTATGGAAGTTTAGCAAAACATAAGTAGTTACATCAAAGGTCACTTTTGAGACATTCCACTCCGATGTTAGTTTAAAACTCCTACATGCCACCTATCTCCCCTTATCTCCCTTCTCTCTCTCTCGCTCTAGTTTACACCCACACATGCACCCCTCTTTGGTGTCCCTGCACATTAGTTCCCCCCAGGTCATGGACAAGCTAGTGTGTTTTTTTTCCCGTTTGGTTTTGTTGTGAGCAGTGAATGAGTCAACCGCTCTGTAGATTCTGTCCTCTCTTTAGGGTATTATTTTTTTGGAAGAAGTCTCGGTATACCAGAGATGGTCTCAGTTTTTGAGAGAAACCTGCTGTCCTAAGCATATACCTTCCGATTAGTCACCTGCCCCTTCTCCACCGCCTTCCTGTAAGTTGTCTTGTTTCTTTTTTTAGCGGGAGGTGGAGGATGTGAGACCTGTCAGTCGTGTTGACACTAATTTACTCTTAGTTCTTTATTTTTCTGTTCCTTTGGAAAGCAGAAGGACGAACCAACTCGCTTCCTGACAGCGCATGATTCATCCTTGATGACAGCCAAACTTTTTGGTTGCTGTTAAATACAGTCTTGTGTGGAGAGTTGAGCGTTATGGCCTCAAGGTGCTAATATTATTCAGTTTGCTCCATTGGAGCCAAGAAAAAATGTAACAAGAAATTGTGAGCACACATGTTTGTTTCAGTGTTTTATTTAGTGGTGACATGTTGCCTTTTGCCCTCCTCAGGGCGTTTTAATACACCGTTTGTAACCAAGGATATTCCAAAACAACGCTGCATGAATAGTGAACATTATGCTTTAAAGAGAATTCAATACCGTGGAGGTGATGTTCTCTCTTGGTGGCTCCAGAATAAACAAGCATTTGCAATGTAATAGGTCTCGTATTTGCGAGAGTTTGAGCTGTTGGCATTGTAAATGACAATGCCTTTTATTTACGTGTTGGTTTTTAAAACATAAATAAAAGGCATTGGCATTTACAATGCCAATAGCTTAAACTCTCGTATATGCGTGACATATTGCATTGCAAATGCTTTTTTTTATTTACAAACGTTAATATTCTATTTGTATGCATGCTTTATTTCAGTAGAGCGACCTTAGCCAAAAGGCAGAAGAGCCCTGTACAAGATCCAAAACAAAATGTATATCTCGACACCTGTGCTAAATCATTGAGGGGTATACTTACTAACATTTCACCCAACGCAGCAAAGTAAGCCAAGATGCTGCGCTGCATTGCTTTGCATGAACGGGAATGAGCAGAACAGTACCATATTTTCAAAGATGTGGTGCATTGGAATTAGGAGTGGAAGCTCTGACATACTAGTACTAGTTACAAAAAGAACCCTTACATCATCTCTCTATTCAACCTCTTCCAGTTCCTTTTTCTCTATCTGTTCCCTCCTCTCTCCTACCTTACCATTCATCTCCGCCTCTCCTTCCACATGCTTTCTCTCAGTTCCTCTACCTTGCCTTTTATATGCCCCTCTACCTTTTCTTCTCCACTTTTTAACCTTCTCTCTATTACCCTTTGCATTTTTCTGTATCTGCTTGTTACTCTTTTCTCTACTCCGTCATCTTCTGCCATCCTCTTTTTTTTCCCCTCGGCTGGCAGATCCTTGCTTTCCTCTTTCCTCTTCCATCACTGGTCACTCTCATTGTTCCAACCTTCTGTCACTCCCTCTCTGTATATATCCCTCTCTCCTCCTTCCTCACCACCATTTCGTTCTCTATTTCATGGCGCTACTGCCTGTGAACTCAAAGTCTACGTTCAGCAGTACAACATTGCTTTTGGCACAATCATTCATAGTACTGGAGTAGAATTGTGAAAACTGTCCCGCATGTACCTGTCAAATTTTGCTTGGAGTGTATAGCTTTGCTAGTTTTTCATCTTTAAATAAGTCCAGCTATGTGTAAATGTTTGCTCAATACTCCAATGTATAATACAAACTAAACAACATATACCTATTTTAGCTTATACTTCTGGCAGCTGTCTATTTTGTAATCAGTCATGCGACGTCCTCAGATGTGTCCGTTAAATGTACCTTTTGTCCTGAATTTTAACCCTTTGTCCTGAATTTTTAGTCACTTCACAATTTGGCTTCTTACCAGGTGGTCACCCTAGCTCGTGATGCAACAGCAGGGACAGCATAGTAGGGGTGCGCGTCCCGTACACATAAGTGCCCAGAAGAGTTTTCTTGTTCGCAGCAGTGAGGTGATCTAAAGAGAAGCAGATTGGTTAATCATTGACTGAAAGCTGTTGGTTTTACAGGCGAGCTGTGCTGAGAGAAAAACAAGGAAGTTGTCCCTTCGAGCTGGAAGCCACTTGCGACTGAAGCTGTTTTCAGCTCTGTGCAGCACGAGCAGGTCACATGCTCTGCAGTTCAGGAAATGTGTAACATGGGTCTTGGAATCGAACTGGCATTTTTGTGTTCATGAATTGCAAACACAATTCCACATGCGTTCTGTATTTAGAGGAGAGGCTTATTTTCTAACTCTCTAAAAGAGCTTAGAATATATAATTATCGGGTATTTTGCTGTTCACCTCTGTGGACCACAAGAACAGCCTGAACCCATTGCCGTGTGTATATATGGTCGGTAAGAATGCTCAAGGTCTCGCCCATGACTAGTTGTAATGCCAGCAACAGACCCATGTTCTAAGTTTTCTTAGTGTCGACAACATACCACACTAAGATTCTCTGCATCACCTTTAGCAAACGTCATTACCTCATTAAGGACCAGCTTGAAAGAATCTGAGCCCTCGCAGCTTTTTTTACAACCAGTTACTACTGTCATTGTCTAGATTGCCAAACAGTTGTAGCTATTACTGTTTTTAGGTTTGATTTTCAGGTCAACTGGCTGCTAGATTTATGGTTCTCATTGTTTAAAATGCACATGACTTTGGGCTTTGGCTCCGCCCAGAGGAGTATTTCTTACTGCTCTGCTTTTCAGATATGTTCGTTGATTATTAATGCCACATACTTACACCCAAGCATCATTCTACCAACCGGCTGTTTGAGTTTCATTCCGCATCTCTTGGAGCGCGTGCATGAATGTATGAGGGACTTTTTCCATTTCATAAGTACCCTCAGTCTTCCACTTAGCCCTACTGAGTTCTGTATCTTACACATGTCTTTTAATGGAAAAGCAGCTTTTTAAAATATTTTTATTTATTTATTAGGACTCGGCTATAGACTGTAGCTGTGATTTGTCCAGACCTCCTGCTTCCAATACATTACATATACATAGAGAGGGATTTTGGTCTGCCCTTTGCTCATAAAAAGGATGTCTTTGCAATATACCTCACTTTCCTGTTCTTGATTCAATGGCTTTCCCTAGTATTCTTGTGTTTGGCCCACCAATAAGCTTTCTGACGTCACATTATTCTGGTTGGATGGGTTGTTGCATTCCACAGAATCCCAAAGGAAACACTTTTTTTCTTTTCTATCTGCACTCCGTGGGAGATCATGGATTTCCTTTACTTCCCCAATACCCACCTCGAACCCCAAGAATGCTGTTTTTTTACTTCTCCACACTTAATTCTTCTGCCCCTATCTCTCTCACTCCCTGTTTGCTTTTTAAGTTTGCTCTCTTTTCTTCTAAGCATGCTCTCTTGGCTCCCTCCTTCACCATTCCGCTTGCTGTTTTAAAAAAATGTTTTTATCTGATTTGAATAAAGGTCAGCCAGGTGCAAAGTGCTGCTAGGCCTCTCGCTGCCTTTTTGGAATTTGTGAATGTTTTGTCCTTTTTTCTAATTTAGGTTACTGTCCTAGTATGTCTATAGGCAATGTTAGAACAGTAAATTTGCCACGTGTCAGGACTCATGCACTTTTGCACGCCACAGTATGGGGTCCCATAAGCAGCCATATTGGAAAGGGATTCTTTTAATTGAACATCCATTCCAACAAAGCCTGCCATGTGTGCACATGCATTTTAATGCATGAGTTTGCTTGGCAGCGCTAATAAGCATTGGTAAAACGAATAGCTTTGCATTTTGTAGGCAAGGCCTGTTGGCTTTGTCAATGTTTTTTTCACTGTTGCAGTCATTTTTTCATGCTTTTGTCAGCACTGTTAAGATGGTATGCGTATTTGTAAAGCACACTACCACCTGCGAGGGTATCCTTGTTCTCAGGATGTGTGTATGCCTACCATTCCTATCATAGATTGGTTAATTGAAAAGCCAAGTCTTCAGCTCCTTGCGGAATTCAAGGAGAGAAGGAGGCTCTGATGTGGACTGGGTGGCTGTTCCACATTTTAGGAGTGATTTAAGAACGCCCGTCCTGATCTGGTTCTGTCCATGCATGGCATTTGTGCAGAGAGGAGGTGTCTGGGTGGTTAGTGGAAGGAGACGCAACTGTTCAGGTGGGTGAGACCTCATTTGATTAGTGCCTTAAAAATGTGTGTGAGAAGTTTGATATGAGCGGGGTTTGTGTATCGGGATCCAATGGAGACCCCTGAGGTGTGTTGTAATTTGGGTTCTGAGTGGGAGGTTGCGGATGGGTTTGGCTGTCGAGTTCCTGATGGTTTGTAATCTTCTAGTGAGTTGTTTGGTGATCCCGGCGTAGAGGGCGTTTCTGTAGTCCAGCTTGCTAGTTTTTCTATCTTTGCTTGGTAGCCATTTGAAATTATTCCTTAGCGCCTTCAGTGTGTGGAAGCAGGGTGTAGTGACAGCCTTGATTTGTGCACTCATGTGCAGTTTGATGGCTATTGATATTCTGAGGTTCCTGGCATGGGTGCTGGGTGTAGGTCTGAGTTCGGCCTGCTACTTGTCCCATGATGAGGTATTCTTGCCGAAGATCACTACTTCTGTCTTGTCGGTGGTGAGCTTAAGACAGGTGACTTTCATTCAATTAGCGACTTGGGTCATGCAGGCAGTGAACTTGTTTCCTGTGTTAGGGGCTTGTCCGAAAGGAAGAGTATCAGTTGCATGTCGTTGGCGGAGGAGCGAATGTTGATGTGTGCACGGATGACATTGGCCAGAGGGATTATGTATGCGTTGAAGAGGGTGGGGCTGAGCAGTGAACCTTGAGGCACTCCACAGATAAGTTTGCAGGCTTCCGAGGTGTAAGGTGCCAGGCTGACTGCTTGTGTTCTATTCGTTAAGAAGGAGCAGATCAGCAAAGAGCGGGTCCTTGAATGCCAATCTTGTGTAGGTGCCTGATGATGATGGGGTGTGAGACCCTGCTTCTGCCTAATACTGAAGAGCGCTCCATGAGAATGAGGGGTGTCATGTCTCCTCTGTCAAGGAGCATTCAGATGTCATCTGTGGCAGTGATGTGTGCTGTTTCTGTGCTGTAGTTGGGCATGAGTCCTGACTGCGTCGTGTCGAGGAGCTGGTGGTTGGTGAGGCTTTGGTTGAATACTTTCTCTAATACCTTTGCCGAGTATGGTAGGAGAGAAATGGGTCTGTAGTTAAAAAGCGTGGCTGGGTCAGTAGATGGGTCTTAAGCAGGGGCGGGATGGTAGCATATTTCCAGGTGTGCAGGAATGTGGCGGTATTGAGGGTGGGTATTGGTGCTTCTCTGATCAGTAGGAGTCCTTTGGTGAGCATGCGGTGGGGCTAAGGGTCAGATGGATGATCTTCATGGTATCAGTTATTTCAACAGAAGTGACAAAGGACTCGTGAAATCTCTATTCATTCTTTAAAAGTGATCAAAAGTTTAGCCTGGCCTTACAATGGCTTCCATACTGGTATGTTCCTTTACAGATGCGGATAGCCTGACCTTCGATATGCTGTCCCGAAGTCTTGTGAAGTCAGCAACAAATGATCAGTCTGTGGGATGCACTTCTTGGGGTCATGTCATCCGATCTCCACCAATTCTGTGATTGTGACATCCTGCAGTAGCAGGTTCAGAAATTATATATTATCTTGCCAGCAGCATGCTGCTGCTTTTCAGTATGCCTGACTTCTATTTATTGGACTGCAGAGCCACGACTAACAAGCATTGACAAAGCCAATGGGTCTGGCTGAACACTCAGAGTGCGAACCAGACCTAATAGTTTTACCAGTGCTTGGTTTCATTGTAATGTGTAGGTTGTTCTTAGTGTCAGAAGGGCATGCCTGTGCTGTAGGGCAACTAAAATGAGATGTCTTGCAATAAAACAAACTTTTTTCCCCTCATGATAAGCCAGCCTACGGGTACAGTGTTTGGTGTAGAGTCAAGTTGAGCAGTGGAGCACAACATAAGTAGCTCAGAATAATACAAAGAAGAGAACATAATTTGATGAACATAAAAGGCATTAACTGCGTTTAGTAACACCTAAAACATACATGTTGATGTCATGGTGGGGTTCTCCTCAATCTTCCTAATTGTTTTCTTCTGCTCTTTCTGTAGATGTGCACACCAGCCAACACTCCCGCCACTCCACCCAATTTTCCAGATGCCCTAGCCATGTTTTCTCGGTTGAAGGCCTCCGAGAGCCTGAGTGGCAACAGCCCGATTGGATCCATGGCTACTTCACCACCACTTCCTCCTCACCACCATGGAACCTTCAGCTCTGCTTGGCCTATGATCCCACCTTCCGGCCAACACCATCAACAAAACATGTGGACTCACAACCCGCCTCCTCCAGCTCCCGCAGGCCATGCTACTAATGGCGATAGTGAGCCAAAGGCTGCCATGGAGGCTGAAAGATGAGGCACAGGCCGAAGATGTTAGCTTTGTGTTGGTGTCCTTATCACCCCTTCCCCTACCAGGAGCGAAAAATGGAATTACCCTGAGAGCAGACCATCCGATGTGACGTGTGGAGCCGCACCTGGACTACAGTGCGTGCCGTTGTGTGATGTACGCGTTTAGCAGTTTCCGGAACACAAAACAAGCCTTTAAAAAAGGAAAGTAAAAACAGGTCTGACAGATCTCCCCAGAAGGTGCCTGTGCTCAAGCTAACCGCCTGTGCTGGCTCTTCAGCTCTGTGATTAGAAATGGTAACTACGTTTTTGTAATTTTCAGATGAGAGCGCTTTTCACTTCCTGCAACCTCGACGTCATGGTCAAGACAGCACTGCAACCTAGGCATAAGGAAATTGAGTCTGGGTGTTTGTTTTGTGCTCTCAACTGTTATGAGCTATTGCAATGCTTAGGAAGCGCCAACACCACCAGACTCAACTAATCGGGCACTAGAATGTTGCAGGCGGGATGGAGTGATGAATCAAGTTCAAGAAAATAAACTGTTATATGATATTGGATTTTTATCTTTTAACTGATTTGCTATTTTAACGTTGAAACCAGGGATAATTGTTATTGGGGGTTAAGACTGCAGATTTGAACGTAACCCCAAAACACCCCAACGAAATCAAGTACAATTTAATCATCAGGTATACAGTATGGTGTAATTTCTGCCTCGGCAAAGTACCTCAGTCCCTCGCTACATCACAGTGAACAGGAGCATCGTGTTTAACCTGTTTTTGTTTGTTTCTTTGTTTAGAGAGAATGAAATAATGGAGTGGACAAAATCTTGTGCCGTTCGCATGATGACACCTTCTTAAGTAAATTAAAACCAATACTAACGTGCATGAAAAGCCTGCTGTTTCTTGATTGAATACCAATTGATTAGCACTATGATTCAATTTTTTTTTGCAAACATATTTTATTGATTTTCATCGCAGCAAGCAAATATCCATTGTCACAATAATCAAACTTCCCTCTCCCCCATCAAAGTATTAACTATATGCACAGGTATGCGTCCACTCTCCGAATTAATAGTGTTCCTGTCCTATGTTCCCCATGAGCAATTCGGAATCGTGGCATAATATTCATCAATTTACATTGCAAACAACCGACATTAATAATCTGTTCCATCATATTACTCAAACCCCTAAAGAGCCCCCCGCATCCCCCTAGCCCCCCCTCCCTCCCACTGGTGTGTTCTAAATATGTACAACAATTCAGTATATAGAGCTTGTGTTTACAATCATTCAGGATGCACGTTATTGTAACGGGTGTTCCAGTATCCCGACTCGCCACAACTCACTAGTCCTCAACGTCCTCGGTCGATTGGGTTATCAGCTTCTGAACCAGTTCCTCCCATGCCCTTGCTGTATCTAGTGCCTTCTCATTGTTCTGGCGTCTCTCCTGCCGAATTCGAATGGCACCCTCTCCACTAGCCCACTTGATCAGCTCAGCTCTCCATTTTTTATTTACTGCTGGGACCTTCTGTCGCCTTCCAGCGCATCGTAATTTCCCTTTTCGCCAGTACTAGGCCCATATGTATAAACGTACTTGTCACCTTCGTCTTGGAGGTATGAGGGAACCAGTACAATATACGTGTCGCCATGTAAAAGGTCAACTGGCGTCCCGTAATCAAGGTTAGTAGTCCCCCCCCCCCACCTCCTCCCAATAGTTCCCTAACTTCGGGCACCCCCACAACATATGGTCTAACTCTGCGCCTATTCGCAGCACTATGATTCAAGTGCTGCTGTGCAAAGTTGGGCATAGTTTTGCTGTCCTGAATTGTTTCCGTGCATTTCCTGAAGTTGAAAAGGGTTGTCCATCCGACGGGAGTGAAGCTGTGAAGACTAAGAACCTGGTCAAGGTAGACTTTCTGAAAAAGACTAAGGGGCCTATTCACAAACTCCATTTTGTAGCACATGAAGTAGTATTGATGTACTACAAAGGGATATTCACGAACCTACTGGCAGAGTCCTCCACCTCAGCTCTCTCTATCTCTCTATCTTTTCTATGTGGAGGGAGATCTCTGCACATGTGAGTATGTGATTTAGCTGTAAATGTGGGAGCGATCATTGGAAGTGGTACGAAAGTGGGTAATATCTTCTCTTAAAATGGAGGGGTTTACAGTGAGGCATGTGACTACAAATACCCATTCGCAAAATAAAGAGACCATTGGTATTCACAAACTATACTGAAAATGTTACAACCTTAAAGGTAACAAAGGAATTGTAACTTTCCTCCAGCCTAGTCTTGAAGTAAATCGTACACCACACATTGCCACTCAGTTACCTAAACACTTACTACCTTAGAAAATAATGGAGGCAATGAATTAAAATAACACCCATAGGAAATAATGTTTACAAGGATCAAATTTAGACTGTTAAATTAAATATATGTGTGTTTATGTAAGTATAAAAAATAATACACGTTAATAATCAAATCATTTTATCTTAAGATGTAATGGTTGACTTATTTTAAAAATTCAGCATTTGGAAACTTATATTAAAAATACAAAAAATAACATTTTAGGTAAGCATAGATTAATTATACGGACTAAAAATAAAAACGCTAATGAGGGTGTTTTTTTTATTTTGTTTAGCAATTAATATAGAATATACTAATGTAAAGGATTTAATCAGCCTTTATTTTGAAAAGTTAATATGCTGTAACACTTAGTTTTGTAAGTTGTAGGTTAACTCCTCCTGTGCTCATGACGAGCTCAGCTCGTCATGAGCCACGGCGCTCCGGTGCTCATGACGAGCTGAGCTCGTCATGACCGTGCCCGTTTGATGGAACGCTCGCACCTTGGGCTGATTCCCCGGCTGTGCTAAGCGTTCCATTAAAACTGGCGCGGTCATGACGAGCTCAGCGCCGTGGATCATGGCGAGCTGAGCTAGTCATGAGCACCGGGGTGCTGTGCGCCCCCCCCCCCCCCCAGCACAGCAGGGGGAAACACCCCCGCAGTGAAGGGGTTAAAACTTTGTTAGTTAACATTTATATTTACAAGAAAATGTGTGTGTGTGTATATATATATATATATATATATGCATGTGTGTGTATATGTGTATATATATGTATATGTGTATATATATATATAGATAGATAGATAGATAGATAGATAGATAGATAGATAGATAGATCGATATATATATTTTTTTATTCATGTGTTATTCATTTTTCCCTATAGTTTCCCACAAGGAGATCACCACTGCCATCTCCGGAAATGAGGGAGTGGAGACATTTCAGTGTAAATCCACACCCTGAAATGGTCGTTAGCACATAGGTGTAGATTCATGCCTGGGTACACAAGTTAATTTACATGTGTAAAATCACCGTTCGGAATAGACCCCAAACTGAACAGACCTTGGAGACAGAGGCTGTGGTATCGTTCCTAGGTAGTTGCAAGGGATGCCACAGATGCACTTAGTCACTGTGGCACAGGCTGAACAAATCTACATCTTCTACATGGCTGCCCTTTTGGCCAAGCTGACGTTGCTCAGATCTGATCCTTTCCATGGCCCTTCCCTCTAGTCTTAAGCAGGGCTTATCATTTGAGGTAATGCTCACTTGTGCCACAGGTGTGTTTCCCCTCTGACGGGCAAGGCTCTTCTTTTGATGCTACTCTGACTCGGGCCATGCATGTGTTCTCCCTCTGAAATTCATTGCTGGTTGTATGTTCATCCCTTATAAAGGGCTTGCAGAGTCCATTGGCCGAGATAATTCTGTAACCCATGCAGTCGTGGGACTCTCTTATTAATACTGGTAGTGTTGGTTAGGGCTGTTGTCCGATATCTAAACGTTATTCTGCTAAAACAGGAATGCTTTGATTTGGTAGTGTTTTGATTCACCATTTGATGTTTGTAGTGTTATTCATCCCGATATTTGAAGCAGCATTAACTTTGCAGTTTTGCTCCTAAGACCCTGTTATTTTTTTGCCAAAAGTGCTGAGTTACTTGGGAAGAAATATTGCTGTTTTTCACAGTTTTTTTTCCATAAGTTAACCTTCCTTAATGAGAATACCACTTCTCCTGAATGAATGGCTTAATTACTTTCTGGTGATGCTCATTAAACTGAGTTCTCCTTTTGAAAAGGTAACGGTGACCCACCCCGAGAGTGAGGCAACATGTTATCTAAAATACATTTTTATAGTATAACTTTTTTATATCCCCCAGGATAGGAAATATGTTTGCTCCTCCTTCCACAGCTCTCATGTGCGCAGCCCACTTGATAATGCATGAGAGTAGTGTAGGAGTAAGACAGTGAATAGTACTCGCTAGGTCTAATCAAGGTTATTCAGAAATCAGTTTTGGCTGGGCCAGTTCGTATATCTTCTCCAGTGTATTGTAGAATTCCTATAGCACTTTCCTATTTCTTGGTAAGCCCCCAGATGCTCTCTTGAATGTTCACTAAGTGACTACCACATCAGTAGTGCACGAATGGTAGAAGAGTGTTTGTAATAGATATATTATTGTTTTTGTGTCTTGTCTGAGGCTAAGTGTGTGTACCCCACACTTTGTGTCCCGGCATGAACCTACAGCTTACATTTGTGGGCGTAAGGAAGGAAGTACACAGATAAAATCAAAGCAGCACATACAAACTGTTCAAGAATTGTGACATGGGTTCAGTTGTGTCTGGTATTTGGGAAAAGCGCCAACATGTAGCGTGCATGAATGGAAGAAGGGTGTGGGCAGCAGCGACATCTGTTGGTGCTAACTTTTGTTGACATATTGAGGCCTGAAGGATATGCTCAATGATAGGTAAGCTAGCATGGTGGACAAAAGAATGCTATCTTGCGCGATTGCCAGTGGTTTCACTATTGCAAGCATTCCTCGCATCACATTTTGTGTTTGATGTAATGCACTCATTGGGAACGGTATGCCCAGACTTAAGTTCCGTGCTCACTTTGCAAATGGAACCAAGATGCACCACACTGAAGGGCCCCAATCTGGGTGAAACCAGTCTTGGGGTGCTTGTATTCCAGTTCATGGAGGACCTTCTCTGGCGGTTCGGGCTGGACTGTCCCTATTGGTGCAGGGCCGTGACTGATTTGCCTATGGCTGAATCCAAACTGCGGTGGCATGGTGGCCAAAAAGATAATAGGTTGGAATGGTACTGCGAGTGATTGCTAGTGGTTAAAAGTATTGCAGCCATCACCTATTGTGTGTTTGATGTAATGCCCTGAGTCTCCAAGGGTATGTCCAAACGCAAGTCCTGTGCTCATTAGGCCACTTGAGTCTAGCTACCCCTGACTGGAATGCTACCCCAAGCGATTGCCAGTGAGTGTCTAGATGTTTTGTAAGTATTCCTCCCATCGCCATTTGTATGTTTGAGACTTTGTGCAGTAGCATGTTTTCATCGAGAATGCAAAGGAGTTTAACCCGTTAAGTGCGTGTGTCGGCCAACGGCTGCTGCGAGCACTACCTCGGTAGTGCTGCGCATGTCCGTTGGCCGACGCGGCCCCGCCCCGCAATAGAACGCCCGCACCGCAGCGGATTTTACGCCGCAGTTAACGGGTTAATAATGGGTACTGTAGGCAGCATATGCAAACTGTCAACAATTTTGGGGTAAAATGTATTTGAGTGTAGTACATGTGATGTACCTAGTCTTTATTTCGCTCCTGAATTGTCAATTATTGATGACCCTTTTCCTCCTTCGGGATGTATTGTTCAGTTTGTACGCCTGTACAGAGAAGGGGCCTCCACCAAGCTAGGTTTGTTGGTAAATGGGTATTGTCAGAAAAGGAGCCACGCTTAATCTAATGTTTTTCCTTTGGTTGTGTTACCAGAGTTTGGATCGTAAGAAAGGGCCCCATCCTATGGATGGATGAAAGATCTTTATCTAGCCATTGGTAACCAGTCAAGCGCTTTGAGAGCTGGAGAAATGTATTCTCCTCTTAACTGATGAGTTTTCCTGGCTGCTGCATTCTGATTTATTGTAGTTTGCCAATTCGTTTTCTAAGAATTCCAATGTAGAGCCCATTTGTATAGTCTGAGTGATATAACTAGGTCTAAAGATGCCTGCAACGTGTGTGAGGGAAGTCAAAGAAGATTTATTTTAAGTATTATGATCATGTAGAGAGGGTCATTAGTACACTTGTTGTTTTGGAATTTATGTGATAGTTTAACATTCATGATTGCATATGTTTTTTTTTTTTTTTTTTTTTATCTTCTTGATGTTCTTGGTAGCTGGCAACTTTTTAGGTGCCAGGAAGATATAGAGTTCCGATTTCGCCAGGATCATCAGGTAAATATTTTAGCTTTGTCTTTTAACCTCATGGCTGCTGGCGACGGCCAACGGCCGTAGCGTGCACTACCTTTGGAGTGCTGCGCACATCCGTTGGCCGTCGCGGCCCAGCCCGCGCAATAGAACGTTCCTCACTAGCGCGGAACGTTCGGCGCAGTTAAGATGTTAATGGAAAGCTATTGGTGGTGCATAATTGGAATGTTGTGTGAAATCTAGTTCTAGCAGTGGCAAAGGTTTATTTTTATAAGATTACTCTGGTCGATGTTGCCGTTTGGATGTTAGACAACATTTTGGGGCTATAGACGAGCGGTTGCTTTGCCTTTTTCTTCACTGGTTGTGAAGTGTTCCAGGTTCATAGCTCTGTAGTTTGGTCCAGGGATTGCTCAGTGTGCAGCGCAGACCAGTGTGACAGGTAAAGTATTTGACATGGTCCAGTGTTAAACATATCATGCTGCTGTAGGATGCCAAGGTGACATTTTACAGTGCTAGGAAGGGAGGCAGATATATGGTTACCAAGAACATTCTTAGAGGATTGGTTAGTGAGATTAGAAAATAAGGAAGGGATCCAAGGTAGGTAACAAGGTGTTTGGGCAGTAAGAAGCGTAAAGGAAGAAATTAAGCTGGATTTAAATTAAGTGTCTTTGGTGTAGTTGGGAGTTGACTAGTTAGTTTTGTCTTTTATTGTTCCAGTTATAAGTGTCATGTGACAAACACTATTATTAGTGGTGTGAGCCAGCGGTGATGGCCAGTAATTTTCTGTGTGCTTCTGAGATACAATTAAAACAAAAGTGCTTCATAGTTGAGGGTAAAAGTTTGATGATTAAGCTGTAGAGCAATGTTAGAAATGGGGTTTCTGGTTGGCTAGGGTATGCACCTAAGCCAGGTGGAACCCACCACTCTAGTCAGGAAAAGTCAGTTGCCCACCAAAGATAACGTTGCTCACCTTTTGGTAGCTTGCCCATAGCAGGCAGGCTTATCATCAGAGGCAATGTGTAAAGCATTTGTGCAACACACTCACACAGTAACTCAATGAATACACCACAGAAAGACTCCCTACAGGATTATGTAAAAATATATTTATATATTATAGTTCCAACAAGACCAACAAGCATTTGCAATGCAATAGGTCTCGCATTAATTAAATTTGAGCAATTGGCATTGCTAAATATTGCAACACCAATTGCAACAAAAGTCTATAAATTGTAGGCCAAAAAATGTGTATTTATTTGTGTAGCAATGGTGGCATGCTGCGCTTTAGATGAATATGTTTAAAAGTAAAGTGCGCCATACTGCGATTGCTACAATAGTTAATTGTAGATGCGTTAACAATTGATGTGTGCACTGAAGGCTGCTGGTGTGTGTGCCTGTAGAAATTGTGCACTGCCGGCTGGTGGTGTGTGTGCCTGGTGGAAGTATGCACTGCCGGCTGGTGGTGTGTGTGCCTGGTGGAAGCATGCACTGACGGCTGGTGGTGTGTGCCTGGTGAAAGCGTGCTCTGACGGCTGGTGGTGTGTGTGCCTGGTGAAAGCGTGCTCTGACGGCTGGTGGTGTGTGCCTGGTGAAAGTGTGCACTGATGGCTGGTGGTGTGTTTGTGCCTGGTGAAAGCGTGCACTGACGGCTGGTGGTGTGTGTGTGCCTGGTGAAAGCGCGCACTGACGGCTGGTGGTGTGTGTGCCTGGTAAAAGCGTGCACTGACGGCTGGTGGTGTTTGTGCCCGGTGAAAGCGTGCACTGATGGCTGGTGGTGTTTGTGCCCGGTGAAAGCGTGCACTGATGGCTGTTGGTTTGTGTGCCCAGTGAAAGCGTGCACTGACTGTGTATTTGGTTGTGTGTGTGTGGTTGTGTGTGTGTGGTTGTGTGTGTGTGTGGTTGTGTGTGTGTGGTTGGGTGTGTTTGTGTGTGTGTTTGTGTGTGTGTGGTTGTGTGTGTGTGTGGTTGGGTGTGTTTGTGTGTGTGGTTGTGTGTGGTTGTGGTTTAATTTTGTTTGCGCGCCCCTGCGCCCACCCCCTCCCCGTAGATGCAATCCGCCACTGTGTGTGATTTTAAATCATAGCAGTTTTTTATTTTCACATTCTCGCTCTTTCTTCTGTTACCATCTGTTTGATGTGAACCATTTAGCATGATATGAGGACACGAATGTAGGGAAGACAACACAGGCTGAGAAATAATAGCAGTTATAGTTTGGGCTCTGTTCAAAGGACTAACTCGTCTGATAACATAAAAAAGGATTACTTTAAAAATGGTTCCTGGTACAGTTGCCATGTGGGCCCACGGCATCAGGACACCATGTTCCCAGCCTCGGGCTTTCATTTGACATTCTATGCTACGCAGGAGTTGTAAGCCTGGTATACTTACATCTGAGCCAATTTTACTGATACACACTGGATTACAATGATGTGTAAGTGATAAGGCCTGAACTGTATATATGACGTCATAACATGGAGCCAGTTTGTAACTCTGCCTCAGTGACATGGAAACATTTGTTCACCCTAAACAGAGTGTAAAAAAATCAAACTCCTATTTTCCAGTCAAACACGTGAGCAGTTCATCCAGTCCATGTTTTCCCCTTGGATTGTGGGGTTTGTAAAAGTGATAGCATGGACTACAAATCCCAGAATGTGAAGAAAAAAAACACTGGGCTGGGTGAGCTACTCGCTTATGGAACTGAGAAAACCTGAGAGCTCTGCAGATGCAGAACCGCAGTGAGCCGGGATTGGAGGTTGAGGGGATCAGGGGGCCTGAGCCCTTCACCCACGTGTGCGTTGTTGAGTTCCACTCTGGTGCGCGGCAGTTAGGCCTGTCATCACCTTCGCGTCCCCAAAGTGCAGTCACTGGAATAAAATGGGAAATGGCCACCAAAGGCAATTAGGGCTCCCCGAGGAAGGCGCCTGCTGGCGGAATCCTAATCCGTAATACGCCGTCTCTCTCTAGGAGAGAGCTTGGCACCTGCAGGCTACCAATTTCCAGTGCATAGAGTAATAAGCATCAGCTGGTGCCACTGAGAGCAGGGGTGCTGCCGCTTAGACCTCCCACTAGGGTCAAATTAAACACATAATACATTTGTCCTCATGACATCATTATTGACTATCACAATGTCAGTCAAACATGAACTTGGTGGGAACGTGACAATATAAAATAATTAATGAATTTGAGGGAACGCGTGAACAGATACCAGCTATCAAATCAAAAATAAATATATAAATATTAAAGGATTTATGAAGTCACAGGCAGGCGCCCAGACTAACAGTGTGTTTCAATAAAAGAGCCTGCGGCATGCTGAATTAGTTTCTATAGGTGGTCTTCCTAATAATAGCTGACTAGCATCCTCCCGCCATCCCCGCCTAAAGCCAGAAGCCCCTCTTCATAAGGAAGTGGTGACAAATGGTTGGGCGTCAGTGCGTGATAATGCGACCCCAGCGGGAGCTTAATGGTCCGCAGTGAGGTGAGCGTTGCCGAGCTTCACCTGGGGAGCTCCTCTGGGGGACGTGGGAGGGAAGAAAGGAGCGCACGCAAAAGGAGAACGGCAGACAGTTGTCTACGAGAAGAAAACCGGGAGAAGAGTGAATGATAGAGGCCAGAGGAAAACAGGAAAACTGGGAGGGGGCGGCGAGGGGGTGTCGGGCGCAGGCGAGAGTGTCTGGTAAAAACAGGCATGCAGGGAAGTGGATAGAGGGAAAGTGGGCATAGAACGGGAGTGAAGTAATGAGCAAAGTGGGAAAATGTGTATGCAAAGAGGTGTGGGGGAAATAGAGAAGAAAAGGTAAAGCGATTGGATTGAGTCAGTAAGCAGAAACAAAGAGAGAATGAGTGATGAATTAAGTGACAGAAATGTGTGAAGAAAAGATAGAGCACGAACAGAAGTGGGGGAGAGAAGGTAGAAGGAAGAAAGATGTGGGAATAGGCGAGAGAAACGAGGAGCTAAGGAAACAGGAGTAAAGGGAGGCAAATGTGTGGGGAGATGAGGAAAGCAGACGTGGAAAATGTTGGAGAAAAGAAAGGTACAGGAGATGGGCATCGGATGGCAAATGGTGAGCGATTTCGCGGCCGCTTTGATGTTCTCAGTGGCCGCGTGGCTCACTGAGAACATCAAAGCGGCCGCTAAAAGTCCTCCCAAAGACTGCAGGCGGACAAATGGTGCGCGTGCCCGGCGCACATGCACTGTACCCGATCCGCCTTGAGACGTTGGGAGCACTTTTGAAAGCCCCACTAAATATCTCCCCAAAGCATCGCTAACGCGATGGCTTAGGCGAGACCTAAAAACTACATGAATCATGAATATTTCAAATATTCAGATTGTACTCATTATCCTGATCTCTACAAGACTAAAACAACATAGATCATAAATACTTTGCAGGTAATACTTTGCAGGTAATGCAGACTTGTTTAGAGACTAAAACATTAATCACGACATAACCCCCCCCCCCCCCCCAAAAAAAAAACATAGGGCACAGTGCATCTGCCCTCCTATTAGACTGGTTACAGTACATTTTGTGAGCTTTGCTAAAACTGGTGCATTCATGAACAAAATTTAGGGCACAGAGCACCTCCTGCATGTGATATGGAGACGGGCAGAGTCCTGCCCGTCTGCGCCCGTCCGCGTCTCGGAGGCGTGTGAGGCAGGACTCTGGCACCCAGGGTAAGTAAGTAGGGATGATCACCTACAGTGCTGCCGCGTTATTCGCCCTTCGCCCTGCTGGGCTAGATTGTAAATCCTTATTTCCTGGCGGTCGTCAATTGGGCAAGGGTTGTTCTGTGTGCGCATGGCGTCCTGTCTCATTACCACCCCGTACCATGTCTGCTCCCTCCTCAGAATGTCACTGCGCGTTGCTGAATACGAGATCCCTGGCGCGTCATTCGGCGGAGATCTGGGACCTCCTAGCATCTTCTAAAATCTCCTGCCTTTTTTTGACAGAGACGTGGCTGGGGGTGGGTTCTGAACCTGACATCGCTAGTGCCCTTCCCCCCAATTATACCATTCTGAGGAGGGACAGAACGGGAGGCCGAGGGGGTGGAGTGGCCTTAGTTGTCGATAAGTCCTTGGAATGCTCTTCTTTCCCTGTGGAGAACATCATTGGATGTGAGGCCCTTGGTTTTATTCTCCAGCTGTCAGCGTCACACACCTGCACTGGGATTCTGGTCTATAGACCTCCAGGTCCTATTGGCTCGTTTTTTGAGGACCTGCAGGCGGCGCTGTCAGTACCTTGCATGCGCTCGGCGCACTGTGTGCTGTTGGGCGACTTAAATGTGCACATGGACTCAACAACTGATGCTGAAGCGTCTAAACTACGGGATATCACCGGGATGTTTGGGCTTGCCCCTTTCATTGATAGGCCCACTCACGTCAAGGGTCATACGCTTGACTTAATTTTTTCCACAGTGCCGATTAAAGCGTCCCCCCCTCTTCCGGTTCTGTGGACTGATCACTTTTTAATAAACTTTGTTGTGCTGTCTGAGTGTCAGACTAGCTATAGAGCTTCTAGGGATGGGACTCGCCTATCAAGAGCGTTCCACCTGGTGACAGCTGATATGCTCGCTGACGCTCTATGTTTACATCCTTGTACCTTGACAGGGAACTTAGAAGTTGACCTGTCGGTAGTCCAAGACTGGCTTCAGGCAAGATTCGAGGAGCTTGCCCCTCGGAAGCCAGCCAGGATAGCTCCCTGCCAGGACTCAGCTCCTTGGTTTACCTCCATTTTGTGGAAATTGCGCCAAGACTGCAAAAAGGCGGAAAGACTCTGGCGGCGCAAGTACGACCCTGAGGAGAAAGTGAGGTACAAGGGTGTTATAAAATTATATCATAAACAGATTGCCGAAACAAAAAAGATCTACTATGAGCGTAGAATTGATCAAGCTGACAATACGAGCAGGGAATTGTTTCGTATTGTGAAGGAATTCGTGGATCCTGCTGCTGGCGCCCGTGTACACTCTCATACTGAGGAGTGGATCAGGCAGCTTGCAGACTTTTTTGCTGCTAAGATCTTAATGATCCAGGATTCCTTCGGCGGGGTAGGGCCTCTGAAAGCTGTCGTGGCCTCGGGGAGCGATCAAAAGCTTTTGTCATCTGCTGAAGCAGAGGCCGGGCCTACTCTAGCGGTGTTCTCTCCCCTGTCTTGTGAAACCTCACTTGAGTTGCTTTCCCGTTTGAAATCTGGATCCCCCCTGGATGCTTGTCCGGCTAAATGCCTGAGCAATGTGGCTTCAGCTGTAAACATCTTGCTGAACCCCTTGCTTAACATGTCTTTGAGCTCCGGAGTGGTCCCTAGAGAGTGGAAGCATGCTCTCATTCTTCCGTTGATCAAAAAACCTCTCCTTGACCCCCTGCAGCCGGCCAACTATAGACCGATCTCTCTCCTCCCTGCTCTGGCGAAGGTCGCGGAGAAGCATGTTCAGCATACTCTTACCACCTTCATTGAGAATAACAATCTGCTGCATGACTCCCAATCTGGATTCCGTGCCAATTATAGCACGGAGACAGCTCTTGTGGAGGTGACCGACGCCATCAGGGAGGTGCTTGACCTTGGGGGAAAGGCTATGTTGGTCTTACTGGATTTGTCGGCGGCTTTCGACACCGTCCCACACGCAGGTCTCCTTTTAAGACTCAGGGAGATAGGACTGCGGGGGACGGTGTTGGATTGGTTTCAATCCTTCTTAACCGACCGTCGACAGGTGATCTGGGCTCCTCCGTTTTCCGCGGAAATGCCTTCGCTAGAGGTGGGGGTGCCTCAAGGATCGATCTTGAGCCCCACCATCTTTAACATTTACATGGCCCCTCTGGCGAAGGTCGCGGAAGCTTTCGGAGCCCGGGTCATCTCATACGCTGACGACACCCAGCTCCTGTTTACCTGCAGTAAGGGAGAGGATTTTGACGGCGGCAGAATCAAAGACTGTCTTAGTGCAGTCTTTGCTTGGTTTCAGCATCAGAGCTTGAAATGCAACTCGGACAAATCCGAGCTGCTCTTTTTTGGCTGTGCCCCGGACCCTGGTTGGAAGTCGTGGTGGCCCCCGGGCATGTTCCCCCCTGAGAAACCCTCCTCCCAAGTAAAAAATCTGGGAGTCGTGTTTGACGACGATCTTTTCGTCCACATATCACGAGTTTAGCAGGGAAATGCTTCGGCATCCTCAGGATGGTGAGGAAATTCCTCCCACTGCTCTCCCTAC
The DNA here is from genome assembly GCF_964261635.1 of Lissotriton helveticus. Taxonomy (NCBI): domain Eukaryota; kingdom Metazoa; phylum Chordata; class Amphibia; order Caudata; family Salamandridae; genus Lissotriton; species Lissotriton helveticus. Next base: position 527,218,987 of record NC_136071.1, read on the forward strand.
AGTATCGCAAGAACATTGTTCAAGCACTTGTGGGATCGCGCTTAGACTATGCTAACGCACTTTTTGCTGGACTGCCTAAATACCTTGTGTCCAGATTGCAGATGGTCCAAAATTCAGCGGCCAGGGCAATTTTTGGCCTCCCGCGGAGAGTCAGCGCCTCTCTGTTGCGCGGCAGGTTGCACTGGCTACCACTGCTGTGTAGAATTAGGTTTAAAATCCTTACGTTGGCGTTTAAAGCCCTCCATCTGACGGGTCCAGCCTACCTCAGGAAGCGTATTGCCTTCTATGTTCCTCGGAGGAAGCTGAGATCTGCGGATTTGGCTAAGGTGGAGGTGCCAGCGATCAAACGAGTGCGGATGGGCGGTCGATCTTTTCAGTTCATGGCAGCCCGTTTTTGGAATGAGCTCCCTCTTTCACTTCGCAAGGCCAATAACCTTCTGGCCTTTAGGAAGGAACTGAAGACCGTCCTTTTCTCTGCACAATTGGTGCGCCTATAGTGTTCCGCTTCTGGGTTTTCTTGGTTATGTCAGGCCTCTTTGCTAAAGGGCCGGGATACCCTCTTTGGGTAGCCGTGCGCTCAAAAAGTGTGGTTTTAACATAACATAACATATGGTAATCTGCTCGAATCCCTCAAGCAGTTCTGCCTCTGAATATGGCCCTGAGCTATTCTCTGGTCATCTCCAGAGGTTTCTCCCACTACCGGAGTAGAACCAGTGCCTCCACGGTCCTTTCCCAAAAGGAGAAGGGGAGGCACAAACTTCAGGAGTATGCGGGGAGACCTCATTCAGCCCCTCACATTCAGAATACCAACACAGTTGCCACCGGGCACACAGTGCAGCTGCCAAAACACACCTCCTTTCAGCCCAAGCGCCTCGGAGGTCTCTTCTATCCTGGGCATCACTATCGGCCTAGAAAGGAGTCTCCTCGGCGGCCTTCTGACCGGGAACTCCTCTGTCAGAATCAGGTGTACGTTATGAGTTCGCTGGCTCGAGGGACAGGCTGATTTCCCTGGGCTATGCGTCGCCAGGCATGTGGTGCTTTTCTCGCACAGAAAGCCTTTTGTGAGGGCACTGGCAGCAGGGAGGCTTCTCAGGCCAGCCTCACGCCATTCTGCCTCCACATAGGGGGAGAGGCTCCGGTTCTTGATGGAGTATCCAGTAAGTGCTTGTTAGCAACACTTGACCAAGCGTCCACACAAAACTAACAGCTCCACAAGCGCTGTATGGAAATGAAGTGCTTGCCACTAGTAAACGTGCAGGACAAGTAACTGTAGCAGGCCTCAAAAAGTCATATAAATGTTACAAGACCTGCAGGTCCAGTGACTTAAATCTACTCGACCTATTTGTAATGCTCTTGACCCATACTCTGGTTGCAAATGATGCAATCGAGGGCAAATAATGTATTTCATTGAGCTGCCATTTTCTTCATTATCACATATGCAAGCACCTTCAAATATGCAAATTCTGCATGTCTGCTGTACAAAAAACAATTTTGTTCGATTTAATAGACAACACTTTTCTTTCATATATAGAATACAAATCTAGCCACATATAGGAGATACATGACCCCTGATTTGCCTCTTAGTTCATTAACAGCATTTCCATCAGGGCGGGGGTAGGAATGTTTCTCAAATCATGTTTAAAATCTTTTAATAAATACATAACTAAAGCCTGCAGTGGTAGCACATTGCCATTTGTAATCCGCAGAGTTTACGCTGAAATGGCCACAGACTTTCCCACTGACATACGGCTTTACTGATAAAACTATATAGTGTACAAACAATGTTTCTGCAAATAGTCATTAGCACATCACCAAGTAAAGTGTACTGGTTTGTTTTGCTCCTATTAAACTTTGTTTGTTTCACACTTCTCAATTATAAAAAATGTGCTTTCGTAATTCCGGATATATGTTGAAATATTGAAATATTAATTTACAGGCTTTTTATTTAAATGTTATGTGTTAGAGAAAAATAACTGACCTCTTCAGACAGGTCACATCACAAAAATCTCCAACTCTAGTAAGAGAGAGAAAAATAAACCTCATTTTCCAAGCAGCAACTAGTTAAAAGTGGAGTAGTGTGGCTCACTGGTTAGAGGCGGCAGGCCTGAGAGCAGAAGTCAGCCTGGGACCAGGGTTCAATTCCCGACGCGGCAGGGTCGTGGACCTTGGTCAGCGGACTCGATAATTCTCGCTTCGGTGCTTACTCTAATCAGGGGTTCCACTCGGCAACTCTGGGCATTAGCTTGCCTAATCTCCACAACGGCCCCACCAATTCTGGGGATGCCTGGCTCCACCTTGGGGACTCCCAGCAAGGGACCATCCCACAGGGAAAGCCAGGACGGGTTCCCCAGAGTTATACAGCGCCGGGACGCCCCGTTGCTGGGGCAGCTGTGCGCTTTACAAGTATACTACAAGTATACTACATACTACATTAAAAGACAAACTGACATTTGACCTCTGTCCTTGAACATACAGCAAATGTGTCAAGATAAAAGCAATATTTAATGGCATCTTTATTGCTTATTCGCTTTCTCAATTAACAGAACACCTGTTCCTTACCAGCCTAAGTTTACTCTTAGTAGGTACTAAAAATAGCTTGACCTGATGATATTTTACTATCAATTGTGAGTGGGCAAGTAGATTTTTCGAGGCCTGTATAGTCGGGGTTCCTTAATTAGCCCGCTGTTGCCTGACTCACAGGCGGCAGGGTCCCACGGCAGAGGGGCTGGATGGCAATCTTTTATGGCCCTGAGATTGCAAGAACAGGGGACAAGCTAACAAGCCCTTGGAGACCAGTTGGGGACACAAAGGCAGCAGGCAGTGTCAGGTACCCCACAAGACTCACCTGGGCTTGTGAAGTAATTCTGCAGAGACGACAGAAACCACCGTCCCTGATCCCAACCTACCCCCGCGGGGAGTAACACCCGACAAGGACAAGATGGATCCAGGGACGGGGGCCAAATAAGGAAGCGGAGTGGCCTTTGGTGGTAGGGACTTTGGGTAGGGTCGTGGCACAGCTGGGTAGGGTCTTGGCACAGCTGAGGGAACAAGACAAAGACCCAGTTAGACGAGGTACTACTCCTACGTCACAACACCCCACAAGACACATACAGGAGGGAGCCCCTGTCTCCGGTACTCACCAAGACACGCTGTTCGCATTGATCCAAGGAAGAGGCCACCAACGTAGCGTACAGAAGCTTAATGCCTCGGCGTGGAAATGGAAGAAGGCACTCCTGCTTATGAACCACCAAAGCACCAAACAACAAAAAAGAGGCGCTTCTGCGCGTAGGGGTACTAATAACTGGAACTCCAGGGTAAGCGCTATAGCCCTGTGCATGTATGTGTAACGCTCCTGCGCCACATGCATTAGCCCAACAGTGCTCCCTTTCGTGATACAAGTTGAAACTAGCAGAAGCGCTCCTGCGCCACTGCTACTAGAAAAGAAATCCAAGAAATAATGTCACTGCGCTCCTGCGCCACGACCAGAAGGGGAAATGCACGGTAATGAGCTGCCAAGGACAGAGTCAGTCCTGTCCCAACAAGGAATCCCAAGTGCTCACGGCGCGCAGCCCAAAAGTGCCAACAACAGCGCTCCTGCGCGGCTGTGGAAAGGAAAAAACAAACGGAACAATTGACGTCACGTAACGCGTGTAGACTCAGGGCAGCGTTACCGTGACTCAAAGAGCAGCGGACCTCTCAGGATACTCGAGGAGCTGAAAAAACGGTCCGCCGACGTCTGCTGGGCTCCGTGATGAATCCGAATCAGAAGCACCGAACCGGCGGTGCAACACGCATTTAAGCGTATTCCCCCGGAAGTGCTTGGTCAGAAGGAGGACTAGACCGGGACACCACTTCCGGACGGAAGTGAGTATTCCGATCCTGTATGTGTCACGTGGTGCCCGGAACGGCGGAAAAGCCGCCATATGACAGTACCCCCCCTTAAAAACAGAACCCCCACCCGGAAGTCAGAGAGGGGAAGCAGGGCGCGGGCTCAGGGGGTGGCTCAGATGGAAAGCACGGACCAGAACAGGGGCATGGCGGACATGAGACCGTGGTTCCCAGGACCGTTCCTCAGGACCGTAACCCTTCCAGTCAATCAGGTAGAACAACCTCCCCCTGGTACGGCGAGAACCCAGTATGGCTCGGACCTCATACTCCACATGGACCTCCACTACCACCGGAGAAGGAGGAGAGGGGATGGTGCAGTCTGGATGGACCGCACGCAGAAGAGAGACATGGAATACCGGGTGCATCTTCATGTGAGCCGGGAGCGACCGTCTCATGGCCACCTGGTTGATCACCTTCTCAATGGCAAAAGGAACCACGAACCGAGGCAGCAGCTTCTTGGGACCATGCACGTTGAGATGTCGAATGGAGTGCCACACCTTGTCGCCGATGCGATACTCTGGTTCTTTTTGCCTGTGAGCGTCCGCGTGTGCCTTGTAGGAGTCTTTAGCTTTGGCCAGCTCGAACCAGGCTTGTTGCCAGAGCTGACACAGTGACTTGTGATATGCCCGCACCGTGGGCAAAGGGCTATCCGCTGGAACGTTCCACTCCGATGTGCGGGGGTGTTTACCTTGTAGGCAGAAAAAGGGGGACATCCCTATGGCCGAATGCTTGCTGTTGTTGTAAGCGTACTCCGCCATCCACAGTACATCGGACCATTCCTTTTCGACCGTGAGCAACAAACAGCGCAGGTATTGCTCCATGGTGTGGTTGGTCCTTTCCGCTTGCCCGTCTGTCTGAGGGTGGTAGGCGGAAGAGAGACGAACGTCCATCTCCATGATTCTGCACACCGCTCTCCAGAAGCGGGACACGAATTGCGACCCCCGGTACGTTATCACCACCTCAGGAACGCCATGGAGGCGAACCACGTTGTTCACGAACACCAATGCCGGCTCTGCCGCGGTGGGTACTTTGGGCAGAGGCACGAAATGAGCCATATTGGTGAGGTGATCTACCACGGTGAGCACTGTGGTATGGCCGGTGTTGGTCAGTGGAAGCTCCACCACGAAATCCATGGATATGGTGTGCCAAGGATACGGTGGTACCGGGATGGGACGTAGATGGCCCACAGGGGTTTCTGACCTGTTCTTGCTTTGTAGACATATGGCACAACGGGAGACGTGGTTTCTTGTGTCGGTTTCTACTGTTGGCCACCAGAACCGTCTTTGTACCAGATCAAGCGTCTTGTGGTATCCCGGATGACGGGAGAGAACATGGTCATGACACATATGGATCACTCGTTGTTGAAAGGGCTCCCCAGGCAGGTACAACTTGTTTCCTTTGACCAGGTATCCGTTCTTACGAACCACGCCATTGTGTCCTTTCTCTAGGGCCGCTGGTTCTATTCCATCCGTGTCCTTACGTAGCTGGGTCATGAAGTCCGTGGAGGCCACTACTCCTTGGAAGTGTTCGTCCGAGATGACGGGAACTGGTTCAGTGTTTTCGGCGGCATCCTCGGACTCATCCAACCGTGAGAGAGCATCCGCCTTGGCGTTGTCCTTACCTGGTCGGTATGTGATAGTGAAATTGTATTCATTAAAGAACAGGGTCCATCGTAACTGTCGGGCGGTAAGGGCGCGTGCTGAGCGTAAGAACTGCAGGTTCCTATGATCCGTGTAAATGGTGACCATGTGTTTTGCGTCTTTCAGATAATGACGCCATTCTTCGAACGCCATCTTGATTGCCAGGAGCTCCCTATCCGACACCGTGTAGTTCTTTTCTGCAGGCTGTAGCTTCTTGGAGTAAAAGGCCACCGGATGTAGCTGTCCGGTGTTGGCATCCCTCTGCGATAACACGCCTCCCAAGGCGTCCTTAGAGGCGTCTGCCTCTACTATGAAAGGTTGATCGGCGTCTGGATGCATCAGCACGGGGCTGTGGTGAACCGCCTCTTTAGTTCCTGGAACGCATTGTCTGCTTTCTGGTCCCAACAAAAGCGCTGTCCTTTGCGCAATAAGCGCGAGATAGGTGCCACCATTCCGGAGAATCCAGAGATGAAACGGCGGTAGTAGTTGGCAAACCCCAAGAACCGCTGCACCCCTTTCACGGAGTCCGGAGCGGGCCAAAAAAGGATGGCCTCTACCTTCTTGTTGTCCATCTGTATCCCTGCTGGAGTGATGACATGCCCCAGGAACTCCACGGCGGTAACGTGGAAAACGCTTTTCTCCAGTTTTACGTATAGCCGGTGTTTACCCAGTTGTCGTAGAACCGAACGCACGTGTTGACGTGTTCGGTGATGGTTTGTGAGAAAATCAGGATATCGTCTATGTACACGATACAGAAGACGTCGAGGAACTCCCTCAATACCTCGTCGATGAAGTACTGGAACGCTGCGGTGGCATTGCAGAGGCCGAAAGGCATGACCGGGTACTCAAACAGGCCGTATTTGGCTCGGAAGGCGGTCTTCCATTCGTCACCCTTCCGGACCCTGACCAGATGGTAGGCACCCCGCAGATCCAGTTTGGTATAAACTGAGGCGTTCTTGACTTGGTCCAGGAGGTTGGAGATGAGCGGGAGCGGGTATCGGTTTTTGACCGTAATTGTGTTCATCGCCCTGAAGTCGATGCAAGTCCTCAGGTCCCCTTCCTTCTTCGACACAAAAAAAGGGGAGATGACACCGGGGACCTGGAATGGCGGATTAACCCATTGTCCAAGTACTCCTCCAGATAGGAACGTAGATGGACGTTCTCCTTTTCGGTAAGGGAATAGATCCTGCTACAGGGCAACGTAGAGCCGGGTATCAGATCAATCCGACAATCGAAGGAACGATGCGGTGGTAAGGTGTTGGCTCCCTTTTTATCGAACACTTCTGCCAGATCCTGATAGTCCTCTGGTACTTCGGCCTGAGATACCATTCCCATGCCTTGTCCTGGTAACGATTGAGCTTGTATGGAACGGATACCATGCATGTTGTCCTCTTCGTAGCAGGTGCTACAGCAGTGTTCGGAATCCAAACAGATAACCCGAGACACCCAGTCGACTCGGGGATTGTGGTTTACCAGCCATGGCAGTCCCAGGATGACTTTAAACTGAGGTGCGTCTATGACGTCAAAGCTGATTCCTTGCTTTAACCCGAGCAGCTGGTTGTCTGCGGCTTGTACAAACGTATGGCGAGCGAACATCCGTCGCATGGTCTCTTTGAACGTTGGCAAGTGGTTTAGCATGGGGTCGTCGTTTTCTACCAGCGAGATGGACCACTGCGCGGCGTCCCCGCCCATGTAGGACAGTATGAATGCCACCTTTGATGCATCGTCAGGGAAGGCAGCTGTTCTGGCCATGAAATGCAGATGGCATTGGTGGATAAAGACGCCATACTTGGTGCTGTCGCCATAGAAGTGTTCGGGTGGAGCCAGTTGCACCGGGTGAGGCGTGATGACCTGGATAGCCGTGTCCTGACCGGTGGCAGAGGAGGACCCTCCAAAGGAGAATGTAGGCGGTCTAAGCAACCCCTCTTGTCGGGCTCTGGGACTAGGAGTGGTTCCCCAAGGGTTGGTGAAGCCAGCCGCCACTTGGCCCTGTAGGGCCGTCATATCTTGGCGTAAGCTGAGGTTCTCTGCCTGCATGGCAGCCAGCAAGGCTGCTATGTCCTGCAGGGTTACCTCCGGTTCTCCCATGTCGTCTGGGCAGAATGTATGAACGTGGGCTTCTGATTCTGTCAGGTACCCCACAAGACTCACCTGGGCTTGTGAAGTAATTCTGCAGAGACGACAGAAACCACCGTCCCTGATCCCAACCTACCCCCGCGGGGAGTAACACCCGACAAGGACAAGATGGATCCAGGGACGGGGGCCAAATAAGGAAGCAGAGTGGCCTTTGGTGGTAGGGACTTTGGGTAGGGTCGTGGCACAGCTGGGTAGGGTCTTGGCACAGCTGAGGGAACAAGACAAAGACCCAGTTAGACGAGGTACTACTCCTACGTCACAACACCCCACAAGACACATACAGGAGGGAGCCCCTGTCTCCGGTACTCACCAAGACACGCTGTTCGCATTGATCCAAGAAAGAGGCCACCAACGTAGCGTCCAGGAGCTTGATGCCTCGGCGTGGAAATGGAAGAAGGCACTCCTGCTTATGAACCACCAAAGCACCAAACAACAAAAAAGAGGCGCTTCTGCGCGTAGGGGTACTAATAACTGGAACTCCAGGGTAAGCGCTATAGCGCGGCCCTGTGCATGTATGTGTAACTCTCCTGCACCACATGCATTAGCCTAACAGTGCTCCCTTTCGTGATACAAGTTGAAACTAGCAGAAGCGCTCCTGCGCCACTGCTACTAGAAAAGAAATCCAAGAAATAATGTCACTGCGCTCCTGCGCCACGACCAGAAGGGGAAATGCACGGTAATGAACTGCCAAGGACAGAGTCAGTCCTGTCCCAACAAGGAATCCCAAGTGCTCACGGCGCGCAGCCCAAAAGTGCCAACAACAGCGCTCCTGCGCGGCTGTGGAAAGGAAAGGAAAAAACAAACCGAACAATTGACGTCACGTAACGCGTGTAGACTCAGGGCAGCGTTACCGTGACTCAAAGAGCAGCGGACTTCTCAGGATACTCGAGGAGCTGAAAACCCGGTCCGCCGACGTGGGCTCCTTGATGAATCCGAATCAGAAGCACCGAACCGGCGGTGCAACACGCATTAAGCGTATTCCCCCGGAAGTGCTTGGTCAGAAGGAGGACTAGACCGGGACACCACTTCCGGCCAGAAGTGAGTATTCCGATCCTGTATGTGTCCCGTGGTGCCCGGAACGGCGGAAAAGCCGCCATATGACAGGCAGGCAGTCCAGCACATAGTCAGGTTTGCAAAGTGGCATTCCATCATGCAGCCCAGCAATCAGTAAGCAGCAGGCCAGCACACTAAAGCAGTTAGTTCAAGTAGTGGTTCCTCCTGGCAGCAAAGCAGTCCTCCTGGCAAAGTGCAGATTGTAGAGCCAGCAGCGTCTGGTTACATGTCCCACGCAGAGTCTAAAAACATGGGGTCAGAGCCACAGCACTTATAGTCCAAAATGTCTTTGATGAAGGGGTGACTTCAAAGAAATTCTCAGAAGTGCACAACAATCCCTTTTCAGCCCAGCCTTGGCTTCAGACTAACAGTAGGGGGTAAAGCAGCCCCTTTGTTTGAGGACAGGACACAACCTATTCAAAGTTAAGTGTGCACCACCTTTCCCAGCCCATGGGCACTATCAGTATGCAGATGAATGCAGCTGTATCCCCTGCCACACCCAGCCCATCCTGTGTTGTAGCCATCTAGAAAGCATGTACAAAGTGCAGCTGTCGCCCAGACGTGTATTGGAGTCAGAATCCAAAGCACGGAGAGTCATAAGCACAGAATGCCCACTTTCTAAAAGTTATTGGTCGGTTGGTGCACACCCTTATTTTGTTCAGCGGTCCACACAGGTTAATCAAAAAGTTTTTTAGGTTGGGTGCTCCTAGAGGTGGCGTGTCCGTCCTGGCACGTCAGTTTCATATAACAAGAAAGTGTTACCATCGACGGGATGATAACATCCCTGATCGTGGGCACACCTTTGCGTTCTTGAGAATCAAGACTCCTTGTTTATTTAATCAATATGAGGTTTATTTGAAGTTCATTGTAGATTTATCATCAATCCATAGAGTTATTTCCACTCATATCAAACTTATAACTGCTCCATTGTGCTCCAATGCATTTCGGGCTTGAGAGCCCTTCATCTGGGAGCTCTAAAATGTAAAACATAACTGTAAGCCACATGGCACCAACTTCATGGTATACTATATGTCAAAAGCATTTGTGTGTAACAACTGTCTAATAAAGAATTATCTAATAAAGAAAAACGTTTGAACAGTGCGGTGGAACGAGAGTGCACAGAGACCCTTTTGAAAGAAATGTTAACAACTGAAATATCGGGTGTGTACGGGCATACCATAGAAGTGTTTAAAAACGAGTGTCAACATGCAAACATTTACAGAATTCATCCGTATTAAAGCGAGGTTCAACATATGTGTCGTGATAGTTAGGAGTGCTCAGCATGTAAAATGGTGAAAGGCAATTTCATTAGTCAACCGGTGAAAATAACCTATCTAAATTAGATAGGGAGTGAGATCGGTATATCGTAATCAGAAATAAGGAGTTTAAAGGCTTACGATAAGTCGGTCTAGGCGTAGCATGAGCGTGTTCTATAAGAAAACACGAGAAGCTGTCAATGCCCACCAATAGTATGGGCTATAGAAAGTATTTCATATCAGTTCGGGAGGCAGAAAAGTATAATAACTTACTGAAAAAGTTGGGTCAACGGCGTGACAGTCTAGATGTGTATCAAGTGCAAAAACCATTGCACTCACAGGACTTTGTATCAGACACAATGTACCCCACTGGAGGTATCTTCAGATAAAGCATGAAAATTCAAGACGGTCATTTAATCCAAACGGCTTCATAGTTTGTAATTTAAAAATCCATGCCATTTCTCGCTGTAACAGGTGCTTATTATTGTCCATATTTTCTCGTTTTTTGACAGTTTCCAAGATCATGAATTTCAATTGTGAAATGTTATGAAGGTCCTCATTAAAGTGATTCGCAATGTTGGATTTTGCGTTTTTGGTACGTATATTTGACTTGTGTTCATTTATGCGAGTCTTAATCTTCCGCTCAGTCTTACCGATGTAAGGCTTACCACATGGGCATTTTATGAGATACACCACATTTGAAGTATCACATGTGGCGTTGACTTGCAACTTGATGTTGTAACCCTTCATTGGGTGGGTGACTGTATTACCGCTGATAATGTTGTGGCAATTGTTACAGTTCAAACAAGGTTTTGTACCCTTTGCTTGTTCTGGTTTTGTGGTCTTCTTGATGAGTATTTCTTTGATGTTAGCATTCCTGGTATGTGCAAATATCAGTGGGTTCTTAAACATCGTGCCAAAATCAGGTTCCATTCTTAGAATCGGCCAATATTTTAGAATAATTTTCTTGTAAGTTGTACTCATAGTAGAAAATTTCGATACTAGGACCATCCTTTGTTCTTTAGGTTTATGTGTTCTAGCTAGAAGTTGTTCTCTCTGGATCAGAGATGTTCGTGCTTTGGCTTGTTCAATTAGGAGACTTGGATACCCTCTGTCTATAAATCTTTTACCCATTTCCTCTAGTCGATCATTGGTTAGTGTATCATTCGATACGAGTCAAAAGAATAGTATCGAATGATACACTAACCAATGATCGACTAGAGGAAATGGGTAAAAGATTTATAGACAGAGGGTATCCAAGGGTATCCAATCACTTTAATGAGGCACGTCATAACATTTCACAATTGAAATTCATGATCTTGGAAACTGTCAAAAAACGAGAAAATATGGACAATAATAAGCACCTGTTACAGCGAGAAATGGCATGGATTTTTAAATTACAAACTGTGAAGCCGTTTGGTTAAATGACCGTCTTGAATTTTCATGCTTTATCTGAAGATACCTCCAGTGGGGTACATTGTGTCTGATACAAAGTCCCTTGAGTGCAATGGTTTTTGCACTTGATACACATCTAGTTTGATATATATAATTTGTTATATAGCTTTCTCGATTATATGCACATGCTACATGCTATTTAAGTTGGATGTCACTGTGTAACCTTGTCACATACTTATAGGAACTTCCTTCACATTCCCCCCTTTACATATGGCCGCCGCACATTGGGTTGCACTAGTCCTTTTTTAATGTCGTTCACACACTAGTCACACACCATTCTAAGATGGCCGATAAGGATTAGTCCCCCTATTATGTTTACTGAGTCGAACGCATCATTTATTAAACGCCGACAATACCTGGTCACCTACACTTTTGAACATGATCGTTTGACTGTCATGCTGTTGACCCAACTTTTTCAGTAAGTTATTATACTTTTCTGCCGCCCGAACTGATATGAAATACTTTCTATAGCCCGTACTATTGGTGGGCATTGACAGCTTCTCATGTTTTCTTATAGAACACGCTCATGCTACGCCTAGACCGACTTATCGTAAGCCTTTAAACTCCTTATTTCTGATTACGATATACCGATCTCACCCCCTATCTAATTTAGATAGGTTATTTTCACCGGTTGACTAATGAAATTGCCTTTCACCATTTTACATGCTGAGCACTCCTAACTATCACGACACATATGTTGAACCCCGCTTTAATACGGATGAATTCTTTAAATGTTTGCATGTTGACACTCGTTTTTAAACACTTCTATGGTATGCCCGTACACACCCGATATTTCCGTTGTTCACATTTCTTTCAAAAGGGTCTCTGTGCACTCTCGTTCCACCGCACTGTTCAAACGTTTTTCTTTATTAGATAATTCTTTATTAGACAGTTGTTACATACAAATGCTTTTGACATATTGTATACCATGAAGTTGGTGCCATGTGGCTTACAGTTATGTTTTACATTTTAGAGCTCCCAGATGAAGGGCTCTCAAGCCCGAAATGCATTGGAGCACAATGGAGCAGTTATAAGTTTGATATGAGTGATAATAACTCTATGGATTGATGATAAATCTACAATGAACTTCAAATAAACCTCACATTGATTAAATAAGCTTGATTCTCAAGAACGCAAAGGTGTGCCCACGATCAGGGATGTTACCATCACTTCAATGGTAACACTTTCTTGTTACACTTTCTAAAAGTGGCATTTCTAAAATAGTTATGTAAAATCCAACTACACCAGTAAGTAGGATTTATCACTACTATTCTAAACACACCAAACATAGCAACGCCACTTCTTTCTGATCAGGAATTACCGTCTAAAAGCATATAAGGGAATTCCCAATGCTAACCTATGAGAGGAGTAGGCCTCACAGCCATGAAAAACGAAATAGGCTGTTTGTCACTACATCACTACAAGGACATGCCAAACATGAAAGCACTTGTCCTACCTTTTACTTACACAGCATACTGCCCATAGGGCTACATAGGGCCTACCTTGGGGGATACCTATGTGTAATAAAAAAGGGGAGTTTGAGGTTTGGCAAGCAGTTTTAAATGCCAAGTTGGAGTGGCAGTAAACTGCGCACACAGGCCCCTGTGGTGGCAGGCCTGAGACAGGCTTGAAAGGCTATTTCTGTGAGTGGCACAAGCAGTGCTGCAGGCCCACTAGTAGCACTTAATTTGCAGGCCCTGGGTATATGGTATACCACTTTACTAGGGACTTACAAATAAAATATGCCAAACAGGTGTTAACTAATCATACCATGTTTAGGGGGAGAACACATGCACTTTAGCTCTGGTTAGCAGTAAAGTGGTCAGAGTCCTAACATCAACAAAAAGAAGGCAAAAAGTTTGGGGATAACCCTGTAGAAAGGGCCAGATCCAACAAGTGATGTTTAGGCAAGTAGAGAACCTGGATCCTGGTAGTGGGTGGATTAGGAGAAGGAGCATTGTCAGTGGATTGGCTTTAGCCCTGCTTGATGGAATAAAACAGACAGGTGTAGGAGGAAGCATGAGTGTGTGAGTGAGGTTGATATGGAGTTAAAGTAAATTGCAAGAGGGAAACGCAGTGAGGGTCACTGAGGTGGTGGAATTCCTTTCTAGGATGTGGTAGTGCAACTGGGAGCATTTCTGTTTTCTGTGTTTATTGTGCTTCTTTTCTTAGGGTGAAATGTTGCCACTTTATATTATCCATCAAGTGGTCTCTGTTGTCAAACAGGAGTAGGCAGCTTGGTTTGGAGATCCAGATTCTGTTTGAGATGATAGTCCCTGATTAATTGTGAACTTTTCAGAACTATAATATTTATTTTATTTGAAAAGTTTTATAAAGCGCGAACATGACCCATGCAAGTATCGGAGCGCTGTACAAAGTGGCAAAAGCATGAATAAACTTAGTACAATGGAACAAAAGAAGTAAATAAGTCAACACACTGTCAAACAAAAGGGAGTAAACCATGAAGGTCAGAGGCCGGGTAATCGCCCCGCTAGTCCAGTTTCAGACAGGCTTTAAAATGAAATAACAATTTAACAGGCGAGCATAAAATAAATTGAAACAACATAGTAAAATAAGTGTCGAATCTGTATTCGGCCCAGCTAGTACAGTTTCAGAGTCCAGTTTCATAGAGGCCCTAGTGTAAAATAACAATTTAACAGACGAGCATAAAATAAATCGAAACCACATAGTAAAATATTTGTCATATCTGTGGACAGGGGGGCTTGAGAAGGAGTACAGGTTGATGCGATTAATGTTCACTCGGGAATAGCCTTTTGAAAGAAGCTGTGAAAGGATTGGCTCTGATCTCAGTAGGAAGACCATTCCAAATTTTAGTAGCAAGGCCGGAGAAGGCACGATTGTAAGTACTTTTCTTTTTGAATTTGGGAGGTTTCAAAAGTAGGGTGGACGTACTTCTTAAGTTCTGACAAGAGCCCGAAAGTACAAGCTTCTTCGCCAAATAAGCCGTAGTGTAATGTAAGACTTTATGCGTTATGCAAGCTTTCCTAGCTTCAATAGACAGCCAATTAAGTTGTATAAGGTCAGGTGTAATGTGATCGTGTTTTTTGGAGCCTGTGATGAGCCTAGCCGATGCGTTGAGAGTGGCTCTGAGTGGGGCCAAGCTCGCTTTAGGAAGTCCAGCAAGGGTCACCAAACTATATTCCAGTCGAGAGATAACCAGGGATTGTACTGCAGGCCGTATATCTTCAGGTGGAAGGTAGGTCTTGATTGGGGTTAAGTTGAAAGTTGGCGCCCCTGATTGTAGCACTGATGTGAGCTTGCATATTTAGGTATTTGTCGAAGGTAATTGTTAGTTATGGTCCACTTGTGCCGTGTTGTCGTGTGTTGGCCCCAATGTTGAAAATTGTGCAGTAGAAACTCATCAGGAATGTGTGCTTGGTGGTTATAGGCTTAGAACTTATGATCTAGACATCCACTCACAGTACTCGGGTGGAATATAATCAGCCCATTTATGCTTTTTGTGTAGGGATTAGGCTTTTGGTCTGGAATGAATGATGGGGTTTAGGTTTTATAGAAAATTTCGAATAATAGATAGTATTTTCAGGTGCGTTGAAAAATAAGATAGCAGGAATGTGTTCATGGTAGCCATTCCTCAGTTGACTAGACTATATGGACAGAAGTGTATCTGCAAGGTAAACCTGCTTGCAGAAAGCACCAGCAGTCGGGATAACCTGGCATGGAAGCAATCTTTAGATCTGTAAATTTGCCCCAGATATTATTACAATAAGTTTCTGTGATCTATCCTCATTTGGAGTAGGTAAATTGAGACAGGCACTTCAAAAAGTAAAAATTCTTACCCAGATCAAGAATAGGGGCAGCTTAGGAGATGACCAAGACACTTCTGTATAAGGGTGACTTATCCAGTCCTGGGGTAATTGGACAGTCCAGGTGGGGACCTAGACACTAAGACAATATAGTAGTAGTTAGGCTTACCCAGCACTGGAGTGTTAGCACCCAGGATATTAAAATAGGTCGATGAGGCCTAACAAGGAACAGCTATCTAGAGGTATGGGTTGCTCCCATAGACGGTGGCTGATACTTATGTTATGGGTAATTTGAATTGCTGTTCAGGTGGCACCAGACAAAAATGCATTACTGTCCATTTCCAGACCATAAGATCCCAAATCAAAGAAGTTACCCTTTTTCTTCAGGTATGACAAACTCTAAATAGTGTTTGACTCCTTGCTGGGGTCACAGAGCACTGTATCTGGCTCTGCCTGGATTTTTTAGTAGACCTAGAACAAAAAAATTAAATAGTGTCAGGCTTGTAGCTAGGGTACAGACATACAGCTTATTTCAATGCCAACACTTGTCAGTGACAGAAAGGCTCTTCGGAGAGGAATATGATGTGTGAAACCAAATTAGGATGTGAGGATTGGAATGGGGGAGTAGACTAAGAACAACCCTAGACCCTTTCTTAACACCACCTAATGGTTTGTGTCTTCTGGTGGTGGGGTGGTAGGAGTGAAGGTGGGAAGAACTAGGCTGCTCCTCCACCTCTTTCCCTCCCACCAACAGATAAAAGCAGCAGGAGCTAATGGGCATGGCTAGGGGCATTAAGAGCTGGTCTTAGCTCCTTCCCTAGCACAGCACATTAGCTCAATCTTTAGATAGACTTGGGGCTAGGAAAGCTCTCCCATGTCCACCCAGTATGTGTGTGATGTCACTAGTGACATCATACACAAGAGTATTCTGTGTCCAGAAAGGATCGGACACAGGCACATTTCTTCCACCCCTCTTCTAGGCACAGAAGCAGCATGCCGCCCCCCCCCCCCCCCCCCCCCCCATATTAAGGAGGCAGAAACACGTTTATAGCCGGTCGAATTATACCACAATTTGTAACCTAACCACTGGACAAAGATATACATTCGAATAGGTCCACCAAGAGGTAGCTTTAAACAGTTTTGTCCTTCTGCTGCCTAACATCAATATCTACGACTACGAAGGGTCTCTCTTAATTACAAAGGGCTTCTCTTAACTGACACCTCAAGAACTCCCCTCTACCGAAGGTGGCAGCCAACACCACCATCTCTCTGCATCTGTGATGTTGGTGTAAGGAGGGGACCAATAATGAAGCAGGCCGCCTTAAGGTGGGCGAGGCTTTCATCCTTTAATGGGATGTGGGTTTTTGATATACACACAAGTCAGTAGGCCAGTAAAAGGCTTAATAGACTAGCTGAATTTCATAGAATAAAGTGCACTGTAATTTTGTTTTTACCTACCTTGGGTATATTTCTTGATGTGCAGCCCCTAATTTCCTACCACTTGCGGGACCCTTTTGCCAACTCTCCAGCCTTCCCCTGCTCTTCTAGCCGAATGTTCAGACACATAGAGAGAGGCCAGTAAAGCAGTAACATGAATACCCCCTCATCAGTACTTTGCCAATCTGGTAGGGTTCAGTTAGGGCACCCAGATCAAGGGCTTAGGATAAATTGGACATTGTCTGGGTTCTTTAGGGTGACCAGACCCACACAGGTGTGTCCCCCAGCAAAGGAGTCTGAATGTTGTTTGAATGCAAACCGTGTCCTGCTCCTTGCGGGAGCAGAGAAACGCTTGTCTGCACCCCAGTGAGGAGCTGGACACTGATCGAATCTTTTTATTTGCCTCAGAATTCGAACAGCATCCAGCTAATTGTAAGGACACTGACACTCTTATCTGCACCCCTAGTGAGTAGTGCTGGACACTGTTTGGATTTTGTCTTTGCTTAAGACCGAATCCTAACTGTGTTTTGCTCCTTCCTGTGGAACAGGAACGCATGTCTCAGAACGGGGCTCTGTTAGTCCAAGGCAAACCTATCAATCCCAGACATTCCTCAACACCAGGCACCTGGACTATTCTTGGGTTATGAGGTTTGCAAGAATACCACCACTTTAACTTACCCCGAACACCCTACGCAGGTCAAACTTAGGTTAAAAAAAAGAACGCCCACACTGTCACGAGACCGTAAATTCCAGGCTGTGTCTGGAACAGCAAAACTCCTTCCAGCAAGTGTTCCCATACTGGTACCAATAAAATCATGTGTAGGTGAGCCTATCGTAACTCGCAGGAACAAGCGAAATGTGTGACTGTTTGAAGTCCTTCACAGTGTTGGCTAGTCCTGACCAGTGCAAGTGTCCCTTGCACACACGTGGGGTACTGTTTCTATCGAGAGGTGTGTGGAACATTGGATGGTAGGACTTTGCTGTTTGCTTGAACTTATTGAGTTTTCTTTAACAAAAAAAGTGAAGGAATTGTAATTTGTTTTTCACCCTAATTTAACTTTTGCAGGAGAAGTGTGATAGTAAAACCTGTTGGTATTCATGCAAGCGACATCACTGTGGATTCCCTGTATCTGTAGGTTTCAGAAATATCTGACGTTGGTAGGTTCCCTTGGCTGCCAGCCTACCTCAGGCCCAAGAGCCGAAGACATACCCTATGGAATATCCTTCCATGAAAATCTTTCTTTTGTTTTTTGTTTTATATATTGTGAACTCGACTGGAAGGTATTAGAAAACTTTACATGAGCACTAGTTGTGTTAAAGATCAACACATTCATTTTGTTATTCACAGGAAGATAGTGATTTACACAGAATTACAGGATGTTGAGCGTCCCTGCCAAGACTCTAACCCGGTTCTCCAGCATCAAGGTTGACCACTCTAACCGTTCGGCCACATCCTCAAACATTCTGCGCTATGTTGTGTGTGGGTCTTGGCTCAAACTCAGGGAAAATCCACACATCTGATAAGCCTACACCCAGAAGACCTAGGAAAATCTAGTATTTAGTCGAGCCTTCTGATGAATGTGTTCTATGTGAGGAAGATTAAAGGAAACCACCATGTTTTGAGGAACAATATTCAAAAACTCACTAACTTCTTGTTCAGTGCTTTGTTCCAGCCAGGCAATCAAGACGAGAGCAGTCTGGCATGCAGTAGCAGATTCCTTATGATGTGTAGATGTTGAAAATATATGGTTGTGGTATGTTTTCATTCAGCCCTGGGGTTATATCTGTGACCAAACACAGGTAGCCTAAACCGAAATATCACTTTCAGTTGATTTCCCAAATGCACTGCACCTGGTTAATTGGCTGTGGGCGTGCTTGACCAAGAGGAAAAAGTTGGGAGAGGTCAGGCCTTAACAGGGATACGTTTGTGAGCGAGACTGCGGGGAATTTGAATGTGTTGGGGAAAAAATGACAAAGTTAAAGAGACACAGGTGATGGACGGAATGCAGAGCAAATCAAACATTCACCCCCCAGTCAAGAGATCTGGGTTAAATCCATTGTTCTTTTGCTCACCATGCCATCCCAGTTTAGATCCAGCCATATGCACATTGGTCTTGAGCCTGTTCCCTATGGGAACAGTCCAGCCCAAACTGCCAAGCCAGGTCCTCTCTGGACCTGAAACAAGCATCCTCGGTCCGGTTTCTGGGCATCACCCCTCATCAGCCAGGCTACCTTGAATCTGGTGACGTAGCGAGCACCGGACCCACGCCTGGGCATGCACTTCCCACTTTAGACAGCAAATGCAAAAAGAGCAGATGATGGACAGAATGCTGAATTAATCATTCACCCCCAGTCACAGATATGGGTTAAATCCATTGTTTTTTTGCATTCCCCATTATTCCAGCTTGCACCCAGGCATATGTAAATCTGTCTTGACTCTGCCCCCAATGAGAACATTCCAGCTCGAACTGCCATGCTAGGTCCTCCCTGGACCAGAAACGAGCATCCTAGGGCCGGTTTTGGGGTAACACTCATCAGT
This sequence comes from Lissotriton helveticus, assembly GCF_964261635.1. Lineage (NCBI taxonomy): Eukaryota > Metazoa > Chordata > Amphibia > Caudata > Salamandridae > Lissotriton > Lissotriton helveticus. The sequence goes on from NC_136071.1 coordinate 527,238,176, forward strand.
CAGGCTAGCTTGAATCTGGTGGCGTACGGGACCTTCCGTTGGGGCATACCATTCCCACTTATGGGGACAAATGCAAAAAGAACAGATGATGAGCGGAATGCTGAATTAATCAAACATTCACCCCCAGTCACAGATTTAGGTTAAATCCATCTCCGTTTTTGTGTGAAAACCTATGCAATGTGCAAATGAATATAAAAAATAAAGGAGTGGGCTGCCAGCCTAAACATACAAGCCATGTCACTGAAGTGCACTCCTATTTCAAGTGGCTGGGACATGATCAGGCAAAATTCCAGCACTTGCATTTCAAGACAGCCAATGTATGAAGGGTGCTGACCCATTGTAGCATGTTGTATCCTGTGGTGGTCAAAAGCCAAATGTGATTGGCACATGACCAGAATAATGGATGAACAGGGCTGACTGAAAGCCTTGTGTATATGTATGTATTTTTATTATGAGTGATTTTTGGAAAACATGAGGCTAGCAAGGAGGCAGCTAAAGCTGTCACTATGCTTGACCTTAAATGGTCTCGCATCACAGCCTTCTCATTTTCCCCAGTCATCCTCAGAAGCAAACTTAGATGCTACACCAAACAGAAGATAAAAATTATATCATACTACCCTAAAAATGCCAAGGGGGGCCACCTACCAAATTTACATTGGTCCAAGTCCACAACACAAATGTGTTGATACCACACCTGCTTACTAAGAAGGTCACAGCTTCTTTCATTGGCCCCCTTTCACCTACTGGCATAGAGAACACACAGAACTCCCAGGTAGCTAACATTTGCATTCTTTGTGCCAGGACATCCAGAACAGCAACGGATGAAGCGAAGGCGAACCTGAAAACTTCAACCAACAATGAACAATGCTCAGACTCTACAATTGCCTGTGAACAGTGGCTAGCAAACTGAAACAACCCAAAGCGGACATGCTCCCGACTCTCCTGTACAGCTCCACACCCTTGATCTCAGGAAGGTTGCATACTAACTAAGATACAGGCTCACCTCCTGTCCAAGGTGCCAACCCCAGCTGTTTCATGGAAGTAGCGTATCTGCACAACCCTGAAGGATGCACAAGACTAGAACCTGCATAAAGGAACTCACCATGGACAAATGATCTGGCTTCCCTAAATGGGACGAGCAGACAAGCCACGTTGGGAGCCACCAGGCAAGTACGATGGGACCACGACATCTGGTTGCGACGTCTGATGTGACTTTGAATATCCACCAGTTCCTGGAATCCATAAAACATTTCAATTTCGCATTTCAATTTGATCCTGAAGAAAGATGAGCGCACAGACTGACAGTTTCACTCACAGAACTAGGTGTTGGTCAGTTGTTTTGAAGGCCCCTGGCAAATTTAATACAATCAGGGTCTTCACACTGCTGACAGGCATGATCAACTTCAGTTCATTGGTTACCAGTTCAATGTTGAAACCAGGTCTGACTGGTCAATAATTGACTTGACACGAGAAATTAGCCTTAAAACTAACAGGAGTAAGTGGAACCAATGTAATTTTCGTCAGTGGAGGTTTTACAATCACAGTTTTGAAATCCAAGGGAACAGTTCTAGAAGTGAGACAAGGACAAGAATTTGAAATATTTTGAATGGGAGAGTTAATAGCTGGGTTTACTTCTGTTTAATACCAAGGCAAGCATCTAGAGGAGACACATGGGTTTGCTTCAGTCAATCAAGTCGTCGGCCTCCTAAAGGGAAAATATCTTAAAATCTGTCAAAGGAACTACTGGTAAATAGATTATATTAGTCCATTATTTGAATGGGTGGACTAAGTGGAGAAATGGTACCAATTTCAACTTCTAAATAGTCTAATTTTCTCAAGGATGTATTCTAATAAGGATTCAGACAATTCCAGAGAAAGCTGGGCAACTCACTTCAGGACTGATTCGTTTGTAAGAAAACTCTTTGCAAGAGCTTTCTGCTGCTCGCCTCTTAGAATGCAGATAGGCAAATAGTTTCTGTTTTTTAGGCTACAATTTCTATGTATATTTTGGTTTTATATGCTATTATTTCTTTTACGGTTGTTTATTTTACATCCCAGTGATTACACATGGAGCATACACTTCACACAGCCACAAAAAGACAAAATATTTAAATTATGGATATTAAAATTTATACACAGATTTATGCCGATTTGACAGCACAAAATGTGTTATTTTGCACCAAAATGACGTTTTATTTAGCTTTGAATAATTGATTTTTTTGGTTTCCTATTGCCGTGCCAAAGTACATTTCTGAACGCCAGAAATAGTCAAAATATTTTGGTTTATGAGATTAAAATTAGTATCCAGATTTTACATTGTCAACCCTTTTCTGGCCCAGCATCGCTCTCTTTTTGTTGTTCATTCCGCAGTAATCCTCCGCTTCTGAAAATCACAACTCTCGTGGCCTGCCACGCACCTGAGTGTAGAAGGATTCTTACTTGCTTGGACGCCTGGTCACCTGCTGCGGCCGGGCTGGCGGTGGCCCACTCTCTGTCCTGCTTTGAAAGGAATCCCAAGGGAGCACATCCCAGGTGAGAAAGGGATCAACCTGACCTGACAACACTGTCTTTTGAGAGTTGCTCAATCATGCTTCAGGCGTATTTGAGAGAAGATGTCTGTGTGTACAGGGTAAAATGTGCTCCCTCTTGAAAGTCTTACAAGCTCATACTGTGACCTTTGGCCTGGAATTGGGACACCACAGTGGCACAGGACACCGTACTGGGGAGGAGAAGCTAATCATTTTGATGGTGCTCCCTTCAGAGAGAGTTTCTGGACTGAGCCTGGTCTGTCGTTGGCTTCCATAGCCAAGTGACATATTCAAATCCTGGTAACTCTCACAACAGCCCTGGTTGACCCTTGCAGCTGAAACTTAACAGCGCTTAGACGCCTCAGGGCAATAATGCACTATACAAATAAAGTTAACATAACGTGCTGAACGTTGTTGACACCGTGGGATCACTCCGAAAAAACTATTTCAAGGGCAGTGTCATATCTGATGCATACCTGTTAAGACACAAAATTAACTGGCTCTACAGTGGAAACACCTGGTGGGGCAATGGTGAACACAATGTCGCAATGGAGCCCACTTCCTCTGATCTTATGGCAGCCATTGGATACTCTTAGATGGGCACGGAAATATGAAATTAACTGCCCTAGTAGAAATGTGCTTGGTCAGAGCTTATCTCCTTAAGGTTGCAGATAGAATGAAGGCCACCGAGGGAGCAGTTTCAACCCTACGTACAGGTATGATCAACATGCATGTCACAAATATCAAGTTTCAAGAAGCAATGACAGTGATGGAGACCAGGGTTGAAGATGTGGAGGGTAGGCCACATGGCAACGAATTTCTCTTTTTTGTCTTCCTGAAAGGTTGGGAGTCTGTTCCTTAGAATTATTCACCATAAATGTTTGTTAAAAACCTTTTTCTATCAAACATATACATTGAGCTCTGATACCTCCACCCAAAGACTGGCACAGAGTTTAGGGCAGTGATCGTTAGGTTTCTTAACTTCGCACACCAAGGACATCGCTCTCCATAGTGCCGGTGGAACAGTGGAACCAAATACGAAGGTCTCGAAATTTGAATCTTCCTGGACTACAGACAGGATATGTACAACACCAAAGGAATTATTTTTAGGTGGTGTAGGGCAATGTATAGGAAGCTGACAATCATTGTATTCTTTTTGCCAGAAAAATTGAGAATTGTCAAAGACCAAGATAATTTTGTTACTTCATGCAAAATAGCATGTGATTGGATCGAAAGGTGGTAGAAGCTACAATGTAAATGAAGGTATAACAAGACTAGTACTGAGGCAAGAAGACAGTGAATCTGAAGTGCACCCTGTGGCAAGGTTGTCTGCTTGAAGATAGTACCCTGGAGATAGCCCACTGAGGTCACTTGATACCCTTGCTTGTGGTGTCAGTCAGTCAGATCTTTTCTTTTGTGTCAGTCAAATCTTTATTCGGTCAGTACAAGACCATACAAGCGCACAAAAAAAAGACCTCATAATAGCACTCTGATAAAACCATAATTATAAAACTAAACTGTCATAATATGATATACCATAAAAAACAAGATCTAAAAACACTTGTTAATAGAGGATTCTGGATACATTGTAACAGGCTGCCCAGTCGTAATCCATACAATGAAAACCATTCATTAACGGCCCACCATGTTAAACGAACAACTGTAAGGGCACTTCCTCTCTGATGAACAATCTGAACAAGTTTAATATTTAAACAATGAAAATTCGGTCAAGCATATATATAAAATTAAATCCCAATCATTCAGACAAAGTATTTGAAACTAACAAACGTATTGAAACTATATCCTATTTCATTTAAAAAACAGTTCATATGCTAAAATGATTGCTACACAGCTGGTCAGGAAGAAGCCATACATTTGACCTACTTTAGAGATCTGCTTCCTTCTCATCTTCAGCGCATACCAAATATAACTGATAATTGAAACAACAATTGGGAGTCTACGCGCTGTTATGTAAAGCATCCTTATATGCTCTAGAATTCATGAGGCATAATAATGGACATGAAAAACAAGATCTTGTTGATGTGATACAATGTTCAAAAGAGTATAAGGTGTGCCGTAGATTGGTAAGAAACCGAATCGCTGGGGCAACAAGGGAGTGAGGCGAACCAAGAACCTGTTATTGGGAGGCTACAAAAAATGGACTGTACTTAATCTCAAACAGGTGAGGTAGAATCTATGCTCAGAGTTAACCACTCACAATAAATACAGTTCTATCCCTTCTTAAGTCAAAAATGGCACATAGAGAAGGATCAAAACCATTTCTCGGGAACTTTTTAGTCCGACATTTTTTCTTGAAATGGAAAAATTGTGCTCCTTAGAATAAGTGTCTATACTGCCTGGTGTTATAAAGAGTGATCATACCAAGGTCTTAGAAGGCGTGTTTAACATAAGCAAGTCAAGGGATAGAAGCCATAAGCTACGGCAGTCCTCTAATACTGAGCGAAAAAGCAAGTCTCCGGTGTGGCCCACAGTTTCAGCCACAAAAGCAAACGGAACATTCTCACTTGCTCCTCCAGATAACACAGACCCAGCTCTAGATGTGAAATTAAGCTTTAGGTTGTTTTAGGGATGGCCAGAAGCCTACATAAGGATTTATTTTCAAGAGACTGCAAATGGCCCAAACCAACGTAACCCCAAGCTCCCCCACCATAAGTTCCCACTGAAAGGCATTTGCTCTTCTTTAGCAAGATCATTTCTTTAATTGGCTTATTGCCTAGCTTTTTGCAAAGCCAAAGATCGCTTTGCATCCCGCCACAAACTTCTGGGGTCTCTGAGTAATTAGCCTGTCCCGTTTCAGTTTGGCATCAAACAAAATACCTAAATAATTTCTTGATTGGGTGTATTTTGGACCACATGTCAAAATAAATGATGTCTGATGATTGACTTTCAGGTTTACATTTCCCATAAAATCTTTAAATAAATCTAGCAATGCCTGTAAACCGTTGGCTGTACGAGCGATAAGAACAGCGTTATCTGTGTTTTAAAAGGATGGAAACCGGTCAAAGCCCAATTTTAGGAACGTCCTTAATGCTTAGGGCTAATACGAATCAAGGGCATTGATGTAAAATAAAAATAAGATTTGTGATAGGATAAAATCCAGCCGTACACCTCTTGTAGCCATATTGATTGGGTACATTTTCCTTTTTGAGTCTAACATACTTTCATAGTTGTATCCCAGTGTAGACGCTTTAGGAGGTATAGTTGGGGGAACTCAAAACCTGCCAGATCCATCAACTCCCAAAGTTGCCATGTCCACGAAGTTAAAAGCACAGGAGAGGGTCCATAAAGGTCATGTGCAAGGCACCCTCCTGGCTTTTGACATATTTCCCTCTCATTTAGGATAAATTGAGAGCTTGTTCAACTGTGTCTAGCCATGGCCGGAATATATTTTGGACCTCTGAAAAAAAGTAATTGGCGTCAACCCAGTTTTCCAGCTTGCCCAAAACTACCTTCTCTAATATTTTAACAGATGAATCCAGTAATGAGATAGGACAGTAACAGTCTGGAAGATTCCAATCTCCTTGACTTCCTCCAAATTTCAATTGGGCCAGCCGTCTCAGAGTACATTTCCTATTAAAAGTGCCCAGAAAGTGGGATTATGCCTAAATAAATCCATAGGGACACCGTCTGGGCCTGGCGCCTTACCGGCCAGGCATTTCAGGATAGCCTTGGTGACATCTGCCACCTGAATTGTACTGCCACACTGGGACTCGATAGATGAGGGGAAAAACAAGCGATCTAGTATTGGAGGCTGTTCTATCACTAAATTATCTGGGTCAAAGATTTGTGAAAAATTGAGGACCCAGTCATAAGCCGGAATACAACATTCTGTGCCCGTATTTGGACATTCTGGAAAAATGGGGCGATTTACGATTTCCCAACAAGCTCTGCTATCTCTAAAATGGGCAGCTGCTTCTAGATCTTCCCAAGCTTTGATTCTGATGTGTTTTTTTTTTTTTCTAGGACACGGTTATATTAGTTTCTATCATTCCTAGTAGCAATTATATTGGTGGAATCGTACTAGTGACCTTTTTAAGGATTTCACGGGCAGCAGTACGATCAAGTTTAAACCATGTATGTAATGAGGTTCCTTGAGTGTTTTTTCTCTGGTCAACTTGCGTGAAACCGTGCTACAAACCACTACAAAACTGTCTAGGACTTTATTTGGATCAGCTTCCACAGACAGGCAGCACATTATGTCCTCATATGTGCACATTGTGCTGAAAACGTTCTGTTTGGTATTAACATATAGCAACTCTACCTTCCACGAATTGGATCAGAATATGAGGTAATACCGAACACGAACTTCATGCAGTATTTTGATGTGACTGATAAAATCTAAAGTCTGTTTTCCATCATCATGCATTCTAATTGGTTAAAAGGTTCGCAACCAACCAATAACATCTGTTTTGCATATGATTAATACCGCTAAATCGGTCGAAACGTGTCATGCTGAACTCCTCTGTGCAACAATAAACCAATTTTCTGATACCTGGTTTGATGAGGCACGTTTTCACACCGCAGAAGCAGAGTGTGTTTCTCATGTTGAATATATATATATATATATATATATATATATATTATGTGTGTTTGTTTATGGCTGCATATACATGTACAACCAATGACAAAGGGTTCAAAATAATACTATTGTCACTCCTTCTGGGAGAATGGGGATACATGTTGTGAATCTAATGCAGATGGTGTCTCTATATTCAGACCATACATCGGTTTACTTAAGGGACTCTGCCCTGTCAGTTGCATGCATATTAACCATTCTAGAGGAATACACAGGTATGTTGTAACTTCATACGAATTGGTCTAAGTCACGTTATTATTATTTTTTTTAAAAACTTTTTATTAAATATAAAGTTACAAAAAACAGAAACAGAAACAAAAAACAAACACAAGGCAGTACTCACATCACAGAGTTACAGCGTGTGGGGGGGCGGGAAGTACATTCCAAAGAGGAGGCAGAGACATTTCTTATGAGCGGGGGGCAGAGGGACCAGAAGCAATCAAATATGTCTAAGTCTGCGTGGAGGAAACATTGGGTTGGGGAGATAGTGGTTCAATATCAAATTCTGGAAGGGGGGGGGAGTACATATCTCCCCACGATACACATTCCATTGAGTCCATATCTTCCCCCGTTTTCGGGGCGTGCCCCTGGAGATATATACAGTTTTTTCCCTGAACATACACCAGTCCAAGTTCTGTTTCCATAGTTGAACTGTTGGCGATCTCTGGGCACCCCACAGTTGGGCAATGTCTCTCTTGGCAATCATATTTCCTAAGGTCACCCAACGAATTTGCGGCACACTTTAATCATTCGGTTCCCAAACATTCAGCAAACATCGCCTCACCTCAGGCATCGACCGCACACCCGTAACCTCACTCATAACTTCATGCACACGAGACCAGAATTGCATCACCACAGGACACTCCCAAATGATATGGAGAAACGTTCCCACGAAACCACAGCCACGCCTGCACAGTCCGTCAACAGAAAAGCCCATGCGTACAAGACGAGGACCGGTCACATACACCCTGTGTAGAATCTTAAGCTGGACAAACCAGAGGCGCGCCGGGATCGACACCTCCTTAGGGCCGGAGATCGCAGCCTGCCAGTCTTCATCATCAAGTTCCAGCCCATCGCTAATCCACACCTCTCGAAGGTGACACAAGAGATCAGCCCTGGAGTTGATCAATTTTTTATATATAAGCGAGATCGTGCTATCAGGAACGTACCCATCCAGTATCCTATCTTCGAGCGGGGACGCCTCCGGCACATCCGTACCCGAGGGAAAGACTGATATTACCGCGTGTCGAATTTGCACGTACCGAAAAAATTCCCTATCATTCAAATCATATTCAGTTCTCAGCTCATCAAACGTCTTAACTCTCCCCTTGGTCCACACGTCATTCACCTTGCTAATACCGATCACATCCCACCTGTCAAAACCCTTCGACCACCAAAGGGACCCAAGTTTATCCGATGCATACAATGGAGTCGCACGGGTCAACCTATCAGCCCAACTTAGAGCCACCGTAGCGAGATGCCAGACCTGGACTGCCGTCCTAGTCGGGCCCGTGAGAGTCCTACCGGCAGATCTAGAATAGAGAGCCCTATTGTAATCTCCGCCAGGCAGTAGCCACTTATCCATCTCAAAGGCCGGATTCGGCGAAGGAGCGTAGGTACAGTGATTGATAGCCCCTAGCTGAGACGCCCAGTAGTATCGGCGAATATCAAGGAGTGCGACACCGCCATCATACCACGGAAGCGTCAGTTTCGCACTAGCAATACGAGAGCGGCCCCCCCATACCAATTGTCTCTGTAAACTTTCAATCTCTCGGAAATAACTAGCAGGCACGGCGTCTAGTGTGTTTTGCAACGCGTAGAGGAATCGGGGTAGCGACATCATCTTGAACAACGCCGCCCTTCCGAGGGGAGAGAGAGGGAGTCCACCCCAAGCAAGGACATCGGCACGGAGGCGCTGGAGAGGAGGTAGCAAATTTCGTTCATATCGAAGTCCTGGGTTCAGGGTAATAAAGATTCCCAGATATGTAAATCCCTCCCGCACTACTGTAATGGGACAGCCGTAAGGCAAGATAGGAGCGTCTCCCGAAAGAACATAGACACAAGACTTCGACCAGTTAATGACAAGGCCAGAGTTCTTGCGGAACGAGGTCAATACGTCAAAGAGGACTATCAGTGATTTTCGCGGTGAAGTAAGATATAGCAGAATATCATCCGCATATAAGGATATGCGGTCTTCAAATTCCGGAGTCCATCTAATGGCCTTCAAGGACGGTTCCCACCTCAACCAGGCCGCCAGTGGCTCCAAGGCAAGGGCAAACAAAAGAGGAGACAAAGGACAGCCCTGGCACGTACCCCTACCAAGCGCAAAGGAAGCAGAAACTCGACCGTTCGCAACCACTTGAGCCAAGGGGTCGGTGTAAAGCAGTTTCACCCAGTTAAGGAAAGCCGAACCGAAACCAAATTTAGCAAGGACCGCCCATAAGTATGGCCATTCTAGTGTATCAAACGCCATAGTGGCATCTAAAGACGCCAAAATGGCCGGTTCACGCAACGTTCCCGCTGGCGCGAGAATGCCATGCAATCGCTGGAGGTTAAGCGCAGTGTTGCGACGCGGTATAAAGCCGGATTGGTCCGGATGAACCAGGTTGCCTATAACGGTGACCAATCTATTAGCAAGCAATTTAGCCAGGATCTTCGGTTCAGCGTTGATCAAAGATATAGGCCGGAAGGAGGCGCAGCGATCACGAGGCTTACCCTCCTTAGGAATCACCACTATAGACACCAATCTCTGGTCAGGAGGGAGGGAACCCGTCTCTAGTGATTCTAGAAACATCGAACGTAACTGTGGGGCTATCGTATCTGGGCGGAGTTTGTAGAGCTCAATAGGAAGCCCGTTGGGGCCTGCGGCTTTCCCGGAACGAACAGAGCGGATAGCAATCGCAACCTCCTCCACCGTGGGCGGCGCATCAAGAAGTTCCCTCTCGGGATCAGACAGGCAGGGCAGCGCAATATCGCGCAAAAGCAAGTGGGAGTCCTGTTCAGGTCTGTCGGACACAGGGGAATACACTTCCTGGAAATAATCAGCAAAACATTCAACTATTGCAACCGGATCAGTGTGACTCACACCATTCACATCCACAATAACAGGAACCACTCGACTCTCACTCTCCCTTCTATCCAGCCAGGCAAGCAGTTTCCCTGCTTTGTCACCAACATCATACAGGCGTCCCCGCTGTTCCCTGCTCATCACTTTCGCAGCATCTGTGACCAACGCTCTATATTCAAATTGCTTATATGTAATTTCACCCTCAATACGGACGATGTCCTCTCGACTACTCCTCTTAACGTTACTAATCAGGGAGAGGGCCTGGCCCCGGATAACAGCTTTATACGCCTCTCACAATGAAACCGAGTAGGATACAGAGCCAACATTCTCCGCAAAATAATGGTCGAGCGTCTTGATCAATTCTACTCTAACTTTGGGATCACGGAGGTACCAGGGGTTAATCGGGGCCACACGACCCTCCGTCCCCAGCTGCGCATCTACCACCAACCATATCGGGGAGTGATCTGATATACCTCTAGCAAGATGCTTTACCTCCCGTATTGCGGAGGCCTGGGAAGAGGGCATCAGAACATAGTCGAGTCTCGAGAGACTGCCGTGTGCCCCAGAATGAAAGGTGTACTGCGAAGTCCCCGGGTGAAGCAAGCGCCAACAATCGGTGAGCCCCAGAGTCTCGAGGAAGTTCCTTAACCATGATTGAGTCTTTGTAAGTTCCCGGGGAGGATAGCGATCACACATCCCCGAAACTACGGAGTTAAAATCCCCACCCACCACCAACAAACCCTCTGGGACTCCCAGGATAACCCTTCCTAGGTCAGCATAGGTAGTAGTCTGGAGGCCAGGTGGTATGTAGACAGAGAGCAGGGTTAGCACCTTCCCCTCCCAACGCCCAACAATGGCGGCATATCGTCCCCTATCGTCAAGGATGGTCTCATCAATAGCAAGAGGAAGGGAGTTCCGGACCAGAATGCCCGCCCCCCTGGATCCAGAAGTGAAACCCGAGTGTGCCAGGAGACAATAGCCACGCCTATTCAACGCATGGCACGTATTATCAAGCAAGTGCGTCTCCTGGAGCAGAACAACATCAGGGGAGAGACGTCTCAACAGTTGTAACACCACTCCCCGTTTTATCCTATCCCCCAACCCGTTGACATTCCAACACAACAATCGAAGTCCCCTACCCCCCATCCCAGCATGCAGCCCCGCCCGCATCCCACACCCAGCGCAACGCTGTACAATAAAAGCTCGACATTACTGTGCCTTGTGAATAAACATGAAACTTAAACTTCAACCCCCCTTTCCCCCCAAAAAAACCATACATCTCACCCCCCTCCCCGCACCCCTGCGTGAGACTAAAAAGCCACCCCAACGTGCAGTGTGCCTTTCGCCCAAGTACCCAACTAATCTACGAAAAGAACCCCAGAGGAGGAAGGGTCACCCACCCCCAAAAGGAAGAAACGTTTGCAAGCAATAATATCATGGCATCAAACCACAGCTGAAAGTCAAGTCAATGGAAAGGGGGCCGATCACGATCTCTATTCTTGTTCCACCGGGCCGCCTTCTGCACCTCCTGAAAGTCCAAAGTTCCCAGAGTGTTCCTGCCCCGTAGGCAGCGAGTCCAGCCAGTCACTTGCGGCCTCAGGATGGTCAAAGAAAAATGTCTGCTCTATACACCACACGTAGACGGGCCGGGAAAAGCATAGCATATTTCATATCCCTGTCTCTCAGCCTCTTCTTCACTCCTTGGAAACCAAGTCGCTGTTTCTGGACCTGCTGGGTAAAGTCCGGGTAGAAACTGACTGTAGTATTCTCGAAGGCAGTCGGACCCGACTGGCGTGACGCTTGCAGGATCGCATCCCTGTCCCGAAAATTAAAAATCCGAGCGATGATGGGACGCGGAGCAGCACCCGGCTTAGGCGTGCCTCCAGGGATCCTATGCGCACGTTCCACAGCAAAGAACTTACTAAGGCCCTTGGGTGCTAGATGGTTCAATACAACGTCTTCCACCAGTAAGTCCACCGGAGAGGCCCCCAATGTTTCCGGGACACCAATCAGGCGGACGTTGTTCCGCCGGGCCCGGCTCTCGAAATCTTCCAGGCGTCGAGAAAAGTAGGCCTGGGCGGTCCGTAGGTTACCGACCTCAGCCTGTAGATCGGAGACGTCGGTCGTGAGGCTAGATGTCTTAAGATCGAGGGACTTAACCCTTTTATTGGTCTTTGCAAGGTCAGCCCTGATCAAGTTAACATCAATAGCGACAGTGTCCAGTTTGTGGGACAGGGCCTCATATTGTTGTCCCACTGTGGCCTTCATCGCAGAAATGGCGCCCATGACGTCCCGTAGCGACAGGTCCTCACCAATCGAGGATTCGTCTGCAGCAATAGTCGGGGATTTAGTCGGTCCTCCAGGAGAGCCCTTGGTGAGGGTATATCTATCCATGACATTCGATTGCACGGAATTCCCCCGGACACCCGGCTTGGTCTTGCGTTTTTCACCCTCAGGCTTGGTGGCCATTTTAGATCTGGAGCCCCGGAGGGAAGCCTGATACCGGGTAAAAATGGCTACAACCAAGTCGCCCGCATCAATGAGAAGGATGAAATACGGGCCTCTCACCAGGCAGTGAACCAAATGAACCAGAGGCACTGTTCCGAGAAGTAATAAGGTGGGAGGCAGTCGGAACAGGCCACTCAGGCAGAGTCAATGAGGCCCCTGGGTGAGAAACGAAACCGAAAGTAGACGACCGAGCCGAGATGACTCGGGTGGTCCGTTGTTGTTCAATTGCCGTCCGGCTGGCAGAGAAACAGAGCCCGGGGCAGTGCCATGGAGCAGGCCTGAAAAAGTCAGAGATCCATATCTTCGGCTCCCAAAGTCCAAATCAAAGTCTGTAAACGGATAATTGATCAGCGGGGTTGTGCCAGTAACAACCCGTCGTCCAAATCAGGATAAAAGTCAGGATAGTCGGTGGAGGTGGCGAGGGTCCGGGAGCCCTGTGCTCACGCGACCATCTTGGTTGCGCGCGAAGCTCCTCCCCACGTTATTATTTTGAGTTTTATGTAGTGCTAGCTAGACCCGAAGGTATCAGTGCGCTTTACATGTTATCTGATAAAATTTACGAGATACATGAGGGGATTCATAAGAGTCATAGTTGAACAATACAGCATTAAGCGGTTATAAAGTTACACATGTATAACACAAGGACACAATGAGGAATGACATTGGGGGCAGAATAGGAGACTGAAAGAGTCCTGTGTCCATCTTGAAGGAACTAGTCAAAGAGGGAAAAACAGAACAGCTTGTGTGCTTGTTGAAGTAGTTGTTGAGGAGTAGAAATGTAAGGTCCCATGGACATCACCTGTTAAAAAAACAGCAAGAAAGGGGGGAGTGGCCTAGTGTTGGACAAAGATGGCTGTCTAAGACCTCGACTCCATCACAACCGTCTCCCTGACCCGCATATCCTGACATTAATCCTGTCTCCTCAGGTCCCTTCATGTAGCTGAAAGCAAGCAGTGGCGGTGCCCGCAAATCCGACCTTTGAGCTGCACTTAGAACCAGAGATTGAAGCCTCTCCTTATTGGGCCTATACAACATCCGTGAGCCGGGGACTGGAGTTCTGCGACTGCCGGCAGAGAGTGAGACGAGATCAGCTGGTCAGACCGGAACTCGTCGGTCGGTGCGGGACTGGCGGTGTTGGTCGCTTCGCTCTGCATGGGGGCGGCGCTATCGACTGGGGCACTAGCGGTGAGGTGACGCTTCTTCCCTCCCCCGCCTTTTGAAGATCGCCGGCGGGGGTGAGGGCCTGCAGTGCTGGGGCGGCGGCCCGAAGAGGCAAGCTCTATTTTGATCTGCCTGCGGTGCCGGGGTGGCTGCCCCTCGCCTCTCCCCAGTGAATTTGGAGTGCCTAGAGAGGGAGAGTGCCCGAAGGCAGGGGCACACGTCGCTGTCTGCGGGCGCCTGCGGGCCGTCCTACTGCTGGCCTCGCAGTGCTGCTCTGAGGGCTGAGACATGACGGACATTGGGGAACCCTCCGGGCGTTCGGAGTCCGGCGGAGCGGCTGCCTTGGACACGGTACAGCCTAGATAGAACTGCCTGGGTGCACTGCGTATTGGGGCGGAGGTGCAGAAGTCATTGCTTCAGCCTTCCTACTGACAGTCATCTCCTAAACACAGAGGCTGCCTCCCTGGGCTTAGGCATAAACTACCCTGGACATTGTGGCGGCCATAGGTGACCAGAGATCCTCGGTTGTGGGGGCCGCATGTTTTGGCCCGCAGGCTAGGTATAGGCATATGGGTGCAGACATACCTCCCGTACCCGCAGTGCTCGACCCTAAAGTCCACCACCCACAAACCGCACCAACGCAGGGGTTCTTCCGCCATTGTTGTTCCTCCTTGCGCCCACAACTAAGGACACGTTCCAGTTCCGGCCATTGTGTCCGGGATTCAGGAGAATAATGGCATGCAGGCTAGAGGTGGATAAAGGTGCCGCCAAGGGTCCCAAGGGCATGAGACGACGGGTCCAGTCCAATAAATTTGACCGGTATAACTACCCAAGGGCTTGCCGACAGACCTGCGCCAGTCCCCCAGAGTGGAAGAAGAATCCAAAAGTTCCGCCCCCGGCCTGACATTGCAGGACATCATGGCTGCTATTGAAGGGGTCAAATCGTCTCTAGAACATAAAATGGACACCATCTCCATTGACGTGAATATCATTCGCGCTGACCTCACGAAAATACATGAAAAAGTCAAATACCTGGACATTAAGACTGCCAGTTTGACAGATGACGTGTCTCAACTCCAACACGAAGTGCGAGATCTTCGAACCTTCTGCGAGACGGCCAAGCGTAAACTGGATGATTATGAAGGGAGGTCTATACGTAATAACGTCCACATCATAGGAGTGCCGGAAAAATCGGAAGATCCAGCACCTGACCTGTTCGTAGAGGACCTCATTTGAAACCATCTTAAGCCTAAGGGACTGGGATTTTTTTTTACCATTGAGCGCGCGCACAGAGTCCCGGGTGGACGTTCTAAGCCCAGCGCTCCCCCACACGTGTCCTAAATTTCAGGGACAGAGACGCTGTCCTGCAACATACACAGTCCGCACCCCCATTGCACTTTATGAATGCCACCCTTTCTTTTTCCCCAGACTTTACACAATTGGTGCAGAGGCAACGCCGTACGTTTATGGCTGTCAAGAAGAAACTTGGAGACAAGGGGTTTAAATATGCCATGATGTTTCCGGCTCGTCTCCGATTAGACACTGGCGGAAAAGTGTGGTTTTTCGACATCCTAGAGGTGGCTTCAGACTGGCTGGACAACCGAACTGTGGGCGGCCCCGGAGGGAGGGGCAGGGGTGCCGACCAGGAACTGCAGGACCGGTAATGAGACTTGATGGGAGCCTCTCTCGCCAGCTTGGGCACACTCAGGTAACTGGGTCTGTGGGGCCCCGCAGTCGGACACATACCTGCAGGGATCCGCATTGCACAAATGTAGCACAACATGGACCTGTTGGGGACACTTATCTTTTTTTAATTTTTTAATTTTTTAATTATTATTTCCACTTTTTCAGTCACATGATATTTCAACATATACATAAATATAATAATAAGTCAAACACAGAAGCTACATGTCTGATAGAGTTAGCCCGGCCAACTATACATATGAATTGATCTGATCTCGTTTCTAGTCCACAATACATAAACTATACATAGGCTATTAAGAGATCTAAAAATCAGAGTTAAGAATCATATTTTAGTGAATAAAAAGAAAAACACATTTAATCATGTAGTAACTCCATCCTAGCCAGTTCATACTAAAACTCTCCTCATCTATCATTAATATGTACTACTTGATCACATCCTCAATTATTCAAATAATTTAGAAAACTGTCCCATATCATAAACCCCAATTTTTGTTTTCTTGACCCCTTTAAAGAATATAAGCTGAATTCCAGACTGGCCAGTCTGTGCATTTTAGCCCTCCAAACCTCAAACTTTGGTGGTTCAGGGCACAACCAGTCTCCCGCAATGCAAAGACGAGCAACAGTCATTGCCACAAATAAAAATAATCTATGTTTATACAGGATAGATCCCTTTGAGACTGTCCGCCCCATCCCTAAAATCATCAAAGCGGAAGAGATACAAAGTGGGTCCCCTAATATATTAGATAGAAAGTGTTCCATATCACTCAAAAATACATTTAATTTTACACAACTAAAGAAAATATGTTCCATATCTGCATCTTCTACCCCACAACGGAAACACTTTCCATCGTACCGATTACCCCATTTCTTCATCCGTGCTGGCGTGTAATATAACCTGAATAAAGTTTTAAAGAATTGTACTTTTAAGTTTGCTGACATCAGGACCTCCTTAGATCTGGAAATTGCCTCATCCAGAGGTATGTCAGATTCCCTCTCTCCTAGTATCTCTACCCATTGTAAACTTTGCTTTTCCAAATCATCCTTCTGGCCAGGACTTAGAATCTTATACAATACGCCATTAAAGCTTCAATCAAAGGGCTAGTAATTAGGTTTAATTTCCGTTTTAACAGAAAATCACGGATTTGTAAAAATTTAAAGAACTGAGAATGCGACAAATTATAAACCCTTACTAAATCGTCAAAAGGTCTAATAATCCCCCTCTGATCATACAGATCACCCAGTAGCACAACGCCTTTTTCTTGCCAGGCCCTTACCATCCTGTCATCAAATATAGATGGAAGTAATTTTTCGCGCTCATCGGAGTATAATAAGAAAGCCCTCCTAAATTAATCAATTTACGAACTTTCTTCCATACTTTAAATGCTGCAACTACAGTCTTGAACTTAGTCCTTTTAAAATAACTCCAGTCAATTTCCCTGAATAAGCTGCGGTGAGCTTCAATTCCTAACGTTAAATGAAATATAGAACTATTAAGTCCTAGTGTTGTTACATTGCACTCCTCACCTTCCCCTAGTAGTACAGCCATTTCTTGAAGAAAACAATCAAAATAATATAAAGTAAAATCCGGTACTCCCATACCACCCTTTTCTCTTGATAGTGTAATAAATCTCATGGCCCTTCGCGGCTTTCCCGGAGCCCATAAAAACCTGGAGCATAGAGCCTGTAATTTTTGTAGTTGAGGACCCGATATTTCCAATGGCATTGCTCTAAAGAGATATAACACCCTTGGTAATATGTTCATTTTTAAAATATTTGTTCGGCCAATTAGGGTGAAATGCAGTCTCCCCCATCCCTCCAAGGACTCTGCTATATTACTATATAGTGATCCCCAGTTTACCTCCACTACCGCCGACATTGATGCCCGTATCTTAACACCCAAATACGTTCCTTCCACTACAACTCTTGGGTCATCAACTCTCGCGATCTCGGTGCACACAAGCTGAGTTTTCATAACGTTTAGCTTATATCCGGATATACAACCAAATTCCTCAGCTAATCTTTCAATCTCAATCAATGCGGAGGCCGGATCTTCCGATGTGACCGCGATATCGTCCGCGTATGCAAAAACTGTGTGGGGGATATTACGTACAATAAACGGTTTAATAAACCAGCTTCCAAAAAGCATTGTAATAAAAGGGTTTATATATAACGCGAAAAGAAGGGGAGAACAGGGACACCCCTGTCTTGTCCCTCTAGTAATCTGGATTATTTCAGAAGTTGAACCCATTGCAGCTATTCTGGCTATTGGTGACTCATATAAAGCTTGCAAAGCTATCAAAACTGACGCCGGAATCCCATACTCTCCATTAACACCCATAAATATTGCCATTCGACGCGATCAAACGCTTTTTCCGCGTCTAATAGTATTAATCCTAAATCTACGTTTCTCCACCTCTGCAATGTCAAATAAAGTAATGACTGTGTTAATATGTTTCACAGTCCCCCGACCAGGTATGAACCCATGCTGATCTTGGGAGACTAGTGAGGTAATTACTTTAGCAAGACGATTAGCTAGATCTTGGAGTATATTTTCCCATCACAATTTAAAAGTGAGATGGGTCGGTATGAGCCAGGTAGTTCTGCATTTTTTCCCTTTTTGCTAAAAACCACAATTGTAGCCTCATTACACGTCTTTGGTGGTACCCCAGTTTGAGCTGGGGACACTTATCTTATGTTTTTTATGGTCGGGGATACGGGATGCTGACCTTCCTCCTCTTTTCTACTCTTAGTTATTTTCTAGCATTATAAATTGGGTGACAGGCACTCTGCCAGTTTATAATGGGCAGTTCTGAGTCCAGAGGGCAGGGAATCAGGGTGGGGGGTTGTTGGTGGGGGGGTTTGTGGGGGGTTTTCATTGTTTGTTTTTTCATCGACATAAGATTGCAGGCACAGCTAAGGCACATGGTTTTAATTAACAGGCACTGGGGGAAAAGCTTTAAACTATTAAGCTGAAATATCAACAGGCTGGGGGATAAAATTAAGCGGAGTATTGTCCTGCAGTACATTTAGAAGCAGGGCCCGGATGTTGTGTTACTTCAGGAGACGCATCTCATAGGCCATTCCTGTAGGGCAATGAACAGATATGGCTATAAACTAGTGGCCCATGCAGGATTTACAACTGGTTCCAGAGGGGTGGGTGTCATGATACGAAATACGTTCCCTTTTTGTGTAGACTCCACTTGGACTGACGACAGGGGACGTTATGTCGGCATTTCTGGTTCCTGGGAGGGACTGTTCGCTATATATGTCCCACCCGGCCTTCAAACGGCTACGTTCCAGGGCCTCCGTACTACACTACTCTCGCTTCCAGAGGGTTTGTTGGTGCTGGGGGGCGACTTTAATTCGGTGTGCTCCGTTGAATTAGACCGGCACCCTCCTCGTGAATTGGGGCCCTCATCCCGTGGATTACCAGACCTTCTTGAGGCCATGGGACTAACAGATACCTGGCACTTGTTCAACCCCGAGATAAAGCAATACACATTCCATTCCGGTGCCCACCACAGTTTTTCCCGTCTGGATTACATCTCAGTTCCTAGCTCTCAAACCTCACACATCCGGGAGGTCAGACACTTAGCTAGAGGTATCTCCGATCACTGGCCGCTTTGGGCACACTTCCTTCTCAATCGGATGTATGACGTTAAAACGCATACTTTTACAACGCATACCGTTACAACGAGACTTTTACAACGCAAATACTATTACAACGCATGTATTTACAACGCATGTTTTTACAACGCAGGTACCTTTACAACGCATACCATTACAACGTAAGTATTGGTAAGTATATATAATTTTTTTAATTGTAAATTATTTAAAATTAATATAATTTAATGTAATTGTATTTAATTTAATTTAATTTCATTTAATTAATTTAATTTAAATTTAATTTTACTTTATTTTTACCCTGTACCCCTGTACCCCAAAAACCCAAAACTGACCCTGAACCCTAAAAATACCCCTTTACCCAAAAACCCAAAACTGACCCTGAACCCTAAAAATACCCCTTTACCCAAAAACCCAAAACTGACCCTGAACCCAAAAAATACCCCTTTACCCAAAAACTGAAAACTGACCCTAAACCCTAAAAATACCCCTTTACCCAAAAACTGAAAACTGACCCTGAACCCTAAAAATACCCCTTTACCCAAAAACCCAAAACTGACCCTGAACCCTAAAAATACCCCTTTACCCAAAAACTGAAAACTGACCCTGAACCCTAAAAATACCCCTTTACCCAAAAACCCAAAACTGACCCTGAACCCTAAAAATACCCCTTTACCCAAAAACTGAAAACTGACCCTGAACCCTAAAAATACCCCTTTACCCAAAAACCCAAAACTGACCCTGAACCCTAAAAATACCCCTTTACCCAAAAACCCAAAACTGACCCTGAACCCTAAAAATACCCCTTTACCCAAAAACCCAAAACTGACCCTGAATCCTAAAAATACCCCTTTACCCAAAAACCCAAAACTGACCCTGAACCCTAAAAATACCCCTTTACCCAAAAACCCAAAACTGACCCTGAACCCTAAAAATACCCCTTTACCAAAAAACCCAAAACTGACCCTGAACCCTAAAAATACCCCTTTAAAAAAAACCTAACATATAACATTTTAAATATAATTATATACTTACCAATACTTACGTTGTAATGGTATGCGTTGTAAAGGTACCTGCGTTGTAAAAACATGCGTTGTAAATAAATGCGTTGTAATAGTATTTGCGTTGTAAAAGTTCCGTTGTAATGGTAGTGCGTTGTAAAAAATGCGTTGTAACGGGTGTATACCTTCTCAATCACATGCAGGTGGGTCGTGTCACCCCTATCAACCCCTAGCAACTAAAATACGCAAAGATCTCCTTACCGCAACAGATAACTATTTTACTGAAAATGTGGGAACCGTGTCATCCAATCAGACCCTCTGGGAAGCCTTTAAAACGGTAATTAGGGGGGAAGCTGTGTCCTTAATCTCAGGCCACAAACAAGAACAGCAGAAAGTGGTGTCCAATATAGAAACTGACATCCTTCGGATTGAGGGGGAATTGATGGATCGAAACTCTCCTGAGGCGCTCCACCTATTGCAACTCAAGCAGACTGAATATAAATCTATGGTTACTGATGCAGCTCGAAATCTGGGGCAAGAAAAGCTGGGAAGAGTTTACGATTTGGGAGACAAAGCAGGAAAACTGATAGCTTGGCTGGATAAGCGGGAATGGGTGAGTAGACTGGTCCCGTACTCCGTGACGCCTCAGGCGCCGAAATAAAAAAAAACAAGACATCACCTCCCAATTTGCGACACACTTCAAGGCTGTCTATAGAGCTGGGATGCCCCATACTGAGTTAGATTCCGCGGCGCTGTTGAAAGATATTAATTTGCCCACTCTCACTTTGACTGATAAACAATGCCAGGGATAGTCCTCTGACCACAGATGAAATCGCCCAGTCTATTAGATCGCTCCAATCCGGTAAGGCCTCCGGTCCTAATGGAATACCTATAGAATTATATGAACTCTATCCTGACAAATTATCACCTCATCTCAAAGCCATGTTTGAGGACAGTGGGGAATCAGGGGAACTTCCGCTTGACCAACGTATAGCTAATATAGTAGTGATATAGGGGGCGCTAGAGGGCGCGCACACGGAATGGCCGCCTAGCTGTGTGGCTCCCGTTCCCTGGAACAGTAATCCTTTAATGATCCTACGCTACTGGAGAGTAATATCCCCCTAAAGCTGCTTAATCGGCGCCGAGGAAGCCCTTCTACAATCGATCCGATCCTCAGAGTGCTGGCGGTGACTGGGACCGAGATATTGGCCTGATAACATTTGCCGGTCGCGCCCTTGGTACTGGCGAGACGAGGAGGTCGGCTGCGGACTGGCACGCGAGTCCGGTGCTTGCCACGAGGTGTTGGGCCCTGTGCGCGAAATCGGCTGCGGCGCCTGCTGTGACCTCGGCGCCCGACCCGGCGATCGACCCCTGCCCTGCATCCTGGACAAGTGCTGCCTATCCTCTCATGATCGCTTGCCCCCGGCTGCGTCTACGCGCTCGGCGGGGCCGACGGACCCGGCTGAGTGGGGTGCTCCTGATCCCCGTGTGGCTCTCTCCGAGGGGCGGCCTTTGAGCGGAGCATCCTCGTTGCTGCCCTGACCCCCGCTGGCTGTGCAGGGTGGCGGACGACTGTCGGGGGCAGCGGACCCGATATTGTAGCGGTCCGGGGGGAGGTGGAGTGGGCCTCAGGTGGAGTGGGCCTCCCGCTGCTTGCGGTAGGGTACCGGAGCCCTGTCTGGAGCCGAGTGCGGCGAGACGGAGCTTTGCCCTTCGCCCTTCTGGGAGGAACGCTACGTTGGAGGCACACACAAATTCTTTGTGCCCCTAGGACCGGCTAACTGTTGGAAGGTGGGGGCGCCGGGGGGCGAATCTGGGTGCCACTCTGCCCGGATGTACAACTGTTACTTTGCAGACTGGGACGACAGCTTCACTGCTCCCGCTCCGGCGATGCTGAGGTTACAGAGCCTACCATGAGACATACTGCATGATATTACCGTCGCCTACATCCCCACACAGTCTGGTCGGTGGGGATAATTACACATAGCGCTTCTGGTTGCGTGCTGTCCGGGAGGAACCTGCGCCAGCTGTCAATGGACTCAGGTCACTAGTAGCAGCAATCTGTGAGTAGTCCCTGCATATTGACGATTACCTGACACTCATTACTTGTTTGGACATCTTATTGCGCAGTTCTCCTCAAATAGGGGGAAGCCTCGGCGTACAGGGACTCTAGGAGTGACGTGGTGGGGACATCCGGCTCGGGGTGGTCCTCCTACTCACGCGGCGCCTTCTCAGGATCAGAGACACTCACACTTGCATCAGTGGATCCTGTGGCAACAGGAGGCGGGAGGCGCAAAAGCACGATGGTGCGCCCCGAAAACTGCCAATCAAAAATTATCTTTGAGGGCGCCAAAAAGGGAACGAAGACGGTCCCCGCCGAGCCAGGGACAAGCGACGCGAACCTTGCTGGCGCAACATCCCCCTCTAAGGAATTAGATATGCAGCGCCTATTCCAAGAGATGCGGCAGGGATTTGCCACAGTGCTGGAGAAGGTGGACAGGATGTCCTCTAGGATGGATGCCCTAGTGCATAAAGTGGACCAGCATGAGGAGCGGATTACGACCACAGAACAACGGATCTCAGACAATGATGATGTCACCGCATCCCATACATCCCAACTTGCCTGAATGGACAATCTATTACGAATCATAGCAGCTAAGAATGAGGACTTGGAAGCCCGTAGCCGACACAATAACATACGCGTCACGTGCATTCCGGAGTCCACAGACACGGGCAGGATGGAACTATACGTGGAGAAGCTCCTCAGCGGCTCGATAGGGGAGGATGCCTTCTCACCTCAATTCATCGTCGAGCGAGCACATAGATCGCTGGCCCAAATCCCCAAACCGGGTCTGCCAACTCGGCCAATCATCGCACGTTTGTTGAACTATCGCGATCGCGATGTTGCCTTGAGAGCAGCCCGGACTCAACGGAACCTGCACTATAATGGTGTCGCATTTTCCATCTACCCTGATTTCACTCCCATAGTGCAGGAGGAAAGACGCAAATTCCTGGCTGTCAAGAAGAAGTTGCGTGAGGCCCAGCTGGACTATACTCTGCTCTACCCGGAGAAGCTAAGGGTGACACACCAGGGAAAGCAGCGATTTTTCACAAATCCGCAAAAAGCTGAGGACTACTTGAAGACGATCCGCAAAGCACAGAGGGGGGATCAGGAAGGTGCGGAGGGCCCTGAAGGTGACCCATCCTCGGAAGCTGATGAACATTGACATGATGTGATTCGCATGCTACTATCTGCTGTACTCCTGAGCTGATGGACTCAACCCTTACTACGCTGTCCCGGAAGGCTTGGACAATATACAGCAGAACGGGACTCCTTAAACTTTTCAGTGGTAACGTATTCCAGGGACCACTATCCCTACCCTGGCCTCCACCAAGGGTGGTACAGTTCGGGAGGCTATCGGAGGGAGAAGTGGCTGTGGGTCCTTAATGTTGTTTCCCTTACGGGTATACCCCATACATGGGACCGAGTTGTGGGAAAAGAGGAGGGGTGAGGGGAGGGGCAGGGTTGGGATGGACGGCTGCTGGCATGATTGGGATGCAGTAGTGGCAGGGGGGCTGGGTTCTTTTGGGGGGGGAGTTTAATACATGGAAAGGGCGGAAGACTGGCAGAGCGTCACGCTAATTGTCCTCACTTGAGCAAGACTGGCCTTATTGCATTCATGGTAGCAAGCTTTTATAATATGATGTGGCTTACATTATGGTGGGCTCGGGACCTGATGCACAATTGAGATGTATGTCATGGAATATCAGAGGGTTAAATAATGCTAAAAAGTGTCGAACTGTGATTGCCTACTTAAACCGCCATCAAGTACAGATTGCCATGTTACAGGAAACACACTTATCTCCGCAGACACGCACCACCTTTGCCAGTAGATGGGCGGGTACCCGAGTCCTTTCCTCTTATTCTAACTATGCGAGGGGAGTTGCTATCCTCATAAGGCGCACTGTACTATTCCAGAAGTGTGGTGAATTGGTAGATGCGGAGGGACGCTTTGCCTTGTTGTGGGGGCGATTAGGCTGCAACACTGTTACTTTAGTGAATTGCTACGCACCTAACATTGATATGCCCTTCTTTGTCGCAACACTCTGGGGCGAAATCATGGACGTAGGGTCTCGACACATTATCTGGGGGGGAGACTTTAATCTAGCACTGGCACCTCAACTAGATAGAGCAGATGGTGTGATACATTACAAGCCCAAATCCAGAGAGGCACTGAAGGGCGTGGTCTCAGAGGGTGGATTGGTGGACGTGTGGAGATGTCTACACCCTACCCGGAGAGAGGGCACACATTTCACTTCACAGTCAGGCACATGGGCACGTCTGGATTATTTCCTTACGACTAGGGAGATCTATGCGGGGGTGGCAGGGGTGACACACTTGCCGAGGACATACTCTGATCACAGCCCTGTTCTGATGCACCTGCGAATGCCTGGGTGGGACAACCCTAGGCCACGCTGGAGGTTCCAGCCATCGGCCCTATTAGATACTGTGTTTCGAACGGAACTCGGTGAGGAAATTGCTGATTTTTTTCCCAGGAACAAGGGTTCTGTTGACTCAGTTGAACACATTTGGGAGGCATTCAAAGTAACGATCAGGGGGTATTGTATATCCAAAAGCTTCGGGGTCCTGCGCGACATTCAGCGCACTATTCACACACTTGATGGTGAGCTGAAAGCCTTAGATATCCGAATGGTGGAAGGCAACAGTGCTGACACCCATGCAGAGTTAAGGGATAAGCTGACACAATATGAGGAAGAAGCCAACAGGGAAGCAAAATTTAAAGGGAAGCACTGGCAGGCTAGGAAATACTGTGAAGGTGACAGACCGGGTAGGGCCCTGGCGATGATGACACGCACTCCGCATGCTCACAATACGATTCTGGAAATTATAGACGACCAGGGACACACAGTCAGGAATTCAGATGAAGTTCTCTCTGCATTTGTTTCTCATTATCACGCACTTTACACCACCGCCACGACCGCTGATGTACCATATAATGACTTTTTGGGTGATGTGCCCTTTGCTGGCTAAGTGATGGCGATAGGGCCTTCTTAGCTGCCCCTTTTGAATTGGATGAAATCCGTGATGCCATCATGTCACTTCAGAATGGGAAGGCGCCCGGCTTAGACGGGATTCCGGCCGAGTTTTAGAAGGCGTATATTGACATCATGGCTCCTGTCCTTCGCGAGGTCTTTGAGGAATCGCTGGCTGATGGCATCCTCCCCTGTTCTATGCGCGAGGTCGTTATCACTTCGCTCTTAAAACCTGGCAAGAACCCTAGTGCCTGCAACTCTTATCGCCCGCTCTCCCTTTTAAATTGCGATGTTAAAATACTTACGAAGGTACTAGCTACCAGATTGTCCCTTTTGATGGGTCGGATTGTCTTACCTGATCAGTCCGGATTCGTCTCGGGTAGATCCACCTCTCATAATCTACGCACTCTTTTTTCCCTGCTTCGCACGTTGCACCCTGATCTCCCAGTTGCAGCAGTTTTCCTGGATGCCACCAAGGCCTTCGATTCAGTTGAGTGGCCATATTTATTCACCGTTCTGGCAAGAATGGGATTTCCTAAAATATTTATCTCCTGGGTCCAACTGCTTTATACACAACCAATGGCGAAGGTCCTCATCGATGGTCGCCTTTCGCCTCCCATTGCCGTATCCAGGGGCACCCGTCAAGGAGGCCCGCTATTATTCGCCATTGCTGTCGAGCCACTTGCCTGTAGGATCTGTCAATTACATCGCGAAGGTGCGATACGATGCTTTCAACGCCAGATTGACGTGTCGTTATATGCTGACGACATGACGCTATTTGTCCAACACCCAGCCCAGAATCTCAACCCCTTACTTAGAGAATTTGTTGTATTCGGTAGGATGTCTGGTGTGTGCATAAACTGGGCCAAGTCACAATTTTTTCCACTCACGGGCATCCGTGAGTGGAAAAAATTGTGACTTGGCCCAGTTTATGCGGTTGCCGACTTTCCCCTTGACTACCCCCTGGAGTGGTGTCGTACGGATCTACGATACCTGGGAATACAGATCTCACGTGATAAAGATGAAACACTACGCTCCAATTACGGAGTAGCAGTCACGAAACTTACCGCATCTGTGGACCGCTGGATGGCCTTACCGCTTTCCATGGCGGGTAGAGCATCACTTATCAAAATGATAGTGCTGCCCCGATTTCTTTACCTCTTCCTTAACATCCCCTACTATCCGGGGGCCTTCTTCTTTAAAACACTAAAGTCGGAACTATGTCGATTATTTTGGGGGGTAGGAGCCCGCGGCTGAGATGGACCACGTTGATTCAGCCATACGATAAATGAGGCTTTGATGTCCCCGACTTTGAGGCTTATTATCTATGCGCACAAGCGCACTATGCCTATCATTGGATGGTTCCCACTCCCTTCATGCCTCAGCTGGCGGTGGAGGACTGGATTGCACATCCTCTCCCCCTTAATGGACTTCTCCATTGTTCGGAATCATCCATAACGACACCGTATACCTCTGTCACATGTACTCTGGATGCTTGGCGCCGTATAGCTAAGAGACTGCACTGCGGCCTAATATATTCCCCTAGACTACCACTGGCATATCACCCTAAACTTGCGCTCCTGCAGGAACGTGGCTTTCAGCGGCTCTACAAACGCTTGCCGATCGTCTGTTGGGGTGACCTATTCTCGGCTGGTCAGTTCAAATCTGCGGACCTGTTCTTCACTACTCACGCACGCGACCCGCTCGAGGTATTTTATTATCTGCGACTGCGCCAAGGGATGAAAGACATCCTGCCTGAATTTCCCAGTGAACCTGAAGTCCTGACTCCACTTCAAATTATGTTGAGTTCACAGGATGGTTCGCACCTAGTATCAGGCATGTATTGTACTTTCAGGGCGAGCGGCCCGATACCTGAAGCGAGGGCTCGATCGCACTGGGCCTCTGAACTAGCAATCGAAATTACCGATGAACAATGGCTATATTGTTGCAACCTCACGGCCCGAATATCGGCTAGTAGTAGACTCAAGATAATACACTACAAATTTCTGCAGAGATTATACTACAACCCGGTTAAAAAACATAGGTTCCGACTGATCGATAACGACAGATGCGAACGTTGCCACGCAGAACGTGCGGGTTTCCTGCATCTTGCTTGGGAATGCCCCCCTATTCGCCTCTACTGGCAACAAGTACACAACGCCCTCATATCAATGACTGGAGAAGCCATACCTACTGACCCATTGCTTATGCTCCTTGGGCACACACCACATGTCCCTAAGACCTGTAGGAAATTCTTAGATATTTCATTGCTCCTGGCGAAACGACGAGTGGCATGCCGCTGGAGTCGGGGAAGAGCCCCTAAATTCAAAGACTGGCTTGGGGATATGACCTATTGCCAGGAGCAACACATAACTTTCACTGAGCTGCTAACGATTTCGAGTCAACCCAAAGACATCTGGGGGCCTCTGGTGGGCTACTTGCTAGCTCAAGCAGATGGAGACAACAACCCTGACGGGGATATCAATCAAGAGCATACTGACGTTTGAGGGTATAGGGGTTGTTTGCCCATCGCTCCACTTCCCTTTGATTGGCCCTCTGACTGAGTTCAACAATCCCTTACATTCTCCCATGCCCGACTGACTAGCGTGGTCCACCTCTGCCCGCTATCATTATACCCACACCATCAGTTACTGGCATTACCTACTCCTCCACTCTGTGTTATGCTGTGCCCTCCATACCATGCATACTCCTCCTTTGACATTACCTCTAATCATTGTGTACTGTACTCACCCTGAGAACCAAATGGCGATGCTGCTTATGATTTTGTACTGCTATATATTGTCATTGCTCACTGTTGCAAATGCTATCTTAATGTCTCGAGGCTCCATACCCATGTATGTTTGTAGTTCTGATCTGTTTTGTATGTTACAAAATCAATAAACAGAATTAAAAAAAATATATATAGTAGTGATATACAAGGAAGGCAAACCAAAACTGAAATTCGCATCAGGCCCATTTCTCTTCTCAATTCCGAGCCGAAAATCTTTGCAAAGGCTCTCGCCAACCGCCTAGTTAAAGTCATATCCACTGTCATACATCCAGACCAATCTGGCTTTATCCCGCACCGGAATACGGCACTAACCTAGAGATTCATCAAGCATACATTCTGCGATTCCTTATTAGCGAAAAATAAGGATTCGCTAATAAGGAATAGCAAAAGGCTATGCATGAAGAACTCGCTAAAAATAGCGATTTCTTAAAATTCCTTAATTGCGACTCGCAAATTGCAAGTCGCAATTAAGGAATACCTCCCCTAAGGGCATGTTTGTGTGTAAAATGGAACTTTGAACATTTTTAAAGTTTTTGCAAATTACCATGAAGTTCAACTTCATGGTAATTTGCTCACCCTATTAGCGAAATCGCTAATTCTTTTACTTTAATGCATTGCATTTAAGGAATCTCAATTTGAGATTCCTTAAATGCAATCACAATTTAAGTCATCGCAATTTTGTGATTTTTGCATTTGGGATGATGCATCCCAAATGCAAAAATACCAGTCGCAAAGGGGCAGATTCTGAGAATCTGCCCGTTTGCGACCGGTTTTTAGCTTGATGCATCTATGCCTAAATCTCCACGGCGTTCACGGGATTCTTGGCAGGGCAGATACAATACGCAAACCAGCGGTCCTGGTTTCCCTTGACGCCACCATGGCGATTGATATGATTGAATGACCTTACCTCTTCTCAGTACTCCAGAAATTGGGATTTGGACCAGAGTTCATCAGCTGGGTCCGCCTCCTTTATGCGGCACCACTGGCCAAGGTTGTAGTTAATAACAAGCAATCGGACACCTTCACTCTGACTCTGGGTACCCGTCAGGGTTGCCCACTCTCCCCTCTCTTATTTGCCCTTAGCACTAGAGCCACTCGTGGCCTGGATCTGGCAAGATCTAATGATCCGAGGTCTCCGCTGGTCAGTGGACTGGGAAGATCAAATATCACTATACGCCGATGATGTCCTTCTTTATCTGACAAATGCTCGGAAATCTCTAATTGCCGTGTTGGACATCTTGGCCGTGTTTGGGAGATACTCCGGCTTCCGCATTAAGTCTCATCTGTACCCCCTTTACGGGGAAATACCGGCCTTGCCCTCCAATTGCCCAATCCAAATTAGTACATCAGGTTTTAAATACTTAGGCATATTCATATCCCTGAACCCTACACTCCGATATAACAATAATCTTCTTCCCCCTCTCCACCGTCTGCAGAGAGACATCGCCAATTGGAGAACTGTCCCATTGTCCCTTCTCAGGAGGGCCACTCTTTTTAAACTGATGTCCCTCCCCCGCTTTCTCTATGCCCTGCAGAACTCATTGGATGTAGTCCCCCTTGCTTATTTCAAAGAGATTGAACGACTACAGAGGGAATTACTGTGGGATGGACCGCCGCGTATAGCTCTTACTAAACTGACCCTGAAGTGGTACAACGGAGGTATCACCCTCCCTGACATCAGGAAATATTACTGGGCCGTCCAGCTGGCTGCCATAAACCATGGCACTTATGGAACACCGGATGACCCTGGGTATCGAATGGACAGATGGCTCCTCCTGGGTGGGAACTATAATAGAACACTATATTCTAAGCCTGCCCGACCTGCTCTAACTGGTCCCACCGGACACTCTTTAACCATCTGGCATACTGCCACCAGATTTCTGGGATGGAGGGCAAATTGACATTAGCCACCCCCTTATGGGACTCTGAGAGACTAGGGAACTTATGGCGGACGAAGGGACTCAATAAGTGGGATTTAATAGGCATCTCCCGCGTCCAGGACATGTGGGGAAAAAGGGGACATGAAAACATTCGCTTCCCTACAAGAGCAATACAACCTGGCCGAGTCAGAACACTTCCGTTACATACAAGTGTGGCATGCCCTGCGTGCATCATTCCCTGCTGGTAACTCCTCCCCCCCCCGACCACCCCCCCCGCGGGTCCTCCCCACTGGAAAATAGGATACTGGATGGGCACCTTCCCGAGAAGGCCATCCCCTTGATCTATAATAAGCTGATATATAAAATGGAAGACCGTCTCACACTGCTCCGGCAAAAATGGGTAGCAGATGGTATTGAATTAGATGACGAGGACTGGCAGGAAGCCGTATCATCTCCCAGAGTCGTGGCGATCCCTGCACGACTGCGACTGGTCCAACTTAAAATTTTACACAGTATATACATGACTGGGCCTAGATTGGTGTTGATGGGAAGGGCAACCATGGGGGACTGTCGTAGGTGGTGTAACCAACCGGGCACGTTCCTACATATCATCTGGGAATGCCCACATGTTCAATACTATTGGAGGGAGATCCATGGTGTGGTGGGGCGGTCTTGGGAATCCCCCTGCTCCCTGAGGTGCAGAGATGTGTTCAGGTCAGTGGGAACCCACTGACCTGAACACACACCAAACACAGTGGTCCTTGCTGGGCTTTATGGTTGCTAAAAGGAATGTAGCCCAGGCCTGAGGGGCGGCTGCCCCTCCAACGCTGAAAGACTGGAAGATCAGCATGGACTGGTGCATGTTCCGAGAAAAGACTGTATATATGGCCTGTGGCTGCCCCGGGAAATGGTCCCGAGTTTGGGAACCCTGGAATCGATACAGAGGTAACATATGTACCCCGCCATTGCAGCTAGCCCTTGATGACATGCATTCTCCCTGATCTGCCCGTAGTATGTATGGCACCAAGTCGTGAATTACTTTGCTTGTGCCTGATTACACTGTATACATTACTGTTATGTGCCTGATTTAACGATTGATGTCGATGTTTGTTAATAAAAAGAATTGATTAAAAAAAGCAGCATGCAGCAAGCGCATTCTGGCATGGACTGTGCCAACACTTACATGTATTTCCATTGTGGCCCATGGGAAATATGCATGAAACTGTTCTCCATGATTTTGGATTACAGTGTTACAGGTTTTAAAGTATTTAGGTATCAAGTTAGCCATACATGTGAAATTATATATCACCAACAGTAGGCCTTATACTTATTGGTATATAAGAGTAAAAAGACAAATTGTTGGTCATAGAATGCAAGCCAACAGACTGGTGTATGAATAGTGTTTATTTTTCTTTAAATATTTTTTGTTATTGATTTTTCAAAATTCACCCTACCCCTCCCTTAACTGCTGGTGGCTTTATGGCTTCCATAAATAAATTACACTGTATATCATCACATGAAAATTTTCATTTTGTACACAAAAAACAGAACAAAAAGATCAACAAAGACCAGAACTCCCCACCCCATGCCAAGTGCATAAAAACCTATACATCTATCTTTCTGGGTTTAGTTCCCCCTCCTCCGAGCAACTACAAGCCCACTCTGACGGGGGTCCCAAATTCTCATACCTTTCAGCCGTGCGTGACTATATATATATATATATATATATATATATATATATATATATTCACTGAAAAAAACCTAGGTTATAGACCATATATAGTTAGGAATTAGCATTTAAAAAACCTTATTTTACTCACACAAAACCATTGAAATTCCATATATAGTTAGTTGTACTAACTATATATCGCGCACCCGCAATCCACTGCTGATCATGTCACATATTACATCATTCATGACATGGTCAGTGACATCACTGATGACATCACTGATGACATCTCAAATGACATCACTGATGACATCACTGATGACAACATCCAGTGACTGTATTTTTCTGTAAAGTTAAAATATGTCTTACATATTGAAGAATGAGTGGATGTATAAGTGTCTTGATGAAGGATTTAGTAGGGGCATGACTGACTGTATGAGTGACTGATTAAATGTGTCTCACTGAGTGCATGGGTTAGTGACTAAACTGTCTTAATTTGTGCATCATTATGTCTGTTGTTCTGTAAACTGCTGCATGTGTTGATCAGTAGCTATATGATTAACTATATGGGTTATTGATTGGTTGCCCAAGCATTTGTATGGGAGACTGAGTGTGTGTGTGGGTGGCTGGGAGGTGTATGACTCTCTGCATAGATGTGTGAGCAGTTGATTCACTAGATGTATGGGTTCAAAAGTGCATGTGGAAACAGCTGTATGGGCGGTTGACTGTGTGCATGAGTGTATTGGTGAGTGAATGGATATCTCAGTGCTACATGTCAAAGTAAGTACATATGTAAAATACAGTAGATGTGAGAGTTGACATATATAAATAACTGTGCATAAGAGCCAGTGAATGTGTGAGTGGCTGTATGGATCATTGTGAACTTGTATCCAGGATTGTATAAGTGAGTAAATATGTTTTAGTATATGTTTGAATAAGTAAGGTGTGTATAACTGTATAGTTGAGGAAATGGAGGTGTGATTGATTCTTTGCATGACTGACTAGGTGTGTGAGTAACTCCATGGATGAGTGACAGTCTGTGAGTGTATGTTTATACTGAGTGTATCTAAGATTATATAAGAGTCTGAAGAGGTTCATCATAATATCACATGAATGATGTCATCAGTGATGTGATCAGTAATGTCAAATGAGATGTCATCAGTGATGTCATCAGTGA
Source organism: Lissotriton helveticus (assembly GCF_964261635.1). NCBI lineage: Eukaryota > Metazoa > Chordata > Amphibia > Caudata > Salamandridae > Lissotriton > Lissotriton helveticus. Next base: position 527,270,938 of record NC_136071.1, read on the forward strand.
TGTCATTTGAGATGTCATCAGTGATGTCATCAGTGATGTCAAATGAGATGTCATCAGTGATGTCATTTGAGATGTCATTTGAGATGTCATCAGTGATGTCATCAGTGATGTCATTAGTGATGTCATTTGAGATGACATCAGTGATGTCATCAGTGATGTCATCAGTGATGTCATTTGAGATGACATCAGTGATGTCATCAGTGATGTCATTTGAGATGTCATCAGTGATGTCATTTGAGATGTCATCAGTGATGTCATCAGTGATGTCACTGACCATGTCATGAATGATGTAATATGTGACATGATCAGCAGTGGATTGCGGGTGCGCGATATATAGTTAGTACAACTAACTATATATGGAATTTCAATGGTTTTGTGTGAGTAAAATAAGGTTTTTTAAATGCTAATTCCTAACTATATATGGTCTATAACCTATGGTTTTTTCAGTGAATTTTCAAGGTTTTGTAAATGCTAATTCCTAACTATATATGGTCTATAACCTATGGTTTTTTCAGTGAATTTCATTGGTTTTTTAAAAGCTAATATCTGTAGCTGTAAAATGTATTCTTCTTTAAATCCAAAAATATATGTTATATGTTTATTAATAAAAAAAATTTTAAATATTTTTTTTTCTTCGCTCCCGGTTCGCGAACCGGGAAGCTTCCCGTTAGCTCAATTTGATGCCGCGACCCGGTCCGCGAACCGGTAAACGTTCTGTTTGCGCAACTGCCGCGTTAGAAATCAACATCGTGACGCATCGCGGAAGCGCGACGTATCGCGTTGTCGCGTAATGCGTCTTATGACGCGCCGCGTTAGCGCACCCGGAAGTGCTCCGGTACGCGAACTGAGACGCGAAGCGCAGCTCCCCGGAAGCGATCAGGGGCGCGTTGCGAAAGCGCGACGTATCGCGTTGCCACGTAATGCGTCTTATGACGCGCCGCGTTAGCGCACCCGGAAGTGCTCCGGAGCGCGAACCGAGGCGCGAAGCGCAGCTCCCCGGAAGCGATCCGGGGCGCGTTCCGCAGCGCGTAACATAAGCGTAACAGGTCATGTGACTTGTTAATAAAACTTTTCATTGGTTCATTTCACTTTTGGTTTCATAATGATGTAAGGCTAGGTCAGGTGACCTAAAAATAACACTTTTCATTGGTTTAGAACTATTGTTTTTCCCAAATGATGAAAACACCCTCCTCCTTTCCTCACTCTGACTTTCATCTTTGTGAGAGGAAGACCTTTTTTGATAGTTCAGCAATGGCTTCATTGGTAGCTTCAGCTGGTGGACCCCCACCACCACCACCACCTCCTCATGGGAAGAGAGGACCACCTCCCCAGTTCATCAGCAACACAGAGGAGGAAGAGGATGAGCAAGAGGAAGAGGAGACAGAAGGACCACAGTTTTTAGAAGAGCAGCCCCGGGTTTCTCATCGGAAAACCAGTTTTATTTGGCAGTTTTTTTCGATCCCTGAAGGGCAGAAGAAAGTAAATGCCAGATATGTCACCTGCCTCATATGTAAGGAGAAGTTATCTAGAGGCACCTTAAAAAAATACAGCTTCGGTAACTACACCATGCATCGTCATATGAGCAGGTGGCATCCTTTAAACTACAGCCGGGCAGAGATGCGTGACCAGCAGGACAACCCAACAACTCCTGTGGCCAGGTCATCATCACAGATATCTTTGACACCAGCAGAGGCACGGGAAACCGTGCCAAACATTCAGGACAACTTTGTCCATATGAAGTTTACCTGCTTGTATTGTGGTGCATTATTGTCTTGTGGTAATATGAGTATTACCTTAATCAACCGAGCTTATGAAAATCACAATTGCCCTAAACGCCCCAGACAGTAATTTTTTTTTTGCTCCTGTTGAGCCGTTTCCAATGCCTGTTTTTTGTTGTTTCCCCTCCATCAAAAACAAAAAAAAACATAAAACTGTTCAAAAAATACAAAAAAAACAAAAAATGTTCAGAAAAATAAAAAAAAATATAAAACAACAAAAACATAAAAAAAACAGTTCTTTTCAGAACTACCTCTCCTTTCAAAAAAAATTGCTAGAATGTTTAGCACTCTGGCAAGCTCTATTTCTTTTGGTTCGCTTCCCCGTTCGCTTCCCGGTTCGCGAACCGGGAGCGAACCAAAAAAAAAAAAAAAAAAAAAAAAAGAAGAGTTAGTATAAGGGAAGTAAACAGAGAGTAATGTTAAAAGAAAGACAGCTATAGGGATTAAACCAGAGATACTGTTTAATAGATCTATTTACCGAAGAAAAGATGGAAGAGGGTATAATTGTGAAAAACAAAATAAAAAAGGAAGTGAAAGAAAAAAAAGAGAGTAGAACAATAACAAAGAAGAGTTTCTTGGAGAATGTGAGTGAATGTTCAAAATAAGATTAAAACATGTGGAATAATAGAGAGAAAAAACAGAAAACAGAAAAGAAAAAATAACAGAAAAAAATTAATTGAAACAGCAAAGAAATGTAAATAACATAGAGCCATATCATCAACATAGCCAATAAAAGTTTTGCAGCTTTTATCGGCAGAAATGTGTCGCTAAAGCCGCTTTTGTGGCAGAAAACTGCCGCTAAAACCACTTTTGCAGCAGTTTTCTGCCAATAAAAACAGCAATAATTTTATTGGCTGTGTTCATAATATGCTCCTTAGTGTGCTTCAACTACACAGAGAAAGCATTATGAACAAGTAGTGAAAGAGTGATCAGTCAAAGACACTAAGAGTAATAGAGACGGAGTGAGTGAACAAGAGTGAGGAACTATGAGAAGAGAGGGACTGAGAAAAAGAGTGGAAGGAGTTGAGTAAGTAGGTAATAGAGAAAGGAATGAGGAAAGTAGCAAAGGCAGGAAACTGAGGGTTAAAGAAATGAAGCTGTGGAACTAATAGTAGGTGAATGTGATAGAAATGTAACGAAAAGAGTACAAAACATTTACCTTATAATTGTCGTTAACTTACTCACTTTTTATTTTTATACTTTCAATCTGTGAAAGAGAGAACAAACATTTGAAAAATATTAAAACATGTATTTAAAAATTAGAAAAGACAAGGGAAAAGATTGAAGGACAAACAGTTTTTCAACAACTTTGACACTTACAGAAGCTTCTGCTTCTCCAGGCCCCCTACACAGTCCTAAAGATATACATTTTAAACTAACAGTATCTTGATGCAGATGAAGTGAGGCCTATCTTAAAACATGGTGCATCTTTTGCACTGCTGTTGTCTCACAAAAGTGTCGCAAGACACTAACATTTTAAATGATTGTTTCAGGATGCCAATAAGATGTGTCCTATCCAGAGGTTTGTTTGAGGTGAGGCCTACTCAGGGTTCCAAATGAAATTTCGAGTTGTTGAAGAGAACAGAGGACATAATACATGTGAAGGCCTACCAATGAAGTAAGTCATGTCCACTTCACTCTTGAACAAAGGCCAGACCTCTTCTGTGTCCGTGGACAGACCTAAAGTTCATCTGCACAATGTCATTCGTAAACTTAGGAAACACTGGTGATGTAATTGAAAAATGTGGAGTTTCTTTTCCTCATTTCACAATCACATCACCTGTGTTGCCTTTGGTTAGGTATCTCATAGTGCAGATGGAGTCTAGCATATCAAAGAGTACATAGAAGTTGAGCAGTATATACAACAATTTTGACATTTACAGAAGACTTAGCTTCTTATCTTGTTGGAGATGAAGTCAGGCCTGTCTTGCAACATGGTGCATCTTTTGCATCACTGCTGCATCGGTTTCATGTGGCACGGGTTTTTTACAGCATGACACATCTGCCTAGATGCATCAATTTGTAATTTTGTCGCCTCATAGCAAATCTTTTGCACCGCCGCTGCATCACAAAAGTGACGCACAGTGGTGCAAAAGAGGCATACACCTATCATAAATCTGTCCCTAACATTTGAAATGATTGTTTCAGGATGACGATAAGGTGTGGCCTCTCCAGAGGTTTGTTTAAGGTGAGGCCTACTCAGGATTGCATATCAAATTTATGCTTGTTGAAGAATACAGAGGAGATAATACATGTGAAGGCCTACCAATGAAGTAAGTCATATCCACTTCACTCTTGAACAAGGGCCAGACCTCTTCTGTATCCGTGGACAGACCTAAACTTCATCTGCACAATGTCATTCGTAAACTTAGGAAACACAGGTGATGTAATTGAAAAATGTGGAGTTTCTTTTCCTCATTTCACAATCACATCACCTGTGTTGCCTTTGCTTAGGTATCTCATAGTGCAGATGTAGTCCAGCATATGAAACAGTACCCAGAAGTGCAGCACTGTATGCAACAACTTTGACACTTACAGAAGCCTCACCTTCTCCATGCCTCCTACACAGTTCTACGTGTACATCATAAATGCAAACAGTACAGAATTAATTATACATGTTAAATGGTTTATTTTTGCTGTTCTCAGAATGTATCAAATTTCACTAAAAACAGTGACTTGAAGGTATTCATCATATATAACAGCGGGGGAAAAAAAACACAATCAAAATGATTGTGTTTAAAAAACCCATACAACATAACAAATCAGAATTCAGAACTCCTTAAAGTTAACTTACTTTCCATGACGTCGAAGGATGTCCTAAGAACAGCTTACACTCTGTTGTGCTGTTATTACTTTCAGCCCGCCACTTTCTGAAAGAAAACCTCCATCGTTTTGAAAAATATGTTACATACAATAAATGACTTCTCGCTCTCTACCACACGTTTCCACAAGGCCAAATCATGTCAGAGCCATTTATAACTCTTGGAATTCTTGTAAGCCAATCCCGTCATGTTGTATTTCCGCAACTTTCAGAATTAAAATGTTGAAGATCATTTTCACAATCCTGGACTACTAATATCTTACCCTTCTTGCTCACTCATGTTCTACATTTCCTATGACACTGATACTGCTTACTATGAAGCAGACTTACACTACCTCTATGACTACTACAATTATTTAATTCTCTACATCACTTTTAATCACAAAGCAATATAAAACAGTAGACAGCATTGCAGATTTACATTCCCTCTACTCCATGTTTTGATTGGCTGCTTGAATTAGCTTATAAAAAGAAATAGTTTTTCTGAACTCATTCAAAGTGCACTTATTTTTCCATGACGTCCAGTGTTATGGTAAGAAGTTATGTCTCTGTACTACACTTATCCTCAAGGCCAAATCGTGTAGGAGCCATTAGAACTTCTTGAAATTCCTCAGAGCACATCCCGAGATTCTTTCCCTAAAATTTTGGTTTTAAAAACACCAGGTAAGAATTTTTAAGGTCATACGGCAATTTTTTTTTTTAAATTAAAACAGAATCGTTGCAGAATGACCAGCCATTTCTAGACTTTAAATAAGCTGTGTAATGTCCTGATGTTATTGAAGGACCGTCATGATATATAATTGCTACAGTTACAAAAGTCCTTCCTGATATTGACAACTGTGAAGCCACAAAATTTTTAAATAAAGTTGTCAATTTTGTTCCATCAGGCCTACATCGTTGGAACATTAAAATGACATACTGGCCATATGTTCGTATAAATAATGTTGACATCATTTCAGATTTACATTGGCTACATTCCATGTTGTGATCAGCTGCTTTTACTAGCTTATTAAAGGAGACTGATTTACTGTCTGGCAAAGTTAAATATATAAATCTTTCTGAGTCTACACTAGTAGTACTTGATACCCTACAGTTCTCGCAGTCATGCTGCCATTGATAAGAAAGCCCAAACAGGTGATCTACATCTACACCTTCAGCATGCAATACATCAAGCATATACATTAAAAACTCCTGACAATCTTGCTGAATATTTTGAGAGAATTGTGTTTGGCCTGAACATCTGTCTAACAGATTTCGAATTTCAGACACACTTTCTATTTTTGTTCTATCAGTGCTACATTTCTCTAACACAGAATTTAACAAACTGCATAATCTTTGATCAGAATTGACCACAATCTCTTCTTTTACATTTTCTAGAGAAAACAAAACATTAACCACTACATTAGCATAGCAGTTGACACCAGAAGTGTTTTCAAATTGAAAACCAACAACATCTTCAACAGAATCCTTTTTGTTTCTGCTTATAATTTCAGGTTCATCGACTTTTCGTCTTTTTGCTACAACCTCCCCAGTATTGGTCACATTTCTTCGTTTCACGCCTACCACATGTTTCTCAAACAAAGGATATTGAGGCAAATGTGGCGCATACTCTCTTCTCAACCTATTGTATTCCTTAACACAATCTAGATCCGCACAAATGTTTGTGACACCACACTCAATCAAGTACAATCCCGATAAAGTTCTAACTCTTGACAATGCCACATATGCCATACCCTCCTTGAACACAGAACTGCCAATATTCACCAATGCACTGTCTACACTTAAACCTTGCGATTTATGGATTGTCACCGCATATGCCAAGCAAACAGGAAACTGCTTACGGCGAACATATAAGTCTTTTACAAGCAAAAATCTAGCAGAACAACGACCAATTAGCTGTACTTCCTCAATGCCATCAAATTTAATTTTTAAAAATTCAATTCCATCTCTATTTCTGTATTTCACAAAATCAACAACATTACCCATTGATCCATTTACCAGACCTCTTTCAACATGTAAATTCCTTCTTAAAATTATACGGCAGTTCAAGCACACATTCAGACTCTTTTCAAAACCTGCAGTTTTAGATATACTCTTCTCTAATGAATCCAATTTTGATTTCAAATTCTCAGACAAAATAATTGTTGATCCCATATGCTCTACTCTGTCAATAGCTTCCAGTTTCACAATCTCTTGCTTTTCTAAATTCAACATTTTGTTGTTGAAGATGGCACATTCTGCAAGAGTTGGCATCAAACATATTCCAGATTTCTTCTCAGTAATTTTCTGAAAAATATTCTCAGGCACAACATCTTGTTCTGGATATAAATTTGACAGTAATCGTGCATGTAAAGCTTCTTTCCCATGCTCGGTCACTTTTCCTATTCTAACATCTTGTAGAATATTCTTGTAAACTTCATCCTTCGCCTGACGCATATTTTCATGCAGTTCAGCATAATTGAAGTTTAACCATATATTGACGTTGCCAATGCTCCCTAGGCACTTCCTGGTATCTTCATGCGTGAGCATTTTGAACACAGGTTGCCCTTTCACTGGTGTCAGCTGCAGAAGATCTCCGAAAACAATGATGTGTTTGCCACCAAATAACACATCATACTCTGTTTTGAAAACTTCTTGCATTCTCAAATGCACAAAGGCAAGCATGACATTGGAAACCATGCTTACTTTGTCAATGATAAGAAGTTTCATTTTCCTCAAGATTCTTGAAACTTCACAACAAGCATCTCCAGATAGCTTGTGATATTGTAATTTGTTGTCATGCTCCACTGGCAGCATCAGTAAACGATGTAAAGTAATCCCTTTAATGTTATGTGCTGCCAGTCCAGTTGGAGCGGTGACAACACAAGACAGCGATGACTCAGTCCTTTCCTGCAAATAACATGAAATTGCTTTAATAAGGAAACTTTTTCCAGTTCCCGCTTCTCCACTCACGTAGAGTCGGACAGGCTTCAACGACGTACATGAGCACTCTTTCTTTTCATGACTTAATCCATGATCAATTTGCATGGTAACTTCGTCATATATTTTCCTCTGCTCAACGTTGAGTTGTCTTTCCAACTCTTCTAAGTTAACCGCATCCTCCTGAGCATGTGCCATGGCTCTTTCCACTTCATTCATAGCAGTGGCAGCTTCATTTTCGATAACAGGTCCTCCTAGTGGATCCTGACTCAATGAAGCAGAACTCTGACTGTCCTGAGAACTGTCTCTGGCAATCTCGGCTGCAATCGTTGCTTCCTGCTCGATTTCCACATTCAACATTTCTACATATTTGGGAAAAGCAGGACATTCTATGGTCTCCTTGGCGGCAGTGAAAGAGTCTTCGTAACAGAGGAAATCTCCAAGCAGTTCCTCTTCTGCACGCCAAGGCTTGAAAAGTTGCAAAAGTGCTAAATAGAAAAACTCCTTTTTTTCAGGAGATTCGCCACTCAATTTTCGATGGTTTACCAAGTGGCATTTTCTTTGCTTGACCAGACATCCCTCACTTCCAATTACAGCATACACTCCTTTCTCAGTATCTTCTTTGATGTTCCTCTTGAATATGTAATTTTGAAGAACCTCATACAGACAAACATTCTCGAGGTGACTGCTTCGATTTGGATAATATGTATCCAACATGTTGCTCTTCAAAATGTCGGTACTGTTTGGCTCCTTTTCCGCCAAATACTCAATTTCCCGCACAGGTTTCAGAACTCGATTACGCGTTGCAGCAAGACCAAGATTCGCCCAAACGATACTCCTGGATTTGGCATAGAGACTTGCTGAAGACAACCGGTCAGAACATTTGTAAGCTCCGATTTCTCGATGCGACAACATCTTCAGACTGAAACTGTACAACTTCTTGCTGAGGCTCTTTTCATGGGAAATGTCCTCCCACATATCCTTCAATTCTGTCTTCTCTTTTTTGGTGATGTAAGATGTCACATACCGAGCCACAGCCATACAGTTATCAGCCACAAACTGTATATCCATGTTAGCATTCCACATGGACAAAATCACCGGGTTGTAGTCGTTGATGTACTTGGACTCTTCGTTCCTCTTCAAATTGTATGTGTTTTTAGGTGATTTCTTCATCACATTATGTCGCAGCGAAGACATCAAACTGTTTACTCTTCCTTTAGAAATCACCGGTCGTGGAAAGCCGAAACGACATTTGGTGTAGAACTTGTCCTTGTTTCGGAATTTACGACGACAGTACTTTCCACAACGATGGCTTTGGAAACGTAGAACTTTTTCTCTTAGGCTTTTCTTCTCCTTTGCGTTTGGAACAGCACACGTAGAATACTGTTGTATGAAACTCATCACTGAGTCTTCTGGATCTGTTCCAAATTTAGGTGCATCCTTGATCCACAACAGCATATGTATGTGAGGAGCACCTCTTGCTTGGTACTCCTTTCTCCAGAAGAAATCCAACACCTCTCCAAGAGGTGGATTCTTCTTATTCATGATGAAAGACATCATAGCTTCAAATCTATGATTGAAGTACCGGCATACATTGACTGGATCCAAAGAGCACAGTTCTCCGGGTGTCTTGAATTCGATGTTTTCGATGTTTCCATTTGCCTCTCGTAGAAATTCAAGTAAGTCTTCCCAGCCATACTCGGCACAGCTCAGAGTGAGGAACCATGTGGGAGTTCCTAAGTTCCTCAGCATACATTTTAAATCACCATGACGACGGTACCAGTACTCATTAGTACCACGCTGACACGCCATGAGATTAATCAGGTGAGAATCTAAAATACTGTCTTGGACATTGACTTTATCCATAAAGTCACTTGCCGAGATGTTTTGCATGTGTATACCACTTTTCAAGATGTGGTTCACTGCATATGACAGTCCAGACAGATCGCTTTCAAACAGGAGATGAAACAAATAGGGAATACATTGTCGAAACCTAGCATCTCCTGCATACAATCGCAAAGTCCGGTATTCAGAAGCAGGAATTTGATGAGGTCGCTCATCATATCTTCCTCCCTGACCTGTTGGAAAAAGCTGTGGGAAACACCGAGCTTCCAAACTTTCCTCCCAAACACTAATGGGACTCCCTTTGGCTTGTTTCATTTGAAACAACTCAATAGCATTCCCCATGACTTCCTTGGAATGCAAAGGATGAACACTATAATGTTCATATATTTCTTCACTAGTAGAGGGTTCTACTTTCTCAATTTGACCAGCACACAAATCGCTATCCTCTTCCTCACTTACTTCCTCTTCTGCAACATAAACATTCTTATAGTACTTATTATTTTTTTTCAAATACAATGTTGCCTTTTTGACTTTCCTAACATCCACTATATCTTGCCATATTTTCTTATTCTTTGTCGGAACCCCATTAACTAAGATAACCAGAGGTTCCTCTTCCACTTTTTCTACTCCAATTGTGTTAATGTTTTTCTTCAAATCTAGAGGCAAATAAACAACTCTTCCCTTTAATCCTCTCTGTAAATCTTATGGAGGCAATTTCCCTGTCTTTGGCTCCATTCTTACAATAGCCTGAAAGGGATGGATACTTTTTTTTTTTTTTTTTGAAAACTTTATTTTTGTTGCAGATTTATGTGATGGATACTTTGAATCAAAATAGATTCATAAGTATTTAAATCCTTCAATTCAGAAGGAATGTCAACCAATTCCAGATTATTATGAACTGCTCTAGCAGGCATCTGGTTTTGATTTAATTTGCTACAACAATAAGTACACACACGTTGATCCGATCCCAAATCAAAACAATTTTCTACCATCAAGTATGTTGTGAAATCCTTCCATTCACTATTATTTTCCCTTTCACTTTTTGCATATAAATCCACTAACTTAGTCTGATTCTTATAATAAGTGCGATGACAACACACACAAGTGAAATTAGGCCTCTCACTTGATTTCACCTGAAACGTCGCAATTTCCCTCTGAAAATTATCTGTACTGGAAACCTGTACTCTATCTTCCACATTACCCTCTTCTTCTTGGTCAATTTCAACATTCTCCTCTTTACTTCCAAAGTAACCAAACTCAATTTCTGCACAAATATTCTTCACATCTACTTCTGAACCATGCAAAAGAGCAGCGCATAATTGTTTAAGCATAATTGCTGGACTCTTAGCATAATACAACATTCTAACTAATTTCCTCACTTTATTATGATGCACTGCTAGCATCCTGAAATGATGAAAAACACTCTGGCATACTCTCCTGGAAAGACAAGCCAGTGAATGACCATGCAAACCTGTCACTTCTCTCACTCTGCAAGGATCTAATTCTTGCAACAACTTCATTTTCTGCTTCAAACTTTTCTTATTAAATGTCCGTACAAAATCACAAAGCAAATTGATGGAATCCTGTCGCACACTGCAAATACTACTACACTTCCAGGTGTACACAGGACCCTTAGGACGTCTTCCTAAAACCTCATTACCTAACACCTCTTCTGTCTCTGTTGTCACAAGTTTTTCTTTTTCAACTGGACAACCATCTTTCACTTCATAAGCTCGACCACTGGTGTCAACTGCATGCACCAAATCATTATCCTGGAAATAACTCTCCTCATTAAAAAATGCCTCACAACTTGAACTATGCATCCATTCTCCGGAAAAAACTTCACAAAAATTACTACGATTAACTATTCTCTTCCATCTACTATTTCTTTTGAAATCATAAATTGCCTTGTTTAGCTTCCTAATTCTATTGATTATCAAAATAAATAACTTACGTTTAATTTCAAATGCCTGATCAATAACTTTCTCAACTTTTTTTTTTCTCTTATAAAAAACCACTTTCTGTTGACCTTTCTTGATATTTTTTAACAAATTGCCAATTATCCTGTTGCGGAACATTCGTTTACGAATGTCCCTAAACTGTTGTTTCCTTCTACTATCATGCACAGAGTTATCTCTTGCTCTAGCAGTAACATTTTTGATTGGCCTTTCCTTTCCATTTAAAATGCTTCTCTTTTTCTGGACTGAAACATTTTCTGTAGTAATATTTTTTTTACTACAAATATTTCTTATAAATGTTTTTGTGCTCTTACCCGGTGCTTTCTTGGTGACTTGACAAGTTTTTTTGTTAGAGGACTGCTGCATTATATCATTTACCTGCTGTCTTTGACGTTTTGCAGCCTTTCTAAGTCTTTCTTTAGTTGGCATGCTGAAATCTTGAAATGATCTGCAGTTGAATCTGTGGTAAAATATAATAAAAAATGTTATTAACCACTATTACCAAACAGTAAATCAATAACAGTCATCAAAAACTTAACACACTACTTGACATTTTTAGTGCTTGGCAAATTTAGAATACAGAAATAGCAGAAAAGAAATGGAATTCATATTCATTTTACCTGTGCTGTTTTATATGTGAATCTGATCTAATTTTATGAGCATATTTTAATATTTTATTGAAGACACTACACATAACCTGTTTTTGAAGGTGTCTTTATTTTTAAATGAAACGGTTTACATTTTTACTTTTCATTTATTATAAATTTTTAAAAATAAATGTTTATAGTTCCATAGGCTCTAGCACGTCAGCTTCCCACCCTATGTCATACAATTCTGACAAATCTGCATCCTCATCATGTTCTTCTTCATCCTCAGGATTTAAATCATCCAAGGGATCTACTTCCACTGATGTTTCAATTACGAGTTCAATTATGAGGTCGAGATCAACTGATTGCTGATTGTCGCTCATGTTGATGTTGTCGTTATCTTTAAAGAAAGAGAACAACAATTAGATGTTGCAGAGTAAGGCACAAATCTCAGAGACTATAATAGTAAAATTGTTTAACAAGAGTAACATTTTGCAGCTATTATTTAGCCATGACCAGCGATGCTGAGGAGGTAAGGCCTATGTCCAAGTTTTCAGTGAACAGGACTCATCTCTTCTTAACCTTGGATAAGCCTCACCAACTCTGTGTCCCCTGCTCATACTTAAATGTAAAGTGGCAGATTTATGCTAACTGACGCATTCCCAGGGATGCACCAGTTAATGTGCACTGCTGCTCTGCCACCCATGGTGTGCCGCATTTACAATGTGGAGCACCATTGAGTGAAAACAGCACAGATGCGTCACGCATCTGTGCCGCAAAAGCAGCACATTGCAGGAATCACGTCGTAAGCGCAACATGTCTACTGCAATGCACAGGAGCAAGCCACACATTGCATGGTGCATCACTCCTTATGCCTGTTTCAAACAGGCGTAATGATTTGATTCAGCAATGCTATAAAGCTAAGTCAGTGAAATCTTCTAAATTTCACTGTGTTAGTTTTACAGGGCTTTCTTGCAAATTAATGCATACCTTGCAACAAAACACCTATATGAAAACTGACGCAGGTTTCATGTGGCACAGGACTTTACAGCATGACACATCTGCCTAGATGCATCAATTTTTAAATATGTCGCCACATAGCAAATCTTTTGCACCGCCGCTGCGTCACAAAAGTGACGCACAGCGGCACAAAAGAGGCACACGGCTATCATAAATCTGTCCCTAACATGTTAAATGATTGATTCAGGATGACGATAAGGTGTGGCCTATCCAGAGGTTTGTTTAAGGTGAGGCCTACTCAGGGTTGCAGATTAAATGGAGATGGGGCACCCCTGAGCCTTGCTGGAGCTGCATGGCACTTGCGATGCAGCTCCAGCAATGCGCCACCTTTACGGCACAGATGCGTCACGCATCTGTGCTGTTTTTGCCCCATGGTGCGCCTCATTGTAAATGCAGCGCACCATGGGTGGCGGAACAGCGGCGCAGGATGACTGGCACATCCCTCGGGATGCACCAGTCATCATAAATCTATCCCTAAGCTTCTTATCTTGTTGGAGATGAAGTGAGGCCTGTCTTGCAACATGGTCCATCTTTTGCATCACTGCTGCATCGGTTTCATGTGGCACGTTTTTTTTACAGCATGACACATCTGCCTAGATGCATCAATTTGTAATTTTGTCGCCACATAGCAAATCTTTTGCACCGCCACTGCGTCACAAAAGTGACGCACAGTGGCGCAAAAGAGGCATACACCTATCATAAATCTGTCCCTAGCATTTTAAATGATTAATTCAGGATGACGATAAGGTGTGGCCTATCCAGAGGTTTGTTTAAGGTGAGGCCTACCTACATTCATGGGGAAATGAATTAAAATGTCCTTAAGACACATGAAAGCGTTTTTTCAAAGCCTTTGCAGCATTTTTGGGTCACTTTTAACATGGCTATGTAACTTAAACAATCAAAATCTAAATTTGCCAAGCACAGGTGGGAGCATATTTACAAGGAATTTGCACCACGGGGAAAGGTCTTACATTAAAATGGAAAAATGACATCAGAGACACTCAAATGCCTTATAAAGAAGCATACACCATTATGTCCTTCTCATAAATGTTAAAAGCATTCCTTTTCCTCAAAAACGATTTTCAAGTCTTAATTTGAAAACACTACACATGGGGAAATGACTTAAAATGTCCTTAAGACACATGAAAGCGTTTTTTGATTGCCTTTGCAGCATTTTTGGGTCACTTTTAACATGGCTATGTAACTCAAACTATCAAAATGTAAATTTGCCAAGCACATGTGGGAGCATATTTACAAGGAATTTGCACCACGGGGAAAGGTCTTACATTAAAATGGAAAAATGACATCAGCGACACTCAAATGCCTTATAAAGAAGCATACACCATTATGTCCTTCTCATAAATGTTAAAAGCATTCCTTTTCCTCAAAAACGATTTTCAAGTCTTAATTTGAAAACACTGCACATGGGGAAATGACTTAAAATGTCCTTAAGACACATGAAAGCGTTTTTTGATTGCCTTTGCAGCATTTTTGGGTCACTTTTAACATGGCTATGTAACTCAAACTATCAAAATGTAAATTTGCCAAGCACAGGTGGGAGCATATTTACAAGGAATTTGCACCACGGGGAAAGGTCTTACATTAAAATGGAAAAACAACATCAGAGACACTCAAATGCCTTATAAAGAAGCATACACCATTATGTCCTTCTCATAAATGTTAAAAGCATTCCTTTTCCTCAAAAACAATTTTCAAGTCTTAACTTGAAAACACTGCACATGGGGAAATGACTGAAAATGTCCTTAAGACACATGGAAGCGTTTTTTGATTGCCTTTGCAGCATTTTAGGGTCACTTTTAACATGGCTATGTAACTCAAACATTCAAAATCTAAATTTGCCAAGCACAGGTGGGAGCATATTTACAAGGAATTTGCACCACGGGAAAGGTCTTACATTAAAATGGGAAAAATAACATCAGAGACACTCAAATGCCTTATAAAGAAGCATACACCATTATGTCCTTCTCATAAATGTTAAAAGCATTCCTTTTCCTCAAAAACGATTTTCAAGTCATAATTTGAAAACACTGCACAGCTCCTATGCACAAAAACACCCTGTCAGTACTAATACTTCACATGTTCTCCAATTACAATTTCTCAAAGAAACAAAATCTATTTGTAAAACACTTGAGGCAAAGCAACATTTTAAAAACACAACTTTCTTCATAATTTTCTCCTTAAAGCACACTATTCTCTATCTAAATTAAATAAATCTTTTCTCACCTTAGCAAATACTTTATGAGTTTCAAAACAGTCTCAGAAACACACCACTTTGTCTTTAGCAGAGCAAAAGGTATGCACTCCAGAGTCTGCAGCTATCAAAAGCACAGAAATGCTGTAATTCTTCACACATATCTCTCATGTCACCCAATCAAAACTCTTCCCTCACTTTTTTCAAATCAAAACCCTTCCCCCCTCTGCCCTCTCTGCCTTTTTTGCATAGCAACCACCTCTTGGAAGACCTCTGGTGTTTGCAAGTTCACACAACAATGTTTCAATTGAACTCTGAACTCTCAGTGCACCTGCATATCCAGTGCAATCTTTCATTTAATGATTTTTTCTTGACCATTCAAAATACATCTTTCAAAGAACTCATCCATGCACCCTAACTTTCTGTTTTCAGCAATCAAAATCCACCAATCACTGTTACTGCTTCATTAACACAGAAACTCCACAGTTTTTTTCATTTTAAACTCTTATTTTTTCAACTGCCATTTCATTGCCACACTTCATCTGACTGCAGCAGAACCTTCTCTCACCATGTTTTCCCTCTGGATTGTTGGACATAGTTACATCTATTGGGCTCAGAGGTATGCTGAGAACAGAAATTTACCTAACCTCAATTTATAAGATGTGGAAATTAAGTGGTTTGGCCACAGAGGATTAAAATGTCACCAATTGATACCATTGGTGAAAACCTTTATGCATTTGCCAAAACCTGACCTGTTAATTGTGCACTGTGGAGGTAATGATTTGGGCACTTTGACTGGAGTAGGTCTGGAAATGCTTTTAAAGGACACCTGTGAGCAATTAATGGCACTTTTTCCTCAGACTGCCTTGGTATATTCAAATATATGCCAAAGACAGAAATGGAGGTGGTCGAACCAATTTTGTCCACAAATTGAGAAGTCGAGGAAGCATGTAAACAAATCTGTTTCAGCTTACATGAGAGACCATGGAATGGGCTCCGTGTACAACAATAACTTGCGTTACTACATGCAAGATATCTACAGAGGAGATGGAGTTCACTTCTCAGATGAGGGCAACAGAATTTTCATTCTGAATTTAAGACTGTGCATTGGTACCTACTTATAAGTACCTAAATGTACCATAAACCCAAAAGCTCTTCTCAGAGCTACCTTACATCTGATCACTCACAATTATTATTTTACTCTAACTTTTTTCACTAATTTTCAACAAAGTACGCTCCCCGGGGCGCTACCCGGTACGCGAACCGGAAGCTAACCTCGCGAAATTTTTTAAAAAAATGCCAGCCACCCTCAGAAAACCTAGGGGGTCAAGATAAGTCTACCGTGCCCCCTTCTACCCATTCTGAACATTAGTTGCCCTCCATCTTGTATCTTAATTCGACCGAAACACAAAATGGTGGACTCCCGTAACGCTTCAGGTTCGCGTACCGGGGCGCTCGCCAGTTCACGTACCGGGGCGCTCCCCGGGAAGCGCTCCATCAAAAAAGGTGGGAAAGTAATTTACAGAAAAACGACTGGAGACACTTTCACCAAATATAGATTAGCTCATACTACATACCAATCCCTATCATTTTCACAAATTTGATTGAAATTCCATTTAGCCATTTAGCCTGTAGACCTCTCTAAATACCGTGAGGTAAATTACTTCACAAAACACATCTGAAGTGTTGGAATTGACAACCAATGAAAATGTTACTTTCATTTTCTACTTTTTTTACCTGACATTTGATTGGTTATATACCTGAATATATATAAAGGAAGAGAAGGAAACACAGCCATTTTGACTACTACTTCCTGGTGTACATTTCAATTGGATTTTCACTAATCACTTCAACTTCTTTGTAAAGGTAAGTTGTTATTTTAAAAACTGAAGTATATTGTGCACTATCAGTTAATATGGTAAACTTTTTCTGATAGTTATATACTATCCCTCTGTAGTAGTTATAGATTTAGATAGACTTCTCTGTTATAGTTATGGATGGAGTTAGGTTTCTCTTGTATAATTATGAATTTACTTACGTTAAATCACATACACTTTTTTATATTCCTACTTCCACTCTGATACTATACACTGCCCAAAGATAAATTCACTGATAAAAACTGCCTATCTAAAATTAATCCCAACAGTGCCCTATCTCTACTAATATATATTTTTTTTATCCAAATTTCAGGCAACATGGAAGGCGAACAGAAAGTTTCATTTCAAATTGTCCTGCAAGAGAGCAGCCAAGAATTAATTGATCCAAATTATATAGAATTTATGGATGAAACTTGGGACCAAGAACTACTGCAATGTGTGCAAGCAGTAGATGACCTCCTTCAAAATGAGGACATTTTACACACTCAGAGATTACAAGCTATGTTCAATGAAAATGACGACATTTCAGACAGTGAAATGTTAGAAATGTTATTAAATTTTGAAACACAATCACAATAATAAATAATTGCTTAAAAAATAAAGAAATTAAAAAATAATCAACAAAACCAACAATCAATTAACATACAGTATTTGAAAAGTCTATCATTCTTTTTTCCTTATAGTACGCTCCCCAGAACGCTTCCCGGTTCGCGGACCGGGCGCTCCCCACGCAAAAAAACAAAAAAAATTTTTTTTTTTTTTTTTTGCACTGCGGGGCCCTTTTAAAGCCTCCACATCAAACCTAGGGGGTCAGGGAGGATCTACTATGCCCCCTTATGGTCATTTCCCCCTTTGTTTTGGCCTCCTCTTGTCTCTCGATCCTACCGAGAGACAAGATGGCGGCCGCTCCGGACTGTTTAGAATGTTGACAGACACCGGAGAGCCAATCAGCTTCGCTACGCGAAGTTCCATTACGCGTCAGGTACGCGAACCGGAGCGCTGCCTGGAGCGCGCTTACAGATATATATCTTTTTTTGAACGTTAATTTCTCAAAATCCACTGGAGCACATATATTGAGACCTAGCAAAGGCACATCGGGCTAACAGTCCCTACAATTTTGCCAAGTTTCGTGCAAATCCATTCAGCCGTTCGGCCTAAAAGTGAGGCCAACCGCCCTATGGAAATTAACATGGGAAAAACACGTTTTGGGACCCCCCTTTTTTCTCGGCCACCCCTTGACGAACCCCCCCCCAAATTTCCAGGGGATGCTCAGAAACAAAATGTTCCATTTTCCTGAAAATTTCAGCCAATTCCGTCCACAAACGCCAAAGTTATTAGACATAGAATTTTCAAAAATTCCATAGGGAAAAAATCCTAACTATATATACCTACTGGCGACCGCCAGTAGGTAATATATATATATATATATATATATATATATATATATATATATATATATATATATATATATTCTAAGTTATAAACCACTAAGAGCCGGACCAGCCATTGTTGGAACCCCGGCGGGTTAGATTCTAAGCACACTGAAGCAATACAGTGCTTATGACTGCCATAGATAAGAAATTCAGATCACGTCCATATTCTGACTGATCCTGCCCCTATACACCTAGTAGGTTATATCAGGGTATAAAGATACTTCCAGATTGAGTTCCTCCCAAAAATAACAGGGTATTTCTTTTTTCAAATCTGTAGTGCGCATCAAGATCAACATGTTCCTTTGCTGTCTCCCCATTTCGCAATCGTATCCGAGGTATAATAAAGGAAAAAAACACGTCTTGTTAAACTGTTTTTGTAGTCGAGTAGAAACTAAAATAGATAGCGCCAGGTGACAAGATTGAAAACATTTCATATCAGTTATCCCCACCTTCTCATGCCACTTCTGTGTGTATTTATCCATATCATCAGTCATAGCAGAATTGAGAAACCTATACATTTCCACAATTTAATATTCTCTAAAACTCAATAATCTAGCAATCGTCTCAGATCTTGCAAATCCCGCAGGTCCACCCCCTTTTCATAACAAAAAAGCCTCTCACTTGCAAGTATTTAAAAAAAATCATTCCCCCAATATAAAATTTATTTTTCAAATCATCAAAAGTGATTATACCCGAGGGAGAACAAAACACCCCACCCTACAGACCCCTACCTGAACCCAATTACTTATAAGTTGATCCCTAAAAGTATCTGGTAAACTTAAACTATTAGCCAAGGGCGTATAAAAATGAAATCTGCAGATCCCTATTACTCTACGCACGGCACTCCGTACCTTATAAGTTCCATGGAGGATCTTAAAATTTACTTTTATTTTATAGTAACTGCCATTTAGTTGTTGCCATAAACACCCCCAAGCCTCCTTCCCGATTACAAGTTCACACAGAGAGGATACTCGATCCATAATCCCACTGTCAGAATCTTCTTGCAACAACACTCCACTGTATATCAGCGTGATGACCCAATAATAAATTTTCAAATTAAGGAGCGCCCACCCTCCTCTCTCTCTCTAGATAATGTAAGAAATTTAAATGCCCTTCTGGGCCTACAGTAGGCCCAAACAAACCTGTGAAAATATATCCTCCATTTCTTGAACCACAGAGTTGAGAATGCTAAAGGAATTGCCAGAAAAAAGTTCAGAATTTAGTCTTAATGATATTACAACTACCCCCTAAGGATAAATGCAGATTGTTTATTCTACCAAGATCTTGTTTGATCTTAGTCAAAAGAGGTTCAATATTATCTTTAACTATGTTATCCATTTTAGCCGGAATACTGACACCCAGGTGCACTGCTTTCTTCACAACCTGATTATGAATCATTTGTTTTTTATCATTAATAACTATCTGGGTCTTATTTTTATTTAACGCATAGCCAGAGAGTCTTGCAAATTGTCCAGCCTTGTCTTCCACTGCCTTAAATGCTGTTAAAGGGTTGGTGGTCACCAGGGCAATGTCATCTGCGTAAGCCAGGATTTGTGTATCCCACCCTTGTGCCTGAATCAATAAAATTGCAACATTGCCTTCCAGCTTCGTATAAAGGGATCTATGTATATAGCAAACACCAGCAGGGAACATGAGACACCTTGCCTGGTCCCCCACAAAATCAAAAATGGATCGGACATAACCCCATTCACAATTACCCTGCCCACTGAATAAAGCCCTTGCCCACACCAACTCTTGCCAGGGCCACCCAGAGAAACTGCCAGGATACCCTGTCAAAGGCCTTTTCTGTATCAAGCTGAATTAAAGCCATAGGGTCCCCTGCAGAACTTGTGGCATCCAACAGTGACATAACTATTGGGACGTGATCGATTGAGGATCTTCCAGGGTAAACCTGTGTTGGTGAACTGAGATAATCTTGTGAAGAATTGGTGCTAAGCAAGAAGCCAGAACCTTGGAATAGATTTCGGAATCACCATTGATCAGGGTTATTGGACGGTAAGACCCAATTCCAATACAGATTTGGATTTTTGTGGGAGAAAAACAACCATTTTTGCAGAAGACCAGGAGCTCGGAGGCCTGTTCCCCATAAAAATATAATCGAATAGCTTGGTCATACAGCCCTAAACTGGGGAGCAAATACACAATAAAATTCTATTGGGATACAATCAGTACCCGTAGCTTTACCACCCACAAGGCTGTTCAGCACAAGCAAGATCTCAACCCACTGTGGGGAACCTTCTAGCTGTTCCTGATCCTCCATGGAGAATTTCTTATTTGGGATTAGATCTAAATATTCCCTCATCTTGTTAGATTCCCCCCGTGTTATCCGAGTGCAGGGATTGGTAATTCTGTGTAAATGCTTCCCTAATTTGAACTGGATCGGTTACTCGTCCTAACATTGAATCATTAATCTCCCAGACTATATTTAACCTAATCTGTTGTCGTGTTCACAGTGCAAGATGGTGACCTATCTGCCTGCTATATTAATAAGATTTCTCCTTCCAAACCACCAGTTTATCTGCAGCGTTTTGGCCAGAATTTCTGTAATGGCAGATTTGACAACAGCCAACCTTAAATAACCCTCACCCAAATCACCCCCTTGTTGTGTGGCAGTGACCAATCCCTATTCTGCAGAGGTTAAAACAGCCTGTAAGTCCTGTAATATTTGTCTATATTGCCCATTATCTTTCAAGAAAAAACTCAGTGTTTCTCCTCGGATTCCCACCTTCATGGCATCCTAGACCATCTATATTGACGTGCTCCCTAGATTATCCCCCAAGAACATAGGGATCCACTTTATCATATGATTACTATACTCTTCATTTAGCAAAAGGGCACATTTAAAAGTCCAAGACCTCTCCTTTGATTTAAGGTCAATTCCCTTTAATTCTACCACTAACGGATTATGATCCGGAAGAATATATGGTGCTTTTTCTGTAATACACTCATGCGTTAGGGAGCTAGACACAAACACACAATCCAATCGGGCATGTGATAAATGAGGAGTGGAAAAAAAGGTAAACCCAGGATCTAAAGGCCTTCAAATATTCTGTATGTCTACCAAGCCATGATCTTTACACAAGCCCCTCAATGCCTGAATACTTTTGGCTTCCTCCCAGAGTAATGCCAGTCCTCTTCCAAAGACAAACTACTCTGCAGATTAATGTTAAAATCCCCACATAAAATAAAAGGAAAAGGCCAGAGCGCTAATTCCTTAGTAACCCATTTGATTACTCCCAGATCATCTACATTGCTTCCATACATTGAGAATATAGAAAATGTTCCCCCCGGTATCTGTTTGACATTCAGTAATGACCCAGCAACCAAAGTTGTCAACCTGTGTCCGGGTGAACTGCGGACCACCCCCACGAGTCAAAATAGTCACTCCGCGCATCCGCACACTTTGTGTTGTCCCACCAATCAGCTTAAAACCCAGAGATTTTAACATGTTGCGCTCCTTCAATATAGGTCTCTTGCCTACAAATAATATCTGCTGCAAGCAATTGCACTGCTACTTTCTGTCTTTTCTTAGAGTTGTTAAGCCCACAAATATTGATTGTTGCGATACGCAATTTACTCATAACAAATCTGCAAAATTGCCCGAGCACTCACACAACTAACCCATAAACAAACTATATTGCCACAAACACATCCTGTAAAACCTAACTAATAAATACTTTGGCCCTTTTCTTACCCCACCAGCATCCCCCCTTTCACACTCCCCCCACATGCCTCCCACACTCTCACCAAACCAAAGGCAATCAGGCCCCAGCCTGAGCCTGAGTAAGGGCATCTGATGCTATCCCATCACTTAGTCGCCATCTTCTTTCCACTATGGCATGAGCAAAGTCAGGCTTAGAGAAAAAAGATACTCCATCAAAGCCTCTTTTAGCATTTGGACGTGCCAAGTCAGAAACAGATTGCCATAATAAAGAATTTCCAAAGTACACTGTTAGATTTGGGGGTCTCTAGTTGGCAGAGGTAGGTACCTTTGACCAAAAAGAGACCCTTGCGTCTCTTCAGGGTAATGGGGTACACTCCTAAAATAACCCCTGCTCACCCCCTTGGTATCTTGGCATGAGCAGATAGGCTTATCTCAGAGGCAGTGTGTAAAGCATTTGTGAACACATACAGTAACACAGTGACAACACTACAGATCGACACCACACAAGTTGTAGTATAAAAATAAGTATTTTTATATAGGCTTAAAAAAGACCAAAAATGACAAAAATCCACAATACTGTACTTTAAAAATGGTAGAATTAGCTTAGTTCTCTTTAGATGGTAAATGCAACACTTTAATTTCAATGGAACTTTGGATTAGTAACGCTATACAACCAAAGTGTTGCAGGGAAGGTGATGGATTGGTTCCTTCCATGCAAGAACAGTGATGCGTCGGGTTCCTACTGATGCGTAGGGGATGCGTCTGTTCTTCTCGGCTTGGGGAGGTGATGCGTCGGTTACTTACTGCGTTTCCGGGGCGATGCGACCAGCAGCGCCGTGATGCGATGAAGATCTGGTGCAATGAAACAAAAATGGCGTCTTCTCCTTGATGCGACACGATGCGTGCACGGCCGATGGCCATGCAGCGGCTCAACGATTCTTCTGAGCTGCGAAAGGCCCTGTGACACGCTTCTCCGGTGATGCGGCGGCGTCTGATGCGACGGCAACACACTTCTCCGGTGATGCGAGATGCTTCGGCAATGCAATGCGACAGCTGCAGCGGCGACACCCTTCTTCAGTGATGCGATGACAGCGGCTGTGGCGGCGACACGCTCCCGATTATGCAACAGCGTCTGATGCGACAGTGACACTCTTCTCCGGCGATGCGAGGCACTTCTGCGAGGCGAAGCGACAGCGGCGACACCCTTCTTCAGTGATGCGACGACTGCGGCGGCGACACGCTTCTTCGTGAGTCACGCTTCCAGCTGCTTGCGATACGCAGTCCCTCAGAAAGCCCAACACAACTGCAGGCACTTCCAAAGAACTCTTGGGGAGCTGGTGGGTGAAGTCTATTGTCCCTGAGACTTCAGCAGGAGGCAAGCTCTATCTCAAGCCCTTGGAGATCCTTCACAAGTTGAATTAAAATAGCACAAAGTCTTTTCTCCTTTCTTTGGCAGTCAGGCAACCACTGCAGGCCAATCCCCCAGACTGCACTCACCTCAGGGATATTCTCTTCCTCAGTTCCTCTGGTTCCTCTCCTCAGCAAAGGTTTCTTCTTGTTTACCAAAAGTGATCTAAAGTTCTGGGGTTTGGGTCCCCTCTTTTATACTCATATTCCCTTTGTTCTCTGAAGGCAGAGAGGCCTTTGCCTATACCAAACCAGTTCTGGTCAGACCTGGAGCACTTTGTTGACAAGACTCCTTATTTCCTTTCACAGTGTAGGCCAGGGACATCAGACACACCACAGGAGGTGGAGCCATCATTGTGGAGGGAAGGCACAGCCCTATTCCAGTCCCAGGTGCAACTCCTCCCACCCATCTACATGCAGATCTCTCTATTCAGCCCTGTGCTGACTCACCCTGGTTCCTGGAATCCCCCAGCCACTCAAACTCCAGACAAGGAATACACAACTAGCAGAGGCAGGCTTGGATAGTTAGACAAGAAAAGACCTATTTTCTAAAAGTGGTATTTTCAAACACAGAATGTTAAAACCAACTTCACTAAAATATGTAGTTTATAATTCTGAGTTCAGGCATACTAAACTCGAATTTCTACCTAGTTCCCTGAGTCAGTTAGGATTATAAGATGCAATAATCAAACTGCCCATTCTGGCCTATGGGCAACATGTAGCCTTGCAATAGTAAAAAACGAAAATGGCTGTAATTCACTATTAGGGCATGCCACACACACCAGGGCATGTCCTACCTTTTACTTACAATGCACCCTGCCCATGGGCCTACCATTGGGGTGACTAATATGCAGAAAAGGGAAGGTTTAGTTACTGGCAAGTGGGTGCGCTTGCCCAGTCAACATGGCAGTACCAGACTGCACACAGGCTCTGCAATGGCAGACCTGAGACACACTTTTACAGGCTGCTTCTGTGGGTTGCACAACCAGTGCTGCAAGCCCTCCAGCAGCGTTCGGTTTACAAGCCCTGGGCACACTCAGTGCACTGTACTAGGGTCTGACACGTAAACCAAACCAACCAGTCATGGAATGACTAATCCATACATCAATTTACCATAGGGAGCACTTGCACTGTGGCACTGGACAGCAGTGGCACAGTGCCCAAAGCATCTTAACCAGCAAAACCACATGAGGCAACAGCAAAAAATGGAAGGGAGACCCACGCCAAGGTGCCAGGTCTAACATACACCAACCTTGCACGTGGTTGAACAGACTCACTGGCGGGTTTCTTTGTAAATATCATTGGGAATCAGTGGGAGCGCTAGACTTCCTTATCCCAGTCCCGCGAAGACAATTCAGAAAGGGCACCTTTCAGTGGGATACTACCTATTTCCTAGTATCATTTCCCTCTACCCCTCTGGTTACCCCCAGCAATCTTAAATTATTACGACATTGTCTATTTTCATAGTCTTCCAACTTCCACATAACATCAGTCATGACCTCCCCCTGCGAAGAGCCCTGAGTCTTCAAAGCAACTACTTCGGTTTCAAGGGCTTCTGTAATGTCAGTGCAAGTTTGACCAATTTTCCTAAAAGTACCTTTTTGTTTTTTGGTGGAACGACGTGCTCGTTGATTATCACTCTTCACTTCCTCCTGATAGTGTTTTAATGATTACAAAATCATTGCCATTGAGGGCTCCCCAGTTTTCCCAGCACCATGTAAACCCCGATCAGACTTTTGACCAGGGTCAGCTGTCTCTATCTCCCCTCTCTTCTTTTCAGGAAGCATTAACTGTATAGCGGAGTAGTCCCATCCTAGTTCCCCCAGGTTGACTTTATTGAGTGCTTCTCTAGAAGTTTTTTCCATCCTCTTCTTTTCCCCCTTTTAGTGAAAGATCTTCTCAATGAGTCAAACACGTTACATCTTTGTGGCCATACTCCTACTTAGCTGCGAGGCCCCCCTCCCCACTTGCCACCAAATTGCTTGCGTCTGAGACATCTGACTCATCTGTAAGGGAAAAAATATCTCCATCGTATCCGTGTTCAAACATAATCCCCCAGGTCTTTTTCCCTTCTGGTCCTTGGGGTTTTTATCTTTCAAGGCACTGAGATCATTAGATAGTAAATCTCCTCCTTAGATTGTCTTGCCCATCTCTGCAGCCCTAGGTAGGGAGACTACCCTGGATACCATCGCTATACCATTGTCTGACGATTCCACTGTTAGAGGTGCTTCCAAAACTGTCACCTCATTATGTAACAGCCAGGGACCAGCATCAGCTTCTTGAGAGTTTCCTAAGTCTCTACTTTCACTCCAGGGAGTATTAAATGGCGAGTTGCTTTGACCTACACCCATGGAAATCTGAGTTTCTACTTCCATTTTATCATTATCAGTTTGCGGGGCCCCAGAAGGGGAAAATAGATTAACAGTTAGGAGTTGTGAACCCCCCATATCCTGCCCACAACCAGCTCTGAACTTCCTCCTGCGGATAAGACCACAACGTTCAGCTTCCAGAGTCCTAATGCTGGGACAATCCTCACGCTGGATGCTATCAAACAAACGTCTGCAGGACGGGGTACAAGAGCGACTAAGCGGATAGTGAACTCACCAGATGCCACCTGGCCTCCGGATTAGTGTATGAATCGTGGCGTAAAGGTATTCGTGAATCATTGGTCATGAAGGAGCTGGGTTCCATGTTCTAGATTTACTCTGGAACCCCTGCCCGATGTCTCTTTTTGTCAGCTTGAAAGTGAAGAGGGGAGGAACAATCATTAGCCAAATACACATCACAGTTCCAACGAATCATGACTCTGAAGCATCACAGACTCCGATCTAAGGTTTAGGTAATTTATTACAAAGGCAAGAACAGTTGGACATACAAACACTTCAAGACGAGGGTGTAGAAATACATAGGAACTAATACAAAGCAAATCCTACGGATGAAATTAAGACGGTGCAGCATGCACAGGATAACCAATTCCAGAATCAGTATGCAGAAAAAGTCTGCTCCAATGTCTAGAGTCCACTTCATTGGAGGTTCTTAAGTAAAAAGCATTAGTCTGTCCCTGCACTACCACTAATGCAACATCCCTACTTTGCATTCCGCAGGCATAGGAACTAATACAAAGTAAATCCTACGGGTGAAATTAAGACGGTGCAGCATGCACAGGATAACCAATTCCAGAATCAGTATGTAGAAAAAGTCTGCCCCAATGTTTAGAGTCCACTTCATTGGAGGTTCATAAGTAAAATGCATTAGTCTGTCCCTGCACTACCACTAATGCAACATCCTTACTTTGCATTCCGCAGGCAAGTTCCGAAAATGTGTCAGCAAGTGAAGCCTTCCTAAAAAGTCCATTCACTTTGAATGGATTAAGTAGCATAAAGCTACAGAGCTCGTTCTAAGATGCTCTTTCACGTGCCAAGGCTGAAGTCCCCGGATTCTGTCTCCAGTTCCAGTAGATGAACCGGTACCGAACCATCCCAGGATGCCCTACAACATCACACCATCCAAACAATCCACTTCCTCGTAGGTAACTTTACATGCATCAACAATGCTCCCAGGCCTTGGCTCGATGACCTTGATTCCCAGGCTCTGTCCTGGGAGAAAGTACACCATCCCACATTATCAGCATCGCCGTTCAATGTATCTTCTCCTCCCTAAATCTGACTCCTAAAAGAAAGACATTATTCTAGCAAAGCTGAGTTTCTTCTACCTGCAACAGGAACGTGAGAAAGACAAATTCTGCATAAACATGAATTTTACTATCAAATCTCTATGTGAGAGTCTCAGGGAGAAATACACTTTAGGCTTACAGAATTTGGCCAACATAAGAAATTAAACCTATTCGTAAAGCACAAGTATAAGTTAGCATTATTACTAAACATGTACAACAATCGCATCACATAAGCACATTAATTGTGAACCATATATGTGAGCCCTACACGTTAACGTTTCCGTCTAATCACATGCAATTTCTCTTGGTCTTTTTGAGTTTTCACTGAAATATACCTAGCACTTCACTTTTCACATTATTGCATTACATGATCTAATTACTAAGCCTGAGCGGAGTTCGAAGAGTTTCACTCCGCAGAACTCTGCAAAGTGGCAGAAAAGCTCTGGTGCGCTCCGCTGGGTTCTGACAGTTGCGGAGTCTATTAAGCTGCGTTGCTCGCACTGATTTTTAGTGGCAGTAGTTTGTCCCACGCTCTAAAATCCGTGTGAATGGCACTACACGTCGCGTCAGAGGGCGCTGCTATCTTCTGCTGTGCGAGTAGACATTCTGCTCGAGCAGCAGCTTCCTCAACACAAGTGGTAGACTTCTCAACGCGAGCGGTCGTGACCTGCCACCACTGCCCGCAATGAGAAATCTTGCCAGGAGGAGGTATAGCGAGTTCTTTTTTTCTCGCAAGAGCTCCCCAACTTACCGCTCGAGAGAAAAAACTCTGCTCCGCTACACTTGGCGTAGTTTTTTGGAACTCTGCACGGAGAACGGAGTTGACAAAACTCTGCGAAACCCGGCAGCAGAGAGGAATTCTTCGCCCACCCCAACTAATTTCCCAATATTAGCACAATAAAGGGGTATACGTGGGTGCAAACTACTCCTGATTATATTGCACCCCTACAAATGACAGAGCAAAATCTGCGCTCTCTGTCACGGAGGAGGTACTCCTGACAGCTGCCTGGACAGACCCCAAATTAAATTGTAATATAAACGAATGGAGGAAATTGTGTAGAATTACAGAAAAGTTCAATAGAGGATGAAACGCAGAAGAAAACAGTGGCATTCCTGCTGCCTATTTAAATATTTGTTAAGTCATATCATGTGCAGTAAGCATGACTCCTGATTGTTTAGCATACTGTTCACAAGCTGTAGACCCAGAAACTGTTGGATCGCTTCTTTGCATTTTGTGTTTTACTTCAATAAAGGTTTTTTTTAATTTTAAAAAGTAGTAGTAAATATCTTTATTCGGCAAATTGATCACCATAAAAGCATACATATACATAACATTTTAAATCACCGGTAAAACTTTAAAAGTACGGATAAAAAAGAAGAAATACCACGCAATCACTAATTTGCTACAGCTGAATCAAGCATCAGACCGTCGATCCCCCCGTGTGCAATTTCAGTAGACGGGAGCGTGTCGCCCACGCACTGCCCAGGAATTTTGCCACCCCGCAAATCATGGAGGAGGAAGAAGAGTCAGTAGAGAGTATACGAAGTGCCTGGCTATGGCACCTCAGCCCCAATTCCCTACACACAGGTTTCAGCCAGAATTTCCGCGCCACTTTGTAAGCGGGGCAGGCAAAAAATAGGTGGGCCACAGATTCCTTTGGTGCTGCACATCCAGGGCACGAATACTGGGCGGCACCAGAGTTAGACCACCTCGCTGTGAAGTCATGCACCGGAAGAGTCCCATATCTCAATTTTAGATATAGCGCTCGATCTAAAGGTTTGGTTATCAGGTCAAGGAAGGGTTCCAGTTTTTTCACCCATTTAATTAACAGAAATTGGTCCGTGAGTGAGCCCCCATCCATGACCCTCAGTGCAATACTCTGAACCCAATCCCAATATAACTTTTTAATCACTTCCTTGGGTGGCGGCGTTTGTGACTCCCAAGCATCCCTTAGACCCAAGTTAAGAACCAGGTCTCTCAATTTCTTCAGCCATCCTATTTTTCCCCCCGTGTCCAGCAAAAGAAGATCGTCCAACCCTTCAGCATATTTTGCGAGCTCCTCAGTTCTTCTTAAACGAGTCCAAAAGAGCAATGGGCGTAACCTTACCAAGTCCTTTAAAGATCTTCTGCCCAGATCTAATCTCAGGGGGATCAGCGGGGTAGAAGTAGGAAGAGCCACCACCTTTCTTAGGAAATTATTTTCCGCTGTCGATAGATCTGAGACGTTTTCAAACCCCCAGAGTTCAGAGCCATATAATGCCGCCGGGAGAATCTGGCCCCCATAAATCGCCATGGCAGGGGAGACTGGTTTGCTACTTGACTCACGGAGCTCTCTCAGAGTCACCCCGGATGCTCTTTGGTGACTGAGTAGCATTTTGGCCAAGTGGTCCTTCCATGTCATTCGACTATTTATCCGGACACCAAGATAATCAAATGAGTTGACCAACTCCAGGGGCGCACCATTAAGCAAGAAGTTATTTTTAAATCTTTTAGAGGGGGAAAATGCCATCAGTTTAGTTTTCGAGGTATTGATGGTTAAGCCTCTGTTGGTACAAAAAGAACTAAACCGGTTCAAGAGTTTTTGCAGACCCACTGGGGATTTGGAGATCAATAAGGTGTCGTCGGCGAAGAGTAGAGTCGGGACTCTTTTCCCCGCCAGGGATGGGGCATCCGTCTCCTCCCCATTCAGATGGTCCACCACTCCATTCACGAATAGGGAGAAAAGAGTCGGAGCCATAACACAGCCCTGGCATACTCCTCTCCTCACAGGGACCCTATCTGTTAACTGTCCCTGGGATCCCCATCTGACCCTCGCATAATTCCCCTCATGGAGCTTTATGATCAGACTCAGGAGCCTACTGGGAAATCCCATCTCACCTAAGATCTCCCATAGTTTTGCCCGTGGGACCAGGTCAAAAGCCGTCTTGAGATCTATGAAGGCCATGTATAAACTGCCTTTCTTGATGGTAACTGCCTTCCAATAGATGGCAAAAAAGCGAAAGACCTGGTCCATCGTGCCTACCTTCCTTCTAAAGCCAGCTTGAAGGTGGGAGAGAATGCTGGCTTCCTCCATCCAATCGCCTACCCTTGAAATGATGACCCTGCCGACCACTTTCTGAATTATGTCTATCAAGCTGATAGGTCTATAGTTCGCAGGATCATCTCTAGCCCCCTTCTTGAAAACGGTTACCACCTCTGCCCCCTTCCAAGAGTCTGGCACCTGGTGACCCCTAGTTATCAAATTCATAATTGTGGCAATTAACTTGGCCCAAGCCTGCGGCTCTGCAATCAACAGGTCCCCAGGGATCCCATCCGACCCGGCCGCCTTCTTTGGGTTAGATGTTTAATCGCCGTCACTACCTCAGTGGTCGAAAATTGGGGGTCATCCACCCCTACGATATCCCCAGCTCCAAAACTAGTTGCCCCGGGGCTGATTAGTTCATCATTACCTCCATATAGGGATGAAAAGTGATTAAACCATTGCTGGCTGGTTATGTGAGCTGCTAATGGTTGCAATTTCCTCTGCCTATTTCTATTAATCAAATCCCAAAAAAGGTTCGGGTTCCTTCTGCTCACAGCGTTGGCTAGGTCCTGCCAATGCTGTTCCTCCCACTCGCGTTTAGCCAGCGATAGTGCTTTTAGGTATTCCTTCCTGGCCGCTCTAACCAGCAAAGGATCCCCAGAAAGCAGGGCTTTTGTCAGATTTTTCCTTTTGCCCTTACACTGATCTGTATACCAGGGTTTTTTTGAAGTGGGAGGTGTAGTCAGTTTCCTGTGGCTTTTACCTTTCGAGATAAAAAATTGGCTGACATGATCTATTGTAGCCTTATAAGCTAAGTCGAGGGAAGAGTGCGGCGACATACTAATCTCATTTTCACAGACCCAGGCCTCCAGATCAGAGGACAGACCCTCTACCAGGGATTTAATTGCCCCTAGGTCACCCTCCTTCAGGTTAGCCTTATCCCATTTCAGTCTACGATTGTTGTTATATGGGATAATCTCTTTAGATGTTTTTAATGGGGCATTCACCCTACTATCTTTAAGAATGCCCCAATTAAACTTGCAACACAGGGGATTATGGTCACTATCCTGACTTGGAAGCACTTCCATGTCAATGAGGTCTGCCCAAAAGCTAACATCCATTAGGATGTAGTCGATTCGGGATGGCCCAGTAAGTCTATTGAAGGTCAGTGCTCCTGCCTGGTCTGATATGGTCCTGCCATTAAGGGCTCTTAACTTGTGGTCCCTAGTTAGTGCATTAATTTGAATTGCCCTAGCTGACCATTTCCTAATGGGGGGCAGGGATAGAGTTGGGATGGACCAGTATGAATCTTCATCTTCAATACCCAGGGGGTCATCCCCGAGGAGAGGTTCGAACGTACAATTGAAGTCTCCCCCCACGATAATTTTTGCAGATAAAGGGCAGTTAGCTAGGGCAGAGTCCAGAGCTGTTAAAGTTGAGGAGGCGATGTCCCCTAATGCCCCTCTGGCATAAACATTGAAGAGGTCTAGCCTACCACTCTCCACATTCCCTCTAGAAGAGAGGTGGAGTATGTCCCTACACTCCAAGTTGTGGCGTGTGACCACCCAGTCCAGCTCTATTTTAATCCAGGCCATAAGGCCACCCGCTGGTCTACCCTTTCCTTTACTTACTGCAGGTAAAAAGTGGGTGGTATACCCCGATTTATATAAGGGTAATAGGCTCCAAGTTTCCTGAAATAGGCACACATCGAACCTCTCAATGAACGTGTGCCACTCTGGTAGATCTAACTTCCTTTTTAACCCCGCAACGTTCCAAGATAGGAGGTTTATTACCCGCCGACCCTTGGGCGTTATGGTGTGTCCCCCCTTATTCGCACCCTCATTGCCCACCATGGTCGTACAGCTGTCCCCCTCTTGGACCAAGGGAGTACGGTTTACAGGACAACTAGAGGTGCTGGCCATAGACTCGGCTTTCATTGGAGCCTCAGTAATGTTATTAATAATGGCAATTTCTACCAGAGGTGGACTAACTTGCACTGCATCTATACTGCCGCGAAGTCGTGGGGCCTCCTCCCCAAGATGTTCGCATGTCTCCCCCATGGGCGCTAAACTTCAATCGCAATCTTCCAGCCCTGAGAGCTGCGAAAACCGATTGTAAGTGTCCAAGGGAGTGAAGGGTCTTAGATGTTCCATCCTGCTGTCATGGTTCAACCTGTGTCTATAAGGCACCGTAGACCAGGCGGAGTGCTGGTCAGGCACCGGAGCAAAATGTTGGCCATACTGGGGATAATTGTTGTTGTATGGCACGGTGAGGGGTGGCCTGTATGTTTGAAACTTAATTGGATATTTTGGAGGAATAACCTCTGTCCTGGGGTAGAAATGAGTTAGGGCCCGAGGGATAATGCAAGTTTCCCCGTTTCCAGGTGGCCAGTTTAAGATATAATCTGCTGCTCTGGGGTCTCTGAAGTTGACCACCACTAGGTCTCCCTCTATGTCTTTAGTTCTACTCCCCAGCCAGTTGATCCGTCTGACATGCACTATATCCCCATCTATATTGGGCGCTATCGGCCTATGAGACCTCAACCAATGGATAATTTTATTTTTGAGATCTACGTATCCCTCCTTCTTGTTTTCTGCTAAAGGGGGGACCCCAGTCAAAACTACCACATAGGGCACTGCTTCTGGGGGAATCTCCACTTGTGGCACCTTTTTCCGTGGTATACTGTTATAGCTACCTTCCCCATTGTCGTTCTGGTTGTTGTTGCTTGTCGGGGCCTTTGGGCCTGGTTTTTTTGGGGCACCACCCTTTTCAATTACAGGTGCATTTAACTGTTTTGAAGGCAATGGGTTTTGAGAGGGGAGATCAACCCTACCTTGTTGTTGCGTGGTTTTTTTGGCCGACTGAGCTAATACAGATGGGTTTTTTGGAACGGTGGTAGAAGGGGGCCTGGCTATAGATGTAGGGTGTGCCACCCCATTCCCATTCCCCTGAGTTTTAGTCATAGTAACCATGCTAGATATGGCGGTTTCCAGTATGGTCAGTCTGATTTCCACCTTTTTAATGGACTCATTAATAGGTAATAGGAGTGATCTCAGCAAAAACTCCAAATTCCCTATTAATGTGGGGGGAGGAGGAGTAGCAGATACTGTGGCTCCAGCATTGCTGTCAGGAACCACAGCCTGTGCAGCTGCTTCAAGTGAACTATTTACAAATGGTGGAACTACTGCTGGTGTAGGATCCGGCTCCTCTGCTAGGGTAATCTTAGTTGTATTGAGGGTTTTTGCCCCTTTACCAAATTCAGTATGCGAGATTTTAGCTTTACCTGGTGCCACCCTTAGTTTCCTCCTTTTTTTACTAGGTGGTGGGCAATGAATCTGGGCAACGACTAAATGCTTTGGTTTCTGTTTCCTAGGCTTGGTTATGACAGTGATGCGACTAGGACTAGGGGTAGGAGAAACAGTTATAATGTTATCCGAGGGCAAACAAGGTGTGGATGCAAAATCACGAAACAAAAGGGGAACGCCTTCCTGACTAGCATTATCCCCACTAAAGTCTACAGAGCCTTCCTCCCGGGTCACAACAAGCAGGGAGCTGTCGATAGGGGGTCTATGTTTCATGCTCTCAATTGAGCGACGTCGCTCGGCCCTACGCTCTGCTAAAGTAGAATCCTTTTCACCCTCACTCTGAACCTTGGGAAAATAATTGTCCAATGACCCATTGCGTAACCTTCCTTTTTTTCCAGGGGTTTCCTCTTCTGTAGACATATTCGACGTGGCAGGGCACGGGCTACTAAACTGCAAATATTAGGGGGTGGGCCCAGCCCAGCCTACTCTGGCCTACGAGGGCCTCAGAGGGCCCGCCCTTAGCCCGGGCTTCGCCCCGGGCTGCGTCCCGCTCGCGTCCCGCAGCGCGTGACAGGTAGGCAGGTTATATCCTCCTAAACGAGGGGGGTGGGGCCGCTGCGGGAAGAGGCTTCAGCTATTGTAGTGCCTCGCAGTCCCGCAGCGGTGTGGGCGGAGGGCGGGTCCTGTTGTTAACGATGGCAGCTCGGGGCCAGGAGCTGCGTCCCAGAAGAAGTCAGCAGCGCTTCTACACAGAAGCAAGGGCAGGAAAAGCAGCCCACCAGCACAGGTCAGCCCACGTTGAAATGATGAGTAGCACCCGCGCAGCGGGTGCTGCGAAAGTTATGCACACACTCCGGGCGGGGGGCGGGCCGCTGCGGGAAGAGGCTTCAGCTGTTGTAGTGCCTCGCAGTCCCGCAGCGGTGTGGGCGGAGGGCGGGTCCTGTTGTTAACGATGGCAGCTCGGGGCCAGGAGCTGCGTCCCAGAAGAAGTCAGCAGCGCTTCTACACAGAAGCAAGGGCAGGAAAAGCAGCCCACCAGCACAGGTCAGCCCACGTTGAAATGATGAGTAGCACCCGCGCAGCGGGTGCTGCGAAAGTTATGCACACACTCCGGGCGGGGGGCGGGGCCGCTGCGGGAAGAGGCTTCAGCTGTTGTAGTGCCTCGCAGTCCCGCAGCGGTGTGGGCGGAGGGCGGGTCCTGTTGTTAACGATGGCAGCTCGGGGCCAGGAGCTGCGTCCCAGAAGAAGTCAGCAGCGCTTCTACACAGAAGCAAGGGCAGGAAAAGCAGCCCACCAGCACAGGTCAGCCCACGTTGAAATGATGAGTAGCACCCGCGCAGCGGGTGCTGCGAAAGTTATGCACACACTCCGGGCGGGGCCGCTGCGGGAAGAGGCTTCAGCTGTTGTAGTGCCTCGCAGTCCCGCAGCGGTGTGGGCGGAGGGCGGGTCCTGTTGTTAACGATGGCAGCTCGGGGCCAGGAGCTGCGTCCCAGAAGAAGTCAGCAGCGCTTCTACACAGAAGCAAGGGCAGGAAAAGCAGCCCACCAGCACAGGTCAGCCCACGTTGAAATGATGAGTAGCACCCGCGCAGCGGGTGCTGCGAAAGTTATGCACACACTCCGGGCGGGGGGCGGGGCCGCTGCGGGAAGAGGCTTCAGCTGTTGTAGTGCCTCGCAGTCCCGCAGCGGTGTGGGCGGAGGGCGGGTCCTGTTGTTAACGATGGCAGCTCGGGGCCAGGAGCTGCGTCCCAGAAGAAGTCAGCAGCGTTTCTACACAGAAGCAAGGGCAGGAAAAGCAGCCCACCAGCACAGGTCAGCCCACGTTGAAATGATGAGTAGCAAAAAAGCTGTTTTCATGCAACTCAAAAGTATTAATTATTAATTGTTGGTGAACAGTAATTTGAATAGTGTCAGCTGACCGTGTACAGTGTTTTCTTTCTTGAGGTACCGAAAAATAGATGTTAAAAGCTTTTGCAATTCTTTTCTTACAATGCAATGCAAAATCAATTTATAATACAAAAAATCCATATTTTGATTTACAAACTGCAAAGAAAAGAGTTGTAATGTTTACATAGCACCGCAAAAAGCAAAGGATTCTCTCTGTACAATCAAGGAATTACATACAGTGAATGTGAAAAGTCATGTACAACCCATTTTTAAATTGTGGATAGTTGCAGAAAATGACTCTTGGCTGAAAAAAATAACACAAACTCTGACCATGTACACCATTTAGGAGGTAAAGTTCAAGATGCTAATTCCTGAATTTTTACACTTTGGATGTGAGGCAGCAGATATTGTGAGAAGTAGACAAAAGTTCTTCTGAAAACTGCATGTTCACCTCAATGTTTTAATCATAATGTACCAATTGTTATGGATAATTTCCAACAAATAGCCAAGGCTCACAATATAGCTCACCACAGGCCGGTACAGTGAGCTTAACTAGCATGACAGACCATATAAGATGTATAAACAATAGGGAGAGCGAGGATTCTGGAGGGGTGCGTCCCTATCCCCTGGATATAGTACAGAAAAATAATATGGACGAACCCACAAATATAGTCTACTCACTAGTACTTTATTTTGAGAGCCAAAAACCCATTAGGTTTATTAAAAGACCCCTCATCCACCAACCTAGTTGGTGGCATGCTTTATCATCGGGGTCCCAACTGGGAAGCTGAGTGCCACCCAGTTGTGCTGCGACGCCTGATTACAGCGGAGCTGGATTTTTGTGTTGATATGGTGGAAAAGTGCTAATGAAGTGGTGCAATATTAAAATTGACTCTGGGAGTCCTTGCTAAATAATACTTTATTCCTAGCGGCCCAGGACAAGGTTAAAAAGAAAGATAAAATGGTCTTGGTTGTCACTAAGGTCTACATGTTTCAGCCTCGTTACAAATTGTGAAGCTTTCTTCAGGACCGGGTGAAAAATAAGTGAGGGTGTGGTAAAAAATTGCCACTTGTATACATTTTCAACACATGCGCTAAGGTGCGTTGTGCATGCAGTGGTGTCTGTGTACTTACGGACCCACTGGATAAAAAACATGTTAGGAAACAAAAAAAGGGGGGGGTAACAAGTAACATAAAATGCAATCTTAATACAGTATGTTAAGACATAACTAAGAATCATTTCAAACCTACAGCTAAGAATTCCCTGCTTCACTATACGAGCTTCCATCCCAGAACACTACGGGAGAACCTACCATTCGGGAAGTACTTACGCCTACGCAGAAACTGCAGGGAAGTCAAGGATTACAAGGATCAAGCACAATCCCTAATCACTAAATTACAAGAACGCGGCTACCCCTACAGGATCATTGAAAAAGCCAAAAAACGAGCCCGCAACCAGAACTGAGATGGGCTACTGCAACATACACATCACACCGCAACCACTATCCCCCTAACATGTGTCACTACATACAATTCTATCTCTAACAAAGTCTCTCGCATCATACAAAGAAACTGGAAAATACTCAACACTGGCAAACTTAACTGGGACAAACCTCTCTTCTCTTACAAACGAGCTAGAAGCCTCAAGGACACACTAGTATCTACACACCACTCCCAGCCATCCAGACCAACAAAAACTACTCAATGCCTGGGGCCTTCCTAATGTCACAGGCCACTTCCCATGTGGGAATTGCAGTGTTTGCCATTTGACAGAACCCACCAAAAATCTGAAGCTTGAACCAGGCAAAACATGGCACATTCGGCAACATACTAACTGCAACACCATAA
The DNA here is from genome assembly GCF_964261635.1 of Lissotriton helveticus. NCBI lineage: Eukaryota > Metazoa > Chordata > Amphibia > Caudata > Salamandridae > Lissotriton > Lissotriton helveticus. Next base: position 527,308,215 of record NC_136071.1, read on the forward strand.
ATACAATTTATCACATCATCTGCCCATGCGGATTGACGTACATCGGCATGACTAGCCAAAAAATAAAGACCCGCATATGCGAACATCGGAGCAGCATCCGATGTAAAAGAAACACCACACGCATGACCAACCACTTCTTAGAAACGGGACCACCATCAATGATATGAAATGGGTGGTGATTGAGACCCTTGATACCAACATGCCGAATCTCCAGAGCCGTCTCCTAGAGAAATAGCAGCAGTGGATTTACCGTCTTAATGACAACATTCCATGGAATGTCCTCAATAAACCACCATAGCATCCTCCGGAGAACAACTTACCCGGAACAGTTCTACCCTGTTATAGTGACACCATTAATCTGTGCAGCTCCACCCACCCACAATGAATAACCTATCGGACACACAAGCCCCCCAGCCTGGTCCACTCACCAGACTACAATATTGTGACCAGCACCTCCCCAATTCAGGGAACCAATACTGCTGGACTGGTCACACTCCACTAGGGGAAAGAACCCCCGGAACCCTGTATACGCCAAAAAACTCTGTTACCTCCATTTCAGGACAGTTTCCCCTTGTTAATCCTCATTAACCTGCATGATCACTGTAATCTGTGGATTATGAGGCACATTCAACACAAGTAAGGGGAGAGGGTCAACCGTATCTACAACTCTACCACCCTGAACCCCCTGAACCACAATCATACACACATAGAGGGGTGGAGAGACTCAAAGGAACCACATATAACGCCACACAACAGAACAAATGTAAAAGTTTTGAAAATACTGCCCTCACTCACACACCGAAGTGTGTGACATGCTTCATCATCGGGTCTGCTTACAATACGCCCAGGTGTAGCCACACTCTGGAAGGAGCATAAGGGAGGGGTTAAACATAAAAGACCAAAGGACACAATACAAAACCAAACAACATATATACTCAACAAAAAGTGATCAGTGAATGTCACCCTGTGAATAGAACTGGTGTACAACACGTGCAGTTAATAGGGAAGTGTTTAAAACTGGTTTGGGGATACCAAGCAAAACTTTATTAATAGGTTCCACAACCAGGATTAAAAGGAGAAAAAGGATGGGTAGTGTTTCCAAGAGAAAATGAAGTTCTCAAAACAACCCTCCTGATACCGCTAGTGTCAACATGTTTCGACCGACTTACTGCGCCAAGAAGGTCACCCCGGTCTTCTTCAGAACATATGTTGCTACCAGTCCTGCTATTGGTCAAACCGTAGTTCGGTCAAAGTACCAAATAACTGATCACACGAGATTCCAGTTGAATAAACATGTGTGGAGGGGATCCCAACAACACGGGAAACAAAAATGAGTTTATTAAAGATGTAAACTCGACATGGCGCCCTGCAGGTAGGTGTCCCAAGAACACAACTGTTCCAAGGGAGAAACCTCGTACGACTGCCTGCTTCCGGGTCACTGCGTAGCTTATGAGGTACACCCATCATAGAATGTACACACCTTCCCATGGAGTTACATCCTCCATCCATAGTATACGGACACAAGTTCTCTCAACAGCGGGTATCTGCTCTCCCAGACAAGACGCAGGCCCTCTGTCTATGCGCGCTCTATGCGCATTCATGCGTCAAGTACAAGTGCATTCATGCACCACCTTTCCATTCACATTTTCTTTTAAAGGCACATCATGAGCATTTGTGTGCTTCAAAAGTAGAATGGCACTCCTTCCTGCATATACGCAATAGCAATCTTGCGACTTCCCCACTCACATCACGAGCATTTGTGTGCATCAAAGGTAGAAGTGCGCTCCTTCCTGCACATGCGCAATAGCAATCTTACGAATTTCCCACTCCCGAACTCAATAGCAGGTCAGCGTTCCAGCTTTCTGATGGACACCACGTCACACGCCGTGACGTAGGTACACAACTGCCCAAAGCGGCTTCTGGGTCTCCCGTCTTTAAAATCAAAATGGGTAAAACTCACCCTTATCATCCAGGAACGCGGGAAGACTAGAGTAGGTGTTTTGCGGATGCCGCATCTCGACGAAGTAAGACCACTCTAACCTTTCTCCAGCAGCTCACAGCCTTGCCATTTAGCTACTGAGAGGCACACGAGCTGCTCTGAGTTTTCACTTGTGGCTCAAACCTTTCAGATATTCTGATCTGTATTTGATATTCTGACCTCTCAGATATTTCCCTCTTTTTTCACTCCCCTGTGTGTGACTACAGACATGCGCCCCTCACGGGTCCTGCATAAGCTACTACAAATACGTAGCTTGTATAAATATATTATTTTGTTTGGTGACAGCTCTTTTTTAAAAATGTGTGGGATTGTGATTTAAAACAAATCGGACAGCTAATGGCACTATTCCTCACACTCAGGCACCTCCAAGTGCCTCCCTAGTTTGCTTATCTTTCCCAGTGTACTACACCACAACGGTATGCCAGATATACACCACTGCGGTTTTTCTATGAGCATAGCAGTGCATGCCAGTTGAGCACAGTATACCAGAATAGCATGCATCTACTGCAGACCACCCGACTTGCTGTATTGATCGACTCACATAGGTGCCAATTGGCCATGGTTACTGATAGAGATAAAGAAGGAGGCGTAACATACTGTATTAAGATTGCATTTTATGTTACTTGTTTCACCCTCTTTCTTTGTTTCCTTACAGATTTTTATCCAATGGGTCCGTAAGTACACAGACACCACTGCATGCACAACACACTTTAGCGCGTGTGTTGAAACTTTATACACATGGCAATTTTTTACCACACTCTCACTTATTTTTCACCCGGTCCTGAAGAAAGCCTTGCCATTTGTAACAAGGCTGAAACATGTAGACCTTAGTGACAACCAAGACCATTTTATCTTAAAGTTGTCCTCTCTTTCTTTTTAACCTTGTCCTGGGCCGCTGGAAATAAAGTATTAAGTAGCAAGGACTTCCAGAGACAATTTTAAATTTGCACTCCTTCATTAGAACTCTTCCACCACATCAACACAAAAATACCGCTCTGCTGTAATCAGGCGTCGCAGCACAACTGGGTGGCACTCGGCTACCCAGTTGGGACCCCGATGATGAAGCATGCCACCAACTAGGTTGGTGGGTGAGGGGTCTTTTAATAAACCTAATGGGTTTTTGGCTCTCAAAATAAAGTACTAATGTGTTGACTATATTTGTGGGTTCGTCCACATTGTTTTTCTAGATCATATAAGATGACATAACACAGACTACCGGACTAGCATATCAATCAATCAATCAATCAATCATAACATTTGTATAGCGCACTACTCACCCGGAAGGGTCTCAAGGCGCTTGGGGGAGGGGTCCGCTACTGCTCCATCAGCCAGGTCTTGAGTTGTCTCCTGAAGGCGAGATGGTCCTGTGTCAGCCGAAGGTGGATGGGGAGGGAGTTCCATGTCTTGGCTGCCAGGTAGGAGAAGGATCTTCCTCCGGCGGTGGCTCTTCGGATGCGTGGTACGGCGGCGAGGGCGAGGCTTGTAGAACGTAGCTGGCGGGTGGGCGTGTAGAAGGTCAGGCGGTCGTTGAGGTACTTGGGGCCCAGGTCGTGGAGAGACTTGTGTGCGTGGGTAAGGAGCCTGAACGTGATCCTCTCGCTGACGGGGAGCCAGTGCAGGTCCCTCAGGTGGCCGGAGATGTGGCTGCGTCGGGGGATGTCCAGGATGAGTCGAGCGGAGGCGTTCTGGATGCGTTGGAGTCTTTTCTGTAGCTTGGCTGTGGTTCCGGCGTAGAGGGTGTTTCCGTAGTCCAGTCGGCTGGTGACGAGTCCCTGGGTGACCGTCTTCCTGGTTTCGGTCGGGATCCATCGGAAGATCTTGCGGAGCATGCGTAGGGTGTTGAAGCACGATGAGGAGACGGCGTTGACTTGTCTGGTCATCGAGAGGGAGGAGTCCAGGATGAAGCCCAGGTTGCATGCGTGGTCTGTTGGCTTGGGAGTGGTGCCCAGGGCGGGGGGCCACCAGGAGTCATCCCAGGCGGAGGGCGATGGTCCCAAGATGAGGACTTCCGTCTTGTCTGAGTTCAGTTTCAGGCGGCTGTTCTTCATCCACTCGGCGACGTCTTTCATCCCTTCGTGTAGGCTAGTTCTGGCGGTGGCGGGGTCTCTGGTGAGGGAGATGATCAGTTGGGTGTCGTCGGCGTAGGAGATGATGTTGAGGTTGTGTTGTCGTGCGAGGGCTGCAAGAGGTCTCATGTAGACGTTGAAGAGGGTGGGGCTGAGTGATGAACCTTGTGGTACGCCGCAGATGACTTCGGTGGCCTCGGATCGAAACGGGGGGAGGCGGACTCTCTGGGTTCTACCGGCGAGGAACGAGATGATCCACTCCAGTGCCTTCTCGCTTAATCCGTGCACCCTTTTATTGCCTCGCTTCCCGGTTCTGCTGTAACCACATGCTACTGGACTCCCGTCACTTATTCAGGGCCGCAGGCCCTGCCTCGCTTCCCGGTTTTGCTGTAACCAGTGTGCGGACTAATGAAATGCACCTCGAGAGTCACAGTTAGTTCTTTGTCCTCCATTTGATTCAAGCACCTAAATAAAGTATTTCTTGTTCAAAAACGGCTAATATGAACAAACGCCACTCAGCCATGTAACGTCAATCTCACCCACGCAGCTCTACTCACCCACACAGCGCCACACTCAGCCATGAAGCGCTACTCACCCATGCAGCTTCACTCTCACCCACGCAACACCACGCATTTACTGCCATCTTTAATAGGAAGCAATGTGTGCTCAAGTCCAAACAGAAGGTGTCACATTTCCACTAATTAACACTATTAGCATTGTAAATGCCAAAGTTAGAATTTTCCACAAGTTAAAATAAAAAAAATAAAAACTTTGTAATAATCCCTCAAACTTTACTAATGTGAGCCCTATTGCATTGCAAATGCTTGTTTGACTCTTTGGGCTTCTGTCTTAGTAAAATCAAAGTGTAGAGTATGGATTTGGGCCATCTGAAAACCAGGGGCTATGTCCGAAGAGACTGAAAGTGTGCCATGGGAGAATGGAGCTATTTTTAGGTCATCGCCTACTTTGCTAAAGACATCTTGGGGACATTCAGAAAGCCTACCTACTAATGCATTCCGCCTGTTGCTTGTGATTTGTAATTCTCATTTTCTGGCTGTCTATTTGCTGGCTTTGTTTGCTTTATGCTGTTTCTTGTCCCTCCCATTACCCAATCCTTTTTACTGTATTCTTCCACGAACTTGATTTTTGTAAACAGGCCTTTAAAGGTTGTTCTTATCTTGTCACCATTGCTGTGCATTCAAAGACAGAGGTCGAATGTCATGCGATCTGGGAGCTTGGTGTTTACTTTTCTTTTTCTCACTTTAAGGTAAGAGAATGTATGCGACAATCCTGCTGAGTATCCATGTGAGAGGAGAGGGTGTGCTTTTTTTTCTAGCAAACAACCCCCAAAAATAAACGGTGCTGGTGTTTGAGAATATGTCAGAAATAGTACAAATGAAGCAGTTTTTGTTTTGTAATTCTAAAGTGTGGTGGAAACAAATATTTTTATACTATCAAAACTCATCAATACACTAGGTGAATACATTTGCACACATTATGGTTTGTGTGCAGTAAAACCGTATTTCAGTGCAAATGTAATGCCCATTGTAATTGAAAATGTGTTGTCTGTAACAGCAGTGCACTACCACACCACGCATTCTCCACAATCTGCCACTCCACTCTATGACCTTCTACTCAGTCACGCCATGCCACGCCTCTCCACTCCATTCTACAACACTTCACTCAAGGACACGCTACTCCACTCTACACCCCTCCACTCCAGGACACTCAATCACACGCCACTCGACTCCATGCCACTCCAATCTACACCACTCACTCCACGACACAACATGCCACTCCACTCTACGCCCCTCCACTCCACTCTACGCCCCTCCACTCCACTCTACCCCACTCCAATCCAATCTATCCTCCTCCACTCCAATGTACAGTAATCCACCCCACCCCACTTGGCTACTATCTACCCCACCCCACTCCACTTAGCTACAACCTACCCCAATATACTCTACTCCCACCGACCAACTCCACCCAGTCTACCCCACTCCTCTCTAATCTACCCCTCTTCACTCTACCCCACTGTAACCCAGTCTACCCCCTCCACTTCAGTCGACCCCAATCTACTCCACTACAATTTAATCTATACCACTCTACCCCACTCCAATCTACAACCCATCCCAATCTTCCCCCACATTCCAATCTACCCCACCACACCCCAATCTACTCCCCTCTAGACTACCCCAGTTAACCCCTTTTCATTCTGCCCTACAATAATCCACCAAATCTACCCCACTCTACTCCAATTCACCCAACTCTACTCCAGTACACCCCACTCCACTCCAATCTTCCCAAATCCACCCACTCTTCCCCAATTTAGCCTAGTCCACTCAAACTACCCCAATAATTCCCAGTCCAATCTACCCCGATCTAACCTACTCCTATCTACCCCACTCTAATATAACCCAATCTATTCCACTTTACTCCATCCCAATCTACCCCACTCCACCCCAATTAAATCTACTCCACTCCAATCTACCACGTTAATCTACCCAACTCCACCACTTCAATCTACCCCAACTACCCCACTCCAGTTTACCCCAATCCACCCCCATATACTCTATGCCAATCTACCCCACTCCAATCTACCCCACCCCACTAACTTTTTTTTTGTCTTTCAGTTTTAAACTGTAGTTTATTGGCTGGAGCTACCACCGTTTAAATGCTGTAACAAGTACTATATGTTGCAGAAAGCAATGGATTCAGCATTGAGTTATCCCAATTACACCACAAGCCAAACAACCCCCAGCATTTCCAGTAACCAGGCTTTCATCATTTTCCCCTTTGCCCAAGTCATCTTCTTTCTCATGAACCACCATTGAGCGTCCAACAATGCATAAGGGCCCATTTAAGGAGATAAAAACGCTCATCAAATTTGAAAGCTGCTACACCATCTCCTTTAGCCTCAACATTACCGAGTTCTCCAACATGCCTGACTGCATCCCCAGGTGCACCATGGGTTTTGTTTTCTGGGTTGAAGTGCGACCCTGCGTTCATGCAGCCATTTGTGTTATCGCCAAAAGCATGGATATGGAAGCCATGTTTGCCAGGAGTCAATCCCTGAATATTTCTTCAACGATCAATGTCCTTCTTAAGGTGTGCCAACATTGTTCCAGTGTTTTGAAAAGTTGCGGTGCTTCTGTCTAGAGAAGGGTCCCAAACTAAGTTGAAGTCTCCGTATACCACTAAGTCCCCACCCCCTTAAGCTGTTCGCATAACATATGCCTGATGTATGCATTCAGAGCAGTGTTTGGGACATAGACATTGAGTAGTGTCAAATGCTGCTTCTTCCGTAGTAGTTGCAGTCTCAAGTATCGACCTTCTCCATCCCGAGTCATCCTAGTAAAGGAGGTATAATAGTTGGCCTTACACAGCACTCCTACCCCCAGGGTTTTAGAGGTGAGTAGCGGTGAGGGTACTTCGGGTGTGTCATGCGGTGCAAATCTTCCTTCATCAGGTGAGTCTCCTGTAGCATTATGACATCTGGGTTGTGGTTTAGGGTGTAGTGCCATATTTGTTTTCGTTTGTTTGAGGAGTTTAGACCCGAACATTTAATGAGAGTGGTTTCGTGGGATGTATGACATTACAATGAATGCTTTTACATCGCATGCCTTTACAATGCAAGTATTACAACGCAGTCCATTACAACGCATAGTGCTTTGGGGTGTTGGATAGTGAATAGTTTAATTTACTATTCCAACTCCAGTCCCCGTGGACACTAGGGAAGGTTATTGGATAGTAAATTAACCTATTCCCTATCCTAGAGCGCCCCCCAGAGCAATGCGTTGTAATAGTTTGCGTTGTAATGGTTGCGCTGTAAAGGCTCTGCAATGTAAAAGTTGCGTTGTAAAGGTTGTTTACCGGTTTCGTGTCCCCCATGAGAGGTGAGTGGGAAGGGGGCATCCCGGACCTATGTGTAGGGTCTGGCATCCAAAGGCTAAAATATTTTGTTTTGCAAGCCAGAATTGCTGTCCCCGTGTCCTGTGTTTGCCTTCATGCCTCAGCCAGGCCTAGCGGCCCCCAGTCATCCAGGCTGCCATCGATGAGGAGTTTCAACCTGTAACTTAGTGAGCACCAGCCTATCTGAGCCCTCCCTTTCCCGCCCACAGCCACAAATACCCCACCATAATTTCTACGAGCAATGTCCTGAGTGACCTGCGGAAACAACCAAGTTAACATAAAAACCAACAGAGGGCCAACTGGGCCCATCAAGGACTTCTTGGAACGCGGAGATCGGGACTGAGGTGCACTGATCCCACTGGAGGAATCACCCTCTATGAGAGCAGGTCCGGGGAGGCGGGACATCAGGGATACAACTGGAAGGTAGGGGCACATACAAGACAGGCCCTGTGTGTCCCCAGGGCCCACCGGTTACCTCTATAGTTCCCGTAGAAGTCCCACCCCCGCCATCTGTGTTGATTTGGGACCGCTGTCCGGTCAAGACCAGGTTTGTGTTTTCTGAGCTCGGCCCCCGTCGGGTGGGCCACCTTCAGATATGTTTAGCCGTTGAGTGGGCAGGAGAGGGGCCCCTGCTAAGCGTGCGCAGGTGATCAATAATGACTTTTTTGCCGCTTTGGATGATAGTTCTGCATGCTGCTTGATGGAGCGGGCTGGGGGACTGTAGCCCAGCTGGGCTTAAGATCACGCTCAAAGGTGCCTGGGTAGGTAGAGCCTTCTTTAGTTGTTGGATCATCAGCTAGGCCCAACAGTGTTTTGGCCTCTGCCAGCAAGTGTAGAGAGCGGTGCCTGCCCTTCCACTGAAACAGGAGCGCACAGGGATGGCACCATTGGTATTGGATACCCTGCGTGCGCAGCTTGTCAGTAACAGGCTTGAAGTCTCATCGCTTGTGGAGGTTGACTGAGGAGAGGTCTTGGTAGAGCTAAATCGTGTGTCCTCGAACCTTGATCTCCGTCTTGTTGTGGGACGCCTGAATGATCGCTTCTTTTTCAGGGAAGAAGTGCACCCTGGTTACAATTTCTGGCCCTCTTCCCTTTCGAGCAGTTTCGACAGAGACTCTGCGAGCGCGATCAAGGGCGGATGGGGATGCATCATCGTTGCCCCGTACCGCCTGTAAGAGCTCCCCCGTGAATGCCACAAGGATGTTTCCGGATTGGCTTTAGTAGCCTTAGAGCGGGGCATAGCAAGAGTTCAGATGCGCTGAGATATCGGGTTCCACGCGGAGGATCGTTACCGTGCTAGTAGCGTCACCCGTCAGCTAGGGCAGCAGCGTTGGGAGCGGAGGGGGTGCCCGGATGATCCTATTACTTTGCACTGGCTTCGCTGCCCAATCTCTGTGGGTGTTGGCCTGCAGTGGTCCTTCAAATCAGGGCACAGCGCCTCTTGCCCCAGGCGCCCCGTGTTGCACCATCCCGCCGCTCCCTGGCAGTCCGTGTGTTTCCATTTTGCTCCTGCATGCTCTTTCTGTGTGTAGGTGTCCCGCAACTCCGCTTTCTAGCTGCTCTGTTTTGAAGGGGGACAGGCGTGAGAGGCCCAGAGAGTGCTCCATGTTTTCCTTCTATTTAGGGCCTGGTGCAGGTGCCGCGTCTACCTCACTCTAGCAATATCCAGGGGGGCTCCCAGTCTCCCCATCAAAGTCCTAGGTCACTCATCTGAGCCGCCTCCACCGACTCCAAGCAGGCTCTAGTGCCTGTTGGTCATCGGCGACACACATAGTCTATAAGGGCCAGGACCCTCCCGGAGCAGGACACTGCCGCCTTGACATGCAGGTGGTGTGGGATATCAGGGCTGCGCAGGTGGGCCCTCCTCTGCAGGGCGGCCGCCCCGACTAGGCATCGTGCAGCACCGCACACTCACCGGTTCCCTGATGGTGGGTGATCCACAGAGTGTCCCAGCTGCAGGGGCCTCTCCTCGGACTACGCAGTGCAGGGGGCCAAAGGAGCGGCGTGTACAGTGTCCCGCTGTGAGGCCCCCCGAATGCGCGGCCACCAAAGCCCAACAGACTTCTTCGGGAAAATGGCAGTCTCCTCTCTGCCAGGCAGGATCAGCGGCCTCAAGGGGTCCGGGTGCCAATCCCCACTCCACTGCAGCACTGAGGGGGCCCTGGTTCCCGCCCCTCAGTGTCTGGCGGGGTCTCGCAGGCCCTCCCGTGCAGTTCGAGGCCGCCGTACCAGGGCAATCTTCAGTGATCAATATGGCGGGCACCTCACCCCTTAGCCGGCTGGAGGTCTCAGAGCGGTTGCTCCCCGCAGCGAACACTACTGCTGCCCTAGTAGAGCCCTGGCACCATCAGCATGGGAGCAGCGGACCGCAGCCCAGATCCCCGTCGCTGCAGGCTTCGTAAGCGCAGGAACCTGGCATCTCCTCACAGCAAGATGGCGGCCCCCGCTCGCCGCTCCCACTTCTTGGGCTCAGCCGCTCTGTGCACTGCAATCCGGTCCGCGGCAGGGTCCCTGTTCCGCCACCAGGTTGCAGGTGGTTTCCGGGGACTCACGGGTGTGGGCAAAGATCGTCTGCAGCGGCAGGAAGCTATGCGTCGGGCCCCGGGAACACGGAGCTCAAGGACTACGCTTCATTCGCCATTGCTGCTCAGGCCACACCACCCTCCAGGCCACTAACTTTTAGCCATGCTAAACAGCAGCCACACTGGTGTACATAATGGCTAAAACACATTGCCAAAGCCAATAGCTCTCGTAAAGGCGAGAGCTATTGCTTTGCCAATGCTTGTTCCCATAAGGTAAGAGATAACTCTTCCTCCCTCAGCTCTCTTTATTTTCTTTGGGTAAATTGTAAATGTACATTGATACTTGTATAGCGCACTACTCACCCGCAAGGGTCTCAAGGCGCTTGTACGAATACCGCTGTGGAACCCATCCTGGCTTTCCCTGTGAGGTGTCCACTCTTGGGCACCCCCAAGGTGGAGGTCAGGCATCCTTAGCGTTGTGGGGGCCGTTGTGGAGATTAAGCAAGCTATTGCCCAGAGTTGCAGAGTGGGACTCCATGATTGGAATAGGCACCGAGGCGAGAATTATCAGGTCCGTGGAATTTTTGAGCTCAAGAACCGCCGAGGCGGGGAATTGAACCCTGGTCCCGGGCTAGACCTCTGCATCAGGGTCTGCCGCTCTAAGCATTGAGCCACACTTCTCAGCCTTATTGCCCTTACCCAGGGTTCTCCAAAGTCAGTCCTGGAGGACTAGATCCATGCCAGATTTGTAGCATATCTCCATTTAGCTAAATGTAGTTATCTTAAAAATCTGGCATGGATCCGACTCTCCAGGACTGACTTTGGAGAACCCTGCCCTTACCCACAGGGAAATAATGACACATAGTTACCTTCCCCTCCTTTTAATCACCCTCTTCTCCACCCCTTGCCTGCAGCCCTTAATAATGGGGAGTGTAATTAAAAGTCAATAATAATAATCAGACAAATGTGCAGTGATGTACAATGTTTATCTAATATTGGTAAACACAGGACTACTTATACCACAATGCAAATAAAAAAAACCTTGATGAGCTCCTCTCGCTGAGGCCTGGTTAATGTGAGAGTTCTATTACATTCAGCTTAATAAATTGGTCGTATTCACCACATACCGCTGTAGTTGTGCTTCATTTGAACTACATGTCCCTACATGCATTGCTATTTTGATGTATAACTTGTTCTAAATATGAAGGCATTACACTATATGAATGAGTACAATATTCCCATGCCATATAAGGTCATGTAGGAATCTGATGCCATTGCATTCGGATACCCTGTATCATTGTAAGAGCTACGACTGACATGTTTACATTTCTTCACATTCTGTTATATTTTTTGATCAAATCTTTTTATTGTTTTTAGAGGAGCAGAACAGATACACCACTGCACTATTAGATCACAACAAAGCTTGGTAGGATGCGTAAACTCTATATTCACCCTGAAATCAATATAACTGCTGAGATCCCAGCTCTTGTCATCTCTGATGATTCCTCCATCTAGTCCATATCTTGTGAAATGTCTGTGGGTAGCCACAGCCTTGTATACTGTTTGTTAGGCAACGGCACGAATATCCAACCGTTGCATTCATTCATCCGGTTCAGGGGGATAAGACGCGATCCGATAGCTGGCAAAATCTCGCTTTGCAGTCAAGAAGCCCTTTGCAGCAAGATGGCAAGCCCCATTGTGTTATATTGAAAATGTCTCAGGTAGTCGTTACCACTGGCACTACTTATGGTTGTATGACGTTACATTCAATTCCGTTGTAATGCATGCCTTTACCACGCATGATTTACAGCGAGAATGCCATTGCTACGCAAACCTTTACCACGCATATTTTTTTCAACAACTATGCCTTTACCACGCATGCCTTTACAACAAAAATTGTAGTAAAAGCATGTATGATAAAAGCATATGCTTGGTAAAGGTTTCGCAGACCCCAAACTTAAACCCTAATCCCATTCCCTGGCGCACCCGTTTCCGGGCCCCCAACCCTTCTAACAAAAAAATACCCTTTCCCTTCCCTAAACCCTAAAACACTACCCTAACACGCCTTTCCCTAGCCCCCAACCCTTCCTCTGCTCTAAACCACTACCCCTGCACACCCCACCTACCCGCCAACCCTTTCTCTACCCTAAAACACTGCCGCTGCGCGCCCAGCCCTTTCCCTACTATAAAACACTACCTCTGCGTGACCCCCTGGCCCCCAGCCACTAAAATAGTAGCCCCTCGCCCCCGGTTCAATTCCCCCTTATCTCTCCCCTTGGTTCGTGCAGACCGCTCGTCTTCGGGGCGGTGCAAGTTGTTGTGAGGAAGCAGAAGAGTCTCTCCATTTCGTCTAACGATGTGGATCACCTACCACCACGGCTGTTTCCACGCACATACTTGCCAACTGTCCCATATATATTTTTTTACTATACATATGCCTTTACCATACATACCTTTACAATGAAATTCGTTATTAAGGCAGGCGTGGTAAAAGCATATGCGTAGTAAAAAAATGCGTAGTAAAGTCTACGCGTTGTAATGGTGCATGCTTGGAAACAGCCCCGTTGTAATGGCTGTTTCCCCTACTTAGACATTGCACAAGTGTGAATGTTGGTTTCAAGGGGCCTGAATTTACCTGTTTGTTGTGACTTTTCACCCTGCAATAAATGTGACCTTTGATACTTGATCTCAGGTAGGGGAAACATGAAATGATTATATACTAATGAATTCATATTGTAAAAGATGATTTTGACTTGTTCGCATACATAACATATGAATTGAAGTTACCCTTATGCTCCTTTTAAGCAATATTATGTGAACTTGTGCCAACTGCGCTGTGCCACGTGTACATTCCATGCATCATTTGTCCCTTTTCCTCAGTAAGGGAGGAGACAAGGACAGTTTTCACAATTATAGAGGGAAACAGTGTATTAAACGCCGGGATTCAGTCGCTCGGCAGGATGTGTTTGTTTCCAGCAGACTCCATGTTGGTCTGCTGATTGCCCTGCCCTTGAACTCCGTACACTTATTTCACAAAGAGTGCTCTCATCTCATCGGCCCTAAGAAAAGATACCAGGGGATTTTGATGCTTTTCTTTTCTAGGAGAGTGACACAAATTCAAATGCAGGCTCTTGTTAGTCCTTAATGAAACGTCAGATGTGTACTAAGAGTTAACATTTTTAATAGTCGGCTGTGCTAAGATTTTACATATTTGTACTGTAATAGACTTGCATCTTTTATGGTATAGATAATTGTCAAATAAAGTTTTAAAAGATATATGATTTCGGATGTCTTTGACTTCTCAGATCAAAGTGGAAGATCCTACAATCTAAATTTACCTAGCAGCGTTCCTGGCAGGTGTGAAGTAGTCTCCATACACATAGGGTTGGGTGACACCCCCATCTTTTTCCCAGCTCTATGGAACCCCAGGTTGGCTACACAACACTCTGATTGTTAAGGGAAAAATAACCAGGGCAGCTAACCATCTTTAAACTCACATCCCGTTGAGAGACTTTTGCTTGCTCCATCTGCTGAGCTGACCTTCAGTTACTCCCAACACTGATTTTGCCCACCATCTATGCCATTGATGGTGGGGGGGGGGTATTTTTTATGACCATTTACAGAAGCCTTACTTGGATGATCAGCCTTTATTGCTTGAGTGAGAATTTGATAGAAAACCACCTTTCCTACAGTGTTAACACATGCCTGGGTTCAAAGACGAGTGTTTTCTTGGTGAACTCAGGCACTTTTGTGTTTATCCAGAGATCTGCCTATTTTACTCAACTTCATCTACCAGTCCAGCTTCATGTCAGTACATTTCTACCCTGTGAAGATACTCTGTCCTGACAGGACGTGTTAGACAGGACTGGTCTCTTTGATTGGTGGATCACTGCACTGGTCTGCTCCTCAGCTGCAGCGATTGGGCATGGACATTAGTATGGGTATGAATTTATCAATGTCTGCCTCTCCACAAATTTCATAATTTGCCATTTGTCAAGTGTGAATTGCTCTTCAATAATCGTAACCAATTGCTATTTTTGTGATCCAATTTTCTGTGACTCTCAAATATTTTACAGCGTACCTTTGTGCATATGGATTTATGATTGAAAAATGTGCACACTTTGCAAATCACTCTTTTGATTTCATACATCTTTCCATAGTTTCAAAAAACAATGAGGTCTAATTTGTATCAATACTTGGTGGTACGAGATCAAAATCTCTAGAAAAGGTGTGGGTAGACTGGGTCACGAGATGGCAGTGTTTCGAGGGTACTTCTAATTGAGATCCTGTTCACTCATTTGCTTTCTCTTCTCCAGGTGACTTGATACCACCTTGGTAGGAAAATAGCAGGGAAATAAAATATGGTGTGATCCTCTGAATGGTAGACTCAATCTCAACAGTGACAATAAAGCTATCTTCAACCCCCTCCACCTTCCCGGCCTATATGCTGCGCTGTGCTCCATGTAAATCTAGTTTATTCAAAGATGGCACCCTGACGTATCCGCAAGCAAGAGTTGGGATACAATACGAGCTAGTAGCTCTGCTTGTGTCGTTGCAGTGTACAGGCCCGCAGATGAAATGGAAGGTGCCCAAGGTAGGGGCATATGAGCGGTGGACGTGCCATAGATATGCTGCCAGGTAGCTGGTGAACCATGTCCTCTCGGCTACTGAGGACACAGTTTCATCTCATCTGGTGACTTGACTCAGTTCTCTGTACATGTCTGGAGAGTGCTGCGGGTGGCTCTTCCAGCAGTCCCTTCCTTATCTTGAGTGCCTATAAAGGATTAACCCACTAAGGCTAAGAAAAAGAGCAGCAGTAGGATGTCTTTGCATCAAACCAGCAATGTAGAAAAACACGTTGAAGGACTTATTTGCTTAGCCTGCTGGAAATCTATAGCTGGCAATACTGGTGAAAACAATGACCTGCACTCTCATCTGATAGAGTCTGCAGTGAGGAGCATGGAGGAAAACCAGGAAGGCCTGTCTGGTTTTAGTTGTTGAGCATAAATTGAAGGGGACTGAAAATAACAAGTCGGTACTGGAAGGGCAAGCGGTGTAAGTGGAGGCTAACTTGAAAGAGCTGAAGTCCTTCCACTCGATTGCGGTGCGTGACCTTAAGAGCAAATTGAGGCATTGGATAACAAGCAGATGGGTATCATCTTAGGGCACTGGTTACCCTGGCTGAGATTTTCCTCATGCTCTTTTGGAGAAGTCGGAAAAATTGTGGCAGACGGGCTTGGGCTGTAATGGGATGCTTAGAATTACCTTATTCTGAAGGCTTTTTAGAGTATTCCTGAAGCTAGGCAGAGAGGCATGGTGATGGTGTGGTCCGCGCATCAGACTGGAGGGAGTGAAATGTGAGTACCACACAGTTCTGAAGAAAAAGGAGATGTTAGGAGAGATGCTTTTGGTGTTTTCTCCTGAACTGCATTTGAACCCCTTGGCAAGGTAAGGGAACCATGTGGGCAGCAAGTGAGCACTAGAGGCAAAGTGTGAGGTGGCATCTGTGGGCTTTCCTGTGTATCTTCAAGTGGAGCACAATGTGAAACATGGTATGCTTGCACCAGGTAACAATCCAAGGCTCTCCTTGAAAACCTGGATCCCAGTACAGTCTGACTCTAGTGTGTTGGTATGGTGGGGTTGCCTTGTGTACTCCTAGAATAGGCTTCCATTTGCTTCCTGGAGGCTTTCCGAGGTGCCTGAGTGATTTTTGTAGGTTGATGTGGCGTTATAATTGAACTGCAGTAACAATTGCGTTTTCCTGTTGTTTCACTGATGTCCTTGCTTCGTTCTCGGTCCCATCAGGAACTGTTGAGACAACCCTTGGGATACACCCCTGTGGGAATGCACAGTTCCAATATTTCATTTGACCCTTTCTTCTGTCTTTCTGGATGGAATCGAGTTGTATTTTAGGTAAGCACTGAAATATTGTGTGCTCGAACCATGACAAAACCAAGGTTTTTCTCTAGTTTGACTTTCTGGTGTTAAAAAACAGATTTAAACCTAAGAAATAGATGGAAAACAATCCCACTGAGTGCCCGGCAGAGGTTGCCTGCGATCACATTACATGCCACATAGTTGCTTTTCTTTAACGTACAGTTAGGTCAACCCTCTAACCTAATTTGGTATTCCAGTGCAAAATGTATGCAAAATGTGCATTTCTCATACCACAAAGGGGGAAAATAATCTTGTCACCAAAAGCCCGCCGTTTCTAGGTTACTATATCCAGAGGGAACTTCCCTTGCAAGATATGATTCCCTCAATAATAAGAACAGGCAAAGCCAACAGGTCTGGCTTTAATGTGCTAATACTTGAAAACACATACATGCACTAATGCTATCTCCATGTGTTAGCACTTCAAAGCTTTACCGATTGTCTTCTCCAATGCTAGGTGTACTCTGAGTTACAGGGATTTTCTGTGTACCGGGCTACACCATATTTTGTTGTTTAATCATCCTCTTTCAACTAGCAATAAAGTCTCTTTAGGCCACTACCTGCAATTTGGCGACAATCTTGGGGCCTTAGTGACACTGTTCGGTCCCTGCATACAGAGGCCTGAATAAACACAACCTTGCCTTACGGAAAAGTCCACATGCCTTAGAAATGGCAGGGGTGTGGCCAGAACAGCCTTCCCTAAGTCTCACAAACATACTCCGAGGGCCATGTATGCACCAACAGTGTGCCTTCTAGAGATACTCCCCCAGATGCATCAAGCATTCATTTTGCGATTCCTTATTAGCGAAATATAAGGATTCGCTAATAAGGAATAGCAAAATGCCATGCATGAAGAACTCGCTTAAAAAATAGCGATTTCTTAAGATTCCTTAATTGCGACTCGCAATTTGCGAGTCACAATTAAGGAATACCTCCCCATTCATTCCTATGGGCCTAGGGGCCCATAGGAATGAACAGGAAGACAATCTCAATTTGCAATTCTCAATTAGAGGATCGCAAATTAAGATTGCAATTTCAAGGGTGCCAGGATGTTAAAAGGAAACCCTGTTGCACCCCTGAAATCTGCATATGGGTACATCTTGTACACACACATGCCCTAAGGGCATGTCTGTGTGTAAAGTGGAACTTTGAAAAATGCACTTTAGTACATTTTTCAAAGTTTTTGCAAATTACCATGAAATTCAACTTCATGGTAATTTGCGCCCCCTATTAGGGAAATCGCTAATTTCTTAACTTTAATGCTTTGCATTTAAGGAATCTCAATTTGAGATTCCTTAAATGCAATAGCAATTTAAGTAATCACAATTTTGCGATTTCTTAATTTGCGATTTTTGCATTTGGGATGATGCTTCCCAAATGCATAAATACCGGTCGAAATCTGAGAATTGGCCCCTTTGCGAGCGGTTTTTAGCTTGATGCATCTGGGCCTCTGTGCTTGCAGCACACACTCAGCCTCACACATGCCTTGCTGTTTAGTTTCCTTTCACCTTTAGAACCGTGTACTAGGGTGATGGAAGCCTCCATTGCAGTTTGTGCTGAACAAACAAGCATTGGCCAAGCAAATAATTGTGACTTTAACATACTACCGCATGTAAACACATTAATTCACAAATGCTATTTGAATGCGTTGCATGCACAAATTCTGTCTAACACATTAAAACATTCTTATTGGCTTTGCCAGAGCTGGGTTAAAGAATAGCGAACATTGATTGCTTTTTGTACATAATGCTTGCAGGGAATAAATAATTAAATGTGCCAAACTGTGTGATCATTCAATGCACATTTCAGATGAACTAGTCCCTCATCCAAACCAGTGGTAGCACTTCCTGGATGGCTGAATCATACACCAACCACAAGAGGCGGGAGATTAATATCCTTCTGGGTGGAGCTAAAGCCCTCTCTAGCTTGAGATAGAAGGGATACACCTTTGTGGGTGGAGCCAAAGCCCACTTTATGTACATTTAATAGAACTGGTAAGAATAGGCCTTACAGACTGCAGCATTCACAATCGATAAGAGACAGAACTGGTCTATTTTAGAGTCTTATTCCTCTGTTACACCATGCAGTAGAAGAAAACGTTGAAAGAAGGTTTTCTGCCTTGAATGTCTGATCACTGGCAAATGCAGTTCCACCACTGGGTCAGAGAGTTTAGAACTGCTCAATTACTTCACTTCCATCACTCAAAACACTGTTTCCTGAATGCTGAAGGATTTTATAAAGAACAGTATTGGTTTAACAAAAGTGAGAACTTTATTACTAATCAATTCCATTTTCTTAAGTGAAATTACAGTTTACAGCATTTTTATTCATGTGGAAATCAGGAAACAATTAGAAGCAACTTCACTGTTACTCAATATGTGCAAATATTAGCAAAAATCCCGCATTATTTTTTAATTCTTAAATATTTAAAATAAATAGTGAGAAACTCATGCCTGTAAAGAACATCTTTAGCTGCACAGATCATCAAATCAAAATAATACACAAACTTGCTTAGTAGTGACCCTTTTCTTGCGGTCCGGTTACCTCCATGCAATGACCAGCATGCTTTTCCAAGGACATTAATTTCCATGGAGTACTGTAGTCTCTTGGACTCCTTGGATGTGGTAAATATCACGTATTATGGTAAAATTAAACTCTTTGAGGTCGATAACTGACTTGACATGATGACTTCTAGTCACAGCTCTTTGAGGTAGTTGGGTCCTGGTCAACTTTACATGTTTGGTCTGCAAAAACTAAGTTCCTCTGCTGCCCTGTTCTCATTTGGTTGGCCATCAAGTTCTGCTCTTTGGGAAGAATGCGGCAAAGGCCCTGGTTTTACTGAGCAATTCTGTTGAACATCTGGGTTCAGGCTGCCAATGAGGTTACTGAGTGTAGGTCTCTTAGTATAACTGGGATAAGACTAAAAGCGGATTACTTTTCCATGGTGCTTCTACTGGCCATTTATAGGTGTCCTATCAACCACACGGGGGTTTCTCTACTATATTCAATGAAATGGCAAAATGATTGTTGCCTATGACAGTAGGACCAGGCTTTGCATTGTGTATGACTAAGGTCATCGTTCCATTGACATCCATATCTGAGAGGCCTAGTAACAGTTTGAACATCATGTCTTCGGCAGTATGAACCGTAAGTGTGAATGTAGGAATCCGACCTATTCTGTACATTTATGCCATAGCTCGGACAACAACACTTTCCACTATGAAATATTGCGTTTATATGTATATATGTATAACTTTATCAAGGGTTCTATGACTGATAGCTTTTTATTTGCGGGAAAACCTAGAATGCCTAGATGCATGAGGAGCTACTTGAGCCTTGCTGTAGACATCTTAGAGTTACTCTTGGGTGAGATGAGTCTGTATATTGGTAAAATCTACCAATACTTTAAAGAATTTGGGGCTGTATGACCACATTCGTCTGGAATAGGGGCACCTTACATCATGCAGTTGTATACCTCCACAATAACCTGAAAAAATCCTTTCACTGTACACATCAATTTTGCACAAACTGAAATATAGGTACTGGGCTATAGCCCCTTCGGTGCATTTAGGGACCCATGAAGTAGCACACGTTAAGGGAAGTGTGTGGGGGCTAGTGCAGACTGTAAGTTTTATGCCTTTATGCCACCAGTCACTCACTTCCTACACACTGTGGTGGGTATACAAGCGTGTGGGTCTAGTTAGGCAAGCGTTTTAAATTGTAGGGAAGTAGAACCACGAGTGGCTTGTAGTGTGTGTACAAAATGAGGGTGTCAAGAAGATCCTTACACTTTGTGTACTTTGGAGGACCAGGTGGCCATGTGACCAATCACATAGCATAAAGACATGGGATTAACCAGACTCCTTTCACAATGTTCAGCCATACAAACATTTTCCGAGACTCCTTCAAATCATGGGAGTATATGGGTAGGTGGGGCCAGAAAAATAATCCCCATGATGGTGGTTCACAGCTACATGGGGCATGCCAAAAGTCCTTTGCCTGGGTAAAAATATGAGGAAATGTTGGCGATTGCATATGAACACTATAATCTAATCATAAATTATTGGCACATGGTACAGTCACTGGAAACCATCTGGTTCTCTTCATCTTTGACTCGCTCGTTTCCCCTGGACTGAGTGGTCGCTCCCCAGTGTCCTGCTGCGTCACTGGTATCGTTGCTGCCTCGCTTTTTGCCATTCATTGCTGCCTGCTGTGTGCCCGATAGACGCTGCATTTAAACTGCATTTTATCATTTATGTAAAAGCGCCGCTTTGCCATTCATTGCTGCCTTCTGTGCGCGTGATAGACGCTGCATTTAAACTGCACTTTATCATTTATTTAAAGCGCCGCCTTGCTTTTTGCCATTCATTGCTGCCTGCTGTGCGCGTGATAGACGCTGCATTCAAACTGCATTTTATCATTTATTTAAAGCGCCGCTTTTCCTGTTTGCGCGCATTTCCCCCCTCCGCCTCCATTTTGTCGGATTGTTGTTGTTGTTGTTCTGGTCATCCCGAGCCCGCCCCGCCTCCCAGCTGAGACGCCCTCCCACTGACCATATCAGCGCTCCACCATAGTAAAGCGCCGTGACTCGCTCGTTTCCCCTGGACTGAGTGGTCGCTCCCCAGTGTCCTGCTGCGTCACTGGTATCGTTGCTGCCTCGCTTTTTGCCATTCATTGCTGCCTGCTGTGTGCCCGATAGACGCTGCATTTAAACTGCATTTTATCATTTATTTAAAAGCGCCGCTTTGCCATTCATTGCTGCCTTCTGTGTGCGTGATAGACGCTGCATTTAAACTGCACTTTATCATTTATTTAAAGCGCCGCCTTGCTTTTTGCCATTCATTGCTGCCTGCTGTGCGCGTGATAGACGCTGCATTCAAACTGCATTTTATCATTTATTTAAAGCGCCGCCTTGCTTTTTGCCATTCATTGCTGCCTGCTGTGCGCGTGATAGACGCTGCATTTAAACTGCATTTTATCATTTATTTAAAGCGCCGCTTTTCCTGTTTGCGCGCATTTCCCCCCTCCGCCTCCATTTTGTCGGATTGTTGTTGTTGTTGTTCTGGTCATCCCGAGCCCGCCCCGCCTCCCAGCTGAGACGCCCTCGCCCCTCCCCCTCCACCATCCATATATGACAGTTATTCCCGCGCGCAGCGTTCACGCGCAGCGACCGCGCCCAATCCACGCCGAAGGTGCGCCAAAGGTAAGCCCGTCTACGCCCGTCCGCGCCTGGACCGCGCCCAGCGCCAGACCCCCTGCCCCTCTCGCCGCCCACCCCCCCCGCATTACCTACGATGCCGCCACCCTCCTAGCCCTTAACCCCGGCCGCGCCCCCACCTGCGTCCAAGCCGCTCCTGGACGCACCCATGGACCTTTCTCCTGCTACTCCTGCAAATTCAGCAGCACCGTCACCAACTCCGCTACGACCACAACACAGATTCCCGACCCCAACCACCTAGAATGCATCCTTCTCAACACCCGCTCGGTCCACAGGCACGCCATTGACCTTTGGAACCTACTAGACACCATCTCTCCTGACGTCGCCTTCCTAACGGAAACATGGATGAACGCTTCCTCCGCCCCTGACATCGCCATCGCCATCCCTGATGACTATAAGATCACACGCAAGGACCGCACCGACCATACAGGAGGTGGAATCGCTATCGTCCATAAGAAAACAATCCGCATCTCAACCAGCTCTGATGCCAACCTCGCCAACTCGGAACACCTTCACTTCCAGATCCACATCGACCCCAAGACCACACTCAGAGGCACCCTCCTCTACAGACCACCAGGACCACGCGCAAAATTCAGTGAAGACATCACGGACTTCATCACCCCACACGCGCTCCCCTCCAAAGACTACATCCTTCTGGGAGACCTCAACTTTCACCTTGAAAAGATCAACGACCGCAACACCGCCACCCTCTTAGACAACCTCGACAACCTCGGACTTAAACAACTGGTCACTTCCCCCACCCACATCGCAGGTCACACTCTCGACCCCATCTTCACCTCCAGCAACCATGTCTCCTTCAGCCACACTACGGATCTCCTCTGGACTGACCACAGCTGCGTCCACTTCACCTACAACAAGCCGAAACCCATCATCCACCTCCAACCAACTCTACAAAGAAACTGGAACAAAATCACCACAGAACAGATCTCCACATCGCTCCTTCAAACCTCCCCAGCCCTCTCTTCTAACGCCAACGAAGCCGCCTCCAACCTCACCCTTTGGTTATCCAACACCGCCGACACCTTAGCACCACTGAAAAAACGTCAACACAAACTTGGCATCAAGAAGGCCGCATGGTTCAACGACGACCTCAAGAAGTCCAAGAAACTATGCCGCTCCCTTGAAAAGGCCTGGAAAAAAGACCCATCCACCAGCAACAAGGACGCCTTCAAAAGCGCCATCCGTACTCACCACCAACTGATCCGAAAAGCCAAGAAAACAGCATTCAAAGATCGACTTGACAACAACGCCCACAACAGCAAGGAACTTTTCAACATCGTCAAGGAATTTTCCAACCCCTCGGCCAACTCCAACGACATCACCCCCTCTCAAACCCTCTGCGATTCCCTAGCCTCTTTTTTCCACAACAAGATTGCTGACATCCACAACAGCTTTGTCAACCAACCCGGAAGCCAACCCACCCTACCATCAGCTGACCATCTTCCCCCCGTTAACACCCTTAACGCCTGGAAGCCAATCTCCACTGTGGACACCATCCGCCTGATGAACTCCATCCACTCTGGATCCCCCACAGACCCATGCCCTCACCACATCTTCAACAAAGCAGACTCCGTCATAGCTCCGCACCTCCGAGACGTCATCAACTGCTCCTTCAACTCCGCTACCTTCCCAGAAGACTGGAAACACGCTGAACTCACCGCCCTTCTGAAAAAACCAACAGCAGACCCCACCGAACTCAAAAACTACCGCCCCATCTCGCTTCTTCCATTCCCGGCCAAAGTCATCGAGAAAGCCGTCAACAACCAACTCGCCGCCTTCCTCGAAGCCAACAAATCCCTCGACCCCTCACAATCTGGCTTCCGAGCCAAACACAGCACTGAGACCGCCCTCATCGCAGCAACAGACGACATTCGAACTCTGCTGGACAATGGAGACACAGTCGCCCTCATCCTCCTCGACCTCTCTGCAGCCTTCGACACAGTCTGCCACAGCACCCTTTTACAACGCCTCAGAAACATCGGAATCCAAGGAAAGGCACTGGAATGGATCACTTCGTTCCTCACCGGAAGAACCCAGAGAGTCCGCCTCCCACCTTTCAAATCCGAGGCCACCGAAGTCATCTGCGGCGTACCACAAGGATCCTCACTCAGTCCCACCCTCTTCAATGTATACATGAGCCCCCTCGCGGCCATCGCCCGCCAACACAACCTCAACATCATCTCTTACGCGGATGACACTCAACTGATCCTATCTCTCACCAAGGACCCCAGCACCGCCAAAACTAACCTACACGAAGGAATGAAAGAAGTCGCCGAATGGATGAAACAAAGCCGTCTGAAACTGAACTCAGACAAAACAGAAGTCCTCATCTTAGGTAAATCCCCCTCTGCATGGGACGACTCCTGGTGGCCGGAAGCCCTCGGAAATGCACCCATCCCGACAGACCACGCACGGAACCTTGGCGTCATCCTGGATTCTTCACTCTCAATGAACAAACAAGTCAGCGCCGTATCCTCTTCCTGCTTTAACATTCTTCGCATGCTCAGAAAAACATTTCGCTGGATCCCCTCCGATACAAGGAAAACAGTCACCCACGCTCTAGTCACGAGCCGACTGGACTACGGAAACACCCTCTACGCAGGTACCACCGCTAAACTCCAGAAGAAACTACAACGAATCCAAAACGCCTCAGCCAGGCTCATATTAGACATCACACGCAACGAACACATCTCTGGTCCCCTTAAAGACCTCCACTGGCTACCCGTCAATAAGAGGATTACTTTCCGACTGCTTACCCACGCACACAAATCACTCTACGACATCGGACCAGATTGCCTCAACTCTCGACTGTCCTTTTACACCCCCTCCCGACAACTTCGCTCTTCCAGCCAAGCCTTCGCCACTGTACCTCGCATCAACAAGACCACCATGGGAGGCAGATCCTTCTCATACCTGGCTGCCAAAACATGGAACTCACTCCCCGCTTACCTTCGCCTCACCCAGAATCACCTAGCGTTCAGAAAGCAGCTTAAAACGTGGATATTTGACAAATAATCCTCCTCCCCTTCCTAAGCGCCTTGAAACCCTCTGGGTATGTAGTGCGCTATATAAATGTTATGACTTGACTTGACTATGACTTGAATCTAAAGGATATTGTGAAATTTTGCTGGTGCAGTCACTGTCCATCATGTGATAGATGTCAATCTTACTCCACTCTAGCGAAGATGTGATAGATGTCAATCTTACTCCACTCTAGCGAAGATAGTCTACTGCACCTGAGTTCTCCTCCATAGTGAAAAATGTTTCTCCACATGGGACGAGCTACCTTCTAGGGTGTGGACTCCAGCAGACGTTCCACCAACGGCGGTGACGGAATTTTCACTCCCACCTGTCGGCACTAGAAATGTCTCCCCCATGTTATGGTGGTAGAACCCACATATGAGGGGTACATAGTATGCTGAGCGTGTTTTCGAGCATCTTACAGACTCCATACCTACCTTTTAGAGAAGGCCTGCCATCCTTTCTGTGGCAACATTTCATGGAAGCAATTCCACTACAAATGGTGGTGAACCAGTCTCTCTAGATCGCCATCTGATCGGCAACTTTACGGCAAATCGAATCTGTTCCATGGGGGGCTTGATGAAAAGCCAGAAGCGCCCTCACCAGCATGACATCCACCACCATGCGGTATGGACAGAGCATCAGCCGGTTTTAGGTAGATATCCAGTTACCACGCTCTTCTAACTCAGCCTGATATTGTGCAACCCCATGGACTCACCCAGGGACGTTTTCACTAGTGTAGCAGTGCTAGTCCTTTTGGAAAAAGATGGTACTCTCCACACCATACATGCATTTAAAATTCTCCCTTTACAATACCAGAAGAAATTAAGAGGTAACTAAGAAAATAAGGGCACATTTCTCTATAGTTATATTTGTTCAAGGTGATCTATTTTTTTCATTGAAAATTTATTTAGCCTAGCATATAAAATTCTCCTTTGACAGCCGTTGAAGTGATTAAGAGGTAACTAAAAGAAGAAGGGCACATCTTCCTAGAACTATATTTCTTCAAGACAATTTATTTTTTCAATTGCAAATATATTTAGCCTAGAATTTGACAACACTTGGGAATATGATGCACATTAAAATTTCATGAATGATTGCTGGTTCCCTGGCAAATCTTAATAAACAGCAGCAGGAGTGTCTACAAAAAACAATAGTAACAGTTTGTGAATTCCTATACTTTGAAAAAAATACATTTGCAGTTCATTCCAAACGGATTCTCACTATTTGGCAAAGACAAAGGGCAGTATTCCCTTTTGTACCATATGATGTGACCATGTTTAGACCGATTAGTGCATATTTGTAAAGTCCACACTTTTAAATAAATATTGAGATGTATCTTATATATTGGCGATGGTGAAAAAAGCGTCACATGGTGAGTAGCTGGTCTCCGCTGGACGCTGGACGTTCCATCATGTTAACTCTGATCTCCGGATCTTGGATGTCAAAGAATGAAGAGTTTGGAACCAGAGAGCCAGGCTGTCTTGAGCGAAGGGAAGACACAGCTAGAGAAAGGGAAACAAGCAAAAAAAAGATAGGAGCTGCTGTCGCAAATAACATTCAAAACTGACCAATAATTTGACCGCCTATATTAATGCAGGCTGATAGTGGATTTGAAAATAACCGATCCATTCCAGAGAGAAAGAAACTCAAGACCTTGACATTGATACATGCAAAAAATATCCTGGCACAACACACTTCTCCTGTGATCTAGAGCAAACACAGTTTTAAAGGTTCCCACAAGGCATTTTTCTGTGGGGGGAGGGATATCGTCCTATATTATAGGTTTTTATCTTTGGCCCATGCTTTTTCTGGAATTGAGATTTCTTACAAATTATGGGGCCTTCCATTAACAATTGAAACCCTGACTATTCTCACTTGCATTCCGTGTATGGATTGAAGGATCTCAGAAGCAATACTTGAGGTACCTAGGCAGGCAGGTAAAAACGTGAGAAAGCATCTGCATAATGTGCAATACATTTACTAATATGGAACAACAGCAAAACTTGAGGCGTGGCTCGGGGAATGAAAGTCTGTGCCACACTGGGGCATGTTGGGATAGCAATGTGGAGCATCTTAGTAACTCTAATGGACAGGTACATGTACAGTTCTGTATATATTGCATTAAATTGGCATTTGGCTGATTTCGAAGTGGCTCAAATTTTCCATAGCTAAAGAAAAAGAAAAGGCAGATGAAGCAGTTGGCTTAGGATCTCACAATTTGGTGAAGTGGGGTTCCCGGATGTCTGGGGTTAAGTAGCTATTATTTACCTCCATAATGTGCATCAGTGCAGCTCTGATAACAAGAGGATGGACCATGAAGGGTAAAACAACTTTTGGTTGTTAGCATGTCCCAGAGAGTTGTGTAACATTCATAAAGCAAGTTCAAATGCTGGTGGAGACCGTCTCAGTCGTTCCTCCTTCTGTTATCAATTAAATAAATACGTTTGAGTTGAATAATAATAAGACCTATTATTTAGGTGGAAGAGGTCCAATCGAACATTTTGAAAAACAGGATACCTGCCTCTGTGAAGTACATTTAGGTTATGCAGTAAAATGTACACATGATCATTCTTAATGCCCCCAAGGTAGTAAGGTTTTTACTCCAGCATACCTCTGGATAGGCTCCACTCAAGTACACACACTTTAGGCCGATATTTATCATTATTTCACACAGTGCAACGCAACAAGACCCCCACGTTGCATGAGAGGTAGAGGACAGGAATTAAGATATGGCGCATTCCTGCCCTCTGTCTGCGTTGATGCACAAACTGGTGCAGACTGGTGCCTAGAGCCATCACAGGCACCCTTGTACCAGGCTGCAAGGGTGTCTGTGTTACAGGCAAGTACCATGTTGCAAGGATGCCTGCGTTACAGGTAGGATTGTTTTTGTGTAGGAAGAGACACCTTCCTACACAAAAACAATCCTCAGAGGCTTTTTTCTTTTGCAGAATGCAGCACACGTAGAGAAAATAAAGATATTTCTCCTCGTTACACATCCCCTGGGAAGGTGCAGCATTCTGACACATTCCCAGTATTTGTAAATCTGGGAATGCTTCAGAATCCATGGGAACACCCACGCTCCACCTATGGAATGACTCCCTGGGGCACAGTAATGCAAGGCAGTGATTTGCGCTGCCATCAATTATTCCAGATTTAAGATTACACACAGGGCAACACAAGGCAGCCTTGCTTGGCTTGGTAAATCTCATTATAGGTTTTGCATCGCCCTGCGGCCTCTTGCGTGGCACAAGGGTGACACAAAACCCTTGGTAAATAAACCCCTGAGGGTGCAATGCACCTTGACTGTACATATAAGTGTGCCTTTCCCAATTTACACAGTTCCTAAAGCTATTTCCAAGTGCGCGTCCAAATTTGGCCAGCTTTGTCAGAACATCACCAGTCAAGCTCTAAAACATATTTATAAATGTGTACAATTGCTCCTACCAAAGCAGCTATTTCAGAAATTGGAACAAATAACAAAAAAGGAGGCAACATATCAGGGCATGCAACAGGGATACACATTAACCCCTTCCATGCTGCCGTCGGCCATTGGCCGACGGCAGCACTACCTCGCTGGTGCCGACACGACCGCGCCCGTTTTTTAAAATGGCCGCACTGCCGCAAAAAAGCGGAAGCAGCCAACGGGTTAACCATCACAAAAAAAAATGCAAAACAACCTAAACCTTCCCTGCAATATAAAATCACTTGCAAGAGCTACACAAAGGCACTCTCTCTGGATATCCCAGGCAGATAAAAAGGATTCAAAGTACACTGGAGTTGGGAAGAAAACAAAACAAAGATGTGCAGAAAACAATAGACAAACTGTTTAAAAATGGAGGACGCACACCAGTCAAAAGACAACAAATTCTGTATGCCAAGTGAATGATAATACCACATGCTCAAGCAAAGCCTGACTTGAATTACACTACTACAAATGTGAAAGGACATGAAAACAAACCTTTTCATTATTTTTAAAGCACAAACGTAGGCAAAGGACAACAAAGCACTGCATATAAAACCCTAAAGAGAATTCAAAATTTGGAATGAGGAGGAAAAATACCATAACCAGAGCCCAGGACCCCCACCTTTCAAGGGTAGAACTATCTGTGTATGGGCATAGACTCCGCAGTCGTATAGATACTACTCGTAAAATCACTTTGCGGATGTCAAACAATCATAAACTTACACAAAAGTATAAGTTTACCTTTGTGAATCAGGCCCCTAGTCTAAGCTGCAACTTCTTCTGTGATGCACCATAATTCCGAATTTCCTGGCACTAAACTGTGACCTAGAGTGGAAGCTAGACAGAAGGGCAAGAGAGCCACAGACTGTTGGCCTTCGAATAATATTTATATCTATATTGCCATTTGATATGTAAAGTTAACATCCAGAAAGTAGATTTGTTTACTGCGGGTCATACTACATTTGATTTTGTATGGGTGTTCATAAAGATGTTCATAATACAAATGTAGTTTTATAATAGTGCGTGTCCAAATCTTTAGAAGGTTCCCCAGTATAAAATGTGATTAGCTACATTTACGGCTACCTGGGACCACCCATGCCGTTATTCAAACAACCCATAAAGAGGTTAGCAAAGGGAGAGGCAATCCACATAGCGATACTGGTGATGGACACATTACATTCATTGTACTCAGCATCTGGGCAACAAAACCTACATTTTCACTGAAAGGACATATTGTCCCATGTGCAAACTACACAAGGACAAGAGAACTTTCTGTTATTTACAAATTACAAAAACCATTTAAGACTTGAGTGCCCATTTGTGCTTCAAATATTTCTATAGATTTTCATGTTAGTGAGAGATTTAGCCCCCCCACCCTGCCCCCTGAGCACCTGACTGTATTAGGATTAGCACCTCTATACTTCAACACATTAGATTTAAAAATATAAGGAGACGTGATTTAGGATGTGTGCGCGGAATAAACTCCACAGCTCTTCTCTCTCTCCTTTTTGAAAATCTCAGAATAGTTCCTTTCGTGATGTACACTGAATGTGGTTCACACTCCCAGCTCTGTGTGCAGCACTGTTCTGGTGGTAGTCCCAAACTTTGTAACACACCAGAACATGAAATATAAGCAACTAAAGACAGGAAAAGGAAAACTAGTGGACAGGAAAACAACCATGTACATAATGCCTAGAAACATAACGGATCCATGTAGCCGAAGGAAGTGTTTCGAGCTATTAGGCAGGCTTGTGATCGTGAATAGCCCGTATACCTCAGAGATGTAGTAAGTGAATAGCAATAGTCTTACAGCGTGTCACCTTTTCATTGGTAACAATATCCTTTTTAATGATTTGCGGTAATTTAAATTTAGAGTGAGATAGTCTTAGTCTAGATCCACAGAAAATGACCATAACTTTCGCACTATTAAGCTGGAGGCATTTCTCAGTCAACCACGCTTGGATTTTGTGTAACACACATTCTGGGGCAAGCACAGTAGAGGTGTTTGGCAATATTCAAATATATATCCCAGAAACTTCCGCATATGATTGGGCAGATACCTGAAACCCATGAAAAAGATAAAGTAGAATATGGTGGAAATATGTATTAAATAGTGCAAGAGACAAAGCCAAGCTCGGAGGAATACCAATGTCCATCCTACAAGCTTGTGAGGTGAAAGAATCAAGTTTAACCTATTGGAAGGGGTCTTTGAGAATTGGCTATTAATATTTGATGGTTTGCTCTGAGGTCCAAGACACAGCGGACAAGTGTTTCAATAGGATGGAGTGATTTACCGTGTCTGAGGCCACAGAGACATCTCAGAGGACGAGAATAGATGGAGCGCCCTCACCGGTAAGGTGTCATCCCAAACGTCCAGAGCAATTTACTGTGCCTTGAAGTGAACTTAAACTGACTGTGTTTGTGATAGGATATTAAAAGTATTATAAAAGTGTTGGAATTGCTGAGTGATAACTTCACAGGAAACTTAGTACTAACCAGTAAGGTCGTAATAGGCTTGTACTTTGAAAGTGCAGAATGAGGAATGTCAGTATTTTTTTGAGGAGAGGTGAAACTAAAACTTCTTTTAGACTCTTGGGGGAAGCGGGCGCACAGAAGGAGAGATTGAGAAAATGGCAGATAACAGGTCTGTGATGCAACACAACAATTTCTGGTGCTGTGCTACAGTGCATATAAACGAAGCAAACCTGCCACTGCATTTCATAGGTCATAATGGAGTACTGCAGTAGTGGTACAATCCTAGTATGAAATGTTATTCGGAAACCTACGGCTGGAGACCTCCATGGCCGCTTCACCTGCATCTCTTTCATGGTATAGGTATACTTTTTAGTTGTAAATGTGGTAGGGACAAGGGGGAGTGGCCGAAAAAGGGTAATACTTATAACTAAATGACAGAGGTTTCGGAAAACTTAAGGAGGGGGTTTAAGAAGGGACATGCTGATAAACTCCTATAAATAAGACTATTGCTTTTCACATACTACATCTCTGAGGTTTCTACAGCCCTAAAGGTATCAAACTAGTTGTAAACGTATTCCAGCCCAGCCTTGGAGTAAGTAAAAAAACAATCGAATTATCTATCTATCTATCTATCTATCTATCTATCTATCTATCTATCTATCTATCTATCTATCTATCTATCTGTATATATATATATATATATATATATATATATATATATTCACAAAAAAAACATAGGTTTCAGGGACGTTATAATTAGTAGGACATTTGACTCATATAAAACATGAGAAATTTGCCTGGTATAGTTAGTTGACTAACTATAACTCGCGCGCCCCTGATGTCATCAGTGATGTCATATGTGACATCATCAGTAGTGCATTGCGGGCGCGCGAGTTATAGTTAGCTCAACTAACTATAACAGGCGAATTTCTCTGGTTTTATATGAGTCAAATGTCCAACTAACTATAACGTCCCTAAAATCTATGGTTTTTTCAGTGAATTTCAAAGATTTTTTAAATGTTATTTTCATATTTTAATGTTTTTAAAACCTATATTTTTTCTAATATTTTTAAAAATATTTTGGAACTCTATTATAATTCTTTTCTTTTAATTTCCCCCAAAAATATGTGTATTACCTACTGGCGGTCGCCAGTAGGTATATATAGTTAGGATTTTTTTCCTATGGGATTTTTGAAAATTCTATGTTGAATAACTTTGGCGTTTGAGGACGGAATTGGCTGAAATTTTCTGGAAAATGGAACATTTTGTTTCTGAGCAGCCCCTGAAAATTTGGGGGGGTTTCGTCAAGCGGGGGCCGAGAAAAAAGGGGGGTCCCAAAACGTGTTTTTAACATTGAGTTTTCCATAGGGCGGTTGGACTCACTTTTAGCTCGAACGGCTGAATGGATTTCCACGAAACTTGGCAAAATTGTAGGGACTGGTAGCCCGATGTGCCTTTGCTATGTCTCAAGATATATGCTCCAGTGGTTTTTACGAAAATTAACTTTGAAAAATATATGTTGGGCTACATTGGGCTATATATATGTTGGAGCCCAAATGTAGCCCAATGTAGCCCAATGAAGCCCAATGAAGCCCAATGTAGCCCAAAGATGGCCGCCAGAGACAAAAAAAAACAAATGTAGCCCAAATATCAGCCAGATGTAGCCCAACTATAGCCCAGTGACAGAATGTCCCTGAGTGTTTTAAAGAACAACTAGAACGCTAACAGTCTTACTTATGACAAAAGTATGGCACACCTGAAGTCATCTTGATTGGAATAAAGTGGTAACACTTAATACATTTAATTTGAAAAGGAACAAAATAAGGGGTTTCATTTTGCCATAGAAATGTTATATATATATATATATATATATATATATATATATATATATAATATATATATATATATTCACTGAAAAAACCATAGGTTATAGACCATATATAGTTAGGAATTAGCATTTAAAAAACCTTATTTTACTCACACAAAACCATTGAAATTCCATATATAGTTAGTTGCTCTAACTATATATCGCGCACCCGCAATCCACTGCTGATCATGTCACATATTACATCATTCATGACATGGTCAGTGACATCACTGATGACATCACTGATGACATCTCAAATGACATCACTGATGACATCACTGATGACATCTCAAATGACATCACTGATGACATCACTGATGACATCACTGATGACAACATCCAGTGACTATGTTTCTGTAAAGTTAAAATATGTCTTACATATTGAAGAATGAGTGGATGTATAAGTGTCTGGATGAAGGATTTAGTAGGTGCATGCCTGACTGTATGAGTGAGTGATTAAATGTGTCTCACTGAGTGCATGGGTTAGTGACTAAACTGTCTTAATTTGTGCATCATTATGTCTGTTGTTCTGTAAACTGCTGCATGTGTTGATCAGTAGCTATATGAGTAACTATATGGGTTATTGATTGGTTGCCCAAGTATTTGTATGGGAGACTGAGTGTGTGTGTGGGTGGCTGGGAGGTGTATGACTCTGTGCATAGATGTGTGAGCAGTTGATTCACTAGATGTATGGGTTCAAAAGTGCATGTGGAAACAGCTGTATGGGCGGTTGACTGTGTGCATGAGTGTATTGGTGAGTGAATGGATATCTCAGTGCTGCATGTCAAAGTAAGTACATATGTAAAACACAGTACATGTGAGAGTTGACATATATAAATAACTGTGCATAAGAGCCAGTGAATGTGTGAGTGGCTGTATGGATCACTGTGAACTTGTATCAGGGATTGTATAATAGAGTAAATATGTGTTAGTATATGTTTGAATAAGTAAGGTGTGTATAACTGTATAGTTGAGGAAATGGAGGTGTGATTGATTCTTTGCATGACTGACTAGGTGTGTGAGTAACTCCATGGATGAGTGACAGTCTGTGAGTGTCTGTTTACACTGAGTGTATCTAAGGTTATATTAGAGTCTGAAGAGGTTCATCGTATTATCACATGAATGAGGTCATCAGTGATGTGATCAGTAATGTCAAATGAGATGTCATCAGTGATGTCATCAGTGATGTCATTTGAGATGTCATCAGTGATGTCATCAGTGATGTCATTTGAGATGTCATCAGTGATGTCATCAGTGATGTCATTTGAGATGTCATCAGTGATGTCATCAGTGATGTCACTGACCATGTCATGAATGATGTAATATGTGACATGATCAGCAGTGGATTGCGGGTGCGCGATATATAGTTAGTGCAACTAACTATATATGGAATTTCAATGGTTTTGTGTGAGTAAAATAAGGTTTTTTAAATGCTAATTCCTAACTATATATGGTCTATAACCTATGGTTTTTTCAGTGAATATATATATATATATATATATTTTTTTAGAAAACTGCACTCCCATACCGGTAGCATACTAAGCTCTATCACCACGCGAATCCTATCCGCCATCCTATCCGCCATATTGCTAAACTCGTAAATGATGCGCATTTCGTATCCGACGAGTTTGTGGCACTGCGTCCCCCGTAACATCATATACGCATGAAGTCACCCCAGCTGCTTCTTTGGTATCCGACGGGTACGCAGTAACAAGCCACGCGTTACGTCATGTACGTATCGGGTCGCGCCAGCTGCGCGCTGCGTATGCGACGAATACACGCTGCCAGGCCCTGTGTTACGTCACAGACATATAGTGTCGCGCCTGGTATGCCATTCCCTCGCTTTTTTTTTTGCCTCAAAAGTATATCTAAATAACTTTAAACAGTATATGAGAGCAAGCGATAATCTAAAATATTTTAAACATTTATATATTTCTAACTGTAATAAACGTATATTATGATAAATATATTTTGTCAAAATCGCGTCGGGTGCGGCCTCCTTGCGCGCTCGTTGTGCGATTGCCATGTGACGTTAAAAAAAAGCATTTGATTGCTTCATAACATTTCCCATTGTAACAGTTGGACGACCCCACCCATTTTAGTAATTCTCTCTACAGCGTTTGATGAGAGACACCTCTTCTGCTTAGAAAGCTTTTTTGAAAAGTGTTTTCCTGTATACACATATCTTATACTACACACAACATGCAACGATCATCTTGATCAATAATCATGGTCTGTACATTAGCCTTCCACATGTGATTGCCATGCATCTCAAACGTTCCATCAAAAAACAAATGTGTGTTACACGATGCCCCTGGTGTGTGTGTGTGTGCACATTTTTGTGCTCCCTTTCGGCCTGGGTATTCGTGGCTCTAAGAAGTATCATGAGCCACGGGCAGAGTGCACATCCTAGGTCACATGTGACAAACAGTAAACAGCAATGTGTAGATTTCTTTTGCTGTACGCTCTGTTGTCAGGCTTTAACAAAATAGTAGTGTGTTATATGTGAGACTTTCAGATTCACATTTGACATGCATTGCTAAACTGTAATGAGCATTATCACTGTGTATGACGTAGCCCCACTGCTGATCCTCCTTCCATCCGAGCACATTCACATGTGTACGCTTTGCGATAGCAACACCTTCAATAATACCGCACACCATTGACGTGCGTGTCTGCGCATATCCACAACCTTGACAACCACATGTGATGTTCGCCATTCAATCTTTCCAAACACCATTTCATTAGTGACAGTTGCCGCCCTTCAGATACATGCTACACTAATGTAAATTGCACACTCTGCGAGGTCAAAACTACGAAAGAAACACACATAAGTACACTTCCTGGCCAGGCAGGAACTGAACAACTCCCAGGGCCCCGGAATAATTATTCAAACCCCTATACTGGCCTGGCGTACGCAAACCCAGCCCACTTTGTGTACGTATAAATAGGATAACCGTGACGCCACATGTCCCTCTTCTTCCACACTGCCTCAGGTGATATGGCCGCATCCACCTTGCATACCACAATGCGCAATATAAAAAAAAGGGATCCATGAGGTGTACACCATCCTGGCAATCAAAACTGGCGCTAAATTGTGAGCCCTACTGCCCGTCATCTTCGAAAGGGATCCATGAGGTGTACACCATCCTGAAATCATCACTCCAACTGAATTGTGAGCACTGCTGCCCATAGTGTTTGCTCACACAACAATGACAGCAGATGAGCAGAGCTGCCTGGGTGCACAGGGGCTCCAATTGAGCGCGGTGCAGCGGGAGGGGTGGGGTGCATCAGCCTGGCTGTGCAGGTGCGAACAAGCGATGTTGCCGTGCGTAATGATGTGATCTCTGACCTGATTCAGTCTCATCTCTGTCTCATTTTAAGGACCTGCTGGACCATACTGTAGGCCTGAGTCAGCGGGCAGCGCTGCACTACAGACATGTGGCATTGGCTTTTAGGGCACTGTAGTGCACTTGTTACTAAGTGTACATGCACACAGCCTTCCACCACTGCATTACATGCACACATTATGCTTCTACCATGCGCTCTGTTCATTTCTATGTGAACCTTCGTAGAACGTATTATTATTTAACCTTGTGTATTCTTGTGCACTCCAACTCCTCTTTGAACCACGATTCCCACTAACAGTTGGTAGAGCGTACTTCAAAAACAAAGGATGCACCTAACTCTTGTTTTCTATTAAGCTTGAAATAAACCTTCATTTACCTCCAGACGTTTCCACCATTAAATTATTTCTCCCTTTTCAGACACTTAATTGATTGGCTCAAGATGGGCGGAGCGGGAGCTCACCCTGCTATGATGCCCTGGGCAGTCTGACGCCTTCCATGGTAGTATCAAGACACCGTCCCCGACCGGAGAACTGCTCTCCTACCGTACAAACGTACCCCGGACTCTGAGCTTGCACCAACACATCGTGGGACACACCGATGGTGGCAGGTGAGCAGTGAAGCCTTGGTGTGCAAGGGAAGGGACTGGGGTGCAGCACCCTGGGTGCACAGGTGTAGGCAAGCGATTTTCCCGTTTACATCAGAACCTGGGCTTCTATGGGAATTCACAAGGGCATATTATCAAGTCCCGTATTGCCGCTTTAGCTGCAGTTTCCTGCCGCTAAGGCGGCGATAATGCTATCGCCGTTCCTTGATAATATGGCCTCTAATCTCTGGCCTCATATGTTTCATTTTAATGACTTGCTGGACCACACTCTTTCTCGCGGACCCAGCGTCCTAGAAAAACGAGTGATGGGAGGATAAACACTGAGGGCTGGGTGCAGTAGGCCGACGCTCTGTCTCCTCCTCCCTCTCTTCTTTTGACTCTCCCTCCCCTTCTCCCTTCCACCCACTCCCTCTCCCTCCCATTCTCACTATCGTCCTTTCATTCGGACTACCTTTCTCTACCTCTTCCACATAGCACACATACTTATGTTTACGCTTCCACTGGAGTCCAACCCACGTTTTTTATATTATACAGTTTGTTCTATTAAACATATGTTTATACTTGTTTGTGTTTTAATAAAGGTTACTTTTTTTCTTTAAATAAATAAGTGAGTAGTATAGGTCTTCTTTTTCTGACAACACTTGTCTATAGTTTATTGTGAAAATCATCTGTTTATAGGAGATTATGAGGGCAATCCTTTGTAATATTACAGTGCACCTATCAAACATAATCCAACTGACTATTACACAAATGAAGCCTGGGTAATTCCACAACTGCAAGAGTTCTATGACTGTATCACTTTATAACACCATGAGTACTGCCTGTGTCATTACAGAACCAAAAGGCACTGTCTAGGACCACCGAGGCTTCAGGGACTGCCGGGCAACACCCTGCTGCATATTTAAGTAAAGCCCCGGATTATGGCGATCCCTGGACTTCAGTTGGCCTCGAACCCCCCCAACAATTAGTAAACCATACCCGGGAAGGTGGCGGTCCCCTAGGCTGCAAAACATCTCTGTGCCCTTCTGCGCCTAATTTACATGTGACATTAAGATCCCCAGTCCTACAGAGACCCGCAATATAATAAATGGATTGGCCACAGAACATTACCCACCAGGGGCCTCATTTAAATGAACCGGTGAGACTCCGCTTTTTTTCTTTCCATTTTTACCATCCGCATCCCCTCTATTAAAGCAATACAAGGTTTTCCTCCTCTCGCTTCAAGTAGTCAACCAAGGATTTGCTATCACAGGGTGGAAGCCATGCACCCGCCCTCTAATAGTAAACAGAAAGGTCCCGCGAATGCACACCCCGGGACATTGTATGAGCTGCGCCTGAGAGGTCGCCCTCTCTAGGACCATGATGCATTTGTTAGTATAAACGCATACTAACACTACATGCACACGTGTAGTACAGCGACCAGAATGTAGCAGAGGAAGCGCAAAATCTAAAATTATAAATCTACCAGAAGTCGGATGACATAGTTCAATGAGCCGACGACCCTGGTATGAGTAGAAACAGCTACAAACAAAAAACGGGTCTTCAGCACAATGCAAGCATTTTTGAAATATTGTTGAGTGCTGCCTTCTTTTAACCTTCTACCGCTTGTCGCTAAATTTATGTACTGAAGAGGCAGACAGCAGTGGATCCGATAAGTAGATTTATTACAGGAAAACAAGACACCTGAAACAGCCACCAACAGGAGCAGACAGCAAGGCAACCGTCTTCTCTAGCACTGTGTACAAACTCCGCAAAGTTCCCCTCATGACAGCCCTACATTCTAACAATACATACTTACATTCTAGTAGAATTACATACTAACATTCTACTATGACTTACATTGGAATACTACAGAGAGCACATGACTTTACAGCAATAAGCTCATGGTTTCATCCACGAGTCTTGAGACCGGTAGGGGTGAGTAGTTTGCTTCCCACTCCCTGTATTGTATAAACGCAAACTAACACTACTTCCACAGGTATGCTACAGCGCCCAGAGCACATCACTTTACAGCAATGAGCTCACAATTTAGGCTCACGGTTTAATCCCCAGGTCTTCAGACCAGTAGTGGTGAGTAGTTAGCTTCCCACTCCCTATATACTATAAAAGCATACTAACACTACTTACAGACTTATACTATAGCCGCTAGTATCCTACAGTGCCCAGAGCCCATCAGTTTACACCAATCAGCTCGGTTTGATCCCCGATTCTTCACACCGGTAGGCGTGAGTTCTTCGCTTCCTACTTTCGGTATAGTATAAACAAACGGTAGCAGTCAGTAGTTCGCTTCCCACTCCCTGTATGGTATAAACGCCTACTAACACTACTTGCACACTTATACTACAGCGCCCAGAGCCCATTCCTTTACAGCAATTACCTCGGTTTCATCCCCAAGTCTTCACACCGGTAGGCGCGAGTACTTCGCTTCCCGCTTCCGGTATACTATAAATACACAGTAGCGGTCAGTAGTTCGCTTCATACTCCCTGTATGGTATAAACACCTACTAACACTACTTGCACATGTATGCTACAAACACCAGACCACATCACTTTACAGCAATGATTTCACGGTTTAAACTCTTGGTTTCATACCCGAGTGTAGCACCATATCAGCACCATGTCACTCTGGGCAACACCACACTTTCAGACCGGTAAGAGTGACTACTTCGCTTCGCACTCCCCCACAGAGGTTACATGCTCCTACCCTCCTTTCCAACTTTTTTCCCCTTACTCGCTTCAACTGAATCACAAAATGGCGGCCAACGCTTCCTAGTTTCAACCGCTCGCAGCGCTCGCAGCCAATAAGCAGCAAGCTCGTGCTTGTAACGTCTCAGCCAATCAAATGGCAGAATTCCCAAATATCGATATCTGTAAATTTCAATATTTCTCAAAAACAACGGAACGGATTTACACCAAATAAACAAAAGCGTGCTTTCTAGACCAAGACCCTCCTCCCTGCCAGATTTTGGGTGATTCCGTTCACCCGTTCGACCTGTAGCCTTGTCTAAAGTTACCTATACAAATTAACATGGAGAAAACACGTTTTGGGACCCCCCCTTTCTTCTCGGCCCCCTCTTGACGAATCACCCCCAAACTTTCAACATATGAGCTGATATGAACAAAGAATTCGTTTTGAAAATGTCATAAAGATTCATCAAACAACGCCAAAGTTATAAGCAAAACAAAAAATTCTCTTCCTATGGAAACTCAGTTCTAACAATAGCTACCTACTGGCGACCGCCAGTAGGTAATATATATATGTATTTCAACCACGACCTGTCGATGAGTACAACAGGTAATGACACAGCACAGGATACCAGTTTCTTCAACCACTGATTTTTGTTCCAAAACTTTCGCCAAAATGACACATTCAGCAGAGGCACCGGCCTTGTTCACATATATTCATTAAAAAAAACAAAGGTTCCAAGGACGTTATAGTTAGGCTCAGATTTCACATGTACAAAACCATTGAAATTCAGTAATTATAGTTGCCTGAGCTACCTATAGCTTACGCCCCCGCTATGCACTGCTTTTAACCTCACATATTACATCTCAAATGACATCATCCAAAGAACCACTCACACCCCATACCATATATATATATATATATATATATATATATATATATATATATATATATATATATATATATATATATATATATATATATATATATATATATATATATATATATATATATATATATATATATATATATATATCAAGAGTTCTAGTTAGTAGAGATAACTATAACTGGTGAATTTCAGTGTGTCTTTTAGTTTAAAACATCACGTTGTCACTGAAATGTTCTCCTAACTATAACTTCCTATTAACCTTTGAATTTCTAGTTTTTTTTTACGTGAAGTAATGTTTTATTACCATACCACTGTTCTAGCCGTGTGGGAGCAAAGCTTAATTCCCTGCCCAGGAGAGTGTATGAAGTGTATGCCTGCAGTCTCCTAGGTATGTAACCCAGTATCCTCAGGGTCGGCTCTCCGTGACACTGTGAAGTATCATCCCTGAGAGATGGGATCCCTGGGGCAGATACCAGCATGGGGAGGAGGGTGCTTGGCTCACATCCTCTTGTAAAAAAATTTGGCATCAGTGCATGGGATCCCCTGGGCCCAACACTGGCTCTGGGAGGGGGGCCATGCACCCCTACCCCTTTTTTTCAGAATAAGGTCCTAGGGGATGAGGTCCACTGGGCCTCATTGAGGCAAGAAGGGACATATACCCCCCACTACTTTAATTTGTATTTGGCCCCAGGGATGGGGTCCCTGGGGCCCAAGAGTGGCCTCAAGGAGGACGCCAATAATGCCCCCTCCCCAAATATTTTAAAATAGTGACTCCTGGGCCATTGAGTGCACTCAGGGGTTGTAATAATAAAAAAAAAACCACTGGCCAGCATTTCGTGTTGCCGTGATCCCACGGGAGTCCGGCCGGATTGCGGCAAAAAACACAATTTTTAATTAAATTTCCCCCTGAGGGGTTTTCCTTTGGACTAGGGTAGGGGGGGGGTCTACTCTGCCCCTACTATATCTTTTTTGTAATTTTTTTTTTTTTAAACAATCTCAGGACAGGGCATTAAGTCCCTGAGTCCTGTAATGGCTGCCGCAACATGTTCTTTCATGTTGCGACCAGCCAATTAGAGCGGAGCGAGGAACCCAAGGAAAAAAAAATCTATTTTGCCAATCAGAATCCACTATTTTTTTACATTGAGCTCACACCTCTTGCGAGACTCCTTTGTACCTAACTGTCCAGATATAAAAATATTTTTTTACTTTAGTTTCTCAAATACTACTGAACATATTTACACCATGTAGGAGGCTGGCTTAGTATATGGTGCACACTTATTTAAGTGAAACACCTTGCATTAATCCGGACAACCCCATGGCAATTTTAGTGGTCTTAGACAACCTTAGAAAGCTCTCTAAGTGGTAGCTATGGAGAGCAGCCTTCAGGCTTAGTCCAGAAGGTGTGTTAAGTAGCTTATTTTACCAGATCTAATCGTGTAGTGTAGGTTAAATGAAAAAGAACCACCCAGTGTAGTTATAAGAACATGTTTATTTACTACACAACACTCACTAACACATTGGTATATCTCCTACCCGGAGATATCAACACAAATACACAAGAATACTTTAATTGCAAGACGTAAGTAAGCACAATACACAGTGATCTCCAGGGAGAGACCAAACCATACACTAAGGAAGTGGAATGTGAACTGCAATCGAAGTTGGGACTTGGACCAGGAGACTCAAAAGAGCTAGGGACACAAGGAACCACCCAAGGTAAGTATCCTGGAACCCCACGTAGGCTTTGTGCAGAGTAGAAACACAGCTGCATACTCAATAGAAATTAACAGGAAGTTGCAGTTGCAGTTTTGAAGAAGAAGGACCATTCTCATTGGTCCCTGGAGAAAACCTGTGGAAGACAGAAGGTTGGAGTGTCACCCCACCCATGTGATACCGCACGAACCAAAATACCTACACCAGGGAAGCCGGGTGCATAATTGCGAAGTGAGGAAACAGCCCTAGACCACAATGGAGGGCTTCAGTAATAATGCCACTGGTGAAGACTGCAAGAATCTAGTGGAATCCAAGGATGAATTCTTGAAGAGAAGAATCTGCAAGCACTCGGAGGTGACCAAGAGGCACGGATGAGCAATGCCCACAGATGTCGGTTGATGCAGGAGGGTGAGCTTGTCGCTGCAGCTGTGAAGATCAGGTGACCTGGGGAAGACCATGCACAAACTGTCTCACATTGGAAGACGAGAACCAGGGGGTCGGTTTCTTGAAGAAGCACCAACAAGCATTGGCAGCTGCAACAGGCATGGAAAGCGAAGAAGGAGCAAGGTTTAAGGGACTACCCTTGTACAGTAGAGTCAGGGTAGGCCCCAAGCAATCACGGGAGCCCACTGAAGCAAGAGAAGACCCTCAAGAGAACCCACAGGCAAAAGGCACAGGAGTCGCATTAGGACCTCGAGCAGCTCACCAAAGATGAAGGCCCACAATGCAGAGGATGTGGTGAGAACACTGATATTAGCAGGAAGAGATGCTGGAGATTCTTGTACCTCGAAGATCTCTGGATCTCTGGAATGCAGAGCCAACAAGCCTTGGCAACGGCAAGTCAACGCTGTGCACAGGGGTTCAGTCCCAGCGATTCTGACGAGGAATAGTGGCCTCAAAATGGCAGAGAGGACATGTCAGGCCTCATGGGAGTTGCAGAACCTCCACCTGTGTTGCTGAGTCTTTCAAAGTCTGTGTGACGTTAGGAGTAGCAGACTGGCCTGCTTCATTGTGGTGCCTGCAAATTGACTCCTTCTCTCCAAGGGAGATTTCTTCAGGTGTCCTTGATGCCGACAGGTCTGTTGAAGATCCTGGAAGAAGAACAGACACAGACGAAAAAGAAGACTTGCAGAACAGCGAGACCGGGAGCAACATAAGTCTTCCTTGATGCAGGCTCGGTTCCAGGTGAAGTCCAGCTAATTCCAAGTGTCCAGATGGTCGAAAAGTGACATGGTTTCAGGCTTGAGTCATGTCCCACTGTGAATCTGAGGACCCACCTACTAAGCCCTTTTACATCCTATAACATTGGTTAGGACGACTTAGGGGTCCCTCCCAGAGAGGAGGTTGAACAGAGGGGAGGATACTCCCAAGTCCTTTGTCCAGTTTTGAACCAGAGAAGGAAGCCAAGGACTTGCAGAACTGGTTCCAACTTGAGTATGCAATGAGGGCACTAAATGTGCCCTTCAAAGCAGTCTGGTGGCACTGGCAAGCGCCTCCACCTCAGCCCAATACACTACGTCTTGCCTGGGAGGAGGCAACACCTCCCTGTGACTGGAAACTTGTCTGGGGTCAGCAGCATCACTAGCTTGCCGGCAGGGTCTGGAAGGCTGTTACCGAGAGTACTGAGGCTTCCCGGAGGAGCCCCCCAGTGCACAGGTAACAGTGTTGGGTTATGATTCCAACATGTTTGATACCAAACATGCCCTGGTTCGTCACAGCCACTATATAGTGAGCCATCGCATAATGATGGATGGTCAATGTATGTATTAAAATGGCTGACCCCACTTACAAAGCCTGGAGTGTAAGGGTGTCTTGTTCATGCAGGTGCATCCTAATACTTATAATCCAGCACCCTGCCTTCAGGATTGAAAAAAGCCTGCCTTATGGGTGATTTATAGGTTTTAAGGGTAGTGTCCTCAGATATGAGAAAACCTATATCTGTCGCAAAGGGTGCTAGCACCAGCTTACACAGGCTGCAATGGCAGACCTGTAGTCACAGTTTGAGTGGTCTCTCCTGGGTGGCATAATATATGCTGCAGCCATGGAAGACCCCTGGTGTACCTATGCACTGGGTACCTCAGTACCATATACTAGGAACTTATTGGGCTACACAAGTAGTCAATTGTTGGAGGTACCATAGTACTTACTTTGTCAAATTTAGGGAGGAAGCACAGTGACTGGTGTCCTGATTAGCAGGATCCTAGTCAGACTAGTAAAAAAAACATACTGACACCAGCAAAAAGTGGGGGTAACTATGAAAGCAGATTCTACTTTCCTACACACCACATCACAAAAGCATGCTTTCGGGACACAGCTATAACTTTCTGCTAAATTTGGTGTCATGCCGTTTCTACATACACTTCTTATAGCCTTTCAGATTACATCAAATACCATCTGAAATCATAGAATTTACAATACTGATATCGCAAATCACATAATGGTAGAGTGGCGCATTATAGCTAATGTATTGCAGCTACAGAGTTCAATACACTGTGTATGGCGGTGCATGAGTTATAATAATTTCAAGGTGTTGCGTAGTTTATACATTTAAGGTATAAATATAACTTTAGAATTTCTGATGTTTGTGTTTATGTTTGGTTTGTATAGAA
Organism: Lissotriton helveticus; assembly: GCF_964261635.1. Taxonomy (NCBI): domain Eukaryota; kingdom Metazoa; phylum Chordata; class Amphibia; order Caudata; family Salamandridae; genus Lissotriton; species Lissotriton helveticus. The sequence goes on from NC_136071.1 coordinate 527,352,567, forward strand.
GTAATAAATTAAATGACAGTAACTTAAAGGTGGCGCTTAAATTAGAAATGTAGGTTATAACTATAACTTAAGAATGTCTAATGTTGTGCAGTTTAAGTTTGGTTTGTATAGAAAGAATGAATAAATTTTTCCTAACAATAACATCGGTTTAACCTTTGCTTTTTCCATTGAAAAAAAAATAAAAATAAATATATATATATATATATAGTATGTATGTATATATACATATATGTGTGTGTGTGTGTGTGTATATATATATATATATATATATATATATATATATATATATATATATATATATATTTCACACACTCCTGGTACAGGTAGTACGTATTTACCGGAAAAGACCAGAACCGGAGCCCAAATATCGTTCAAAGTGCTGTATTTATTGGCACACGGATAAACAAACCCTACGCGTTTCGAAGCCTTAAGCTTCTTGCTCACGGCTTAAGGCTTCGAAACGCGTAGGGTTTGTTTATCCGTGTGCCAATAAATACAGCACTTTGAACGATATTTGGGCTCCGGTTCTGGTCTTTTCCGGTAAATACGTACTACCTGTACCAGGAGTGTGTGAAATTTCGAGGGGGCGGCGACCCCGCTGGGAGCCCGCTGGTAAAGCGGCTTGAGCACGCCAAAAATCGTGTGATTTATATATATATATATATGTATGTATGTGGGGGCACGAAAGTGAGTCTGTTGTCGCATACACTGGTATACGGGACCTCGTGGACTGCAAGTTCCATCAGGCAGTGCTCCTGGGAGGTGCAACGCTATCACTACACTCACCTGGAGGAGGAGGAGCCAAGGGACTGCTGATATTTGAGTAGTCTCTGGAGCGCTTAAAATTTTGTTTTCTTGTGGGACTGGCACTGATGACGGCCAATGGGGCCAGAAACGCGTCTGCCACGGCGTTTCACAGACTTCAGGAACCGACTGCATGTTTGCCAAATAAATCCTTCATCTGAGCCCGGAGCATGTGTCTCGCTGATTTCTAATGAGGTCAGCCTGTGTTCTCTCTCTCTCTCTCTCTCTCTCTCTCTCTCTCTCTCTCTAAATATATATATATATATATATTAATTGTATGACATGTTCAGGCTTTCTTAAACATTTGCCAGTGGTTTAAAAGACTATACTTCACAGAAAAAAAGGTCGGCCGGTGATTTATTTCCTGTAATTCACAGTTCTGAATTCATTTGCAGGATATTTAGCTTCCAGAAATAAATGTGTTAAACTGCTGGTTACAAAAAATCTTTTCACATTGACAGTTCTGCTCTTAGAACTTTAATCAGCACACCTGACAAGCTCACCCTTGCAGGCGCCGCCTTGATGCAACTAGCAATGAATCCTCCTTAGTGTTTGAAAAGAAACATTGTAAGAGCAGAGCACATTGCCCTTTATTTTATTTCTTTATATATATCTAGTTAAACCTAGTTTATATTATCAATGTACTGCAAAAGGAAAGCACATTTTAGAGTGCATGTTTTTAATTTCCTTACAAAGCACTTCCCATTTAAAATTTGATTTATACTACACATTGTTGCATGAAACACATTTGAAATCTTAGCACATTATCCCCAATAAAAATAAACGTCTCAAAACATTGGCAACTATAACTGCAGTCCCAGGCAAACAATGATAAATAATGGATGATATTCAAATGCTCTAAATATTTCTAAAGAGAATTAAAATCAATGAATAAACCATGTATTATAAAAAATTCTCCATGACTAACGTGCAATATGGTCTAATATTGCCATTTCAGGTTTCAAGTGACATTTATAAACCACTCGTGGCCAGCCTCGTGGTATGAATATGTCTCCAGAACCTCCGGATTGCAATATACACCCATATTACTCAGTTACTTGTTAGGTATGCGCCCTTGCCATACACAATGTTGTCATGAATGTAATTTCAGTCGTCATCAGTGTTGTTATCAATGATGTCATAGGACATGTCATGAATGATTTAATAAGGGAGGTCATAAGCAGTGCATTGCAAGGGTGCGAGTTAAAATTACTTCAATTAACTATACCTCGTGAATTTCAGTGGTTTTCTGAGTCTAAAAAGTTGTATTTTACCGAACTATAACGTCAAGTTAATCCTTTTTGTTTTTTTTCAGTGAATTTGTGCTATTTTTATGCAGAGTAAGATATTATTAACAGAACTAACTATTCCATTACTTTAACCTTTGTCTTTTCAGTGAATTTTGTGCATTTTTTTAAAAGTAAGTAAAATAAAAAGGGGTGTATTTTAAGGAAGGCAACCGGTCAGATCACCAAAATGTACAAGTTAGGTCAATTGGCTTTATCAGAAGGTGAGCACATCAACATATGTAAAACAAACCTATTGACTTTGTCAAAAAGTCACCAATATCTATAATCAAATGTATATTTTATCAATGCACACATTACAATGTTGAATAATATTTATTGTCACAAAATATTTTCAATAAAGCATTTTATAAACAACCATAAACATGTGGGTTAACACTTTTCAGGCCACAAGAAGCAGCCATAGAACCAACCACAAGAGATCACTGCACTCCAGCTGAAGAGCAGGCAGCCCCAGCTCGGAGTGCTTAAAAATAACGGTTAGCTGCCCTGGGGTCATGGATTCAATGACCCTGGAGACTAACTGCGATTGTTTTAAAAATGTTGCGGGGGCACTGCACTCCTTGTAGTCCCCCTACAACATAAAATGCTTGGTGGTGCCCCAGCCCCTTCTAGGCGAACCATCATGATCAAAAAATATTACTAAGAAGCCCTCACAGGGCATTATGAGGCGCTCCTTGCCTAGTAGCAGTGAATAATAAATGAGTGACTCCGGCTGCTCATTTAATATTATTTTTCTTTTTTTTAAACTTCGAGATTGATGTGTGAAGTGCTCCCTTCCACTGGTCTTCGGTCTGTTATAATGATGTCAAGAGATTTCATGCTGATTGATTGTTTTATTCATATGTACATAATGCTATCCACACTACACTGCCACTGTTTTATTTTCTGTTTTCAGTTCCAATTGCCGAGTTGGCCATGGGGTTACCATGTGGCTGTAGAGAGGTAAAATGTATCTCCTCTAACAGGTAACCCCCTCTCTCGCATATTTGTTAATAAATGTCAAGGGGGTAAAATGTGAATGTGCCTTGGGACATTCCGAGTGCAACATAGCTACATAAGGCAATCTTTATATTTTTCTTTTTCAGATGGAGATGGGGTATATGGTTTTGTGCATGTGGAATCTGAGCCTAACTTTAACGTCCCTGTAACCTTTGTTTTTTGAGTGAATATATATATATATATATATATATATATATATATATATATATATATATATATATATATATATATATATATATATATATATATATATAAATGCTTTCACAAATTGTCCGAAGAAGAAAGCGCCGCTCCACAGGAGGTTAAAGCACAGCTTTATTGATTACAGGAGGATACTGTGCAAACATGTTCTGAGTTCCATTCGCCCAATGCATTTCGAGCCTCCTGGCTCTTGTTCACAGGCTCTGCTGACAAACACGGAAACAGTAATTCTCGGCATTTTGACAGGTAACTTCCTTTTTCGCCGTGCACTCTGGTTATTGGAGTGCTTGTATTCAGAAACCTTCCAGTAGGTAGTTCCGTTTGCCAGGATTCATTCCATATTAAAACCCTCCAGTGGGCCTCAAAACACGCCGCACAGTTTATTAAAAATCTCCCGTGACCAACGCCGAGGCTCAGAACATGTTTGCACAGTATCTTCCTGTAATCAATAAAGCTGTGCTTTAACCTCCTGTGGAGTGGCGCTTTCTTCTTCGGACAATTTGTGAAAGCATTTATATATATATATATATATATATATATATATATATATATATATATTCACTCAAAAAACAAAGGTTACAGGGACGTTAAAGTTAGGCTCAGATTCCACATGCACAAAACCAGAGAAATTCAGCAGTTACAGTTAGCTGAGCTAGCTATCGCTTATGCCCCCGTAATGCCCTGCATATGATTTCACATATTACATCACTCATGACGAATCACTGACAAAATATCGAGAGTCAAAAAAATCGACCTACAAAAATATTGACGGAAAAATATCGAAGTCAAGAATATCGACATCCTATCTACATTAAGGTAAGTACAATACAAAAATATTGAAAAAATAATATTGATGTCAAAAATATCGGTTAAAAATATCATTTTTTTTAAAAGTTACAAAAATAATGTAAAATAAAGTAAATAATACATATAATTAAAATAAATAAAGGTAAAAATATTTTAAAATGTTTAAAAGTTATAACTAATATATATAATGTAAAAATAAATTAAACATACATATAACACGTAATATATATACATAATTATATTTTTTAATAATTATTTTAATAACTTAATTTGTTAAAAATATCTTATAAATTACAAATACATCTGCACCGATAAAACAATAATATAAATAAAAATTAAATAAATATATATAACAAATTAAAAAAATTACAAATATTTTTAAAATTAATTATATACTACATTAAATAAAATAATATCAGATAGCGGAGAGAATACAATTACTATTCCAACTCCAAACAGTGCAACAGTAGGGAAACTGTTATATACCGTAGGGGTAAAAATTACTATTCCCACTCCAGTGAGTGCAACAGTAGGGAAAGTGTTGGAAAGCATAAGGGTAAAAATTACTATTCCCACTCCAGTGAGTGCAACAGCAGGGAAAGTGTTGGATAGCGTAGGGGTTAAAATTACTATCCCCACTCCAGTGAGTGCAACAGTAGGGAAAATGTTGGATAGCTTAGGGGTAAAAATGACTATTCCCACTCCAATGAGTGCAGCAGTAGGGAAAGTGTTGGATAGCGTAGGAGTTAAAATGACTATTCCCACCCCAGTGAGTGCAACAGTTGGGAAAGGGTTCGATAGCAGTCTCCTACTGCAGTGAGTCAGTTACGCTTTTTAAGCCGTCAGTGCGATCACGCTCTCTATGTTACTCTGTTCCTATTGATCTCCTCTTTTACTTCAAATAGTTCTGTGAAGCTAACGCTTTAACTGCTGCTATTGCTATTGTTGTGATTTTAATATTTTAAGCCCGTTTAATTATTGATTTTACTTGTATTGTGCCCTCATTTTATATTCACTGTGACAGCGCGCATTTTACCTGTTTGGTTCTTTGCCTGGCTTTCCCAGTCTGCCGCGGTTTGTACCGATTGTTGTGGAGGGAAGACCAGTTATCACCCACACTTCCCGGGCCTCACTTCTGCTACAGTTGACGCTCTAGCTGACACTATAGTTTCCATGTGCATCTATTTAAGTGCAGGCTGGAGAGGACGCGCAGTGGTCTCCTACTGCTGTGAGTCAGTTACACTTTTTAAGCACGCCTAAGGCAAGCCCGTCTGCGCCTGTCCGTGCCTGGCCCAGGCCCGGGCCTAGGGCCAGAACCCCTGGACTTATTACCAAAGTTAGGCATACTTTAAAATATTCGGGGGAGAGTCTCCACACCCTTTGTCAACCTAGGAGTAATGCATGCATGCTGTTCTCCTGTGAAGCACTGTTTAGTGCATATTACTTTCAATGCCCAGAATGTCTTACCAAAATTTCCAGGAGCCCCCGGGCGTTGCCTAAACCCAATAAAAATTGGGCTACCTCAGCCACAGAGATCTTAGAGCTCCAGTTAGCCCTTATCAACGCTAGGTCGTTGATCAAACACAAGTTCGAAATCGCAGAATTTATTACTGATAATAAATTGGACATCTTATTTGTGACTGAAACATGAGGCGAACAAGCATCTGATCCGGATTTTAACATTGCAGTTCCTCATGGGTATAAAGTGGTTAGACAGGATAGACAAGTTAAAAAAAAGGGGGGGGGGTGGCTTGCAATTATTCATAAGAGCGACCTCAATACATATTGCTCACTGGTACCCACCCCAGAATGTGAGGCAATTCATTTTAAAATCTCTATTCTTGATGAAAATACATTTAATGGAATATTAATATACCGTCCACCTGGCCCCAGAAATAGGTTCTTGACTAAGGTTCACCCTCTATTAGAATTACATTTTTTACTATCCTATGTGACCTGAATTTCTATCTTGATTTACTAGATGATAAGGACACAAGGGAGCTCCTTGATGTTACATCTGAATTAGGACTGCAGCAGCTTATAAATTACCCTACCCATATAGCAGGACACACTTTAGATGGACTATTTACTAACAACTCAGCCATCTCTAAGATATCTATTCTTCCCCTGACCTGGACTGACCACTCTGTAGTTTTATTTAGCATTTTTATTTAGTTATAATCGGCCCGATCTCATACTGGTAATATGTCCAGCAGTAAGACCATCGGCAGACTATGGCATAAAATTGACCAGAGCACACTAGAAAACCAGTTAGTACAAAGTCAACCTGCTTTGAACTGGGAAGTAGAAGCTTCAGCCATAAACTATGCAGCATGGCTGGAGTCCAACTTTGCTATTGTAGCACCTACCACAGTGATAAATAAAAACAGTAAAGTGCAATCAGCACCTTGGTTCTCGGAGGCCCTACGATGGAGGAGAAACTATGAAGCATCTGAAAAAGATCCATACAAAGCCATACTGGCAGTTTACAAGAAAAAGTTAATTGCTAAAAAGAGCCAGTACTATATGATGCAAATTGAAAAGGCAGGTACTTCCGATAAGGAACTTTTTAAGACGATGAAAAACTAAACTTCAGTCCGCAAGGATGACACTGCCAATTCTAATCAAAATTTTTGTAACACTCTTGCCCACTTCTTTAAATCCAAGGTGAACCAAATATATGACCAATTTTCCAAGCACAAATCAATTGCTATTGACACAGTACAAGTAGCTACAGGTAAAGTGTCGTCGTTAGACTTTTTCTCGGCCTCCTCCGTTCTAATAGCTACACTTCTCTCAACAACCAAATTAGGATCCCCAGACAATCCCTGTCCCCCTAGGATCCTTCAAAGCATCAGTCATATTATTAGTCCACTGCTAACTAATATGTTTAACCTGATGGGCTCTTTCCTTCTACATGGAAGCATGCATGCATATTGACTCTTTTAAAAAAATCAAATTTGGACATAACAGATCCAGCCAACTACCGTCCTATTGCAAGGCTCCCACTTCTCGCAATTTTTTTAAAGAAATTGTTAAATACTGAGCTTTCCACCTTCATTGCAGAGAATCAAATCTTGGAACAAATGAAGTTAAGTTTCAAAGCTGGTCATAGTCCCGAGACGGCTTTAATAAAAACTACTGAGGAAATCCGTAAGACACTAGATGGTGGAGGGTCGGCAGCCCTCGTTCTCCTTGACTTGTCCGCAGCATTTGATACCCTTGGACCATACGCTTTTGATCGAATGCTTAAAATCCATAGGGATAGGAGGAAGGGCTCTCTGCCTTTTAACTTCATTCCTTTCGGATCGAACTTAATCTGTGCAATTGGGCAATTTCAAATCTGCGCGTTTCATCTTGCCTTGTGGGGTGCCTCAGGGGTCTTTGTTGAGCCCTAAGTTTTTTAATATTTATGTTTCCGAATTAGCCTCCTTGATTAGAAGCTTTGATTTAATTCCCACCTCTTATGCCGATGACACTCAGTTGGTTATCTCAACAGTGGATTACCTCCACAGTGGACAAGGATATCAACTACTCCATCAAACTTCATGACTGTATGGTCACCCTGAGTGACAGGATGGGTAGGCACTGCTTGAAGTTGAACTCATGAAAAACTGAGGTAGTGCTATTTGGAAACCTTTCCCCTCAGTGGTCACCAGTTTGGTGGCCAGACACACTGGGCCCTACTCCTATACCAGTAACCAAGGCAAAGAATTTGGGGATCATCATAGATGAAAAACTCAACATGAAGTCCCAAGTTTCTAAGGTGGTTTCTTCCTCTTTCATCACTATCCGAATTGTACGTAAAATTCTGCCTTTTATCCCCATAAAGACAAGAAAAACAGTACTGACCTCCCGTGTCTTATTCAAATTGGATTACTGTAATGTATTGTATATTAACTTACAATCCAATTTACTTAGAAGGTTGCAGGCAGTACAAAATGCCGCAGCTAGACTGGTCCTGGATGTTCTGAAGTACCAGTCTATCAGAGCAGGCATTCAGGAATTGCACTGGCTAACAGTTGGTCAGCGGATTAAATTTAAGGCTCTTTGCACTGCGTATAAGGCATTGCATAGAGAAGGACCACAATTTCTTTTGGACCTATTTAGCTGGTATTCTCCCAACAGATCGCTTCATTCAGCTAATGCCTACCTGATGCCCACCAGTAGAATCAAAAGGACTAATTGGGGGGAAGGAGTTTCAGTTACAACACTATAAAGGAATGGACTGCCCTTCCACTCTCCCTTAGGAAGACTTCATCTCTTACATACATATTTATTCTTCCATCGACCTTGAGATATACATACATAAAACATATTTAATTTTCAGAAAAACACACATTCACTGGTCAGTGATGTCATCAGCAATGTCATTTGAGATGTCATCACTGATGTCATGAGTGATGTCACTGACCATGTCATGAGTAATGTGATATGTGACATCATCAGCAGTGGATTGCGGGTGTTTTAAGTTGGGAGATTAAGTCCCCTTGAATCCTGAGGGTCCCTAGGGTCCAACTAGCCCACTAGGTACCTCCAGTAAGCGCCACAGAGCTGCGTTGCAGAGAGGTGCAAAAAGGGGCACGGCCTGGACTACCTCTCTGCAACGCAGTGCAGTGGCGCTTACTGGAAGCCCCTGGTGGGCTAGTTGGCCCCCAGGGACCCTCAGGATTGAAGAGGAATTAATTCCCCAACTTAAAACGCGCCACAGGGGGTGTTTGCACCCATGTCAACTCAAGCCCTGTCCCCTCCCTTCACCACTTTGCAAACGCGCCCTGCGGCCTGTTTTAAGTTGGGGGATTAACTATCCTTGAATCCTGAGGGTCCCTGGGGTACAACTTGCCCACCAGGTACCTCCATTAAGCGCCACAGAGCTGCGTTGCAGAGAGGTGTAAAAAGGGGCGTGGCCTCAGAACACCTCTCTGCAACGCAGCTCCCTGGCGCATACTGGAGGTACCCGGTGGGCTAGTTGTCCCTCAGGGACCCCCAGTATTCAAGGGGAATTAGTTCCCTATCTGCAAACGTGCCAGGGGGCGTGTTTGCAGAGTGCTGCGATGCCGGTCTTTTTATAAAAAATGTTTAAGAAGGGGGGCTGTGTGGCCCCCTTTCTTTTCCTAATTTATTGGCCCTGGGGACCCCATCCCCCAGGGCCTGCCACCTATTTTTTTATTTTTATTTGGAAGGGGGCTGTATGTCCCCCCTCCCGAGGCCATAATCGGCCCCGGGGACCCCATCCCATGGGGCATGGCTATTTTTAAAATATACTTTAATTATTGGAGGGGGGCTGCATGGCCCCCCTCCTCAGGCCTCCTCCTCCCATCCCATCCCCTGGGGCCGGCCTTTCCTTTTTTTTTTTAAAGAATTTTTTTATAATGGGGAGGGGGGTCGCGTGGCCCCCTCCCTGGCCACTTCTGGCCCCGGGGACCCCATCCCCGGGCCGCTCTATCCTTTGGGGACCGTGGGGGGGTCCTCAATCCCCCCATGGTCCCGCCGGCTCCCCGCCTCCTGGGTAGGAGGCAGGTCACACACCCAATATATGGGTGTGTGACCTGGGTGTTCTTTTGAATTAAAGAAATTGGGAAACGCAGAATCCTGTGAGTGCGTTTTCATTTTCTAGGAGAAGGAATTGTGGAGGATATACATGTATATATATATATATACACACGCGCACACACACATACACACACATATATACATATCCATCGCACAAGGTAACCCCCATGGGAGACGCCAAACAGGTAGTGTAGTATTTCCTTTATTATTGATGACACATCTCAAGCAGGCACCCAGCGAGGAAAAGGCATCCAAAGTCTTAGGCAGCTAGACGCGTTTCAGGGTGTTAACCTTTCTTCAGTGGCTTTGTTAAAGAAAATGGAAAAGCAGTTCTCCTACACTCTTTAAATATTAAAGTCCCCGTCTCTGTGGGTGTGGCCATTCCCATGGCCTTCTGGATCTTGCAGTGTTAGGGTAATTATCCACAGTGAGTCCGTCTTTCCAAAATTCCAAATTAAACAAGGTGTTGATACCCCATATGGGGGATGCACAGTCCTTTTAGCAGCGCCTACCCCGTTACTGCATGTCATTCTGGAAACTACCTCCAGTACTTCTGACAGCACCTGCGAAGGCGCCATCACGGATCCGCTCTTCAGCGGTGGGCAGACTCCCACGGCTGGGCTCAGCCGCTTAAAATCCATCGCACAAGGTAACTCTCATGGGAGACGCCAATCAGGTAGTGTAGTATTCTCTTTATTATTGATGACACATCTCAAGCAGGCACCCAGCGAGGAAAAGGCATCCAAAGTCTTAGTCAGCCAGGCGCATTTCAGGGTGTTAACCTTTTTTCAGTGGCTTTGTTAAGAAAAACGGGAAAGCGGTTCTCCTACACACTTTAAATATTAAAGTCCCCGCCTCTGTGGGCATGGCCATTCCCATGGCCTTCTGGATCTTGCAGTGTTAGGGTAATTATCTACAGTGAGTCCGTCTTTCCAGAATTTTAAATTAAACAAGGCGTTGATACCACATTTCAGGTCAGCCAAGAAAGTTATTTTTCTCAGCGTCATGCTATGGGCTTTTTGGTCCAATGTTAGGTTCCTAAAGACTGCTTGTATTGCATTGGATGAGAACTATTTTATAAGTAAAATGTGCGTGCAACACATACTTCACAATTTTTTGTCATATTCAATTATTTGTCATAGATGCATTGTGTACAGAGAGCAATCCCTTTATTGTGTTGCAGTAGCCAGGCATTTTATAAATGCCTTTGTTCTGACTCAAGTGCAAGCACCATACTACCTTGACCTCCTGATTGCTTTTTGTTTATCAAACTGCCAATGTCTCAACCATCAACACAACCACACCCATTCCGTAATGTATCTGTTCACTTGGTCCTGAATCGACAACCGTATTCCCTCAAATCATTTCACTTGAGAATCAGTAGTACATGAATAAGTAGAGATTATTTGACTGAACAACATTCTAGGTAGAGTACTTTATGAGAATAATTTAGAATCATGGAGGAGGTTGGGGTAGTGTGGAAATTGTTGAAGACCTAAATTTAATGGAGACTGATAGTCTACAGCTTCAAGCAAGAAAAAAACAGGAAGGAAATAGAAAAATCTGGAGCGTTATGTAGCTGCCAGAGAATGAAGGTGATCACTTAAACAACAAAAACAAAGAATAATGACATTAATAGAATTTCTATATTTAAGTTAGAAAATGCCATAATGTACTAAACAAAAATTGCAGGTTATTGCTGTCTCGTAGAGTGAACAAGGAACATGATGGAGATTTTGGATTTCTTTCAGGATTATTAATCTTCTACAACTGCCCTCAATGGACAGAGATAACCTTAAATTAAGAAATATTCAAATATGTTTACAGGGCCATAAATAGACTATCTTTAAAACCAGTAAGAGACTATCAGTAGGGGAACCCCCTGGTCTCAATGATTTTCCAATTGAATTTTATAATGTCATCAAAGGAACTCTTGTCCATTTAATTAATTCATTAATTACATTAATTGTCCATTTAATAACATTAGAAAAGGGGAGGGTTAGAGCATAGATACAAGAGTTTGTTTTAATGGTTACAGTAAAACTGGATGCTTATGCAAGTCCAGACTACACACATGGAACAGAACATAAAAATACTGACAAGTATGGATCAATTGGTATTTATAAGAGGAAGAAAGATACAATATAATACCAAAGTCCTGGCATTGCTAAAGTGGCCTCTCCACAAAACATCCCAGGATTAGCTAAAAACCATGACACAAAAAATGCATTTGAGGTGCAGTTGTTAATGATTAGACACTAAGGGGTCAATTCCGATGTCGTTCAAGAAGGGCTCCGAATCAGATTTGGGTTGCCGAATACGATCCGGAACCCTTGTTTCCCACCGAATCGTACACACTTCCCAACGACCGAGTACGATGTCTGGAAACCGGTAGGGCTGTCTGAATCAGTTCCAAAAGGCAGTCGGACAGGTTGTGTCTTACAGGGCTGAATCGTACTGCTCTATGGACTCGGTTTCCAAGCCAGTGAGTACGATGACTGATTCTGACAGCTGTTCCGATTTGGTTTCTCGAGAACAAATCGGATGCCGGAATATGTCTTTGGGGGCCGGTAGCAGCCCACCCTTCACCCGGGGCCTTCCAAATCAGTCCTGTGTGTGTACCCAAGGGTCCCCCTGTTCCAATCATGCACCTTGTGGCAGGCACCATGGGGTGTCCGCCACGGGTGTAAGGTTTTCCCCAGTCACCTCTTTCTTCAATGGGAGAAGTTGCTACTTATTTAGAAGTATTAGTTATAATAAATGTAAAACCTCTAATGAGTCAGATCAGAAAAGAGAATATTAGGACACAAGCATTACATCTGCAGAAAAATTAATGTAATAAAAGTGAACATGTTGCTTTTTGTTGTATTCAATGTACATACCAACAGCCCCCAAAATTTCTTTTTTACTTATGTTACTAAGTTATTTAAAAAAATTATATGATGAGCTAAGGCAGAGACTACACATCCATACTATGAAATGAGGTTTTGTTATGTCAGGTATTAGAAACAGTCAAATTAATGATTTGTTTTTTACTGCATTTGTTGTAGCAAATCATATAAAGTGCAAGTGCTCAAGGTCAAAAGTGAAATAGGTGAGCAGTGGCAGAGACTCACACATCAAAAGTTTGCCCACCTCCGTGGATTTTGTCATGGTCACATGGCAACATTGGTAGAGCAGCATTAGCTGTTGAATGAATAGTTTTGAATTTGCTACTTTTGGCAATTCTATTGTATAAATATATAAAAAGTAATACAACTTCATCAATGAGGGCTATTACAAGTTTCTTATTTGTTGCAGATTGTGTATGTGTTATTCTAGAATTGCATTACTCTTTGTTTTTATGAATCAATTAAAAAGATTTATTTTGCAGATTAAAATGTTGATCGAAGGTTACAAATAGCTTCTTGATGACATTTAAAAATGAGACAGTGCTTCTATAGAAGTAAGTAGACACAGGCAAAGTTTCCATTACACTGAAATAATCTTGTGTAATTTCATGTTATGCGTTCTGCGCAAAATTCCCAAAATTATGTCATTATACTACACAGTGTAATTTTAGCATGGGGACATAGGAAGAAAGCGAACAACCAGAATGAGAGCAGCTGTTGTTTACAGCACTTGTGTTTTTTACCAATTTTTTTAATGATATGTGAAATTACACATAACCAAATTATGCTGATTTTGCCCTCCTCTGGATAATTGGCCCTTTAATCATTATAGCGAAGTCAAGAAGGTCATATTGGTCTTACCGTAAAACAAATTATGTTTACAAAAAGTAACATAACCCCTTACAGAATTAAGGATACCAGGTTTTAAAGTGGAAAGGGATATAAATAACAAATGTATTTTTACAATTATTAAACACCCTAATGAAAAAATATGTACCATAATTTTTACAATTCTTCTTACTACTTTAATTCATGTTCAATTCCCAAATACTAAAATTGCCACACTTGAAAAAATCGGAGTACAAAGTCTCTTAATTATTTTATAACTAAGATTTTCTGCACTTATTAGATAAGGATAAGAAGAGATTCAATTATTCAATGTATTATCTGCTGGTAGAAAGCACTATTGTTTTTTCACACAATTTACTACTTGGTTAAGAATATTGTGTTAGCAGTTTATTAATGGTGTCAGGTTTCGAGTCTCAAGGGCTACAAATAGGATTATTAGATTCAAATAAATTCAACCTATGTCTTGAATTTGCATTGTTTATAGATTTATTAAGATTTTTATCAACATAACCAGGTTCTTCCCTTCAGTTTGACTGTCGAATTGTGATACTGGGGGTCAGACCCTAATCTGTAAAACGCATGACCGCCAGTTCTGCCAAAATCATTGATACCGATGGTGCAGTGGTTGGAGCAGTATCCTACAATGGCGGTAGTGCCGAGGCAGGCACCTCCGCCGGGATTATGATATCCCTTTCCGATAGCCTTTAAAAGGCGGGAAACCCGCCATGAAAAGGTTGTCAGAATGGGATCTGGTGCGCCCCAAAGAGGGACCCCTGCTGACAATAGACATGGAAAAGTGGCCCTGGGGGCACATGTAGTGTCCCAACTCACCTCTGTGCACCGCATACGTGGCATACGGTGCACGGATATGCAGAAGGCGCTGCACCACAGCGGCATCTGCTGCGGCCCTTCTGAATGGCAGAGCCATGCTGCCGTGGTAGGACCATCGACTTTCCGACCAAAAGCCCGGTGGTCGGACTTCCGCATGCTCGTTGGGCAGTCTCCCAACTGCTGAAATTGCAGCCGGCAGTCCGACCATTGGGCAACGTAATGATGCCCTAAATTGGGTATTATCAGCCTGATTCATGTACAATCCGTTTTGCGTGGCCCTAATAGCGAATCATAGCGACTCGCTATTGAGGACACGCAAAACGGCATTCATGTAGGAATTGCTAATGAAATAGCGATTCCTACATGTTCTGTATTTGCGAGTAGCAATTTGCTACTCGCAAAAACTCCCCATTCATTCCTATGGGCCGAGAGGCCCATAGGAATGAATGGGGAGTATCCCTTATTTGCGAGTAGCAATTTGCTACTCGCAAATAAGATAGCGATTTTAAGGGTGCCAGGGGTGTCCAAAGGACACCCTGTTGCACCCCTAAAAAGCACATTTGAACAGGTGTTGCGCACACACATGTCCAAAGGACGTGTGTGTGTGCAACATGCAACTTAGAAAAATGCTTTTAAAAGCATTTCTCTGAGTTTTTGCTATTTACCGAGAGGTCTGACCTCTCGGTAAATAGCGGCCCCAAAAGTGCTAAATCGCAATTTCTGGATGTGTCATGAATAGCATTTGAGGAATCTCTAATAGAGATTCCTTAAATGCTATTCCTCGCATATTTGCGACTTCTTAAATAGCGATTTTTGCATTTGGTATCATGAATACCAAATGCAAAAATCGCACTCGCAAAGGGCCAGATTCTCAGAATCTGGCCCTTTTGCGGGCGCTAATGGCTACATGAATCAGGCTGTATGTCTTTTCTTAAGAATGATATGGATGGACTATGATTTATTACCGAAATTATTAAGTCTACGAAAAATAATATTGTCCTTGGGTATAGTACAGTGAAAGGAAGTCTCCATGGTTTATGTTTTAAAATATTGAAGCACTTCAAACGTAGTGCCTAAACCAATCAAAATAATCAAAAGATCATTAATTTATCTAAGTTATGATTGACCAGAATAATTATATTGTTTGTAGCTAGTATGGTAGCAGGAACATGAGACCAGACTAATAACTGCGATTGAACAGAGGATCAGGGAGACCTATAGAGAAAAACATTTTGATATTCTTGTCAAATGCAAAGCATGCATTTAGAGTCACAAGTAAGAAGTGCTCCAGACTAATGAGCAAAAATGGAAGTTGTGGATGGAAAGGAATACGATTAGTTCAGATCATTCAATAAGGAGTAGTATTGTTTGATGGTCTCAAATCAGATATACTTTGCCCATTACTAAATTCTAGAATTATACAGCTTTGCGTGGATCATTAAAGGATTTTCTGTTGCTTTGCAAGAAGAGGAGAAGATCCTTAATAAAATAACTTTTAGCAGAGGAGGTAAACTGAAAACTGCATTGATTTATGAATTGGTCCAAGCACCTAGTCTACAATTGTTAATTAAATGTACAATTTATTGGGAAACTAAACTGATCATTATAATCTCAGCAAACATTTGAGTTGCAATTCCGAGAGTAAATGTTATTATGTCACCTTGACTAATGCAGCAAAGAAATTGCTTTATGGCGTTCTGTTAGTATGCATCAATTAAAAATAATAAATTATAGTAAATGCTATAAATGAAAAAAGGGGAAAGATTCTCTTAGTCATTCGCTTATGAATTTTTTTACTGCAACTGAGGTATGAAATTAAATTCTGTGGATAATACAAAAGGTCACAGAGTATACATTAACACGTTAGCAATTGTATTTTGTGTAAATAGAGGTCCTTTTTATATGTATAAAGCTCAAACCTAGCTAGAGAGCCAAGGAGCTCTAGACATTAATGAAGGGTAGTAGTAGATGAGACAAGATTATGTACATCAAGTGGAGAGTTAGACATTTTGGATTATAAATATTATATAAGGTGGTTTGAGACACAACTTTACTGGCTATTTCTATTATAGTAGTCCCCTCCCTTGTAACTACATCCCAGTTATGCTGATTCCCGCAGAATTCAATTGGAAGATGAAGATATAAAGGCGGTCTATTGTAATTGAAGTTTTACATGTAAATCCCCCTGCAGCCCCTGTGGCTACGGTTACACTCTACAAATGCCATCAATCACAAAAATTGATAAATAAATTAACATTTTCACAATTACTTTACATTTCTAATAATTATATTGCAGTCATTGTTAGTAATGAAGGGTTACCTTTAAATATGATGATATGACCTGTTGTAGGCTTTGTATAATTAATGAGATTACATTTTTCATGCTGTTATTAGATTCAAACATGTTAATATAACATTCTTGTATTTAAGAAAGGTTTCTAACCAGTTACAAAAAGTAATGGCAATAATGTATAACATGATATTTTCATTGAAAATATAAAAATAGCTACATTATTTTGTGAAAAGGATAGAGTTACACAAAACTCAATATGCAACTGAAGCAATGCAGGGTGGTAAAAATGTAATTATATTACTGGAGTTGGTAAATGCAAATACTCAAATACTGTGGAAGAGGTGTGGCGCCGCGGCCAGGATGACTGACGCTGGAATCTGGGGATCACGGTTCGATCCCCAGCTCTGGCGGCGGGTCCATTTGACTCTGGGCAATAGCTTGCTTAATCTTCCCGGCGGCCCCCAGCGCCTAGAGACCCTTACGGGTAGTTGTGTGCTTTACAAATGTGGATTATTATTATTATTAAATACTCACTTGGGATTGGAGGACTGTGGCGGCCAGTATGAGGTGTTGCAGAGCGGGCTCTTTCTGGAATGTTCCTCGTAGGAGGACGTGGGGTCTTCTTCACTGAAATACAAATTGCAGCTGGTCATGATCACTAGTTTGTCCACTTCGACTGGGTCTTATGTGGCTATTTTCCGTGGTGTAATATCTCTTATGGCCAGAGTCAGTGTAGGGATGTTTTCTATGTGGTCACAGACACACGTCTATCTGCTCACATCAGGATCACAGCGAGTATTTGTTTGCGTTGTAGTGTGGAATATCGAGATACAAGAATATCAAAATATCATAGCCAAAATATCAACAACCAAAATATTAAAGAGATAAAAAAATAAAAATATATATAAATGTGTGTGTGTGTGTTTGTGAGTACAGATTACAATTCTTGACTCCACATCTAGGTACCGATGTGCAAAAATGCGTAGATGTGGAGTTCAAAATATGAACCCAGGTGATGGTACACATGTGCTCAAGGTGAACAGTGTAAAGACCTCTTAGAAATCACATAGCTGTGTTTCATTAGTGTAACTTGTGTTTTCATTCCCATGTGTTCAGCTAGGGGTGTAATGGCTCTCATTGGCACAGTGGGTGTAGTGATGTTTTGTATGGGTTCCTAGTTGCCAGTGTATCTGTATGCATGTGACTCTGGCCAGTAATGGGACAAAGCATGTGTACTTACTGTCAGTGGTGTGATGGCTTCTATTAGAAAATAGTTAATAGGGCTATTTCTCCCATGTAGTCTTGGTAAGCAGCACGTCTACACCCATGACTTACAGGTTACAGGTAATTTATAATAAGAGCTTTAGGAGAGCACAAAATAAACTGCAGAAATGCTAAAGCACCTGGAGATAGAAAAGACATCTGTTGTTATTTAGTGGTGTTTAAGTATTATAATGTATTTTTAATGATAACATTAATGTAATAATACAGAACCTGTGTTCTAATAAACATCACCTTTGTGTTTTCCTCATTGTGAAATGCTGATGGCAGCAGGTAACCCAAGATGTGGGCCTTGTGCGCACTGTATTAAAGGACTCAAGCAATCCCTTCCTGGCGAGGACTAAATAGGCCAAAATTTGTCTACGATTGGGTTCACACTCAGTCGGAACATTGCTTCGCAATTCAGCTTGGCTGTTCCTATAGGAGCATGACCAAGAATGGTTTGCATATATCTGGTCTGTGTCTGAAGCTATAGAGTGGGTGAAAAACGTGGTACTGGAATGCGCCCCAATTGTTTACCAGTAGCTGAGACTATATGCAAACAATCCACTCATCCCCTTGGGTTTTCCATAAAGGAAGGGGGTCACAGTGGAATGGCACTTTGTTTCAGACAGAGTCTAGACCAAGAATACTCTAATGTTTGCAAGCATCACACACCACAAACCATTCCTATACATAATGCCCTTCTTTTCTCTTGCACACACTCCCCACCAGTGGTATCTTCTTTTTGAGAACCTTACCTGTGAAATCTCTTTCTGGCATGGAGTGTCTATTATTTTTAGAGTCAAGCCTTCCCTTGTACAGCACACCATCAACACCGATCACATCTACTTCATTCTAAAAAGAGATGAGGCGTGTTAGTGAGACTCTAGTACCATGTATCTTCAAGACAAAGTTGCATCACCAGAACCATATTTAACGGCTATGGAATCAAATCATAGTTGTTGGAAAGACTGAGAAGACCAAAGGGGAACAAGATCCTAAAGCAATTGCAGATTAACAGTGATCCTCTCTATTATAATACAGATAGATGCAGCATCCTGAAGATCAGGGCCCTGGAGAAGTAGTTGCAAAAACCTATATTTTCCTCTACACCACTAGTGCTAATACTCGCTTTATAAAATGCTAACCTATTTATTTTTTATAGTTTTATAAAGTGCAAACTCGACCGAAAGGAATCAGAGCACTTTACATGAGCACCAGTTACGTTACAGACGGACAC
Source organism: Lissotriton helveticus (assembly GCF_964261635.1). Lineage (NCBI taxonomy): Eukaryota > Metazoa > Chordata > Amphibia > Caudata > Salamandridae > Lissotriton > Lissotriton helveticus. The sequence goes on from NC_136071.1 coordinate 527,371,608, forward strand.
ATTCATTTTGTTAGGCACAGGGAGATTAAGTGATTTTCCCAGAATCAGAGGATGTTTGAGCATCCCTGCCGAAACTCGAACCTGGTTCACCAGCTTCAAGGTCGACTGCTCTAGCCGTTAGGCGACATCCTCTCCCCCACTAAGGTTTCGAGTATTCTGCCCCAATGCATACAATCAAGTTGGAGCCTTGCCTCATTGAATGTGATCTTTTTTAGTTAGCTCACCTAACTGGTAAATAAACAGGAGTACGTGGTCAGCAACTACGGGATGAAGATGCTTCTTTCCTGAAACACTGTGGACTCCTGATAAATCCTGGTGCGTTGCCCCCATATCCTGTGCAGGATTCTGTGAAACAGGTTATCCTGCAGAGTTTCATGGTGAAGGGGGCGCCTCAAGCTAAGATGTTTAGCTGTGTTTAAAGCCGCTGACGTGTGGCCGCTTTACGCAGGGGTTGGTGAGTACAGGACGCCCTGCCACCCAGCTTCCCGTCACTGGTAACAATGAAATTGGCTGAATGCAATAGACTCGGTCAGGTGCTTTGAGTGAATATTTTCTCTGACAACCAACTGAATGACTGTAACATAGAAAGAGCCTCAACCCACTAAAAAGTAAGCAGCTTCTAAGACCTGATATATGACTACAACTCTTGCGCTGATTGCTTTCTGAATTCTTCACCAGCATATATCAGGCTCACTAGGCAGGGACTCTTTGAGAAAATCAGTGTAATAAAACAGATTGCAGAGATGTGACTAGGTAGCTACTTTGCTTTAAAAAGTACACCCGCTGTATTCAAAACTTAATTTTATACCTCAAACAGATATATTTACAATGCAAGTTTATCACACCCCTACTTAATGAATGTCTGGGGCCCCTGTAGAAAGTATTGGCAAATAAGTCAAGAAAGAACCTCACATTCTTGTAGTTAATGGATCCAGGGTCTCCGTATGGATATAATGTTGTAAGATTCTGTGACTTTGAGGGTCGCTTGCCAGGACAACTGGTAGAACATTGCCAGACCCCGCAATGGCGCATTGCCTGGTCAACCACATCAAACATTCGCTCACTTGGGGAGAAAAATAACAAACATTATTAATTTAGCATTGTTAAGCGAGCATATCAGTCATTTCTAAAATTTACAGCCAGTTTGAACATGTATGGTTATGTCACAATGTGGATAATTATTGATTCAAAACTGGAAATAAATAAAGACCCTGAATAAGATCTGCTTGCAGCATCAAATTACCCCAATATGATCTGCTGCAAGTGTTTGAAGAAACCAACCTTATGTTGTCATAATAAATGGTAGGACGAATATACATTTATGGAAACCAAGATGCACAAGTTGATCTCGTTTTGACACAAAAATGGATATGAGGCCTTATCCCATTCTTTGCTGGGGCAGGAATTTCTCACGTTTGCTAAAATCATTGATATCAACATCGATTTTTCAGAAGCCTTGTGACTCCAGTGAGCAGATGCTACAGGCTAACACCCCACTCTTGAAACTGTTCCAGGTCCAGACTCCAGTGCAGTCCTCCATCTTCAACAAATTTTGGCAGATCAATATCTTGGCCACAGTTCTATATCAGATGGTGTAGTCAAGGTTGTAAAGTTTACAAATAATTGTTGTTACATTAAAGAATTGTCCCTGTTTCATGTTCAATAAAGCAAGGTGGATTTCAAAACTCATTCTAAAAATGGGGTCCTGGTTTTAAAAAGTTTGGGAAACACTGCCTTAGAGAATTGTTTTAGTAAAGCAACAATTTTGAAGGATATTTGTATGCTAATTTCCTAGCGGCACCATGGAATCAACAGGTTTTCTACAGTCCTACTTTCCTAGAAATGACACTACTTACTATAGGAAATCATACCACAATTCTAAAATGTTTGGAAGAGATTACCCCAAAATAGGGCCATTAGCGTGCGCAAACGGGTCACAGACTTTCCCTTCCAAATAGCGACTTCATAGCCATGTATGAATGTTTTGCAACCACAATTGCGGTTGCAAAACACTCGCAAATTACCACCTACTTCAAGTAGGTGGTAATGCATTCGCAAATAGGAAGGGGTCCCCAGGGGACCCCTTACCCTTTGCAAAAGCATGCAAAATAATTTTTTAAGGGAGGCAGTGGTCCCAGGGACTACTGCCTACCCTTAAAAAATGAAACGAAAACATTTCATTAAAAAAAAAAAAAAAATGCAGCCCGTTTTCCTTTGAGGAAAACGGACTGCATTTAAAAAAAACGCTGCTTTATTTAAAGCAGTCCCAGATGTGGTGGTCTGCTGACCCCAGCAGGCCACCATCCCTGGGAGGGCCACCCATTCCAAATGGCGTCGCAAAATGCGAGTGGTTCATTAATATTCATGAGCCTCGCATTTTGCGACCACATTGGAAATCACAAACAGTGTCCAAAACACTGTTGTACATGCCAAATAGCGAGCCTCAAATTGCGAGTCGGACATCTGGCCCCAAGTTCTTTTTAAGATCACACAACTCTGAGGTCACTTGCATTATCCTATTTACATATAGGAATGGAGTATTTTATTTCTTTACTAGCTTACCCGTCGCGTGTTGCTGCGATCTCCGAAGAAAGGAAATTCAAGGAAACTCGTTATTATGACATTCAATTTACATTGTGTCTTTTTTATTGAAACATATTCATTTTAATATGGAAAACATTTCAAAGTGTCGTTTTAATTCTATTTATTTATTCGAGTGCTTGTGGATACACGATTTTTTGTTTTTCCGTTTGGTGCGTACATCAGTATTCGAAAGATTATGAGGGCCCTGGGGGGGCCGTTATTTAAAAACATTTTATACCAGAAACCTTCGCGGGAGTGTACTCAACAACTTCCCAAAGTTTCCTGGCGATCGGATGAATGGTGTTTTAATTCTATTTATTTATTCGAGTGCTTGTGGATACACATTTTTTTGTTTTTTCCATCTGGTGCGTACATCAATATTCGAAAGATTATGAGGGCCCTGGGGGCCCGATATTTAAAAAAATGTTATGCCAGAGACCTTTGCGGGAGTGTACTCAACAACTTCTCAAAGTTTCATGGCGATTTTTTGTTTTTCCGTCTTGTGCGTACATCAGTATTCGAAAGATTATGAGGGCCCTGGGGGGGCCGATATTTAAATGTTTTTATTCCAGAAACCTTTGTGGGAGTGTACTCAACAACTTCCCAAAGTTTCATGGCGATCAGATGAATGGTGTTTTAATTCTATTTATTTATTCGAGTGCTTGTGGATACACGATTTGTTGTTTTTCCGTCTGGTGCATACATCAGTATTTGAAAGATTATGAGGGCCCTGGGGGGCCGCTATTTCAAAAAATGTTATGCCAGAAACCTTCGCGGGAGTGTACTCAACAACTTCCCAAAGTTTCATGGCAATTGATGAATGGTATAGTAATGCATAAAGGACAAACAGACAGACAGACAGACATACATTTGTTTTTATATATATAGATAATACATGGTTATACACTATAACAGTACCTTCAACAACCAAGGCCAAAGAACAAGTTCTCCTATAAAGCAACAGCGCTCCGAGGTAAATTACAACAATCTTTTGAATATATTCAGAAGAAAGAGAGATGAAAAGCTAGTTTCCCATTTATTAGGTGTAGTTTGACAACTCAGAATCCTAAAAGACCTGTTGTTAAAAAATTATATTAAAAAAGTCCTTTTTTTCACCTAATTAAGACCGTAGGTGCTATTGATCGCACCTGATAAATAACACTACCATGAGATACATTATTTATCGGGTGAGATAAATAACACCTATAACGAGTTGGTGGGATATAACATGCAGATTTTGGTGGTTGACGTACTGAAATCTGCATGATAAGTCAAATAGTGTATTCTTTCTCCCCCTTTGCATTTTGGCAGGTTTGACCTGCCAAAATGTTATGAAGGCTGAGGTATTTAACACATCTGACCATTATCGGATGCGTTTTAAGACCTACCAACTGATAATTCTGACTTATAAACAGGGGTTTACGCACTGCTCAGAATATACCGGCCAACTTGTAATCATCGCCTTGGTCAGGACTCAAAATGCATTACTGACACCTATTGGTTTTGTCAGTCCCCGTTTGTTGAAGCAGCAGTTGTAATAAATATGCTCTATGACCTCCCTTTCACTCCACCTATTGGGTCTGTCTGTGAGAAATGTGACGCCACAACTTAGCTGTAATACATTATCTTGGTAGGGTAGCTATGTAATTTTATTAATGCAGGTGAGTAGTGAAAACACAACTAGACTGTGATAGGGACAATGGACACATGGCCACATGGTTATTACTGGCTTCCAAGTATTATATATTAAGTTATAGCTAGGTTGTAGATTCATTCCACAGAGGGATTTAAAGTGACATCAAATAGACGACTGGCGCAAATGTCATTCTACTCCCTCTAATCAAAACAAATACCTGCATCTTGAGATCTGCTCTCTTGGAGTCACTGTTAGCATGGACTTCATTGCTCTGCCCACACAGGCTAACATAGACCATTGGCTGACAAAAGTGCTGATGGTTGCTGTCCCAAGAGCTCCACCAGAATTTCACCACCTTCCTCTGGTGTTTGGAGACCACAACTCCTATCTCAGAGCAAATGCCCTCACTTATTCTATTTCCAAACAGTAGTGCCTCATGAATATGTGGTGACTTTTCCATGAAGCCAACCTGCAGATATCAGCCAAAGAGACTCTTATATAAAAAGCCACTATCGCTGATACACCTTTAGTGGAGTGTAGCCAGACTTCATATCAGAGGCTGGCTGGCTTAACTGTGGCTAGATGTAATTGCTGCTAACACCCATCTTGCTGTACCCTTTTTATGGTTACCAAAAGCCAAAAAACATTGGTTTGATTGTCAGAAAGGATGAGTTCTAGCCCTGTAGAATCGTCAGCATCTCCTAATATCCAGAGAAGAAAGAGTACTCTCTACTGCATTCAAAGGAATTGAGACCTGGGCTCGTTGAGGTGAAAGTCAGAAGGTACCATTGGAATAAAGGTTGACTTTGTACACAGAATGACCTTATCCTTAGTAAAGTTGATGTATGGCTCATATTGGCTTTAAGCTCCCTCATTCTTCAGATTGATGTCCATGCTAACTATCTTCTAAGACACTTACTTTTGGTCTGCCCTTTGTAGTGGCTCAAAGCGAATCAACTGCAATAAGACTAGATTGAGTTCTCATGGAACTATTGTTTTTCTTACTGATGGTTAGGCTCTGTAAAATCCTTTGATACATTCTTTGATCTGCCTAGGTGACAACAGTGATGATATGGCATCTAAGCAATGATAGCAGGACAATGCTGCAAGATGCACCTTAATGGATGTGCGTTTATGCCGATTCAGGAAGTTATTAGAGGCATTGATCTAATTTATGTGGCTGAGCATGGACTAGGTGAAGACTTTTCATAGTACACCAAACGCAGAAATGTGTCCATTTTCCTTTATACTTTTTGTTGGCGAAATACACTGTGATCCGAGCTCGTATCTTTCTGACCTCTTTGAGAACATCTTGATTGGACTATTCATTGTGCTTATGAGTCAGAATGTCAAGATCAGCGAAGGTGGCTATGGGTGAAGTATATCTGCCTTTTGTGGCATGACAATAGAAATGGACTTGTGCCAGGAGGAATGGGATTGGCAATAAACATTTGAGAAAGATCAGTGTACCAGAACTGTCTGGGTCACTCTGGAGCCACTACTATAATTTAATATTTGTTTCTCTTGATTTTGGCACTTGGCAAATATTCCTGTCCAGCTCATCAAAAAGTCATCTTCCTATTTCCATGTTAGCATTCCAAAGTACTGGCAATTTTGCATTGTCCTTTGCTGCAAACTGACTGAGCTCTTCTTTTCAAAATCCATAATATTTTGTTGAACATTAAGGGGCATATGTAAAAAATGATTTTGTCGTCGCAAACGCGGCGAATCGCAAAAAAAACAGCGTTTGCGAATACAAATTTGCTAAACGCGATGCATGAGACATTTTTGCATCGCAATATTAAGGAATCGCAAAATTTGCGATTCCTTATATTGCGATTGTATTTAAGGAATCGCAAATTTTGTGATGCCTTAAATGCAATGTAAGAGGCACAGAAAAAGTACAATTTGGGCTTAAGGAATCGCAAATTACCACCAACTTCAAGTTGGTGGTAATTTGCGATTTCTCAGAAAAATGCACTTTTTTGCATTTTTCACAGTGCCATGTGATGCACATACATGCCCTCAGGGCATGTGTGTGCCACATGTGCACACATGCACATTTCAGAGATGCAACAGGGTGTCCTTTTGACACCCTGGCACCCTTGAAATTGCATTCTCAATATGCGATTCACTAATTGAGAATCGCAAATTGAGAATGTCTTCCCATTCATTCCTATGGGCCTCTAGGCCCATAGGAATAAATGGGGAGGTATTCCTTAATTGCGAAGCGCAATTTGCAATTCGCAATTAAGGAATATGTAGGATTCGATCATTGTATGATATAGTCATTTAAGGTAGGGTCTCTGTGCCTTATGAACCATCACAGATTAAGCAGCAAAGAGTTTTATCTGGACTCCAGTATTTCTTGTCTGCCAGACGTACCGTAGTTCGAACAGAGGCCGGAGAACGCATTAATTTCTTCACTTCCATCCAGATTTGATAAACTATTTTTATTACCTTAGATATTCTCTAGATGGACTTTTAAAGTCATAGAAAAAGCAGCCTTGTTGTACCACAAGAGGGAGGATGCAACTTTCTCATGCTTTCTTAATGAGGGGATTAAATTTAGCTATGTTGTTCAACGCAGAATCCACCAGCAGGGTTTTGCCTCATCTTTTTGGGTCTGCACCATACTTTTGCCCATCATGAAGTGGTGTTGCATTTAAAACTGATCCCTTTTATTCTTTTTAGGTCTCGCCTGAGCTAGCGCATGCGCTACCTCAGGCGAGACCTTTAGTAAGCGGGTTTTCAAAGTGCTAACAGAGAGGCTTTTGCTGGCCTCAAGCTTGCGGGTAAGTGCGTGTGAACGTGCACAGGATATCTGGCTTTTTGTAATGGCTCATTAAGCCTTACAGCCTTACAGCGCGTGAATCCCCTCCCCTCTCCTACTCCCTCCCTTCTCCCACTCCTCCTCGTCTGCTTTATTTTCACTCCTCTCGCGCATCTGCCTCTTTCTTTTGCCTGTTCCTCTCTCTCATCTCTTATCTTTTTCTCTCTTTCCTTTCACTTTCTCTTTGCGCTTGTTCTTCCAGGGGTAGCTCTACTATGGCCTTGGGGCTAAAAGAAGTGTATCTCTTCTCCATGGTGGGGGTCCTCGGACAGGAGGGGGCCAACCGTCTCTTACAGGCGCATGCTCGTGTGGCTGTGAAGGGTACATCAAATTCATATTAATAGGAAGCTAACACATCCCGCGCCACCCTATGCCAGAGGTGCTTGGGCAAAGTGAACACAGGTTAAGGGGCACCAAGGAAAGTGAACTTTCTGTCTCATCTCTGTCTATTTCTATCTCTAACATATTTCCTTCTTTCTGCCTACCTCTCTCCCTTTGCCCAGTATCATCTTAAAGATTCTGGGGCCCCTTGGAAAGACATATATATCTTCAATTGTTTGGTGTGTACCTCGTTTCTGAAAGTTTGTTTGCCACCATGCAGAAAATGTGTGACAAAACTCAAAGTTGCTACGAACAAGGGACCTCAAAATATTATCCCGAGCCGCAAAAATCCTAAAGAACACACTGCCCTGTGTTCCAGAGTAATGTCTCCACCAAAACTTGGCCAAAAAGTGAATAAGATCAGCTTTGCGCTGTTTCAATCTTTCTGGTATATGCTCTGGAGAGAGCTTGACTTTAGTTATTTTTGTCAGTCTTTTTAATTAAATCATTTATTGTTTTCCTGCTGTTTCTCTCTTCTCCTCTCCCCTCATTTCCCACCTCTCCACACTGCAGGGTTTACCGCCCGTGTCTCCCCTTTATGGTTCTTCCTACACCAGTATAAGTCTTCTTAGGCATTCTGGACAATGCGCTGCTGGGTGCGTAGGAGTCCAGAGGGGGGTGGGGGCTGATTTATTGCCCCTGCACCGAACGTTTAGGGATCAGTCACTGCCCACGGAGAGGGGTCAGTGGCAGCCCCTCTGCTCCTCAGAGCCCCAGGCACATTCCTCGCTGGCAGGAACGGTCTCTCTGGAGTCTGGACAGCTACGGGATCACATTCCATCCAAACCCTCTCCTCCCACCAGAGTGAGCTGTAACTGTGCACTTTCCAGTAGACCCCCGGCCTGCTCTTGTTTAGCCATGTTGTGCATCAGCGAGGCTGCTGTGCAACATGACAGCCAGTAAGTAAAGATAAAAAGCATTATGACTCTAAAAGCGTGGATTCCGTCAAAGTGCACATTTTGTTTCTTTACTTTCAGCCATACTGCCCAGCAAGCGCACGACTGTACAGCATGGTTAAAACACATTGACAAAGGCCATAGGTCTCGCATAAGAGAGACTGATTGGCTTTGCCAATATTTGTTTGCCTTAAATGTTTATTGCTGTCATTAAGCTGATGAGCCTCTCCTAGAAGGGTTGTTGTTTTAGCCAGTAGATTAATGCAGCTGCAGGAGATGCAGTTTTTATGTTAATGTTACTCCTTGCTCGGCTGACTTTAAAGAAAAAAGAATTTTAGAGGTTCAACACCTAAATAACCGAAATTAAATAAGTAGCTAAAACAAAGCAATCTCAGAGCCCCCACGGACAGTGATATCTCTAGAAGTGATTTTTTGTGGGATACAGACAAAACTGGTGGGGCCATGTGCAAAGGGCAATTGTAAAGAGTGTGTGTGCGCATACACACAAACACACACACACAAATGTAAATCTTACTGTATGAATTTGTATATTAATGTTTATATACACACATGCATAGGAACTCAGATTTAAACATTTTAAGCAACTGTGTAAGCTTGTGTATCCCCTCAAACACTGCTCTGCAGTGAAAGGTTGATGGATATATAAATGTGACCTTATAAGTGTTTAGGTATCCAGCACAATATCTTTGGTGCAACAACATCAAGTGTTGCATGGCTAAACACTTATAAGGTCCCAAAGGGGAGACCTAATGGCTATGCCAATGCTTGTTTTTTTATATTATCACTCCCTACATCCAGAGCAGTTTGAGGTTCAGCAGATGGAAGTGGCAGAGGTGGAAGTGAAGAAGATCGCTGTCACAGTACTGTAGGAGATTGTTACAACTGTGTCATCAATAACGGCATGGACAGTGGCTGTGTTAGTAGGACCTGATTATGAGGAACAGATAGGATCTTGTATAATAATCCATTATCAAGGACTGCACATCACAGACTTAATCCATGGGAACTTACATCATAGGTGGTTCGTCATAACTGGACTCATTAAATCATCCTCATAATACTCCTCATACTGTTTTTCATAGTGTGTATGCCATTAAACACCAGCTGTGATCTTCCTCTTCTCTATGATGAGATGGCACTTTGTCTTCAGAGGCCTATAAACATCCTTTCCTAGGTTTTCGTCAGTATCGTCAGCATCATCATTGTGAGAATTCAGGGCTTTTTTGCAGTGTACCCCCACTTTTTGCATCTGATTGTGCCCTGACGCCTGCTAACCAGACCCCAGGGCCTGTGCTCTGTGTAAAATATACATGGTAATTAGGTATGAGTACAATTGGTACTTAAAACCTACCTGTAAGTCGGTAGTATATGGTAGGACTTGTTGGTTTAGACACCCAGTAGATTTAATGTATTTAAGCGTGCACTGCTGTGTTGCCTGCTGTCATTTTAAAAGCCAGCCCTGCTTTGAAGGATGCTTTTAAAATAAACTATTTCTAAATTCTTTTTTTTTTTTTTTTTTTTTTTTTTGTAGCTAAATTTTTTCCAGTGATTCTTTTTTTTCATATTTTATTTATGAATTTTCAAACAAACAACAACATAGCTGTTCATTATGAATACAATTTGTATCCCATACATGGCTGTGATTATTAAAAGCAGTACATAGACAGATTACAACACAAGATCAGAGAGTCAGCTCAATCCATCAATATCAACTTTGTCCACACAGTGAAGATCAACAGTCGGCAGTATGATTTAACATGTAGGCAGTAAATGGACCCATACATCACGTGGTCTGGAGGCACTTGGTAGCTCCTCTGCATAACATTGAGTTGATCACTGCAATAGGCAACATCATGCAACCAATGTGCCAGCTTGGGTGCCGGTCTACCATCCCAATTTAACGCAACTCTATGGTTGGCCAACTGTATAGTCATGGCCACCAATTTCTGAGTACTAGACTTAAATTTAATTACGTTACCCAACAGGCATAACTTCATATCACATTCAAATGTTTCACTCACCATTTCGGTTAAGGCTGTCACTACATCTCCCCAGAAAGCAGCCACCTTCGGACACGGGCATTTTAAATGCAGCGTTATACCACACATTCTACAACCATGTGATTCTCTCAAACCATATTTATAAAGTTGTGCTGGTGTATAATACATCTGATGAACGTATTTATAATGGATAAGTTTGAGATTACCATTAATCACAAAACGACCAGTCATCCCACAGCATTCCTCCCACTCTTCATCCGTAAGCGGGTGCGCAGAATAGCATTCCATTTATCCCTCGAGGTGGTTGCACCTGCACCTTCATCTAGCTGCGAGGCAGAGTATAAATGTGAGACTAATTTAGTTTTGGTCTGCGTGGTGTAAAGGAGTTGCAGAGCACCCAATGTTGAGGGCTCCTCAGGGAAGCATGGGTATAGGGCTCGCATAGCAGATCGCAGCCTAGTGTAAACAAATGTCGACATAGCAACATTCTCCTCATCTTTTATGAAATCCTGCAAGCTAATAAACGTCCCACCGAGAAATACATCCCCCACAGTTCGCATTCCAGCATTATGTAGCACCTTAGGGGAGCCAGTTTCACCTGTCACAGAGAGTGCTGTATGATGCAGTAAGGGCATAGCTGGCGCATATAGCGGAAGTCGTTGAGCACGCCACCACAAAGTGTGCAATGAACGTGTTGTGCATTGTACAGTGTTTTTGTCATCCTGCTCAAACACCGTGTGCGTATTCACAATCATTGCATTTAAATGTATTGGGTGTACGGCCCCCGCTTCAACAGCAACATGCGGCGTGAATGGCGGTGCGTTTAGCCAATATTAGGCGTATTGCGCCTGTGCACATAGATAATATAGGTGCATGTCAGGCACTGTGAAGCCGCCCATACCATATGGTCTTGTTAAGGTCTCCCAGCTAACCCTTGGTTTCTTACCCCCCCCCCCCATGCTAGAGTGATCAACAAGGACCGTATGTAGCGAAAAAGTGCTGCGTGAGAATAATAGGTACATTTACAAACAAATACAAACATTTTGCTAGCACTACCATTTTAATCAGGGCGACCCTGTCAGCAAACGTCAGAGTTAGCCTTATCCACCAGGCTACCTGGTCTTCAAGTTTAGATGTCGCTGTACCATAGTTGGATCCTATAACTTCTTGCGGGTCCCTGTGAATCCACACCCCCAGGTACTTAACCACTTCGCTGCTCAGCATATTCCCCTCCTGTGCTGAGAATTTGTAAATCCCATTATTCATGACGAGCTGGGCTCGTCATGAGCGTGCGAGGAGGCTACTTCATGACGAGCCCAGCTCGTCATGAGTGTGGAAGGGGTTAACAGGGTCGGTAGCCCACTATAGGGGTAACCAAGCTCAAATTGCTCAGTGCATGCTGTAAGTGAGAATACTATGGACTTGTTCCAATTAATGGCTATGCCAGAATACCACTCAAATCGGATATACTCACAAATTACCTGCTCCAAATGTTGTGCTGGTTCCCTCACATACAAGACCATGTCATCTGCATACATGGATATCGCTAACGGACGTTGTAGAAAACGCAATGCCGCCCCGCATGTCTTTGTCTCAACACACAGGCCAGAGGTTCCAACACAACCGCGAATAGCAGAGGCGATAGCGGCCAACCCTGCCGGGTGCCTCGCTTGATTGGAAATGTGTCAGATGTATGCCCGTTTACCCGCACTCGGGCTACCCGGTCTCTGTAAAGCAATTTAATCCAATTGGTGAAAAAGAACGGTACACCCATAAGATGCAACACTGCAAACATATAGGTCCAGACAATTGAATCGAACGACTTTGCGGCATCTAACAGGACCGCAGCAGCTGGTAATGTAGGATTTAAAAGATGCATTACAGCAAACAGTGATAGCAAATTGTGCGCCGTAGAACGGGTGGGGATAAACCCGATTAATCTGGTAGCACCATCACTGGTAGCAACAGACGTAACCTAGTCGCCAAAACCTTCGCTAGTATCTTTACATCAGTATTCATGAGCGACAGTGGCCTATATGAATCACAACGATCTGGCGACTTACCCGGCTTCAATAATGTGACAATTAATGCCTCCCGAAGCGTGCCAGGAAGCCTCTGTTGTTCAAAAGCCTCATCATACATGGTTGTTAAATGGGGCAATGTATTCTTTATAGAACTCTGCTGGGAGCCCGTCAGTGCTCGTTGCTTTACCATGAGGCAGGGCAGCGATGGCATCTCTAATTTCGTCGTCCGTCAGCGAGTGCATAAGGAAATCTTGCTGGCCTTTTGACAGCCAGACCAAAGCCACATCTTCCAAATATTGTGCTATCTCTTCTTCGCTAGCTGTGGGCCTGCTCCTGTACATATCTTTGTAATGTGTGACGAACTGACCAAAAATACCTGCAGTATCAGATTAGGAGGTGTCTCCTTCTGTAATCACCTGCATCGTGTAATGCCTTGCCCAGGGTTCCGTAATCTTAGCAGCCAATGCACGCCCCGGTCTGCCGCCCTCCCCATAGTACCTAGGTCTACAGCGCCGTGACATATGCCTCACTTCCTGCTCTGCTAGATCATTATATTCAGTAACCTGCGAGCGTATGGCAGCTAATGTAGCATTATCTGGCACTTCTTTGTATTGCTGTTCCAGTCTTACCTGATCCTGCTCTATCCTTTTCATTGAATCACGCAGAGACTTGAGCACACTCGCTTGCAAACCTCTCCACGCCCCTCGGACAGTCACCTTAAAAGCTTCCCATATGGTACACAGACTCTGCACCGAGCCTAGATTTTCAGTGAAGTAGTTTTCTATTGCCTCACGCACCCCTTCTCTAAAGACTAGATCATGTAATGCCGAGGGTGTGGCTTCCATTGAAATGGGGCCGGAGTGTATGTAGGCATATGCATGGTAAGCAGTACTGTTGCATGGTCAGATAAGGTACTTGGTAAATGCACCACCCTGGAAATCCATGCATTGATGTCGTTTGTAGTGAGCTAATAGTCTAACCGTGACCATGTGTTATGGGTATATGAATAGCATGTTCCCTCCCGCACCCCAGGATATCGCAATCTCCAAACACCAGTAAGGGATAGATCATGCATACCATCATGAACCACCTGTGCAGCTTTTTTAATAACAGGATCTACATTAGAATGTCGGTCCATCGCCTGGTTCAGCACAACATTAAAATCCCCCCACATATGATGGCCCCACATATGATGGCAGAGTATACTTTGTTCCATAGCAACTTTAAAAACTCCGGATCATCTATATTTGGCCCATAGACATTCACTATTGTAATCAAGGTACCACACTGTCTACCCTGCACTATGACATATCCGCCATTGTCATGAATATCTTCATGAATACTAACAAAGGAGATACTTTTTTCAACTAACACCATCGCCCCCCGTGCATATGTGGAATACAAAGAGGCAAAACGTGCTCCAGCCCATTTTCTGGCTATAGTAGAGGCAGCAGGCCTACTGAGATGAGTCTCTTGCAATAGCGCAATCTGTACATTATGGCGATCCAGATACGCCAAGACCTGCCTAGTTTTCTTTGGATTGCTTAGGCCTCTGACATTCCAAGTGATCCAATTGATTTTCCCAATCTCTGCTATCACCTACTCTGCTGAAGCATTGCATGTAACAGTAGTATCATCCCGTTTGGCACAAATAGTAACGAAGCAACAGTTATGTATCCTGATTTGCACAGCTGCACATTTAAACACCCCTGCTAATAAACCCCCACCCACTCCAGCAACCCAATCACGCTGAGGAAACCCAAAGCAGACAACATAAGAAAAAGAGCAAGAAACAATCCCACCCACTGTGAGTAGCTAGTGCACTCACCGAACAATAACCCAGTAAAGATCAGCTTGGGGTGTACCCTCATGGAGGACACTAGCAGCCCATCGATCCCCCCGGTGGAATGAGGGGAGGTCAGGGCACTCTTCAGTTTCCTACCCATACACATCCTATATAGCAGGTTCATATGCGTCAAATGCAAGCAATTATAAAGAGATCCTTTAACAAGAACATGTTTAGTCTAGTGTGCGACTCCCATAGTGTTACCATCGACACTAATAGGTGCGAGTCTAGGAGCTCCCACATCCCAATATTCATGACAACTTCTACAAAACAATAGTACCTCTCTACAATGTCTAACAACCAAGAGCGTACTAGTAAAATGTCATCTCCCTGAGCAACATCGTACCCAGCATAGTTCACTGAGGTAAAATGTTCGACACATCTCCAGAGTTTGGTCCATGCACTGTTTACCATGTGATGCACAAGCACTACACCTGAAAAGAAAAATGGACACGTGCATTCCCAGGCACAGAATCCAAGGATATCAAAGAGCGCAGCCATGCGGGTAAGTAACCCTTCAGGTCCATCAGTCCTCATCGTCTGCTTCGGCCTCCGTTTCTCTGGTTGTTTCCTTTCGCTTCAACTGCCTGCCAAACTGCAAAGGGAGTGCTGAACAGCTTGGGCTTACTACCATGGTGGATCCGTAATTTTACAGAGTAGAGCATTGCGTATTGAATTTGTAATGCTTGTAATTTATTTTTCACCGGCTGAAACTCTCTCCTTGCTTGCTGTACTGCCGTAGTGAAATCTGGGTAGAGAGCAACCTCCTTTCCTTGATATTTAGTAGTGCGCATTTCTCTTGCAAGCCAAAGAGCTGTGTCTCTATCGCGATAATTAAGAAGCCTGGCAATAATTGTCCGAGAAGGGGCCCCTGGGACCGGCCGCGGTGCAGGAGAACAATGTGCCCTCTCCACCACCATCAGAAACGAAAAATGCTCCACTCCTAACATTGTCTTGAGCATCTCCTCCACATACAGCTCAATTTTCCCCACATTTGCGGACTCCGACACCCTGGTAATACATAAGTTGTTCCGTCGCGATCTGGCCTCCAAATCCTCGTTCTTTGCTTGTATCACCGCCAGTATCTTGCCATTTGTGTGCATGACGCTGTGACCGCCTCCACCTTATCCTCCGCATTAGAGATACGTTGTTCTGTTTCTGCTATGCGAGCTCCATGCTTATCCAGTTTGGAGGCCATATTATCCATGCGCATATTAAGATTGTCTATTTTGCTATCTATGGTATTCAAACTTTGCTGCATGGTCATCATCATGCGCTCCAGCTTACTACTGCTGCCCGCTTCCATCTCTGTTTCGGTATCCGATGCCACGGGTGTGCCATTTTATTTCTGGCGTTTAGACTCAAATGACAGTTTAGATTGTAGCTGTCTATCTGGCTTGCCCATCTTAGCTGTGTGCGAGCACTAGCGCCTATCCCAAAGCAGCGTTACTTGCGAGGCCACAGGCGCAGGGACACAGCAAACCAAAACAGATTGTTTCACAGCCGTAAGGAAACTTCACAGTAAGCAGGAACTACTGACCTCTCACTTAATCCACTGCAGAACAGCTAAGGCCTCCATCAATTTTCCCAGCAGGGCACCATTAGCGCCAACGGGCCTGTCCCCCACACGCAGCCTGCCACACAATCCCGAAAGAACGCCCGACCGGCAGGCCTTGATCGTGCTGTAGCTGGTACCAATAATCAGCACCCCAGTGTCTCATCATTCCACATTATGAGGCTGCAGCAGTTCCGGCCCGACCACACTGGCCTGCACTCACCAAAGGAATCGCGGTAGTCAGGCCCCAGCAACAGAAATCGCAAAATGGCGGCCTATAAAGTTCCTTACGCGCCCACTGGGCTGTTGGTCGAGAAATACCACCTCGCACTCACCACATACGCTAAAATCCAGAGTCCTGCAGCAATATACAGATGGAGTGGGGCAACAGCGCCCACACAGCTCACATATGCGGGCCTCAATCAGAAGGTCTCTTACACGATGTGGCACAGACCCCTCACAATAGCCGCCTCACAGACCGTACATACACCACGATTTGGAGTGCTTAAAGGCGCGCTGGACGCCGCTATCCCTCCACAGCAACTCCGCGGCTCACCTCCGTCCCGGCACTCGATGAAGCGGCAGCGGCGCCGCGCTACCTCCCGCCGCAGTGCTCACCCTCAGGCTTTGGATTTGGCAAAGTCCGCCGACAGCCACAGCTTCGCCTCACCGCACACCAACCGCAGCATGTCACAGGTGAACGCAGCACTTCTCAGCCGCGATGAGTCCCCACACAGGTGCCGATTCCAGCTCTCGCAGCTTTTAGGACGCGGGCGCCGCCATCTTGTAAACAGCGGCTGCCAGAACGTGGTTTCTCACCCAAGACAGCCACTGCAAAGGGTTTGGAGCGAGTCAGACAGGTTCTGGAGACAAGAGGTTTCAGGTACGTGTTCTTAAATCCATGGATGACAGAGGAGAAACAGGGTAATTACCAGATAGTAGCCCCGACCAGCAGAGCTGCACTAAGGTGCGGCCATCTTGCTTCGGGCTCGCTAGCGCCCCCCCCAGTCAACTATTTTGAAATTCGACTTTGGAATTAGAGGAAATCCAAAATCTTAAATTACCTTATTTTTACATTTAAGTCGCCCCACAGGTCAAACCTAGGTGCCCCAATGGGAGGGTACTATGTTACAGAAAGCAGGGAAATTATAAAATATGTTTTGTAAGCCCTGGTGAGGGAAACACTGAATTTAGTTGTTCTCCATTGTAGAGCATTAGCTTCATAGGCTAACATGGTAACCCTTTATTTAACCTTATTAAAGTCTAACAATTGACAGGAGTGAGCTAAAATAATTCTTCAAAATATGAAAATGATAGTTGCAGTAAATCAAGCAACTTGCCCACGTTGGATGTATTATAACTATTACAGAAAAGAAGTTAGAGAACTTGTTTTCATGATGTGCCTGAATTCAGCCCTGTGCCAGCCTCTTCTGACTGGTCATCCATTGACAGGCTGAGCCAAGCACTCTTGATTAGGCGTGAAGTGGCCTGGTCTGAGGCAAATGAGACATCTGGCATCTGGCAGGAGGAGACCGGCTGCTGCAGAGCAAAAGGCAGGAAGGAGGTTGGGCAGCCAAACTGGTCTTCAAAAGCGGACTCACATGCAAGTGAGGCTGATATCTCGCAGGTCTGGTCAAGCAAGGCCAAAGTTGTTATTAATTGAGTGGTGAGTGGCTCCACTGCACTCTATTCAAGCTGTGTCTTGTAACTGTTCTGTAAGGCCGCTGCGCATTGCTGCGGGTTGCTGGGTGCAGGGCTGGCCGTTCTCCTCACTTTTCAATCTCCTCACCTCTTACTGCTGCTCTCATTGCAGGAAGGAGTGCCTGGGCCATCGGACATACTCCTGCACAGCTGTCCTATCTGAGAGAGCTGCCATCTTTCCTCTCCCCAACCGGGGCATCGGCTGAGCGCCATTTTGGGGGTTGGCAGGCTAGTTGTTTTTTGCCTGCCTCCCCATATCCTTTAAAATGGAAGCTGTAGCGCTGACATGCAGCAGATGCGCCACTGGTGCATCAAAGGCATACCAGGGACAAGCCCGTCTGCGCCCATACGCGTCAAGACCACAGCCAGTGCCAGCAATGCTCCCCAATTCTACAGCGACCACACTGTTACTTGGTCAAGAGAAGCACTTCTGGCCCTGAAAACCAATAAGTGCCCCACTGGGACCACAGTTGATCTTACAATGGAGAGTATAGACTACTGCTGCAGGACTTGTAACTTTACACTGAGGTAAGCTGCTGGGTTACCTAGAGGGAATATGGCCGCCATTGACCCAAGCACTAACAGTCAGTCGACAAATAGAGCCTGCCTAATCAATTGCAGATCCCAGCCAAAGCATGCAGAGGACATTTGGCTCTCCTTAGACACAAAGGGCTGAGATCTATTGTTTCTAATGCAAACATGGCTAAACAAGGTCTCCAACCCTGACATAATCCTAGCCATCCCCTCGGCTTCAGATAGCATGTGTCAATAGAGGGGAAAACAGGATGGGAGGGGGCATTGCAGCTGTCCTCAGAGACAAGTGGGGTATTACCTCAGAAAGAGTAGGTCCCATTGGGAACATTGAAGCCCTCTCCTTTTGCATTAGGCTCTCGTCAGCCACCTCTCTGGCTGGGCTGCTAGTGTATAGACACCAAGACAGCCCTGCAATCCACCTCATAGAGCTCTGGTATACGATCGCTCAACTTCCTCTGCAACACGCTAACCTCATAGTCTTAGGAGACTTTAACTTACATGTAGATGACCACAGTTGCAAAAACAACAGTTGATGGACAGAATGTAGAACAATGTCATACATTCACCCCAGTACAGAGATCTGGGCCTAAATCCATAGTTTTTTTGTACTCACCATGCCATTCCAGTTTGAACCTAGCCATATGCAAATCAGTCTTGATCCTGTGCCCCATGGGAACAGTCCAGGCCGAACTGCCAAGCCAGGTCCTCCCTGTACTGGAAACTAGCATCCTAGGACCAGTTTCGTGCTTTCAGCCCTTATCAGCCAGGATAGCTTGATTCAAGTGACATGGAGAGCACAGGACTCACGTCTGAGCATACCTGTTCCACTCGGGGTGACAAATGCAAAAACAACAGTTGATGGACAGAATGCAGAACAATATCATACATTCACCCCAGTACAGAGATCTGGGCCTAAATACATCGTTTTTTGTTCACCATGCCATTCCAGTTTGATCCTAGCCCTATGCAAACCAGTCTTGACCTTGTGCCCCATGGGAACAGTCCAGCCCGAACTGCCAAGCCAGGTCCCCCTGGACTGGAAACAAGCATCCTAGGACCGGTTTCGGGCTGTCAGCCCTCAGTTGCACACAGGCGGCCCCGTTTTTGGAAACTCTGGATGGGCTCAACCTCAGACAATTGGTTTCGGCGCCCACTCATAGTGCGGGACACATGCTGGATCTGATTTTCTCTAATACTGCAAACCTCAGGGTAGGTGTCCCCCTCTGCCTGACCTGGTCTGACCACTCGCTTGTGCCAGTCACCTTTAGCCGAGAGGCCAGACCTGCAGAATGCTGGCCTCCTGCCGAAAAAACAAGGGACTGGCGAAAAGCCACTGCAGAGTCTCTGGGGCCGGCACTGTTAAAATCACTGCCAAAGTTGACAGGCGACTCTGATAAGGACTCCGTTGGCTTCAATGGATGGGTAGGTGATGCCTTAGAGACGATAGCACCCTTAAAGCAAGCATCCAGGAAAAGAGTTAAAACCTCGCCCCTTGGTTCTCCGAAGAACTAAGAAAGGATGTAAGAAGCTGGAACGGACTTGTAGAAAGTCCTATAACCAGATTGACAAAGAACTCTATAAAGAAGGCCTGAAAAATTTCAGAGGCTCAAATGCCTCAAGATGAGAGAATATTTTTCCAGCTGCATACAAAGCGCAGCAAATTCCACCAAGGAAGTCTTTAGCATCATGAAATCCTTCATCAATCCCATTGCTTTGGACTGCTCCTTTCGCCCTACCCCGACACTCTGTATTAACCTGTCGGACTTTTTTGAGTCCAAGATTCTTGATATCTACTCCACTTTTCCCTGAGTAGAGGATCTTCCCATCTTCCTGCCGCTCTCAGGCTTGCACGCCTCGCTGTCTGTTTTTGCCCCACTTCCCCTGAGGAAACATTAGCTGTTCTATTGAGATGCGAATCGGGCTCCCCTGGAGACCCTTGTTCTGCCCGCCTTTTTAGTTCACTGGTACACTGGTTAAATCCGATACTTAACCAGATCTGGAACACCTCCCTGGAGACAGGCATGGTTCCTGTGGTTTGGAAACATTGTTACTCCCGCTCCTTAGGAAACCAGCAGTGGATCCTGAGGCTCTTAGTAACCAGACCTATTTCCTTGCTACCTGCCCCAGCCAAAATCCTGGAGAGGTTGGTGCATAAGCAGCTGGCAACCTACATCCTCCATGCATCCCAGTCGGGCTTCAGAGCGGGCCACAGCACTGAGACAGCGCTACTAGAAGTCTCCGAATCCATTAGAGAGTCTATGGATCAAGGCGCCTCGGCTATGCTGGTGCTGTTGGACTTATCGGCAGCTTTGCAAGGTGCCTCGGCTATGCTGGTGCTGTTGGACTTATCGGCAGCTTTTGAAACAGTTTCACTCTCCATCTTACTCATCAGACTCCACCAGGCAGG
Source organism: Lissotriton helveticus (assembly GCF_964261635.1). Classification (NCBI taxonomy): domain Eukaryota; kingdom Metazoa; phylum Chordata; class Amphibia; order Caudata; family Salamandridae; genus Lissotriton; species Lissotriton helveticus. The sequence goes on from NC_136071.1 coordinate 527,392,025, forward strand.
AGTGTGCGGTACAGCATTATCCTGGCTCCGATCTTTATTGGAGAACTGTTCCCAATAGGTGTTTCTTTGTCAGTTTTTTTCATCTGCGAAACTGCTAAGGTGTGGGGTGCCGCCGGGATTGGCACTCCGCCTTCTGCTTTTTTTTTTGTTTAAATCATTTTTATTGAATTTTGTGACAGCAAACATATGACAAGTCGGCAAAGAAGTAATGCAAAGAACACCCACAGCTTCTACCTAACTTCCCACCCTTCCTTCCCGAGGACGAGCCTCACATCAATATAAGATATTGTGTCCATTATGGCGGGTAAGGGCCCTGATCCGGCCGACAATGTAGTCAAAAAACCCCATCAACAACGAACTTTCCCTCCCCTCAATCCCCCCGCCTCCCCACCTCCCGTATCCCTCCCCCCGGTGTGGCCAATTTGCAGCTATCAAGCGTTATGAGGTATACATACAGTGTGAGTTTTAGGTTGAGGTCTCCGTGTCCCGCCTGAATTCATCTGCCAGTCGAAGCACCTTTGAGGTATTTTGGGCATGTGAGTTCGTTAAATTCATCCGACAGGAGAGAGACCAGGGTCTGCCACGTATCCAGGAAGGTGTCCCATGTCTGAGTAAGGGAGGCTTGTATCCGCTCCATGCCCATAGTGTACCAGAGCCTGTGAAGCCACCCCCGTGTGTGTGGGTGTTCTCTTGGTGCCCCATAGTGATAGGATATGTTGTGTGGCTGCCCCCATTGCCAACCCCATCTGCTTCCCTCTTAGTGACTTGAGGGGGAACGTGAGTGCGTTGGGGAGACCTAGCAGTGCATATGCTGGAAATCGGGGGATCTCCGTCTCAAAGTGCTTATCTATATCACGTAGCACCTGTTCCCAGTACTCCTTTTACGTCTGCAAATTCCCACAGTATGTGAGTAAGTGTTCCTAGTTGGCCGCACCCTCTCCAGCAGGTCGGGTCCCGGCGCAGGTTGCTTTGGTGAATTCGTGCAGGTGTCAAGTGCCAGTAATACGCTATCTTTACTGCTGATTCTTTGCTAGCTACGTTTCGGGCAGTATGGTGGGCCCTGAAGTAAATGTCCTGCCACTCTTTGTCCGTGAAGGAGCGATCCAGTTCTCGCTCCCATCGCTTTTGGCTCGTGGAGCGCGTGGTTGATGGGGGCGGGCAGAGCATTTTATAGAGGTCCGTGATCACCTGTTTGTCCGTCCTTTTCGTGTGGAGCCACTTTTCATAAGCCGTGAGATGTCTACTCACATGGGCAACACCTCTCTTGCGGTAAGCCAGTGCCTGATCTGGAAATATTGGAAACGCTGAATCTGGGGAAGCGTATAGAAGTCTTGTAGGTTGTGTATTTGCATGAAGCCGTCAGGGTCGAAGAGATGACCAGCCGACTTGCACTCCGATGACCTCCATTGTGGGAATGACCCAGGTATCGTTCCCGGCTCAAAGGCCGGATTATCAAACACGGGCGTCATCGAGGACGGAAAGGTGGTGAGGCCATTCGTAACCGACACCCTGTCCCACACCTGCATCACTGTTCGGGTGATGGGCGACCTCTTGAGGTATGAGGGTCTATCGGTACATTTCAAGAATGGAACCTTCCACAAAGACATTTGGGCCATTGCTCGGTCCTGGAATAGCCACCGTTTTTCTGATTCAGGTCGGCTCCACTCCAGAAGGTACCGGAGTTGCGTTGCTTGGAAATACCGAAGGAAGTCGGGAACCCCTAGGCCGCCCTCCGACGTGGCGCGCGTGGTCAGGTCCCTGCGCAGTCGCGGTCTTTTACCAGCCCAGACGAATTGCCTTATGCTGTCTTGTAGTTTTTTTAAGTAGTCCTATCGGCGGTGTCACCGGGATAATTTGAAACAAGTACAAGACTTTCAGTAACAGTGACATTTTGATTGCCGCTACTCGCCCCAGCCAAGAGAGTGGCTGCTGACGCCATCGTGCCAGATCACCCTGCAATTGAGTTAGCAGGGTCGTATAATTTTGTTCGACCGTTTGGGCCGTGCTTGGTGTCAGGGATATGCCCAGGTACGGCAACGACAGACACGATGAGAGGCCACCGTAGAACCGCGGATCGCGTTTAGCCGTGCAGGCGTTCTGCCCCAAAGGTAAGATCACCGACTTCTCGACATTCATCTTGAAACCCGACACTTTTCCAAACGCCTCCATCTCCGTCAGGAATGCCAGTACCGATCTCGTGGGGTCTTCCACCGCTGTGAGGATATCGTCCGCGTAAAGACTTATGGTCTGTGTTTCCCCGCCAAACGGGATACCGACAATGGCCGGGTTGTCCCTGACCTTCTGTGCGAAGGGTTCGATGTATAACGCGAACAGCAGGGCGAGAGTGGGCACCCCTGCCTGGTGCCCCGTCGGATGTAAAATGGCTGGGAGCGCACCTCGTTAACTCTGATCACTGTCTGGGGAGCCGCGTAGCAACTGGCAACCCACGTGCGAAATCGGTCCCCCACCCCGAACCGCGCCAGGACTGCGTCAAGATACCCCCAATCCACCCGATCGAACGCTTTTTCGGCGTCGACCGATAGGAGGGCTGCATCCGAGTCGTTGAAATGGGCCTTGTCAATGACGTGGAGTAGGCGTTTGGTATTGTCCGCGCATTGCCTGTTCGGGATAAATCCCGCCTGGTCTGGCTCGATGATACCTGGCAGACAGGGACCCAGTCGCGCCGCCAGCACGCCAGTGAATAGTTTGAGGTCCCGATTGTGGAGCGAAATGGGCCTATAGGCCGCGCAGTGAGACGAGCCTTTGCCTGGCTTGGGAAGGACCGCGATGTCGGCCTCCAGCATGTCTTGGGGAATAGAGCCTTTACCATGGAAGGAGTTAAACAGTCTGGCTAGTAGCGGTGCCAGTAGGGGGCAGAAGGCTTTGTAAAAGCCCGCCGAGAAGCCATCAGGTCCCGGAGCTTTGAGCGGTTTAAGGCGCGCGATCGCTGAAATGACTTCTTCCGTTCTGATAGGCGCATCCAGAAAGCACCGGTTAGCCTCGTTGAGAGGTGTAATCGCCGCCTCCTCTAGGTAGGCCTCTACAGCCCCTTGATCAGGTGGGGGTTCTGTCGCGTATAGGGAGGCATAAAATGCCCGGAACACCTCCGCAATCTGGTCATCCCCTTGGGTTGGTTGGCCCACTTGGTTTTGAATGGAAGAGACTTTGGAGCGTATGGTCTTTGCCTTGAGTCGGTTCGCTAGCAAGTGCCCTGTTCTGTCGCCACCCACATAGTATGTGTGGCGTAAGCGTAGTGCTGCATATTCTGCCCTGTCCAAATCTAGGCTCACCAGCTGGGCCCTAGCTGCTTTAAGCTGACGCCAGATCCTGGGGGCCCCGGTTCTGCTGTGGGCCCTTTCCAACTCGAGCACCTGCGCAGAAAGGGACTGTCGCTTGTCCCTACGTTCCCTGGCTTCCGTAGCGGCCACTGCAATTAAGTCTCCCCGCACCACCGCCTTAAGCGTCCCCCCACACCGCTGTCAGTGGGACCTCAGGAGTATCGTTCGTGTGCAGGTATTCTGTGATGTGGTCGTGAAGCTGCTGTGTGACCCCTTTGCGCTGCAGGAGGGTTTCTTTGAGCGCCATCTGCCTTTCTGCATCGCAATTCGTGGGACTCGCATGTGTGTCATGAGAGCGGCGTGATCGGAGAGTGCTGCCGGAAGAACCTCGATGTCTTTGACCAAAGGGGCCAGGTCTGTGTTCCGAAAGAAGTGATCAATTCGGGCATACGTTTGGTGTACGTGTGAATAAAAGGTGTATCCCGGAGTGGTGGGGTGATGTTTTCTCCATAGGTCTACAAACCCCCTATTCTCTAGCCACTGACCCCCTTCCACAGAGATCGCACCTGTAAACCCAAATCGGTGGTCCGACCTGTCCCTGTTGGAGTCCATCACTAAGTTAGTGTCTCCACCCACCAGTATGGATTTCGTGTTGGCTGCTAATGCGTCTGCTAGAGCTCCTTTAAGAAATGGTTCCTGTTTAGAGTTCGGAGCATAAAGTGACCCCACGACCACCGCTAACCCACCTATCTGGATGTTGTAAGCTAGGAATCTCCCTTTAATTTCGGCCACTTTGTCTTCTACCTGCCCCTTAAAGTGCCGTGCCACCAGGAGGGCCACCCCAGCCTTTTTCTCAAGTGTAGAGGAGTAGTACTGGAACGGGAAAGCCCTGGAGCGCATCCTGTGCCAATCTTTGGGGAGCAAGTGAGTTTCTTGAAGTAGGCACACTTCCGCCTCAGAATTCTCTAGATAGGACAAGATGGCCCTGGGTTTGACGGGGTTATTAATCCCCTTAACATTCAAGGTAAGAACCCTTAACGTGGGGTTCGCCATACGTGGAAGGTGTAGGGGATACGCTGTATGTTAGGAGGTCTCTGGACTTCAGTTGCATTGTTACCCTGTCTCGGATGTACCACACCGGGAGGTCCCCCCTTTCCCCAGAACTGTCCCTCCCCGAACCCCTCCTCCTCCCCCCCACCCCACCCCCTCAGCAACCCCCTTCCCCAAACCCAACTGAAACTCCCAACCCAGAGACCCCCACCCCCGCCACCCCCCTTCCCTCTCCCCTAACCCCAACTGGATATCCAACAGTGTCATAGTCCCAGGCCTATCCGTATATAGTTCAGGCCTACGGAGTCTTTACGTGGAGGAGTGTGTGGCTGTGGCGACCTCGTCGGCCCCCCACCCCCAGCCCCCCCAGACCTGCTGATCCTGAAGCAAAGAAGAAACCCCCTTACTGATTACTGCCAGAGCCAGTGCGTCAAGGCAAGGTATATGCCCCAGGCTCCTATTCCGACGTCGCCGTATCCTTGGATACCTCCTCGATGGCCGCCGCCTGTTCCTGCGCCACCGTCGCTTGATCCGGTTTGTGGTGCACCTTCGGCGAGCGTCTGCGTCCCACCGGCTGCCATCCATCGCTTGAGGGCCACGGTGAGTTCCTCTGCGAGGGTCGGTCCGAGGGACCCTCCGTTGGCGTGTCGTCGTCATTGTCTATGCCCAGCAGTGCGCAGGTGTCCCACAAAGATCTAAGTTGTTGTAGGACTCCGTTCCACTTGAAGATTAAACGGAAGGGATGGCCCCATGAGTAAGGAATTCCCTTATCCCACAGCAATGTGGTAGCTGTTTTGAAGGCCTACAGTGCTACTGGATGGCCCTGGTATTGGAGGGGTTGTTTTGTGCGGGCCACCTGGAGGATGCGTTCCTTTAATGGAAAGTCAGGAAAAAACGCCAGGATATCTGGGTGGGGGGGGGGCGGATGTTCGGCGCGCCAATCCGACTCTTTTTAAAAAAAAATTATTTCAAAGACCTTTATTGGTAGATTACAAGGGTACACAGCTTTGTGCCTACAACCTATTTGGCCGGCAGCATCATAATGTGTCCGTCAAGTACACAAAGTATAAGTACAGATCATAAGCATGATAACACAGCAAGTCGCCTACAACCTCTTCAGGCCGGCCGCGGTTGACTAAAGCACCATGGCAATGTCTCTTGGAGGAGCAATAGATCACAGCATTCGAAAGAATGGAAAAAAGCAGAGGTCGTAGGTGTGTCATAAACATAACTCTAGCCACTCTGAGTCTGCCTACAGCCGCACTCTCCACATCAACAGCATCACATATATTAAACTCTCTTCATGTATAGCTGGTACTCATGGAAGTAGGTAGATTCTCCTCTCAATTCTCCCATCCACACTATCAATTACACCCCAGCTGGGGATTCGCTATAGAGCTCGTTTATACGGTACACCAGTTCTAGTGGCAGTGACATGTAAGGGAGTATGCTCAATATTGTACCAGTGTGTAGACTAGCCGTCTACGCCCTGGGCTCGCAACTGCAAGTAAGCAACTAATGGCGACCATATGTCCCTAGGCCTGGATGTGATGGGTAGTAGCTCAGCATACAGGACAGATTGTTCTTGGCAGTGTATCAGATCGTTGAGCCAATCCTTAAGTTTTGGCGCTCTGCCCCTGCTCCATCTACAGGCTACCCGCCTTTTAGCCAGTAACAACGCAAGCGCTATGTATTGGCGGTGCGCTATTGGGATTTGTTTTACATGGCTCAATAAAGCAGTCAGCGGTGTAGTTTCTATGCGAATATTGGTCATTTGGTTCAGTGCTGTAAAGACATGTTCCCAGAAATCGTGTACTGTCGGGCAGCTCCAGGACAAGTGCAAGAAATCGGCCTGGGGAGCCTGGCACCTGTCACACCTATCATTATCACGAAGACTGTGCTTGTGCATACTGACTGGAGTGTGATACAGCCTGTGGAGATATTTATAGTGTATAACCCTCAACCTGCTGCTGGCCGATATTTTCTCCGTTTGCGAGCAACAGTATTCCCATTGTTCGTCCGTTATGGGAGTGCCTAGCTCTGCCTCCCATTTTGAGCGGGACGGTGGAGCCACAGTATGTCGTTGAGTGCGTACCGCGCGATAGAGCAGAGACACCAGTCGTTTCGGCGATGTTTGTTGTAAGAGTAACTGTAGGGGTGCAAGCAACGGGGGTTCATCTGGAAAGTCCACATGCAGGGATCTAATACCTTGTTTAAGGCGAATGTATAAGAATACGTCTAGAGGTGTGCAATGCGCACCGCGGAACATACTGTCAGGAGTACGAAATGTTCCGTTTTCGTATAGGTCTCCCCAATGTTTGATGGATGTGCGGTCCTGCCACTTATGAAAGAGTGCTTCCTGCAAGAGGGGCATGTCTGGATGATGTACCGGAGGTAAAAGAGGTGAATATGGTATAGGGGTCTTAACTTGGCGCGCAATACGCTGTCATGCCGTGATCGTGGCATTTACAGTTGTCTGGGTGCGCTCCCGGGCCGGTAGAGTCATGTGTATAGCGCCCTCTATCGGTACTGGATGAACAAGCCAATGTTCTGCTGCCAGCTGTGGCATGTATTTAGGTTGATGTATCCAAAAATATAAATAGTGTGCCTGAGCGCTGATATAATATTGTTCAAAATCAGGTATGTCAAATCCACCTGCCAAGTATGGTCTTATTAACACAGTCCATTTCATGTCCTGAGGGACTTAAAAAAATAGTGACCCGGAAAGAAGGGGATATTTAGGAACAGGTATAAGAGCTGGGGCAAAATCACCATCTTAATTAGGGATGCCCTGCCTGCCAGAGACAGCGGGAGTCTAATCCATCGAGTTACCTTGTCCGTTATGCGAGTAAGTGCCACTCCGTAGTTGAGCCTCATGAGCTCGTCTTTATTCCTGGAGATGCCGATCCCTAAATATCGGAGTTCATCTGCACACCACTCCAACGGGAAGTTCATCGGAAAGCAGGCCACCGAGTCAGTTAAGGGAAAGATGCAGGATTTCCCCCAGTTGATCTGAACTCCAGAGAGGTGCCCAAAAATAATAAACTCCCGTAAGAGTGTATTCAAATTGTTCTGGGGGTCTTTCACATACAGCGTGATATCATCCGCGTACATGAAGATAAGAATTTGCCGCATGTTGCATTGTAAGGCCATTGCGTTGTGATGTTGCCGCGGCGTGCTGCCAGGGGTTCTGTGGCTAAAGCAAATAATAGGGGGGATAAAGGGCACCCTTGGCGCGTGCCTCTAGTAATTGAGAATCTTGGTGACATCTGGCCGTTTATAAGCACTCTAGCTCCCGGGTGATAATACAAAAGTTGGATCCAAGCCAGAAAGAGTGGCGGGAATCCCATCCGACTCATGATTGCAAATAAATAATGCCATTCGATAGAGTCGAAGGCTTTCGTGGCGTCTAGGAAAACAGCTGCTAGCGGAATTTCAGAGGCCACATTGTTTATTACCGTGAAGAGGGTTCTCAAATTATGGTAGGTGGCTCTCCCAGGGACAAACCCGGACTGGTCCGGAAGGATAAGATGTTCGAGCAATAGAGTCAGTCTATTAGCAATAAATTTAGCCAAAATTTTGGCATCACAATTGAGCAAAGATAGTGGCCGGTAGGAGCTGCATAGCTGGGCCGGTTTATCTGGTTTCAGCAGGGATATGATGAGAGCTTCTCTCATTGACGGGGGGAGAGATCCCACCTCCAAGGATTCTTCATAGACCTCTCGTAGCACTGGGGCCATGACATCAATATAAGTTTTACAGAATTCAATGGGGATACCATCCATTCCTGTAGCCTTACCAGACTGTAACCCTATTATGGCGTCGCGCACCTCGTCCAAGTCAAACGGTGCACAAGAAATCTACGCTGGACATCGCTTTGCCAGCCTAGGGTCACATCCTGCAAGTAATCATCTAGCTTAACACTGGAGGTCCCTGAGGAGGTATATAATCCCTCATAATGATCAGTAGACTCCGTTAGTATGCCTGCCGTATTACAGCAGCAAGTCCCGTCAGTTTTTTCCAATTCTACTACATAGTTGGAATAACGAGGCGTACGGACGATATCCGCCAACACCTTGCCCGGCCGCTCCCCCTCTCCATATCTTCGAGCCTGCCAATGCTTGCCCCTAAAGTGCACCTCCCTCTGTGCTTCTTCCGTGTACTCTGTAAGTTTGGATCTAAATGTCTCTTGCGTATCCTGATTAGGTACATGTTGCAGTTCTTCTTCCAGAATTTTAAGTTCGCGTTCTAATCTGCGAATTGTGTCAGTGATAGCCCGAAGCACCCCTGACCCTTTGGAGATGCAGTAGCCTCTCAGAGTGACTTTAAAGGCCTCCCAAATTGTTTCTACGCTCTGGACTGTCCCCTTGTTGCGTTCGAAAAAATCTAATATCTCTCCGCGCAGTTCCTCTTGGAAGACTGTGTCCATCAACATTTTAGGGTTCATTCGCCACGCGCCTCGCGGTGTGCTAAAATCTGCTGAAGAAAGTGCTAATCTGACAGGTGCATGATCAGAATATGTTCGAGGCAAATGTTGTACCGTGCCAATGGCAGGCCCCAGACCCCGAGAGACAAACCAGTAGTCCAGCCTTGCCCAGGTCGCGCCAATCCGACTCTGTGCGCCCTGTCGATGCGGATATCAAAATCCTCCCCTTCGCCCAAGACATCCCTAAAAAGGCCCTGCAAGAAGAGGGAAACATCGGTCCCTTCCGCCTTAAGTGGCACGCCTCGGACCCTTATATTATTTCTGCGGGAGCGGTTCTCAAGGTCCTCCGTGTGCGCTTGTAGGTCTACCTGTTGTTCTCGGAGGCGTACCACTTCTTGTTGCAGCTGCTCTACCTCCTCACTTCTAGTGTGGTCGGCGTCCTCCACTGCGGCCACTCGCTCCCCTAGGCCATCCACGTCACGCCGCAACTCACAAAACTCGCCCGCCATGTCCTGCTTTAATGTCTGGAAGTCTTCGCGTAGCGTGTTGAAAAGGGTTTCCAGAAACGATTTAGTGATGGGTGCCCCGTCTTCCTCTTGCCCCGGTGCGCCCTTCCCCGCAGCCATGGTCGTTGGGCTCTTCTCTCCCTTCTGGGCCCCTTTGGCCAACATGTCCGTGATCGTGCGGCCTCCTCTGCGCTGCCCCAATGTCATGGTAGCGGCGTCGGTCGACCCCGGGGGCTGCGAACTGCACCCCACCACAGAAGGAGCTGTCTCTGGGAGAGCGCGCTCTCCACCCGATGGAACAGTGGGCTCGCGTCCAAGCCGAGCAAGGTCGATACGCTGTCGTTGGCGTCACTAGGGCCCGGTTGGACTGGGCCCCCTCGCCGTTCCCCTTCTTAGTACTCGTGGCAGCTGGGAATCCGGGGACTCTGATAATTGAAGCGTATCTCCGTCGTGTACTCCTCTAGCCCCACCTCGCTAGAGCCGGCAGATGATCTTGGGCAGAGTGGGCTCCCCCCGCTAGGCCCGGAGGTCTTGTGTGTAACCTGGTGCCGGCGTCCGCTGACCTGGTCACAGCAGTCCGCTGGTGTCTCCGACCGCCCCACCTCACTCACTGTCCACTGGCCGCTGTCGCTGGGATGTGTGGCCCGGTGTGGCTCCTGTCTCCCCCTCCTGATGCGGTTTGCGTATTCACCTTGTCCCGGGCCCGTCCACCACATATAGGCCCCGAAGCCTGGGGCTCAATTTTCGCGGCCCCCAGCCAGGCACCCTTGGAAATCCTTGGCCCGTAGAGCAGTTATCGTTGGCTAGGCCCCAAAGCCTGGGGCTCAATTTTCGCGCACTAGCTCCGGCGCCGGCTGACCTGTTCTCGGCAGTCCGCGGGTGACTGCTACCGTCCCCTGTCTTCCGTTGGGCTCCCGGGGCTGTCGCCTGTAATTCAGCTGTCTCTCAGGCAGCCTCCCGGTCCGGGCGCGAGTGTGGCTTCCCGCAGCAGGCCCGTAGGCTCCAGTTTCGCGCCCTCCGGGCGGGCGCCTCCTTGATCTGCTTGAGAGTGCCCCCCTCTGCCACCTTTTGGGGCTGCCTGTGCCTCGATGCCCTGCTGCCGCCCCTGGCGACCACTCCGCGGCTCCTCAGCGTGCGTCTGCTGCACCGGCGGGGATCCGCGCCAGTCACCCTGCGACCCTGGCCGCCATTTCACTGCAGGCGGGTCGCGTTGCGTGGCGGATGGGACTCCGCGGCAATGCAGATGCCTCCACTCGCCGCGTTAGCAAAGAGGCCAGTGAGTCCGACACCCCAGCAGCTCCTCCGGCCTTGTTTTGGGGGTCTCAGATGCTGTTAATAGGTCAGGGCGAGGGCTCAGGTCGGGAGCCTCACAGACCCACGTCCGTCTCGATCGCCATCTTGGCCACACCCCCCGCCTGCTGCTTTTTAACATCTACCTCTCTTCTCTGGCCATGCTGATTGAAGCCTGGGGCGTGAAAGTGTTGTCCTATGTCGACGATACGCAATTGGTGTTTGCCTTTAAAGATCACTCAGTGGAGGCGTTTCACAATTTTAAGGCATGCTTAAAAGGCATCCTAGGATGGATACATATGAACTGCCTGAAATTAAACACTGAGTAAACGGAAGTCCTATTTTTCAGCCATGCACCCCCTCCTCCACACTGTCTGTAGTGGTTGTCAGAATTGCAAGGAATCTGGGAATCAGGTTGGACAAAGAGCTGTCCGTTTCCACCCACATTCGGCATATCTCGTCCACCTGCTTTTGGAAAAATAGGGCCATTAGGAAATGTATGCGCTTCCTGACAGAAGTTCATCGGAAGACCGTAGTCCATGCTTTTGTCACGTCCTCATTGGACTACGCAAACAGCCTATGCTTGGGACTACCTGCATACTTACTGCTCCAACTTATCTGAAATGCCACGGCAAGGTTAATCAGGCGGGTACCTTTGCACCACAAAATCCCTCCACATTTGAGGCAACATCACTGGATTCCTATAACCAGAAGGATCGAATTTAAATTATTGACCCTGGTATTTAGGGCCACCAGAAACCTGGGACCGGGGTACCTCCAAAAAAGGCAGCAGCTGTACCAGCCAAATCATGCTTTGAGATCCAACAATCGGCGACTCTTGACAATCCCATTATATCGCAAAGCGAGACTGGGCAGCAGATCATTCACGGTGCAGTCTGCTAAACTTTGGAACTCCCTTCCTCTCCATTTGCCTTTACTCGAATCAGAAACTGAATTCCGGAAAGGTTTGTGGTCATTCATAACTCCCACCGGATCTTTTCCCAGTCTGCAGGAAGCTGGAGTTTTCCTCCAGCAGCTACAGGAGTAGCTCCTGTTCCAGAGTGGGAAGGTGAATGGGGCACCACCAAATTTAGGGGCCGATTAGGATGGCGGACGGACTTGCGTCCGTCCGCCATCCCAGAGGTGGAGGGACCATCCGCATGGGCTGCGGCGGTCCCTCCGTGCAAATTAGGATGTGACCGCCACTCTGGCGGTCACATCCTGGATATTTAACATTGCGGCGGGTGCTGCTTCAAGCAGCACCCGCCGCAATGTTAAAAGTGCATGTTTTACATTTACATGCAAAAAGCGGCAGGCACCGCGCGGTGCCTGCCGCTTTGTGCATGTAAATGCTGGGGGGTACCATAGGTACCCCCCATGTGCACCCCCCACCCGTCCACACCCTGGGGGCCCGCAACAGGCCCCCAAAATCAAAAGTACACATGCTTTTCCACGGCGGAAAAACCGCCGCGGAAAAGCATGTTTACAAATGTTTCCTAATTTGGCTGGCGGTGTCTGATAGACACTGCCAGCCAAATGAGAGCTTTTCCGCCACGGTTGTAATCCGACCGCGGCGGATAAGCAGCGGACAGAAACCAAGACCCACCAGCCATCGTAATGCGGCGGTGGGTCTTTGGTGACTCCGCAGAGGATTTTCCGCCTCCTCCGGGCCAGAGGTGGCTTCCGCCGGCCCGGAGGAGGCGGAAAATCCTCCATCCTAATCGGCCCCTTAGTGTGGGTGCAGTGGAAGGAGTTTTTTTTATACACAGAAAAAACTGTTTTCAGTGTGGAGAAAACAATTTATTTTGTGCTTATTGTGTTTCCTTTCAGCAGTGCGCAATGGTTCACTATGTAACTTACTCTTTCGGGAAATAGCAGCTGTTGCAAAAAGCACATGACTTACTTTGCAGTGCGCCTGGAAAACTGGCACTACTTTCCAATGCCCACTGATGCTGACTTTCTTGAATAAAGGGAAAATCGCAGATCAGTTTCCATGAAGAATAGACAGACTTCTACCAGTGCAGATTTACGACTGCCTTTACGAATTGGGACCAAAGGTTTTTTTAGTTTATGTTTTTGACTCAATCTTGGTGTAACTCAATATCTTTGTAGCCAACATTTTAGCAATTTCTAAAATGATCTTTGGTAAACAGGAATGCAATTCGGAGGGTAACTCTCAGATTCAAACAGCTTTTATTGCACTTTAAAGGATTTAGGGCGATATGTATCATAGTTCCGTTTTGCGAATTCTAAATAGCGATTTTTAAGGAATCGCTATTTAGAATTCGCAAAACGGTATGTATGTAGGAAATCGCTTATTTATAGCGATTCCTACACATTCCTAAATTGCGATTAGCAAATTGCTAATCGCAATTTTCCCATTCATTTCTATGGGCCAGGAGGCCCATAGGAATGAAGGGGATATTTGTGATTAGCAATTTGCTAATCGCAAATTGCAAATATTTTCAAGGGTGTAGGGGTGTCACAAGAACACCCTGCTGCACCCCTGAAACTAACATGTGTGGGCATATGGCGCACATACATGCCCTAAGGGCATGTATGAGCGTCATATGCCACCTTTGAATTTTAAATAAATTGCTTATTCAAAAGAATTCGCAACTTACCACCAACTAGAAGTTGGTGGTAATTTGCGAATCCTTATGGCCATTTTTGCATTGATTTTTCTTTGATACATTGCATTTAAGGAATCGCAAAATTTGCGATTCCTTAAGTGCAATCGCAAAATAAGGAATGGCAAATTTTGCGATTCCTTATTTTGTTGCAAAAATGTTTGATACATACCATTTATCAAATTAGCATTCGCAAAGGCCGAAATTCGACGAATTTCGGCCTTTGCGAATGCTAGTTTGCTTGATACATATCGCCCTATAATCGCTGTGCCTAATTACACCTGCGATTCAAGATGAAAACAGACTTCTTCCATAACAGAAAGAATGGCAGTGAACCCTGTTTCGTAGCTTGTTTTGCATTTTCTTTAAAGAGATCTTAAATGTATGTACCTGGAGCAGACAAAATGTAAGCACAGCATTTAAAAATATCTTGGTATTTTCAAGGAAATTGTCTTGAGAATATGAGATGAAAAGGGAAGCTTTCCATATGTGCTAAGTAACTTTCCAAAGTTTCATCTCCTATCACATTCAGAGGTAAATGTTTCTGGCCAAGAGCAGTGAGTTTGACTCCTTCTGTGTTGTCATCGCACAACCTATCAGGAGGCACATTTTTACCTGGTGACGTCATCCCGTATCTCGCCGTCCATGGCGCTGTTCGGACGAGGCCTGGGTTGCAATGGCGATGATCTCACTGTGACCAGATGACTGGCAAGAAAAGTAAGAAAGCAAATCTCAGACAGTGCACTTCAGAAGTCACAAAGAAAACCGTATGTAGATAAATGTATAAATATAATGCATACAAATTGAGGAAGTATGGTCTGGGATTGCAGCTAGTTCATATGATAGTCTACAATAGAACTTTCCTAACTTTTTAGAACCATGTCCCAGTTTTTAGAACAACAAACTTTCGCAACCCACCGAGCTTTAATGGAGACGAGAGGGCGATTTTTTAATGTAACTAAGGCGTTGCGTGGTGGCACATTAAAAACAGCACATATTCCATTGAAATGGGCACTACATTTGCACAATTCTACAGCTTTAATGGTAAAACCACCAGGCACACAAAGGATAATGTGGGGACATCTTACGGTGCAGTCATCATGGTCACCGGACGATCACAGGAGATGCATTTCACCCTCTCAAAGAGCTTCCTGAAAGAGAAACAAACACCATTTTAAGAAAAGATGTTAATTATGACAAGACCCATCCACCTCAAAAATAAAATACAAGCATCATTGGCTGCGGTACAACGAAAATGTGTGGCAGGAAGAGTCAAAATGGAGTCCTGAACAAGGTAGATAACATGGAGGTGACACTCCACTTACATGTTGTTCATCAGTGGAGGTCACGATGACACCAAGAGTATAAGGCAAAATCAAATAGTGAGAGCAGCAGCGGGGAAAAGACCCCATAAAAAGGAGAGTGACAAGAAAGGGGGAGAATGGGGATTGCTGTCGCAGAAACTTTCAAATTTAAATGTGTTGAACAAAAAAATGAAAACACATTCAAACAATAAAGGGGAACATCATCTGAAAATTTAGACTCTATAACCAAAAAAACTGTCCACATGAAAAAAGCAGGGAGACCATAACAAGAAGGTTTTGTGGGCAGGGGACGTGTCCCAGGAGGAAATGTGGAGTGCAGATGTGAGGGTGGTTCGCATGTGTTTGTACATAGGGTCCCTACAAAGGTACACATGTGGTAATGGTTTCTTGGAAATGGGGTCAAATACATGAATTTTTTACCAATAGATTTCTCTCTTTTCACATAGATGGTGAGTCATCTATTGGACAGCTAGCTGTGTCACTATGCTTCCTATTCGTAATTACATTTCAATCAAACATCATGAAATCACACTCCAATCAGATATAAAGGAAAAATACAATAATCTCCCAATAACCAGGCCTAAACTACAAAGACATAACCAAAGACATCTTTCCCTTAAACTACTCTTCACTTACAAACCCAAATCTCTATGAAAACCCAAACAATATATTTCTACAATTCCAAACCAAATTTAAAACCACCATCTACATCAGCACACAATGAACAACAGGAAACTCACACCACATAAAAATCGGCACATCCCTTAAATCACAAATAAATTACAAAGGCTGAAACAGAAAGGACGTACCCTAAAACGAAGACAGTGAGAATTCAACTCCTAATCACATAACCTCCTCTGAAAACTCCCTAACTATATCTACAAAAAAAAGACTAGCTCATCTAAAAAACATCTACTACAAAAGAGTGCTAATAAACCTTTCAAACACCAACTTCTACTGCAAGTCCAGTCACTTGGAGTCACCCTGGACACCAACCTCACGCTCAAGGAGCACACTGCTAAAAACAAAGATGGCTCTCTTGTCTAAAAAAAAAACTGTCAAACTGTGTCCTCAAGAAGGCAATGCAAGAACTGTAGTTCAAGCCCTCAACTTATGCATCTGGACAGTGGTAATGCCCTACTCCATGGCCTCCAGAACTTCACAGTCCCACCCCTTAGGAGCATCCTACAGACCACAGAAGGAATATGATCACATCACCCCCCCCCCCCATCCAGATGAAACTTCATTGACTCCCCTGGCTGGGCCGCACCCTTTTCAAAACCAGCTGCATCATTTACAAAGCTATCACGACTCGCACCCCTGCTTATCCTGCAGACAAGCTCTCCATCTCTGCTCAATCTCGACACATCCGCAGCCAGGACACCATAAGAACGCAGACTAAGAAGTGTACAAAAGGAAAAAAACAGTAGAGCAGGCATCTTCCATATATCCCAGGATGCCAAGGACCTAGAACAACATCCCCCTTCCAATCAGGACTGACCCACTGCTGCTCCAATCTAGTAAAGAGTTGAAGATTCACCTTTTTAAAGAACGCTACACCACAATGCATTAATGGTGCATAGTCCAGCTTCCTCTTCTTTTACTCATTGCGTTTATACATGTCTTTGACCATGTACAACACTGTGCTGAATTTTGTCTAAGTTTGTGCCATAGAAATGTCATATACTTACATACATACATATAAAACTCACAGACACAGTAAGTAGCGCAGCAATTAGAACTTTTAAAAATGTATAAAGAACAAATTACTACAAAAACACCGTCACAAGATACACCCCTGTTAGACTTGGTATATTTTGGCGTGTTTCCCCCGAAGTTTTGCTTTCTGACCTCCCGGTGTGTTTTTGCTGGCGTAGTGTTTCTGCGCCCTTTTCTCACTGCTGATCACTGGTAACGTGCAAGTGCTCCTGTGGTAAATGGTGTTATGGACTGGTGTTTCCATGATTGGATATTTGATTTACTTGTTAGTCCCAAGTAAAGTGCACTGGGTGTGCCAGGGCCTGTAAATCAAATGCTACTAGTGGGCCTGCAGCACTGATTGTGCCACTTACGCAAAAAGCCCATAAAAGGTAACTCAGACCCGCCATTGCGGAGTCTGCGCACAGTTTGTAACTGCCATGTCGACTTGGCCAGTGCGCACACTTGCCAGTCCCTCACCTTCCCTTTTCTTACATGTCAGCCACCCCTAAGGTAGGCCCAAGGTTCCCCTGTGGGCCAGGTGCAGGGTATGTGAAAGGTAGGACATGCCCTGGTGTGTGTGGCATGTCCTGATAGCGAATTACGGCCAATTTAATTTTGTCGCTATTGCAAGGCTACCTGTCTCCCATAGGACAGAATGGGGAGTTTGTTTATACCATCTTATAAACATAACTGACACGGGGAATTAGGTAGGAAATAAAGTTTAGTATGCCTGAACTCAGAATCTAAAGATGCATCTTTTAGTGAAGGGGATGTTTACATTCGGTGTTTGAAAATACCACTTTTTTAGAAAGTAGGTATTTTCTTGCTCAGTCATCCCGTGTGCCTCTGCTGGAATGTGGATTGCCTGTCTGGGTTTTAGATGACAGAAGGATGGGGAGCAGGAGTGGCTCCAGATAGTCTAGGTGGGTCAAGAAAGGGCTGAATAGACCTGGGCTGCAATTGGGGAAGGGGGAGGAGATTTCCTTGCACCTCAAAGGGCCTGGTCTGCCTCTGACCATGCTATCTCCCCCTCCTGCCAGAAAGTCACACCAGAGAAGGCAGAACTGATTCTGGCTGGGCACAGACACTCTCTGCCTAAGAGATCAAAGGATTTTGGGATATAAACACTGGGGCCCAGACCCCTGAACTTTAGAACTCTTTTGCACCAAGAAGGCTGCCAAGAAGAAGAACTGGAGAAGCTGTGAGGAGGAACTACCACTTTGCTGTGTGCTTTGCTGTGTTGGCTTGCAGTGGCTGCTTCTGTCTTGGGCAGTGAAAGGGCTGGACTGAACTCTCTGCAATCTACTTTTGTGAGTTTCTCCAAGGGCTTGAGGTAGAGATTGCCCCCTGTTCAAGAAGTCTCAGAAACAGCAAAGACGTCAAGCTCTTCTGCCCTCAGCACTGGGGACTGTGTGTTTTGTGCTGCAACAGAGGAAAAAGCAATCCGGCGCCATCTATGACGCCACTGCAGACTCCATGCCCTGAAGGCACCGCCGCAATGCCGCACCGCGACCCTGGTCTCACCGATGACGCCTGCTGACGCCACCACTGAGCCGCTGCTCGCACCGCGATCTGTGGGCACTGCACTCCAAACCGCCTTGCTTCACGACGGCGTCTTGGCCTCCGCGATGCCGCCGCTCCATGCCGAAATCGACTCCGCTACTTGCACCGTTGCTCGAGGTCACCACTCGTAAAGTTACAAGACGCACCGCCCTCATCCCGCACCGCAGCTGTGGCCTACCGACGCCGGTGCCATTGACTCCAGTTAGTCAGCCGACGACAGCGCTTTAGCAACGACGCCGCGGCTGCTTGCACCGTGACCTGCCAGCACCGCAACGAGCACCGCATTCACATCGCACCGCGACTCTGGTCTCACCCACTGCGCCATTTGATGCCGCCAATGAGCCGCTGCTCGCACTGTGACCTGAGGGCACCACACGCCACACCACGGCACTTCGCACCGCAGCACCTTCGCACCACCTTCGCACCTTCAGCGTTCCTGACTCCAATAGAAAGGAGCTCGATCTGCAATGCGTATGACTTCGAGGGCCCCCATAACTCCTGCACCGACCTTCGGATCTGACACCTGCGGATGCCGTGCTTTCAGAAGCTCAACGAGAGGTCGCCGAAGCCCTGCATTTCTAAAAGGTACTGTTTGGGGGTCTTCCCTAGGCCGTAGCTGGGCCGCAACGCCGCAGTCAGCCAGAACTGTTTGGATTTGTTTGTTCACGACGCCGTGATAGCCCCGGACAGACCTATCGACATCAAAGAACTGTTTTTCAAGCATATTTTAATAACTGAAGATTTTTAAGTACTGCATTGTGGATTTTTTTTAATCGTTTTTGGTCTCGTCTTAAGTATATAAAAATATTGGATATTTTTCTAAACTGGTGTGGTGTCCTTTTGTAGTGCGTACACTGTATTACTGTTATGTGCAAATGCTTTACACACTGCCTCTAAGATAAGCCTGACTGCTCGTGGCAAGCTACCTAGGGGGTGAGCAGGGGTTATTTTAGGAGTGTAACTCTCTTATCCTGACTAGAGTGGTGGTTTCTGCCTGGCTTTGGCACATGCCCTAGCCTACCAAAACTCCCATTTCTAACACCCCCTTAGGAGCTATGTGGCAATCTCAGTACCTATTACATTTAAAAAAACATAAACATCAGACAATGCATCGAAAATAGCATCTCAAAATTCTCCTTAAATCCTTTTACTTCCGTCCAAGCAAATCAGCTACGTCAAACCTACACCTTCACAAGATACATCCTCTCAGGAACTGTGTGGCAATCCCAGTACCTGTTTCTCTAAAAAAACATAAACATCAGAATATGCCTTAAAAATAGCACCTCAACATTCCTCTTAAATCCCTCAATTTCCATCCAGTCAAAACAGCTAACTCCTTATCAAACCAGCTTTGACTTTCCTTGTCCTCCTATCTCCAAGAGACATAATTCAACTTATCTTTAAATCCCACCCACTGGATCAATCTATAGAGTATTACCCCCAAACCTAATAAAATTCACAATCTACATGTTGGCAGAGGACATAACATTTGGCATGAAAAATAATCCATCCAAGCTTCCTTTCAATATTCTATTAGAACTGGAACCTACTACTGCTCTTGCCAAAGCATCATATTTGACTCTGATTCTCTTTCTTCCTGCGTCCCAAAAAAAAAAAACCAGAAAGGGTTGTTATCTTTTTTACAACATATCTAAAATCTTTTTCAAATTGGCTTGGGACAAAGGATCCTTTTATGCATGCACTCGCCTATCTATGTTACTCTACTAATCATCCATCCTCCTTAATGCACCAGTGAAGATCTCAACTAAACTACAAATGGTCCACAGCAAAGCAATAAGAATTTTGTTTTTTAGCCTGAAAAAATGTGAATGCATTTCACTCAACAAAACTAAAATGACTTCTCATCAGTCATCAAATCAAACTAAACTCTCTTAGCATAGCTTGGAAGGCTACACACCTCAAGTCCCCCAAACACCTCTCTGTCCTGCTTATTTTAAATACAAAATCTAAAAGAAACCTTTGCTCCACCAAAGACATTAATCTCTTCACAACCAAATGGAGAAGGAAAAGTCTCGAAGGGAAACAACGCTCTCCAAAGTGGGCACCGAACCAGGGAGCTCCCTCTCTCCTGCCAGGACTGAGTGGAAAAAACGCGTAATGCTTTTTAGACCTATTAACCCTTATCCTGTTTACATTACCTTCCCTTTCATGATTTGTATTCTCTTGGTTCCTTTCTCCCTCATGACTTCAAAGAACCTTCTTAATCAATTACTACGCTGTCTTTTTTCCTATCCTTCTTAATCATGTCTTACAGGGTGTAGAAAATAGTATTGTCTTCTATAAGTTGTATATAACAAACAATTTAATGGAATTCATATATGATATTTACAAAACAATGAAGTTTCTCATCGACATCCAATATGTGGCATTATAAGGGAGCAGTGGACATTATTTCCAGCTGCTGGGTTTATTGCTGTGCCCTCTTTATATACATGAACACCTTTTATGCACTTTTTGACAAGGGGTTATTTTTTTGAAACCTGAATTGAGAATTCAGTTCACCAAATCTCACTTTGAAACATATGAAGGACAAACATGTAGTATAAGAGATAATAATCATTTTCTTGCAACATATGGTGATTGTACCTCAGAAAGAGGTTGAGTGACTGTCTCACTTCCAGGGACTCTTAGAGCTAACTCGGGCTCCAATAGTACTTCCGGGTAAACAGTCCTCTTCCTGTGTACCAAAGACAATCCAAAAATGTGTGGATACACGCCCATTCGAAAGCATTGTATATCATGTTATTGCACTTTATAGAGCGGTTGACAGCCAGAGTCTTTTTACAGTTAAACTGAAAGAGAAAGCCTCTATAGTCCCATAGTTTGATGTACCAACGAATGCCATTAAACATGGTAGTTTGATTGCCTGAAAAGAAAATGCATGACAGCATAAGTGCACTCCTGAAGTCCCATGGACGGAGGACGTTTGCTTTTTGAGTGCGGGAGATGAGTAGGTTTGTATGTCACAAACAAGGTAGTAATAAGGTAAAGGGCAGTCTCATGAATAGCATTGTGTGTGATAACAACTGACTTCAAGTAGAAAGGCTGGTGAGCTGGAAGGCCAATGCAACTAGCAAGATCTGGTGAAACAAGTTACCAATGACTCGAAGACGAAGATGAGTATTGAGATACTGAAGCTGTTTAAGATGTCTGATGTGGGGCACACGGGTGCCATTTTAATTGCCTCAGAGAAAGTTCAGGTACAGAGATATTGGATATACCATCACTGAGCAATGCTGACATGTAATGAGTAGACAAATGATACCCTAGAGAAGTGAAAGTAGATGAAGACAGGTTCTATAATCGGCTTTGGTTTGTGCAAGTAAAGGTGTTGTTTAGTTCGATCGCCAGATTTTGAACTAGCTTGAGCAGGATGGGGCCATGCTCCAGTATGTGAATTCAGTCCTTGGGTGTCAAGAGGCCTTGAGAATCTATCGCATTGAGTACAGTGGAGGTAATAGTATGCCCAGAGATGAGCATCTGCAATGGTATTCTTAAAAAGGTAAAAACACATACAAGATAAAAGTCACCAATACAGGCCCCATGCATTATAATTACAATTACATTGGCATACTTTGCATGGACAATGTGGATACAGAGGTGGACATCCTCTGTGAATGACATCATAACTGTCTATCTGAAGCAATTAGTAATTTCAATTACAAGGGAATGCCGGAAATATAGTTACATAGTTGTCCATGCTGCCCATTCAACATAGATCATATACTTCATGAATGTTTATATCTTTAACATTCCCAGAAAATAGTGTCATTTTAGTGCTAAGTCTGATTTCACTGCTTCTAAATCCAACAATCCATCATGCCTCTGACTGACTCATTCTCAGAGCTATTTGTCCTGGTCTATCCGGCTTCATTTATGATACAGTAGTACGGTGTCAATAGCATGGAAGGTGACCACAGGGCGCACCCTTGGTTGGTATGCTTTCATGTGTTCTGTGCACAGATATTTCATATTTTGATTTACATTGTCCCATCAGAAGTGTTCCTGTATCCTCTCCTTCAACATTCTGATCATAATATCTATCTATCTATCTATCTATCTATATATATATATATATATATATATATATATATATATATATATATATATATATATATATATATATATATATATATATATATATATATATATATATATATAGTCACTGAAAAAAACATAGGTTTGACACCAGTTATAGTTAGCTGGAAATTTTACTGACATAAAACCATTGAAATTCCCACGTTATAGTTAGTTGGACTCACTATAACTTGCACGCCTGCAATGCACTGCTGATGACGTCACATATTACATCACTCATGACATGGTCAGTGACATCACTCATGACATCACTGATGACACCATCCAGTGAATGTGTGTCTTTCTGAAAAATAAATATGTTTTATATATGTATATGTAAAGGTCGATGGAAGAATAAATGTTTAAATAAGTGTCTTAATGGATGTTTTTTTAAAAGAAATTGATTGGTTAACTGGCTTATTAAGTGTATCTTAGTGAATACATATATTAGCGAGTATTGTTTAAATATTTAAATGTTTGTATCAGTGTTTCACTTTGTGTATAAGTGGCTGAATGGGTTGGTGAGTAGCTACATGTGTGTGTATGTGGGTTCTCACTAGTGTCTTTATCAATAACTACATATGTTTTAATCTAGTATATGTGAGTATTGATGTATATAAGTGAGTATATGTGAGAGGGAGAGATTGAAAGAGTTCTTGTTTAAATAAGTATGTGTTTCTATAAGTGATTGTTTAAGAGAGTAAGTATGTGTAAGTTTCCTTAGAAGTAAGGTGGTAGTGTGTATATAGCTGTATATGCAAATAAATGGATGTTCAATAGTTTATTTGCATGTGTGATTATGTGTGTGAGTAACTTTTGGATGACTGTCGGTGTGTAACAGGATGTATAGGTGTTTCACTACATATGATGAGTGAATATATGTATGAGTGACTATATAGAACTGTTGGTGAATGAGTGGATGTGTATATAGATGGTGGTATTACTGAATTGGTTGTTGTAACTGGTATGGGTATCTCTATTTTTTTGAAAATTTTAGTTTCTATTTTTGAATATGTGTTTCAAGGGTTATATTACACTGAAAGGAGGTCTGTCACTCTGTCACAAGGATGGTGTCATCAGTGATGTCATGAGTGATGTCACTGACCATGTCATGAGTGATGTAATATGTGACGTCATCAGCAGTGCATTGCAGGCGCGCAAGTTATAGTGAGTCCAACTAACTATAACGTGGGAATTTCAATGGTTTTATGTCAGTAAAATTTCCAGCTAACTATAACTGGTGTCAAACCTATGTTTTTTTCAGTGAATTTAATAGGTTTTTTAAATGCTAATTCCTAACTATAACTGCTGTGAAACCTATGGTTTTTTCAGTGAATTTCATAGGTTTTTTAAATGCTAATTCCTAACTATATAAGACCTGAAAGCCCACCAGGAATCTCCAGTATGCGCCAGGGGACTGCATTGCAGAGAGGTGTAATGAAGCCACGCCCCTTTTTACACCTCTCTGCAACGCAGCCCCCGTGCATGTTTGAAGAGGGGGAACTAATTCCCCTTGCATACTGGGGGCCCCTGGGGGCCAACTAGCCCACCTGGAACCTCCAGTATGCGCCAGGGGGCTGCATTGCAGAGGTGTAATGAGGCTATGCCCCTTGTTACACCTCTCTGCAACGCAGCCCCCTTCCGCGTTTGCAGAGGGGGAACTAATTCCCCTTGCATACTGGGGGTCCCTGGGGGCCAACTAGCCCACCAGGAGCGTCCAGTATGCGCCAGGGGGCTGCATTGTAGAGAGGTGTAATGAGGCCACACCCTTTTTTACACCTCTCTGCAACGCAGCCCCCGTACATGTTTGAAGAGGGGGAACTAATTCCCCTTGCATACTAGGGGTCCCTGGGGGCCAACTAGCCCACCTGGAACCTCCAGTATGCGCCAGGGGGCAGCATTGCACAGAGGTGTAATGAGGCTATGCCCCTTTTTACACCTCTCTGCAACGCAGGCCACTGGCGCGTTTGCAGAGGGGGGACTAATTCCCCTTGCATACTGGGGGTCCCTGGGTCATATCTGCCCAAACACCGATATTCCGAACGATTGAAAATGACTTTTCTTGAGAAACATTTGGATTTGGATTATCATGTCCTATACTTTGGAATTTTTGAAAGACTGACTTTGAGGATGCTATAAATTACTCAAGTCTGCCCGAATTGTGTGGGTAAAATTGATACCTAGTCACTTTGAATAAGAATGTACTTACGTCTCGTCTAACATTTGGAAGAAATATCTAGTTATATGACAACAGGATACCGACATAACTTGAAGGAAATAAGAACGCCCTGAAGAAGTTCTGTTGTACAGAACGAAACGTTTCGGCTGGCTGTGGTACATAAACTTAAGGAAAATAAAAGCATTTGAATATACACCAAGATTCAGCGCTTCAATAAGGACTCTATGTGATATGATTTGATTGGACTTATTGTGCAAGTGGTGCTGTGCCAAACTTTGGAATATTCTCCACTACTCTCTACTACTTACTCTCTCCTACTCCACTACTCTCAAATACTCACTCTCTACTACTCATTCTCTACTACTCTACTACTCTCTACTACTCTCTCTCTACTACTCACTCCCTACTACTCACTATCTACTACTCTCTACTACTCACTCCCTACTACTCACTCTCTACTACTCTCTCTCTACTACTCACTCTTTACTACTCACTCTCTACTACTCTCTACCACTCACTCTCTACTTCTCACTCTCTACTACTCTCTATTACTCACTCTCTACTACTCTCTCTCTACTACTCACTCTCTACTACTCACTCTACTACTCACTCTCTACTACTCTCTACTACTCACTCTCTACTACTCTCTACTACTCACTCTCTACTACTCTCTACTATTCTCTCTCTCTGCTACTCACTCTCTACTACTCTCTACTACTCACTCTCTACTACTCACTCTCTACTACTCTCTACTACTCACTCTTTACTACTCTCTACTACTCACTCTCTACTACTCACTCTACTATTCACTCTACTACTCTCTACTACTCACTCTCTGCTACTCTCTCTACTGCTCTCTACTACTCTCTACTACTCTCTACTACTCACTCTCTACTCTCTATTACTCACTCTCTACTCTCTACCTCTCTCTACTTCTCTCTCTACTAGTCTCTACCTCTCTACCGCTACCTCTCTACCTCTACCTCTCTACCTCTACACCTCTACCTCTCTACCTCTCTCTACACGCACACATATACACATATATATATGCATATATATGCATATGCATTTATATATATGTATGTGTATGTATATATATATATATACATACATATATAAACATATATAATCTGTATATCTATATAAATACAAATATAAATGCATGCATACATATACATATATGCATACAGATGCATGTTATTTACATGAAAGTTTAAAAACACTAATAAAAGCAAAGCTAAAAAGCCACCTCATTACAAACAGAATGGCTTTAACTTAAACGAGGGCGAGATCTATTGCATTTTCAATGCTTGTTTACTTTGGTTCCATCAAGAAGGCATTCAGATGTGTCACACATTTGCCATAAATTCTGAATGTTAGCACTCTAGTTGCTCATTAGATCACTGTAGTAAAGCTACTGCTCACCAGGGAAGTCTGCTGCTGGTATTCAAAGTGCATGTTTCAGTCTGCATGTCAGAATTTTTTTCATGAAATAGAAGAGGATTTGAGAAGTCACTCAAAATGATCCATACATTTTCTTTCTGAAGCACTAATCATATTTTCTATGGCAAAATGTACCCCCTCATTTTGTACCTTTTAAAATTAAATGTTTTAAGAGTTACCACTTTATTCCAATCAAGATGGCTTCAGGTGTGCCATACCTTTGTAATAAGTAGGACTGTTAGCGCTCTAGTTGTTCTTTAGAACACTCTGGGACATTCTGTCATTGGGCTATACTTGGGCTACATCTGGGTGATATTTGGGCTACATTTGGGCTCTTTTGTCTCTGGTGGCCATCTTGGGAGACTGTATGTCAGAATGTTTTAATGAAATTGAAGAGGATTTGAGAAGTCACTCAAAATGTGCCCTAATTTTTCTTTCTGCAGCACTAATAATACTTTCTATGGCATAATATACCCCCTCATTTTGTTCCTTTTTAAATTAAATGTTTTAAGAGTTACCACTTTATTCCCATCACGATGGCTTCAGGTGTGCTATACCTTTGTAATAAGTAGGACTGTTAGCGCTCTAGTTGTTCTTTAGAACACTCTAGGAGGCTGCAGTAGAACACAAAGGAATCAACTGACAGTCTCTGTCCTTGTTGGATGTACATGTTTTACTGAGAATGTCAGACTTCATTCTCACATGTCTGAGAAAGATAATGTGAATTTACAGAAAATATGCTTTCAGTTTAGCTTATAGATCCCCTTCCAAACCACTGTGGGAAAATCATGAGATATTAGATTTCTTTCAAACATGATTCATGATATCACAGCAGAAGGCTTTTTCACATGGTAAAATCACCTTAGAACACACCACAATTCCTAAAATGAGTATGGTACCATCAACAAATGATTTATAATGTAACTAAAGTCCTAAAACCCTTTATTAACTACAATGCTTTTTAATGAGGTGCTATCATGTATATTGGTCCCAAGATGGCTGCCAACACTTCTTGGATGAAGTGCTGACAGCCAATCAGATCAGATGTGTGGTTAGGCTCCGCCCAGATATATATATTTTTTTGAACCTAAATTACTCAAAATCCACTGGAGCACATATCTTGAGACATAGCAAAGGCACATTGGGCTAACAGTCCCTACAATTTTGCCAAGTTTTGTGGAAATCCATTCAACCGTTCGGGCTAAAAGTGAGTCCAACCGCCCTATGGAAATTAACATGGGGAAAACACGTTTTGGGACCCCCCTTTTATCTCGGCCCCCGCTTGACGAATCCCCCCAAACTTTCAGGGAAGGAGCGGAGCGCAGCGAGACAAATTTAAGGAAAATTACAGGCAGATTCCTCTAACCGGCGCCAAAGTTATTCCCAATAGAATGTTGCGGATTTCCTATAGAAAACAATCCTAACTATAACTACCTACTGGCGACCGCCAGTAGGTAATATATATAAATATATATATATTAACATTGTCATATTGTCATATTGTTATTGTTACACATACAACAAAACCTGTGCTGCAGTTAATGAAATCCTGACTGCGATACTTTCTTTTAATATTGTAACAAACAGGATTGCATTTGTTTGCCTCTTTCTTGCAAATACTACTCTGACCCCATGTGTAGAACCCTGGTGGTGGGGAGGATGACCAGGTGAAAGGATTGGCGCCTGCCGTAAGGTAGTTATGAAAAAGCATCTGTCTAATAGTGTCTATACATGTCTAGCTGTAGATAACATTTGTTTAGGCTGTTTTGTTTTTGCTCTTGTTGGCTGCTGGGGTTGGATAGTCTGGTCTTCCAATGCTTTTTTTAATTGTAAAGATTTCAGGACTTGTATAGTTAAATAGAGTAATCAAAGACAATCTCCAACGTGTTACATTCTTTTTTGCCTTAGGTTTCAATAGATCCTGGTTATTCTCTAACTGGCCTCCATAAAACTGTTGCATGGTAACCCTGCTGATAAACCTACGTTCCATGTCCTGTACACCAGTACGTAAGATTCTTTCTTCACTACAGTTACGTCTCAGTCTGGTCATCTCACTGAGTGGTATGGCAAGTACTTGAATCTAGACATATGCCCTATCTGCAGGCAATACGCATTTCTATGATGTAGGTCAGTGGGAAATCCTACTCTCAATCTTAGTCTCTATCAAGGAAATAGTATTTTCTTTGCCCAATATCATTGTAAATTGCAGGTTAAAGGGGTTGTTGTTAAGGTATTCAGTGACTTCTATCACAACTTTTATTACTGTACCTGACCATAGCAAAAAGATGTCATCAATGAAGCAACTCCAGTATAAAATGTGTCCAATCCATCATCATTAGCTTTACAAAATATAATGTTTTTTTTCAAACCAACAGTTGTACAGCTTTGCATATGATGGAGCAAAGGTGGATCCCATAGACATGCCTTGTTTTTGTTTGGGCCATTCATCTTCAAAGAGGAAAATATCGTTGAGTATGAAGTCTTTAATCTCTAATAGCGTTCATATATGTTTATAGTATGCTCCAGATCTTTCATTCAAATAATATTGTATCTCTAACAATCAGAATTGTCTTGGTGCACATGTGTACAATGACAATATAGAATTCAGGAAGGCCATTAAGACTCACCTCTTCCCTACACCATAATCCTTCTATCAGTCCCATCTGCATGTGTCAGTTGCTCTGCTGTCAGCGCTGGGACGCCCCTTTGCTGGGGCAGCTGTTGCGCTTTACAAGTTGTGGTAAAATAACATAACAATACAATACATCTAGAGACACTAGCACCATGCCGAGTGTTCATCTGAAGTCAGCAAATGGATCTGCTTCACCCAAGAAATTCTACCTTTATAACCACAGCCCCTCCCTTTTCATGCAGCACATATACTGACATAATTGAGTGTAGAACCGAAGCAGCTCTCTTTGCAGGTTACCTAAAATGACGTTGCTGACATCACTGACATTTGTTGTCATCCAAGGCCCAGCACCAGTCGTTCCAACTAATATATGTGGTAAATGCCGGCTGAAGATTGACCAGCCCATCAGCCTTTGGTTTGCTTCTTCTGGTCCTCTGGTCAGTTTCTGATCTCCTGATTTGCTCTTTGTCACCAGATTTAATGCTGAGAATTTATTGACCCACAACCTGCCGCTTTTAATCTGCTGCTGCCTGCCATACTAACAGTGATACTTACTGAAAACCTATCAGTGTCTGATCTGACACTGGCAGCCCCCCAATGGCATCTTGTGCTTCTGGTTTATACAATCAAGCTTTGGTTTGCAAGCTGGCGTTTCCTTTTTGGTTTGCTTCTGTCAATGCGCTTGTCAGTTACTCGGACTCGACTCACACAGAGTCGAACATTTCTGACTGACGGTTCCAAACACATTGGTAGCTGGCCATGGCAACTCACAGAAGAATGCCAGAAATTAAAATGTTAAGGCACTGAAATCTTGAAATGCTTGTGCACTGATAAGGGTACAAAACTCTGTAAGGTAAAAACTGAAGCAAGTTTAGTTGATGATCATTTAAACAAGTGAAGTTATAAATGCAGAAGTAAGAGGTGAGGCAGTGCAGAACCCTAGAAGCAAGTGTTGAGGCAGTGCAGAACCCTAGAAGTATGTTTTGAGCTGTGCAGAAATAAACCTGAAATAAAATGAGATTCAATAATCTGTATGAAGCTGAAATGAAGCGCAAAGTGAGGAAAAAAGTGCAGAAAATATTCAGATCTGAAAGTGCAGCAATATACCGAGCAACAAGGCAGACATCTGGATGCATTGTGAACAACCACTG
The DNA here is from genome assembly GCF_964261635.1 of Lissotriton helveticus. Lineage (NCBI taxonomy): Eukaryota > Metazoa > Chordata > Amphibia > Caudata > Salamandridae > Lissotriton > Lissotriton helveticus. The sequence goes on from NC_136071.1 coordinate 527,421,297, forward strand.
CGGAAAAGTAAACAGTCCCTGTGCAAATAACCTCTATGTAGAGTGGCTACAGACAAACAGAATAAACTCAACAAACAGACTGTGAGCAAACTGAACCAAACCGCAACAAGCAACAAATAGAGTCTCAACGCGAATATTGGCAAAGCTTTGCACTCTTCCTCCCCTCGCTATCTGGCGAATAAACTCAAACTGTCTGGAGGCTCAAGACCTTCTCAGAATGCGGAAAAGTTCCTTCTTGAACCCCCCTCCTTCAAAAGGGAAAAATTGTTGGCACAATCGTTCTCAGGTAAGGCGGTGAGAATCTGGAACTCGCTTCCTCCTTCGCTCCGTGCCATCACCTCGTACCAGATCTTCAAAGCGGACCTCAAATCTCTTTTATTCCAAAGACACTTTCAGAACTAATTCCCTCCTTCTCAGACCCCACCAGGAAGTTCTTTAGTCATTGAAAATTTGTCACAAACATTTTTATTTTTGTTTGTACATCCTGTGCTTGCTGCGTTTGATATTGTGTTTCTTTTGCCTGCGTTGTTTTGATTCTATGGCCTGCTATTGTTCGTCAGGAAGTTCCTTAGTCCTTGTATAATTTGTCATATTTATTCTTATTGTTGCTTGTACAGTCTATTCATGCTGTGCTTGAGATTGTGTGCCTTTTGCCTGCGTCGCTCCGATTCTATAGCCTGCTATTTTTGTTTGTGTTATTCCTGCAACAGCTCTCTCATGTAACGTAACTGGTTCTATTGTACAGTGCTCTGACACCTTCGGGTAAAGTCCGCGCTTTATAAAAATGCATTAAATAAATAAATAAATAAATAAATTAAATAAAGTATGGTTAAAGAACACACAATGTCAGCCATCAGTGGCACAAGAAAATAAGAAGAAAGCGAGTCACGGTCACCAAATACATCGGCCATCACGCTTGAGAAGATCACGCAAGAGGAGACGGTACTAATAAACAGCAGCAATAGCTTAGAAGTACCGGAAGAGTGAATCGATCTGTTTCCTAGAGCACCAATGACAACACAACCACTAGATAAACCGGAAGAAACAACGTAAAGAAAGAGCCCACTCAGCTATGGATGCCAATGTTAAAAGACTGAAACATGATTACGAAGCCTACTGTAGAGCCACCTCTCACCAAGGGGGCGCACAATGTCAATGCCCCTTCCCTATAACCTCCTCTAACTATCCATTACTGCCGATAATCACACTCCATGCAGCGAAGATGTTGAATCTGCTATGGTGCAGTTTTCAATATGGCCTCTGGGTGGCGGGATATTCCCACAAATGAGTAATTGAAGGGTGATGCATTTTACATCAACATTAAGGTAGTTTCAAACTCTTTCAAGAACGCCACTGCATGAAAGGATATTCTGAATTGGTTTATGAATACTGGAATAGAGCGAGCACAAATAAGACCAACTTGAACAAATAAAAAATGTGAAAGAGTTCAACATTTTTCTAAAATCCAGGAGCAGGGCAAAACATGAAAACACACAAGATGATGGACGGAATGTTGCACGTTGGCAAAACATTCACCCCCAGTCAAAGATCTAGGTTTAATCCATCGTTATTTTGCTCACCATACCAACCCAGTTCAGACATGGCCCTATGCAAATCAGTCTTGACCCTGTGCCTCATGGTAACAGTCCAGCCCGAACTGCCAAGCCATAGTCATCCCTGGACCGGAATCAAGCATCCTAGGACCGGTTTCTGGCTATCAGCCGTCATCAGCCAGGATAGCTTGACTCCAGTGGCCTAGTGAGCACGGGACCCACGTCTGGGCGTACCCTTCCCATATAGGGTGAACAGAAAAACACACAAGATGATGGACGGAATGTTGCACATTGGCAAAACATTCACCCCCAGTCACAGATCTGGGTTTAATCCATCGTTATTTTGCTCACCATGCCACCCCAGTTCAGACATGGCCATATGCAAATCAGTCTTGACCCTGTGCCTCATGGGAACAGTCCAGCCCGAACTGCCAAGCCATGTCTTCCCTGGACCGGAATCAGGCAAAACATGAACACAAAACACAAAAATAAGCATTTACCTTAATTGCCAAAAGCTTAGCTATTTTAGAGTGAAAATGGTCTTCCTAGGTTTTACCAAGAAGCAAGAGCGGTACAGCGAGGCAAACACAAATGCAACAGCAGTGCAACGTTTTTCTACCTTACATAAAATAGTTAATAGGATGATGTAATTGTGTGTGTGTATATGTGTGTGTGTGTGTGAGAGACAGTGGGAAACAGTGCTTTTTGAGGTACGAAGGGGCATGTCATATAAAACTTGTGTTTGTTGGTGCGTGAGAGTTTCTGATTTGTGACGGTGAGGTGGTGTGACAATATGATGGTGTTACCTCCCATGGCCAAATGATAATACTGGTGAAAACTGCAATTACAGAGGACCCTTCCAAAAAAACATAAAGACAAACGCATGTAATGTTGCAGCAGTTGCTGTGCACTGCCGTGTGTCGGCTAGTCTGCCGACTTTGGAGCTGGAAACCAGGGTTCGAGCCTCGGGGTCACGTCGACATTCTATGATTCTGGGCAAATTACTTAATCTCCCAGTGCCTGAATTTGTAACGTAACCGGTGCTCATGTAAAGCGCTCCAATGCCTTCGGGTCGAGTTCGCGCTATATAAAATCTGCACAAAAAAAAGGCACTGTGCAGGCCAAACGAACAACCACCTGAAACCGCCACAGATATGTGGAATAAAAAAGGAATTTGCCAGGTGCAGCTGACAATCTGGAACTGGAATCCAGTGTGTGGTCCTCTGCACTCACTGCTGCAGCTGTGTCACTGATTGCATCCCCCGGCTCATCCTGACTGCAGGTACAATCAATGGACAGCCCTGGCGATGGGTGAGTCGGTCCCACACACCACTGCCAGGATGACCTTGCACCAGGAGGCTGGAGGAGGCTGCTGGACAGGGCAAAGCTTTAGGGCAGTGCGTGGCCGCACTGGGCGCTGACCTCTGGAGGGTGCGCAGACCTCAGGGGGAGCGCTGTGTTTAACAATAACTTATGATTGGAGAGATGTTTGGTCACGTTTGCCAGGATGTAGTGAGAGAATGGAGGAGGAGGTCATGAGGGTGAGGGCACCAAAAATGATTGTCGCACCGGGCGCCACCAGCGCTAAAGCCGTCCTTGCTGCCGGAGGCTGGTGGAAGCGACCAGTGCAAATCCTCTGTGCCTTACCTGGCTTTGCCTTTCCCTGCTGAAAGTTACGGCAGAGGTGCTTGAACATTTATTTAAAATCTGTGGGAGATGATAATCCGGCTGTGAAGAGGGCGCGGCTCTGGCAGATGCAGCAGCGGACAGCTATAGACTCTTTTAATCCTCCCAGACGCTGGGGATGAGCAGTGCTTGGACAAAGCAGTGGCCACCCTCAAGGTACTCTCCGGTCCTCAGGTCTACTCTGACAAGGAGCGATGTCTAATGGGCCAAGCCAGTGGTTAACTTTTAAAACAATAAGTGCCAGGATCCTCTTCCGGAGGACACGGCAGCCTGCATCATCCATTGCTGTTGCCAGTGCTGCCAACTACAGTACCAACACAACTACCAACCATCACACTCCTACAAGCAAAAATTCATACTATTCAAGGCAACAGTTCCTATGCACAGGCAGGTAAAGGATGGAGACAAATCATGTCCTTTAGAATATTTTCTTCATCTTTAATCTGAAGTGCACAAAGGACCAGACAACACGTGTTTTGTCAATAGGGAGTAAACCCTTGACTTCTTCAGGGCTGATGAAGAACATATTCTAAAGGACACGATTTGTCTCCATCCTTTACCAACAGAAATGTGTTGAACTGGGTTTTATGCGTGTGCATAGGAACTGTTGTAATTTATATCCGGACCCTAGGTTCCCAAATCTGAGGGTTTAGAGGTTTTTCCCTCACCTGTGGCACTGCACTTATTTGTTTCAGTTTGCTTACATCACGTGATTTGGAGAGCACCATGTGTATCATCCTGTGTTAATTAATATCCCCACTTTGTCTGCATACAATTCAAGGCCCCCATAGCTATACGAATAGCTTGGGTGGCCACGTACTAGTGAATTTATTTATTTTTATTTATTTATTGAGCTTGTAGAGCGCGACAGCTACCCAAAAAGGGTTTCCCAGCACTGGACGGGCAGAGTACTGGTAAAATTAAATTAATACAGATAGACAGAGTTATTGGTTGAATAGCCAGGTCTTGAGGGCTCTGCGAAAGCGTGTGTAGATGGTTTCTTTGCGGAATGTTAATGTATATTAAATTCATAAACTGCTGTTGTTGTGCCCATACCCAAATTAGGCAGACAGCGTTATCGTGTGGCAGCCTGTCAAAGCGCTGTTGCTAAGAAATAAGTGCTGTGCAGAGCACCGGAAAACACCGCCTCAAATTAAGCACTGGGTCAAGCACAGCAAATGGAAATTTGAAACACCTGCCAAGTCCCCGCGCGAATAAGGGAGCTGGTTAGCACGTGAACCATGGATGACCCAGACAATGAAGTAAGTGTTCAGATAATTCAGGGATGTAAATACTTCTGACTATTGATATTATGAGGACCAAGTATAGGTCTGGGGACCATACTTGCCCTCAGCAGGTTCCATGCATGCACCACAAAACTGGAAAGATGGTTAGCACAGATGACATCAAAACCAATGAACAGAGGACTGCAATGATCATCCAAAAAATACTGACTGACAGAGACCACATGAGGGTGGTGAACAGAGGCCTCAATGAGTGACAGCTTGAGTGCATCAAAAAAGAGACCACAGAAACCGTGGAAACAAAGATCCGCACACTGAGGTAAGCCCAGCGAAGGGTGAAACTGCTTGGCTTCGGAAAACATTGATCATTTTGCAAAGGCATGTTGGAATACACACCCAAACCTGACAGGATATTGTTGCTCAACAGCTTCCTGAAGAGAATGAACTTTGACAACAGAAGAGACTGACTGGGCCCTGATGCTTCTCTCCTGGCCCTGAATGAGGCCCATGATGAGAAGAAATATTAGTAATATCTTTTGTGGACAAGACAGTCATGACAACAGTTTCATGTGTCGTCTGTCAAAGTCACAGACAAGGTCAATTCCACCAAAGAAAACCTCGACCCAGACTGGCAAAGCCAAGCCCATATGTTCATGCAGACACCTCCAAAACAAATATCCAACAGCACAGGTGGTGGTAACAGCAACATTCTACAAAACACAACTCACTGGGGGTGTTAGCAGGGCGGCGGATGATAAACCTGTTGGGAGTGATTTGGATATAACGTTAGTACCTTCTACTAAGCCCTCGGCAGAAGTCAAGGCTAAGCCTGCTAAAAGCTACAAATCTGCAAAAGGCCATAACTTTGTCACCAGCGCTGGGTCTAAAATTACTCCATCACTCCGCTCATATTTTAAAGCTATTCCCCAGGTATTGAGTCTTTCGGAAGATCAGGTCCAGATTAAACCTAATTTTTTGGGGTGTGGGTCTTCTCACCTTAGTGGAGCGTGTGGTGTCAGTGTTAATATTATGGATGGACTTTCACCCCCCACCCCTGTGGTCGGGGCAGAAAGTAGTCTGCACTCTCAGAGTTTGACGATGGTCACAGTGGATATGATTGATATAGTAGACTCTGTGGATGTGGCGCTCACCGAGTTATCTCCCGAAGGAGAGGGAGAGGGAGAGGGAATTGCGACAGAGAAATCGCAGACGGAAGAAAATATGCAAGATGAGCTTATACAGAGGGACAGCACCGTCTCTATGACAGCCTATCTACAGGCTATGTTTTCAGCATTGTCTGCAGACATTAAGAATGGCATCCACGCTTCAAAAGTGAACCAACTGGAGATAAGGAATTTCTGTGAATCCCTTGATAATAAGATCGATGGTTTAAGTGCCAGAACCTCGCTTCTTGAAGAGACAGTTGTAGGTTTATCGTTACATCTGGACCAGGCCAAAGCAGACATTACTAAACTTAAGAGAGAGGATCTCATGCTGGCCGAGAGGATGGAGCCATTGGAAAACAATGCCAGGCGCAGTAATATTCGGATTCTAAATGTCCCGGTGGGGAGTGAGGGGACAGACCTTAAACAATATGTGATTTCTCTTTTAAAAGAATCACTGAACTTGGCAGAGTCATCTGAAGATTTGGCCAATGATATCCAGCGCATTCATAGGGATCCCTTTAGGAAAAATCCTCAGAGATCCAAGCCCCGAAAAATCTTAGTAAATTTCCACACATAAACGCTTAAAGAAAGTATCTTGAACTTAGCCTTGAAACAAAAATCATTGCCGGGGAAAGGGTTTCATTTTCAAATTAGATCTGACCTATCTAGGGTCACCCTTGAGAAGCAGTGTGAATTGGGGAGGCGGTTGGATGCATTTAGAAGTGTCGGTGCAACAGGGCAACTTAAATTTCCAGCTGCTCTGAGAATAATGCACAATAACAAGATGTTCAATATCAGGTCGGTGCAAGAGGCAGATGAGTTGTTGCTCTCTTTGGGGGGTGCTAAGGGGGGTACTAAGGGCACCTCGGGCTCTTCGGGTTGAATTTACCCTTTATAGCGGCATCTGAGTCCTTCATTATTTTCTTTCTCTATCTTCACCGTGTAAAAGAGGTAGAAGTCGTTGTAGAAAGTTGTAGAAAGTGAAGAAGGGAGAAAATGAATTAAATAAGAAAATTTAAGCACAATCAAAGTAAGGGGAGGAAAAGGGGAAAATTGTTTTAAAAAAAGACTAGGAAAGACTAGGAAAAGGAGGGCAGGGATAAAAGAAAAAAAAACAGAGGAGAAGGGGGGAGGGATATAAACCATCGCGGAAAATTAAAAAAAAAATCTTCTCTTCCTTGCATATCAGGAGCTGATGTGAGCGTTCTAGTTAATTAAGTTTACGGGTAGGTTTAGCAATTTAATTTGCTTGGTTTTTCTCCTCACTGTCTCTTTTCTTTTTTTTTTATAGACAGCACACTTGGAGCATTGGGTTGGGGCACTGTCTTCTGGACTAGTTCCGGATAGATATGGCAAGGGTTTCCATGGGGGGGTTGGTAGTGTGGGGCACAGGGGTAAGGGTTGGGCGGGTAGAAGGTCTAAAAAATACCTCATTTTCTGCATAAAACAGATTCTTTGTTGGTCTAAGGTTATTTCTTGTATCCAGGTAACGTCATTAGTAAGACAGAGTTTTTTATTTTTCTATTATGAGAGGTTTGTGGGTGGAAGAGCTGAGCCCCCATGACTGGTGTGAAAATTATCTCCTGGAATGTGAATGGCCTCCGCACCAGACCTAGGGCGGTTAAAATTATGGAGTATTTACGGGTTTCTGATGCGCAGGTAAAAATTCTCCAGGAGTCACATTTAATGGAGACTGAAGTACTCTCCCTGGTAAGGAAAAGCAGATGGATCGAACTTTCTGTATCAACGACGCAACCCACTAACACTAGAGGTGTGACAATAATCTTTAAAAAAACACTTAAAATTAGGTTAATTTCGAAACTGGTTGGCCCAGGTGGTAGATGGGTCATCACTACAGTATCTCTCGCTGGAGTACAAACCACGATTGTGGGTTATTATGGGCCTAATGTGGATGACCCTTCTGCATTAAAATCCTTATTTTCACATCTATTATCATTCCCAGAACCGATTATTCTGGCCGGGGACTTTAATATAGTCCTGGACCCCGTTTTGGATAAAACTCCCAATAGTCGACCTTTAGCTCACTCCAAGACTAGGGTCTTTTTGCTTAGAAGCATGAAGCAATATGGCCTCACTGATATATGGAGGGATAGGGCTGGCAAAAAGCAGGGGGTCTCCTTTCAAAATCAGAAATACCACCATCAGTCTAGAATTGACTTTATGTTAATTAACCGCAGACTGTCAGATTTTGTGAAAAATATTAGCTACCTCCCATCTCACCTATCTGATCATTTTGCAGTATTCATGGAATTAGATGGGTTTCTTACAGCTTCCGGATCCTGGACATTCGATATTTCGCTTTTATCTGATGCAGATGACATCGCTTTCCTTATTAGGGAGACTCAAGGTTTTCTGCAAACCAACCAGGGCTCTGCCGCCCCTGGGATTATCTGTGATGCTTTTAAGGCCTTTTTAAGAGGCCTCATCACTAGAAAGGTTTCATATCGAAGGAAGAAATATAGGGAAGAGGTTGCATCTATAGAGGCAGAGTTGTTGGCGACCCAGGTCGAGATTGACCATGCCTCATCCGAGATCTCGACGGAAGTTCTTAGTAACAAGTTCCTATCTTTAAAAGGTCAGTTGGGCTCGGTTTTGAATCAATGACTGCTTGAGAAATGGGAGGCTAGTAAAATAGCCAATTTCCAATTTGGGGAAGGAGCAGGAAAACTCTTGGCCTGGAAAGCTAAAACAGATCCGGTCCGAAATAACATCGAATATATATCACACAATAATGTACTCTATTCTTTAGACAGTGATATTAGAAACGTTTTTAAGGAATTTTTCCAATCCATCTATCAGGAGGATAACATCTTGGACCAGGCCTATATTGACAATTGGTTGACAGCAATTTCTCTCCCGTCCCTATCTTCGGAACAACGGGCCACTCTAGACAGCACTATTACAGAAGAGGAAGTTAGGGCTGCTATCCGTAGCAGTAAAAAGGGTAAAGCAGCAGGTCCAGACGGCCTCCCAGCTGAGATTTTTAGGGCCCTGGAACAACCAATTGTACCTTGTTTAACTTTGCTATTTAACCAAATTTTGCAGAACGGGATTTCTCCGCCAGCTTCCTGGGATAGTGCTTCGATCACTTTAATCTTAAAACCAGGGAAATCAGCGCAGTCCTGTGGGTCATATAGACCTATTTCCATCTTAAACGTGGACTTTAAGATTTTCACCACAGTTTTGGCAAAGAGGTTGAGCAAAGTAGCACCTGATATATTACATCTTGATCAAAAGGGGTTTGTGAAAGGGCGTCAACTATATGAATTGACCTATCACTTGATAGGGGCCATTGATATGGCAACAACTGACTCCCTCCCTTTGGCAGTCTTGACGCTCGATGCAACCAAGGCCTTCGACAGGGTGAACTGGGCATACCTGTCGGGGGTCTTGGTTAAGTTTAATATTGGGGATAGCTTTTGTCGAGCAATAAAACTCTTATATTTGAATCCATCAGCCAGGGTGTTAGTAAATGGTGAGTTATCCGACCCCTTCTCCATCACAAGGGGAACACGTCAGGGTTGCCCCCTCTCCCCTCTATTATTCGATCTTTATATAGAGCCCTTTGCTCAGCTTTTGAGGGAGGAGGAATCAATTAAATAGTTTATATATAAAGGATGGGAGAGAAATGTGGCGCTGTACGCCGATGATATTTTGATACTTTCCTCAGACATACGTACAGCCTTTCCAGCAGCCATTAAATTGGCTTCAGAGTTTGGAAAGTATCAGGATATGAGGTTAATGCCTCAAAAACTGAGGTAATGGTTTGGAATAGCGCAGATTGTGGCACTGAGTTTCAGCCTTCCGCAAATCTGCGCTACTTGGGTCTGAATATTGTTAACGACATCAATAAAATCGCCTCGACTAATCTTGCGGCTGTTGCGAAGGAATGTCGGAAACTAATGCAATCTTGGTCACACCTTCCTTTGTCCTTGATAGGGCGAATTAATTTAGTTAAGATGACAATCTTACCTAAAGGTTCCTTTTTATTTAATACTATTCCTCTCTTTTTTGACCCGTCATTAATATCTTAGTTACAAGGAGAAATAAAGTCCTTTATTTGGGATAAACATGTTCCAAGGATTGCCTAGAAGAAGCTCAGACGACGCAGAGAAAAGGGAGGTCTAGCAGCTCCTGATATACAAATCTATGCGTGGGCGTTCCAATTATCCCACGCTCGAATGCTGTTAAAAATGCCCACAGATTTTGGGGTCGGAAGCATGTTCTCAGCCTCGATTAAAGGTGAGGGAGTAGCTCAGTCGGGCTTCTTGTTTAAATTCGGGGATCCGTAGTTGTAAAAAAAAAATTAAACTAAAGGTATTACAGGGGATGGCAAGAGTGTGGGCTAAGGTGAGGACCACAATAAAGCTTGGTTACTTTTCCAGTAGGACTCCACCGTGGGGTTCACCTGGGAATCCTGAGTGGCTGGAGGATAGCCTAGCCGCTCCTATGCGGGAATCAGGGATGGAAGTATGGGGTGATATATTTGCGGAGGGCGGTCTGATACAATGGGAAAACTTAAGAGTAAAGAAAGGATTGAACTTCTCCAAGTTTAAGTATATTCAGATTGCCAGTTGGGCACACGCCTTTTCCTCACAAGTTTCATCCCAATACTTAGCTCCACTTGGGTGTAGTAATCAGCTTGAGACTCTTCTTTTGGATAAACCACCTGGCAAAAAAGAGGTATCATTATGGTACAACATGATACAAGAGGAGTCGGACGGGGAATTCCACCTACCTGAGTTATTATGGGGCCCTTCCATCGTTGGTTGTAATCTACAAGACCGGTGGTTGTATCATTCAAGGTCTTGTGGGATATTGTGAAGCCTGCATGGTTGCGACGGAATCACCTTTACACACTTCACAGGGCATACTACTCGCCACAGAGACTATCAAAATGTGTTCAGGGATCCACGGTGGCCTGTGCTAGATGTGGTTTGATTTACAAAAAACAGTGGTCCCTACATGTGGACAAGATAACATACAAAAAACAATAATCATACACCTGATAAGTAGTATGTCTTTTGTCCAGCCGGACAAGAAAATGTATTTTAAATGTTCTGGTTGATAAAGTGAATTTTAAGAACCAAAAAAGATAACAAGTGGGCACAGCCGTGACCCACAACAATGGGCCCACTTGTTATCTTTTTTGGTTCTTAAAATTCACTTTATCAACCAGAACATTTAAAATAAATTTTCTTGTCCGGCTGGACAAAAGACATACTACTTATCAGGTGTATGATTATTGTTTTTTGTATGTTATCTTGTCCACATGTAGGGACCACAGTTTTTTGTAAATTGATACTGCCCAAGGTCCCTATGGCATACCTTTCGGGTTCCCTTGTCTTTGTGAAAACACAGATGTGGTTTGATAGCAGCTTCTGATGCCCACATGTTCTTTGAATGTCCCGGCATATCAGCTTTTTGGGTCTCTATTAGCAATTTCCTGACGTCATCTTTGGGTCTCCAAATCTCGATTGATCTCCCCCTTGCAATTTTCGGGGTAATTGACGGAGCTCGGAGCCCGGCAAAGAATCTTCTCTTTTACTCCATCTTATTGGCTAGAAGGGAGGTCTGTAAAAAGTGGAAGGGCCATCATCTACCAACACTCTTAGACTGGCGAGCTTCGGTCCTACAAGTATCCAAACTTGATCTGGCAAGGACTGGGAACAAAAACAAGAGAGCTTTCTGGCATTTGCTTAATTGGCATTAACAGACCGGGGTTTTCTTTGTGTGTTTTTTTTCCCCTGGTCCAATGATTAAGCTGCTGTGGTATATTGCCCCTGTTTTTCTATTCATACTAGGGTTGACATCCCTAGTATGATGGCAGCACTTCCCTTAAAGTATTTGGTTTCAACATGCAGGTCCTGGAATATGCCTTTTTCTTGCTGAAGGGTGACGGATTGGGAACATAGTTTATCCCTTGCCAGTTAAATACTGTGACAGCGAGAAGGCTTTGTTAGACCCTTGCATATGGAACCATGGTGGAAAATGAGGACCCAAAAAAAAAACGAAAAAAAAATACCACAACTCAGCACACACATCTGCTGCAACACAGAGGAAGCCCTTCCCCTCATACAGCTCACATTCAGTGTGTGCCCATCTGAATTTGAGAACTTAATCAAACAATTGCATCACCTGTTCATAGCTTTGAGCTACCTGATAGCCAATCCAGTGCACCTCCACATTGACCACATGCGCGTCCCATCATTCCACGCCAACACTGAATACCCTTCAACATGAGGCCGCAAGCTGAAGTGCTACGAAGCCGGAAGAATCTCAGTCAGACAAAAGGTGTAAGCAGCAGTCCATTAGTATCTCCTAAATCTGTCACATGAAAAGCCAAGCAACCAGCAGCCAGGAGATTTGCACAGCAGATATCAGATTACCGAGAAAGGCACCTCACGCTAACCATTGATGACCTACTGGCTGGCCTGAATAAAGCACGGCGGTTCTCCAAACTAGTTCTCAAAAGCTGGATGCCACCAGTTGCCACTGGTTAATGATGGCTGATGCATCACCATATTCTCCTATGGCGTTGATGAGATACTAGACACTCAGGTTTGACCGTAGCTTGTTAGCCTTTGAAGTCTTCCAAATCGCCTTCAGGGAGGTCCTCGCTGGACTAATGCAAGCCGTGATGAGTGACAACAACTTCATATACGCCACCAGCATCAAGGAACACCAGAAATATAGATTGTCAGAATGTGAGCTGATGCTTTATCAAAAGAAGTGCACCTTTCAAAAAAGAAAGATGGAATTCTTTGGGTACCAGTTCATCAGTGTACTTGTGTTCACAGGTCTGTAGACCTCACCCCCGAAAGTCACACCCATAAGCAGCTTTCTTGTAATGAACCTCAGGGGGAAATGATAAAAAATTAATGGAATATTAAGGGACAAGCAGACATTGAGGGTATCGAGCCACTAACAACATGCTCCTACACGATACCACCATGAAATGCTTAATACTGCCAACTTGTGTCGAATGCAGTCCTTGTAACGTAGGAGTTGTCTTTCTTCAGGAACCGAGAATAAGTGCACACCCATGACTTTTGCAAGTTCGCTTTTACAACACCGAAACGCAATACTCGCGGATCAAAAATGAGGCCATTGAGCTTGAATGCGTCTCTTTATCTTTATTTGCATATTCATAATTTCAAGGTCATCTTGGAAAATAAGCCTGTTTTCCAGGGATCTGCTTCCTACCTACCCACTCTTGCAAATGGATAAATGGGAATTAGAATTACAGGAATATGACTTTGACACCTACCACCGATCTGGCATCAACAATCCAGTAGATTACCTATCTTGGAACCCAGAGCCACACACCAACGCTGAACAGATACAAGGAGAAAACACAGAAAAGCAGGTGTGGCTAAGTGCACCACGAGCATGCGCCAACGATCTAGTAATGAAAAAAACAGCAGACTGCCCCAGAGTCGATGACTATTCCCAAACTGCAAGGAATGCAATGAAAAAACACAAATTATAGACATTTATAAAAGGGCAGCATTATTGTGAAACCTGCACCACAGCCACACTTAAACCCCTGCAGATTATCAGGAAGCAGCTGTGTCTATGAGAATGTCATTGCCCTAAGGCGAACCACATTGTCACTCTGGCATCGTTGATTGAGGATTGGGCTGCAAACACCACCTGGTGTTGGCCCCAGGGACGCATCCAAACACTTCACATGGCACAGGAGAGGACTCAACGCATCTCTGTGCCTGCGTGTTGACACTGCTATTCCCAAATAGCCTTGCAACTCCCAACTCTCACTCCGTATTCAACCCCTGCTCTTTTCTCCACATGCTCAAAGCAGAAGGCAAATTCAAAGCAGATTTATCCCCAGAATAGGGAGGCCATGGGCCATATTATCAAGAACAGCTATAACATTATCGGAAGGAAACTGCCATTAAAGCGGCGATAAGGGGCTTGATAATATGCCCTTGAGAATTCCAATAGAAACCCAGGTTCTGGTGTGAAGGACATCAAACCTGGGATTCTATTGGAATTCTCAAGGGCATATTATCAAGCCCCTTATCACCGCTTTAGCGGCAGTTTCCTGCCGCTAAATCGGCGATAACGTTATCGCCATTCTTGATAATATGGTCCCAAATGCGGATTTAGACCCACTAATTCCAGCCCCACATCCAGTTCTAATTGTATTACTGAATATCGACTCCCAGAATATCAACCTAAAAGAATATTGTGGTCAGAATATCGAGGGAAAAACTATGGAAAGATAATTTCATCTAAGGAAGTACAGATTTACTATTCCGAACTCCACAGCTGCGTACCTTGAAGATCTGTACTTACTTACCTGTCAATATTTCAGCTTTGATGTTTTGACCTCGATATTCTGTGCCATCAATATTCTAATTTTGATATTTAGGGTGCACACCATCCTATTCCCTATTCTGGAGACAAATACTCATATTAGCTGAATTTATGTGCAGGGAGTCTGGCCTGGAACGTAATTTTAACGTTATTTCTGTCCTCACATTCAAATCCGCCCAGCTTGTAATTGGGCCCTATGAAGTTTACTCTTTTCTGCTTCCCTTTGATTCTGGTCTCTGTTGCAGGTAGCAGCTCCCATCAGCTCATCAACCATTTTGTTTATCATAGTAGTTACTTTATGAGGTTAGCCTTAAATAGCCTTTTTTTTGTTATATTCCAATTCACACTTCCCCCTTCATCCTGTTTCTGTCTGTCGCCACTTCAGGAGGTGAGTGGCCTGCTGTACAATTTTCAATACTGCTTGTACCATGTCCTATATGCCGCTTTTCTTGCTGTATCTGGACGGAAGCGGAAGTCCTGAATCAATAGGCGCCCTGAAGCAGAGTAAGTAGAAGCGGACGTAACGCATCACGCAAGCTGAATCTAGTACGCGATGGACAGGAAGCTATGGACAGTGGAGGGAATTCCATTAGGTGCCTCATGCAAGTATGCATGGGCTGACCAACCGTCCGTTAAGTTCACGACCGTCTGCAATTTGGATCTCACGTCCTTTGTCGGTGATGATGCCTTTTATGGACGTCTTTTGTTCGTAATTTTGGGCATTGCAGGGAGCAGTGCTGTTCCCGTGCAAGAAGCCTCAGCTCCCTGATGGGACCGCCTCGCACTCATTCTCTGAGAACAAGGGCATCCCCACCCCGGACATTGTCATTCTGTATGACGGCTGATTGTCACATAGAGAATGACAATAGGCCAGTCTGGGCTGTTAAAGCATGTGGTGGACCTCCTCCTGCCCGGGTCGGGCAGGACATTCTATATAACAGTACATAAAGTTAAAATGTTGCACCTCACCAGATAGAAGAAATGCACAGAATACAGTTCATGAAAGGAAGCCATCAAAAGAAACATTTTCAATATAGTATTCAACAAAGGTACAGTGGCTGCTTTTTTAGGTCTCACCTGAGCTAGCAGCTCTGGCGAGACATTTAGTAAGGGCTTCAGAAAATGCTACCACTGTGGCCTAGAGCTTGAGTGCATGTGCGTGGGAACGAGCAGAGGTGCCATATGGCTTTCCTATCTCGTCATGAGTCATTATCTTTCAAGATAAGAGAGCTTTCTTTCACATTCCCGAAGTCGATAGCTTCCTTGTTGCTCTTCTCACTAGTACATTTGTGTTTGGAACTATTACTACAACTGTCCACAAGGTGGTAGTGTTCCCACATTATATATGGATGCTACTTAATATAGACAACATAGAAGTTAATAGAGCATGTTGCTTCATGAGGACATTCCAGCTTTAATACGTACATATATTTGTATGCGAGGATGTAAGGAGCATTATTTTATTGCGAGTTGGGCATGAGAAAATTTTCCAACATCTGGGTCTCCAGTCTTTCCATGCAGGTGCTTAGCATGGAGTTGTATTCAGTTCTATGTCAGGACCGGAGGCTCCGATTACTCTTCTCATTTCTTTACTTGAAATCTCAGCAGCCAATCAGAAAACAGTAAAAACAAAATAACACTACAATACCCACGAGCATACAGGGTATCACCTGACAACCATAGAATAACCCCTACAAATGTTCCATAAGAGAATACCATATCCTCTTTCTTTGCTGCTCCGCAGCCAGTTAAGTGCTTTCTACTTTTACTTACTTATTTCATGCTTTGTCTGTAGCGCGTTTGCTGTCGCGTTGTTAATTGCGTATGCCTTACTTTTAGAGCGTTTGCTGCAGTGTACAGCTTTGCTTCGGGATTTGCATGGTGGCGTTTGTTATCCCCCTTATCCCGAGATTTGTGCTTCGTGCTTTGTTTCTCTGCGCTGTTTGTTTTTCGCCGCTGGTTGTTGGGAGCGTTCATTCCTCCCGGTTCGGGCGCCTTGCGCCCGCGCGTCTTTTTTGGTGGAGCGGGGCTCGAGGACTACACGTACTGGCATCGCGTAGTCCTCTTTCTAGTGCGACCAGGCGGCCGTTACCGCGAATGCGCGATGGCCATTTTTTGATGCATTTTGTCGGTTTACCGGCTTTTCATAATTCGTTTGTAGCGCGGGAGCAGCACTTATTATGCTCTGTGCCCACGGACCTGGCACAGCCCCTTAATTATGCCCAAATCTCATAATTATCGATTTTGGGCTGTACAATTGTGCATAGGCATTGCCTAGAGTGGTTTCTTGGCAAACCCTCCCTCCACGTTTAATTGCTATATTTACAGTTACTCTGTATCTGTGTTTTGGCTTGCCTGGGGTGTTTTTCCACTTCCCAATAATTTTGCCTTTGGCAATTACACTTGGTTACAGTGTTGCACTTCCTCCTGTGGTCATTATTTACACTTTGTGTGTCATTATGGCTGAATATTATGATGAGGAAGGTTATTACTATGATGAAGGGGCCTCTGGGTCCATGGAACAGGAGTTGGTTGAGGCTCTTGATGATGGTGTCCAACATTCAGTTAATAAGGCGCTGGTTTGCGCCATTGAGCCTTTAAAACGTAATTTGTGTAATTATGCCTTGCAACAAGGTTGGTAACCTACTTCTTCTGGGCATTCTTCCTCCACTGCTGCCAAGATTGCGAAATCGCATAAGTCAGACTTTGTTAAGTTGGCCAAGGCTCCCTCTACTGATCATTCCTATGGTCAATCTTCCAAGGGGGCTCCGGTTTCTCAGTCTCGCCAGACGGACGATGGTGACACTTCCTCTGGCACATCTTCAGACCATGACTCGTCTCCTCCTCCTACTAAGAAGGTTCGTAAAGAGCATTTTGTGGACGCACCTACACATCCACAACTCCTTACCTTTGATCCTTCTGAAATTGTGCACCCTAATTCGTCATCCTGGCTCCTGTTAGCAGAGGTGGCGGAGTATATCCAGTCACATATTCGTCAACCTTTTGACAAAGATGTGCAGACGCATCTGCGCTCTGAATGTCCCCGGCCGGATCTGGCTGATAAGTTAGCGGAGACACCTTAAGTTGATCCCACCATGGTAACTTACCTTAAAAAGTACGCTAAGGACCCCAAAAAAGGTATTGATAGAGCATGCCGCTGTTGTCAAGACAAGTTATTAGACTTGCTTGGTCCCCTCACGAAAATTTTGGAGCTAGGTTTTCAGGCTAAGGAGTACTCCTCCGCTATTGACCCAGATGAGCTGATTGGGTGGGCTCAGAGAGCCATTTGTCAATTGGGTAACGCCAATTGTGCCATGTCGTGTGAGCGCAAACGGTCAATTCTTTTGAAGTTGGACCCCAAATTAGCAGAATTGTCCTCTTCTGAGTCTGGGCCGTTGGCTCAGGGTTTATTATTTGGTCAACCTTTTCTTGAGGAATTGACCAAATTTATTGCTCGATAAAGCTCAGTCCTCCCTTTGACGGGCTTTTTGCCCGGTTTTTGGACTGGCCGGACGATATAGGGGACGATCGTTCGGCCACGGTTTTAACTAAGGCAGCCATCGTGGCTATCAGTCCCATCGTGGAGGTTATCAAGAATCAGGATATAACAACAAATCCTCCTTCTATCCCACTCACAAAGGACGCAACCAGTTCAAGAAAAGACGTTATGGTGGAAATCAAGGAGGACATCACGATTCCTTAGCTTCAGGTGACCTTGATCTCAGCTTCCGAAGTTTTGTTGGGGGGCAGGATTCAATTTTTTCTCCCCAGTTGGCAACTGATCTCGAGCGATGCATGGGTGCTTGACACTGTGAAGGGTTACAAAATGGAGTTCTTCAGTTGTCATTCAGCCTCATCCTCCAACACCCCTAGTTTTTTCTCTTCAGGATCAGGCTGTCATTTCAGCGGAAATAGACTCTCTTCTGAAAAAAGGGGCTATGGATCGTACCACTCGGCATCCTCAGGGCTTCTCCAGCAACGTCTTTCTGGTTCAGAAAAAGGGGGGTGGCTCCAGACTAGTTCTCAACCTCACGGACTTCAATGGTTGTGTCGTTTATCGGCACTTCAAGATGGAGGGCATCCATCTTCTGCGGGACCTTATTCAGGAAGGGGACTGGAAGGTCCGTCTAGATCTGAAGGATGCGTATCTGTTGATTCCTATTTACGGTCCTCATCATCGGTTTCTGCAATTCCAATGGCTGGGAGTCTGGTTCGAGTACAAAGTCCTCCCTTTCGGCCACTCATCAGCACCTTGGTGCTTCACAAAGCTCCCGAGGCCTGTCGTGGAATCTCCGAGAGCCAGGGGTGTTCATCTGATGATTTATTTGGACGACATTCTCATCGTGGCTCGTTGTCCTTGCCTGTTAATGACTCATTTGGAGTGGTCGATTGATCTTTTACAGTCACTCGGATTTCTAGTGAATCCACAAAATTCAGGTTTCATCCCATCTCAATTGATGGTATTCCTGGGTTTTCTAGTCAATTCCCTCCCTTGCCAACTCCTCTTGCCCAATCAGAAGATCAGATCTATCAAGAGGGAATTGAGATTGATTTTACACAAACAGATTGTACCATTGAGGTCTGTAGCTCGGAGAGTCGACCTGCTAGCCTCCTCAATCCAAGCTATATTTCCGGGTCCTCTCCATTACCAAGCACTTCAGTGACTCAAAATATGCCATCTCTAGAAAGGCCTCAAATATTCAGATCAGATTACTCTTTCGGAGGAGGCGAGGTGGGAGATGTGGTGGTTAGAACACATGGAGTCTTGGAATGGTCGAGCCCTGTTCGGAGTGTCTCCGGAAGTCGTGATAGAATCCGACGCCAGTCGGTGGGGATGGGGAGCCTGTTGCGGTCAGGTAACTACGGGGGCCGGTGGTCCCAGGACAAATTGTCTCTCCATATCAATTGTCTGGAGCTTCTGGCAGGCTCCTTTGCGATTCGTTGTCTGTCTCCCCGCATGACGAACTGTTCCGCATGGCCAATGTGTCAGCGGTCCGGTATGTCAACAAATTGGGAGGTACGAGGTCCAGGATTCTAGCAGAAATCGCCAAGGATTTCTGGCACTTTTTTTCATTCAGAGGAACATATCAGTGATTGAGGAGTATCTTCCGGGGTGCAACAATCTGAGTGCAGATTGGAACTCTCGTCACATTCGGGATTTCAGCGATTGGAGGCTTCGTCCTCGTGTATTACGGTCCCTAACTCGCCTTTGGGGTCTCTGCCAGATTGATCTGTTTGCCTCCCGGCTCAACAGGCAGCCTCCAATGTTTTTCAGTTGGCGCCCGGAAGCTCTGTTCACGGATGCATTCCTGCAGGACTGGCCATCTCATCTGTGTTATGCCTTTCCCCCATTTGTGATGATCCCCAGGGTCTTAGCACGCACAAAGCATTATCAGTCAGAATTGATTCTGATCACTCCTCTTTGGAGGGCTCAGGCTTGGTTCCCGGTTCTTCTGGAGATGATTTGTGCAGTGCCGCTCCTTCTTCCCCAGGGTTGGAATCTGTTGCTGGACCTTCTCAACAACCCGCATCCACTAATAGAATCGGGTCAACTCCTTGTAGTTGCATGGCGGGTTTCGGGGATCGCTGGAAAATCCCAGGCCTTTCGCGAGACGCTACCAGATTTATCAGCGAGGCTTGGTCTCCCAACACACACAAACGTTATGCCACAGCTTGGAATTGGATGGTCACAGCTTGGAATTGGATGGTGTAGTTGGTGCGATCAACGGGAGGTGGAGTCCTCTTTTTCATATGAATGCCAAATTGTGGCAAACTGCTCCACCGGTGCAGCCAGGAAAGTGGGCACATTTCAGTTTTTCCTATCAGGTGTGTTTCACCAAGGGCAAAAAACAATCTAGGGCAGTGATTCTTCACCTGTGGGCCGAGGACCCATGGGCGTCCGCACGTACTTCTCAGGGGTTCTGTGACTGTTTAATAAAATTACATATTAAAAATAATAAAGTATATACAATTAAAGAAATAAAATGTAAACTTTGAAAACCTTTTCTACCCGTGAATGTGAATTAAACTAAATATTTCAATACTTGAGCATTTGTTTGGTTTATACTTTTTTTCATATTCTTTTGTGTATTTTGAGGTTTAAATCACAGTAATTGCTTGGGCTCCTCGATTTTTAATAATAATTCAGTCGGGGTCCCTGGATTCAAGTAATGATTCAGTGGGGGTCCACCGGAATTAATAGGTAATGGACCACTGGTCTAGGGAGAACTACACAAAGCCCAAATAGTTTGTTCTCCCTAGAGCAGACAGAGCTTAGATAGAACCCTAGAAGTGCCACTAACAGGCCAGTTGATTTTCCCGCCTCCTGCTTTTTTTCCCAATCTTTGGCAGTCCGAAGCAGATCTGGGAAATTTTGTGTGTTCACAACAGGACCTACTTTGCCTACAGAGGAATGGAAACAAATTAGTTTGATCCTAGCCCAAAGAGGAACATGTTACAAAAGAAAGGCAGAACATCCTTCATTTTGTAAAATACGCCTTTATAATCGTAACGCTACTCTTAACTAATCCATCTCGACACTCTCACTCCCATCCGATGCCCACTTCGTTCCACTCGTCTCCTTTGTACCGCCCCACCATTGTAAGCTACACCGCCCACCACACCAAGAGAAAAAGCTGATTTTTCCGCTATCAGAGAAATGAAAGTTACTACAGAAAGTAAACTATATTTTCCCGGACACAGTCTGCGGGGTTGCGAGTACCTTTCTTTACAAGGTGTGCCAAGTCCACAGCCCTGCAGTGAGCTGCAGGACTATTGAGCTTTTTAGGTTTTGCCTAGCCAATGCGTACGAAGTACGCATGCGCTAGCAAAACCTCTTGAGATGTATATATGATGGATGACCCGCCTCTGCCTCTCATTGGCTAGCTCCATAAATGGAGGCTAGCCATTAGGAGACAGAGGCTGTCAATCGCGCTTTCTCGGGAAAAATGCGATTCGGGGGCGTTTCTCTGGCTTTTTTTAAGCCCCGCCCCTTTGTCCCGGGCCGCGCTGTGATTGGCTGCCGGCCCGGGACACCCCCGTGACGTCATTTCCCGGGCCGTGCTGTGTTTGGCTGCCGGCCCGGGACACCCCGTGACGTCAGCCAATCACAGCACGGCCCGGGACCTGACTTGTTTGTTATGATATTTTAGTTGGTTATAACGCGCTGGCCTAATTACAGTTGGGCGTTAAGCCTACGGTAACTTAATCTGTTTCCTCCACCTTGGAATTCAGGTGGTTGATCGAATAAAATCCTCGCTTCTGGACACTTTGGAGAGTGTTTTTTTTAAAGTTGTTTTGTCTGTGAGAAAGAGCTGAGGCAAGCTGTAGAACGCATGAGAGAGAGCTCCAGTCGAGCAGGCTGCTGGATTCAGAGCTGAACATGGTGGGGAAGGCTCGGTCCTCGAATTTTACCATTTCTGAGAAGCTTGATCTGCTAAAGCTTGTGAAGCCATATGTCAGTGTTCTGGAAGAGCACACCAACAAGCACTCAGTGATTGTGGAGAAAAACAAATGCTGGGAAATTGTCTCCGATAAGTATAATGCCATTGCGGCGGACCGTCCGGCGCGGACTGCGCAAGGCCTGCGAACCCTCTACAAGCGCCTCAAGGAGTACGCCAAGCAGGAACTGCTCCAGTACCAGAAAACCCAGCTGGATTATGAAACCAGTGTTTCAGAACCCACCAAGATCCTCGTGGAGATGATCCCACAGATTACCAACGTGTGCTTCCTGAGTGACCTCAAGCCAAGGTAAGAGACCCTCCTTACACTCTCTAAATTTGAAGGCTATGGGCCTTCCCTTTGATTGTTCTTTCTGTTTTGATAGCAAATGAGGTATTTCTGTACAGAGCACATACCACGATAAACGTGCATTCACACACTTTATATGTATATATCCTACATGGCCTAAATAGAAGGGCAGCCTTCTAGTGGGGGGTGATCACTGCAGCCTTAACTTGAGACTAGCCCTGGCTGGCTCACGGTTCACAAGCTCCAGAAGGCGAAGGCCATTCTGGGATTCAACAGGAAATTGCATCCTCAACCTTTGCCCTCTCCTCCCTTCTTTCTCTTCCCCTCCCCTCTATTTCTCTTCCCCTCCCCTCTATTTCTCTTCCACTTCTCACGACCTCACCCCTCCTCGCGTGTTTCTGCCTCTCCTCCGTGCCTTGTCCTGTGTACAACAAGAGGCAGATTATTCGAACAGGAACCAAAACAAATGGGTGCCTTTCATTCGGCGTCCATGTTGTTCGCTCCCAGCAGCTTCCAGTGTGCCATATAGAGTCTCGGTTTATGATGCAGACTGCGATTTGGTGGTCGTGCAAACAAACTCGCTGCCGTGGATATCCACAACCCTGCCCCCTCTCTGCCTCTGTGTGGAATATACAGTTTATAATGATGGCTTGTACTTTAGCCTGGACCGGGCACTTAGTTAATAATTGTCTGAGTGGTAACCACGAACAAAACGTTTTATTCTGTATTTTTCGTTCGCTCACAATGTCGAAGGAAATGTACCACCATAGTTTATTGCTTATGAATGATCTACGCACTTGGTGTCGTATTGGGAGTAAAAACGCGGTGTTTAGCCTATATTTTCCTCCTTTTTTCACCTATGAATGTTGTTCTTGCCCTTTAAAGGAGATGAATATACACTGCCATCAAGCACAGGCACCCTAACACCTGACCTTGAAACCTGTTCTTCCTGTCTAGGGCCACTCCTCAGCAGATACTGACAACAATGGAGATTTTATTTCCAAATGCTTTCTTTGTGTGATGTGAGCCAAGTCAGAGACACAAAGAAAATCACCTTGTAACTGAAGTCCATGATTTAAGCACATTACCGCGTGTATTTTACACCGATTGTTGGCACAGAATTATTTTGTAATATCTCATAATTTATCATCCGTGTACACAAATGTATACAATTCTCGTTAGATCCAGAACAAACATTTTCGACTGCCTGAAGGGGTCACATATTTGATGCGTTTTATTGTGAGTAAATGGAAGTCTTTTAATGATGACCTTTAACAGTGACTACTAAGTGACGTCTTTTAATCTTTTTGTTTCTTAAATGTGTGAATTTAGTTGGTAAGATCGAAATGCTTAAGCTAACTCGAATATGGATTTGCATATTTATGCAGCTGGTCTCAATGGTGCATTCAGTTTTGCACTGTCACTGACTTCCTGTTCCTAGTTGGCACAGTAATGTCTTATTGGTTGTGCACAGATAAGGTGTACCAGTCGCTGAATTGTGTGGTTGAACAGGAAGCCTAGCTATACAACCTGTCAACAAACACAACCCTCGTAGGCTTTCTTTCAAATGCCACCTGTGCTTTTGTTAGCAGTTGTTTTCAAAAAAAGATACCAGCGGGTTTATATTGAATATACATATTTTTTTTGTAGAATATATTAATACAAACAGCATTTGTAGAAATTAACAGTGTTCACAGTTCAATTCTGGTTATTCAAACGCCGACTGGCTAATCATTTGTAAAATTATTTTGCTAAGGTATTCTATTTCTGTTGAGAAATGCCATTTTAAGGCAGCCATTTTAGGTCTTGCCTACATGCAGTAGAACTTTGTTAGCTGTTCGTTGTTGAACCCTATTTTGTACAGTAATAATACTTACAGTGGGCTTTGAATAAGGCCATTGCTTATCACTGGTTAACCTATTTGTCAGTCTCATTTGCATGCTTCATATTAATGTTTATTTGTTGTCCTTCTTGTGTTGTCATTCCCCTGGTGAATTTCTTAACCATCCTTTTGACTGAATGCCTTGTATCCTTCCATTGTTTACGTTGAGGAAAATACTTTATTTATTTCGCTTACACCACTCCATTAGTGTGTATGTGTGTATTGCTCTCGCCCTCTGTATACCCTAACCCCATAACCCCAGCAATCTTTGCTGTGCTTGGCTGCTCCAGTTTTTGGGTTTCGCCTGCCGAAGGCTGCGCTCTGCGCAGCTTTTCGGCGCAGGCGAAATCCTTTGTTAACTATAAGTGCTTCGGGAACGTCCCCCGGCTCCCATTGGCTAGCTCCATAAATGGAGGCTAGCCATTGGGTGCCGGATCTGTCCGTCAAGGCCGGACCAGATTCGGGGGCGTTCCCGAGAATTTTTCTCTTTTGGCCACGTCATGCGGCGGTGGGCGGGGCTTTTTTTTTGGCTGGTTGAGGTTTGTTTGGGCCATTTGGCGGCCGACCGCCGGCCGAGGAAGTCCAGGTGAGTGGTTCCTTTCCTGTCCGGTCCTTTCCCGCCCCCCCCCCCGCTATCCGTTTCTTTCCCGCCCCCCCTCCCCTCGTCCGTGTCTTTCCCGCCCCCCCCCCTTGTTTTATTATTTTGTGGGTTGGGAGTGAGAGGGTAGATTGCTCGGTATATTAAATAATTGTCTGGCAGAGAGGAGGACCCTGCGGAGTTCGTCTATGCCCATGCGGGTTGTTGGTGAGAGGCTCTAGTTCAGTTTTCTGCTTTGCATTTTGGTATTTGTAGTCCCGTTTCTCAGTTATTAATACCTGTAAGTTCCTTAATGGAAAGCTAAACCGTGGTGATGAGGATAAGCTACTCTCGCATGAAGTTTGAAAACTTCAGAGTTCTGCTTCGGTGATAAGCTACTCTCGCATGAAGTTTGAAAACTTCAGAGTTCTGCTTCGGTATTTGTGTTACTTTTGAAACATTAAGCCAGCCACTTTATCGCTCACTTTGTTAGCCGCTTATTTTCGTTTGTAGGTGGGGCTTGCTTTAGTCTTTGCGTTCAGTGCCTGGGCATGCTTTTTTCTGGACCTGGAAACAGTGGGTTTTGTCCCTCTTCTTTTTCTAGCGCAGAAAACCCATAACACTCATGAGAACAGACAGTGGGGTGGTGTACTTCCGGGAAGCACTGGAGCTGGACTTGTACTTCCGGTACGGCGTCCCGGCGCTCTCCGGCCAGCTTTCTGCCGCTGGCTCCCGTACGCGGCCAGTGGAGGGGACTCTCCCCTCCGGCGCTGCCTGCTCCCCGCTCTGAGGCCCAGTGGCGGCGGTGGCGGGGCGAGCTGAGGCCGCGGTGAGCGAGATATGGATATACTGACCATCATCTCAGGATGTCTTTTTCTAGCCGCCGACATCTTCGCCATCGCGAGCATCGCCAACCCCGACTGGATCAACACCGGCGAGTCTGCAGGCGAGGAGGGAAAAGTAGGGGCGAAGTCGGTGGTAAAGGATGCTCTACAATTGGGGGGGGGCGGCTCTGCAGCATTATTTATACGGCAGGGTGCCATGGCATGAAAGTGTGTGTTTGGGGAAGTAAACCAGGGGTCTGCGAGTGAGCAGTCTTACGGGCTGTAGATGTCTTCACCAAAGATTAACGGACTTTTAGCTTTTGAGCTTGTAATAAATATAGACCGAGCGTGCATTCGGAATCTGCTGTGTATCTGGGAACCTGAAATCCACCTAGTTATGAAGAACCTTCCTTAGTTGTGCTGTACAAGGGCCCTTCGATGCCTGTGTGCGACAGTGTTCATGATAGTGTGTGGTGGTACTGTAATTCTCACTACAAAGTACATGCCTGTCTGGCGGTAACTGGAAGCTGGCATCCGGTTCAAGGGGTCTTGAGAAACACCGAGTGGTGGTGAGAGGATAGTGGTCGGCGGGAAGAAAACAATGCCCGTGTGGACGGTTTGCATTTTAAGTAAAATGAGAATAAAGGCTGGGATGCAGTAACGTATGCGTGTAAGTGTGTGATCCTCTACCTTTGAGCTGACGGTCATCAGAACAAGGATTTTCGTCCCGGGGTCTGCGATTTACTTACAGTGGTCCACTGATAAAGTAGACTGAGCCGAAGGTGGGTTTATGATAAGAGATGCGTAAGCACTGTCCCCGGAACAGTGCTCAATGCATGTTGTGTTAAAGGTATTCCATTACAAGTATGGTGCTTGTGTATAGATGTCGTCAATGTTTTACGATTTTAACATGTTCCACTATCGAGGAGCGGGAAGATGTATGTGAGATGATCGTGCATAATGTTTATAATGAAGTGTTTCTAAAATGTTTGTTTTCACTGTGTTTTCAAAGAAAGGGATTCTCTTTAATGAATTTGTTCATGTTATTTGTGCATTGAGACACACTTATTTAAGGGCGTGAAAGTGACACACTTGTAAGATTGGCACCATCTCACCGGTATCTGTACCCCCTTGCTTACAAAAATTGGACCCCTCCCCCATTTCCAAGTAAACCCCATAAGCTGTGCAGGCAGCCTTGAACCTTGATGAGAGTGAATGTCTGTTCCCGCACAGTACAGCCCTTGCCATCGTTATATAGTCGGCATGACTAAAGTGAACTAACTCTTCAGAGGGGTGAGAGTTACAGTTGAGAAGGAATACGGTACCACCGTATCATTTTTCCAAATCGGTGCCGCTGTCCTCCCCCCCTGCCCCCCCGCTGTCCGTGTGCCCGACTTGTAGATGACATCATCCCTAGCTGCAGAATAGCGGCGTCTGCTGGGATTTGCGGTTCTTTCATCCCCTCGGAAAATAGATTTAGCAAACGTTTTTTGCACCTTGGATAGTCATCCGTATTTTCTCACGCCCAGATGTTTATAAACCGGTTTGGGGTTTGTGGAAGGATCAACAATGTTGTAACTAACACAGTAGGCACTGCTTGTGCTCATAAGTATAGAAAAATCAATTTCCTTCACAGTTATTTGAGCGTACACAATTGCGTTTTTATGACAATCGGGGTATACGTCAGTCTGAGCCTTATAATAATCTGCCTTCATCACTGAGTATGTTCCAGGGTGTCAAAGACTGCTGTGTAGGTTAGATGGCACTTGTCAACTTTGTAAGGAGTTCTACTATGGAAACATGTATGCTGTTTGATTCTTTTGGGTGGCAAGTTCTGAATTTTATTGTGCTTTTGCCTGTACGGGACGAATACATGGAGAGAGTAATAAGGAAATGACTCGACCAGTAATAAAAAAAAAAGTATCCACAATAATCCTACGGTTGCAAGCCTCATAACTGGTTCGTTTTTTTGGCCTCACTCCTTAATTTACATTTACGATTACAATATTAGTTGAAATGCAGCTTGGAGTTAGCAGCAGTGGTCCAGTTAATACGTCACACTAGTGAGTGGTAAAGTGAAAAGACATGTGTTCAGGCATATTGGAAAGTGTTAAATAGATCACTGCCTTACAACTTCATATGTGTTAGTGGCTGACAAGGCTTACTGTTGAAGAAAAGCCTGCAGGCAATCAAGACTCTGTTCATCGGTGTGCAAACATAGGGTGTTATCTTTGAATACTTTTTTTAAAAATTCTTTCTAATTATTTTGGGTTCTAAGATGGGTCACTCATGGCTCCATAACACGTTAGTCATCTTGGGAAGGGTAAAGAATGGTTAAGTTAGCAAAGTATTCAGAGCATGCTGTCTGTATGTACATATGCAGGATTGGTCTTTTTTTAATGGTTTTCCTAATGTTTTTTTCCCCGTAATTTAATTATTTTACTGTTCCTAGATGGCCGACGTGTTGAAAAAATTCTTTGGCTTACCTAGTTAGAAAACTGATAAAGTGCTATCAAACAAAACCATCATTGCAAAAGCCAAAAGCGCTAAGGCCGGATAATAAAGCCAGACTCTTTGGCTTTGCCAGTGCTCGTTATTGGTTTAGGTACAGTTCTCAGTGGCAGTAGAGTAGCGTTTTAACTTACTCTTTTCCGAAATTCTTCATGCACAAACTGATATACAGTACCTGTTGCTGATGCCTACAATTCTCCATACCTTTGTAATTCTTGTGAGAAATGTACTCATTTTAATTGAATTAACAAAGGTTATAATATTGTGTGGGATGGTCAAAATACAAACCGATTCCCTACTTTTCAGACCACAATTGTTGAAATAGTTTGCATGCTGATTTTCAGGTTAGTGGGCCTGCACCTAGTTAAAACTAGTAACTTCGGACCAGTCAATAAAGTGGACATCATGAAAATCTAGGCTTAAAATGAGAATGGAGAGTGACTAGGGAGTGGAGAGTGACTAGGGAGTGGAGTGGAGAGTGACTAGGGAGTGAAGAGTGACTAGGGAGTGACTAGGGAGTGCAGAGTGGTGACTGCAGAGATTAAGCTAATGGCAATGTAAATGACAATGCCATTTATTCATCTGTTTTCAAAACCAACACATAAATACAAATTTTGTCATTTACAATGCCAATAACTCTAACTTTTCCAAAGGCGAAACCATTGCATTGTAAATGCTTGTTCCTATATGTGCTTTCACTGAGCCTTTTTATTTTTTTTAAGTTATCCCGTGTCCTTCTCCACTTCATGATGTATGCATGCTGTGGGCTGCCATAGCATCATGACGTGTACGTGCATGCATATGCACCTTCGCACAGTGTCTTTTTGTTGATGTTGTTTCAGAAAGGTGCGATGTATTGACTTTACCAGTGCTTTTTTCTTGTTACCATCGCTATTCAGAATTGGCACAAAGCTTTGGAAAAAGCCAAAAAAACTGCAAACGCCCTTTAAAGGCAAAACCTATTGACTTTGCCAATGATAGTCTTTTCATGTGTTAGGATGTACATTTGTCACAAAACTAGGATATCTTTTTTTTAAACTTCTGCAAGGCTTTTGATAAGTGTAAGTGGTGGTAGGCAAAGCAGAAAGGACTGGGTCGATGGTATTATCTTGTGTGCAAATGTTGCACGATATTCATTTCTTGCAGCTGTTGAAATTTAATTTCAAACATTTCCTTTTGAAGTGGTCTTTATATAAATCTATGTATATGTATTTATATAGCACACACTTCGTCAAAAGGCTGCAGAGAACTATAAAGGGGCAAATACCTATTGTGTGGGGCGAGGAGTAGCTGGCTTCTGAGAGGAAAAGGAGTTGTTACTGCTTCATGATGTAGTGTGCTTTAAAAAAGTTTCTTTTCAGCTTTTTCATGAATATGAGAAAGGTTGGGAGAGTCCTGATGGTTATAAGGATGTGCTTGTAGATGGATCCTGGGTTCATACATAGAGAAGGCCTGTTGCCATACACTTTTATGTCTCCAGTCTGATGATGCCCGGGCGCTGGATGTGTGGAGAGCCACCAGAAACGGTGAGCTTGTCAATCAGATAGGCAAGGGAGCCGATTGTAATGGTTATGTAAATGATGCAGATGGTTTTAAAAATGGTGGAGACTGGCAAGTGGAGCTAGTGGAGTACCATCAGTGTGGGTGTGATGTGCATTTCTCCAATCCCTTAATAAGGTGTGCTGTGGTGTGTAGAATGCCTTTAAGAGGCAGTCTGCGTGAAGTCTGGGTGGCTGGCTGCGGATCAAGGTGTTGTGACTGTACAGATATGATGTACATAGGCTTGAATGCAATTCAGAAGTTGCTTTCTGGGAGATATTTGTCGTGTAGTTACAGAGAGATTAGTGTCTCTTATCAACTGGTTATTCACTGTTGTATATACCAGATACTGATGTTAAGATGTATTTGTGTTAAAGGCAGCATTTCTTAATGTATTGGTATGTGAATATTGGTCCACATTACTATACGAAAAGCTGCACAGTTGCTAAATCAGTTAGCTCATGAACTTTTAGCAGTAACTAGACTAAACACACTAGGGCCCGATGTAGGTAAAAGGGAATTTCCGATTTCAAAATACCGAGGCGGGCCGAATCGGTATTCTGAAATCGGAAAACGAGATGTAGCAAACAAACAGCGAAATAATAGGGAATCGGTCGGCATCGGTAATGTGAATCGGTACGTACCGAATCGGCATGGACCGAATCGGAACTAGCCGAATCGGCTACCACCGAATCGGAAATAGCCGAGTCGGTAAAATCAGAATCGGCAATTACCGAATCGGAGGTATGAAAACACACCCATGGCCAAAAAGCCCATAGGAATGCATTGAAGAAACCGAATCGGTAAAATCCGATTCGGATACAGCCGATTCGGTAAAAGCCGCTTCAGCCAATGAGGTGGCTCCCCCTCCCCCACCCAAACAGGGAGTGGCAACCCTGGCAGGTGCAGCCAATTAAGAACTTTCTGGAGAGCCAGCCTGAGCTGAGCAGTCACAGTTAGCAGCAGTGGGAGTAGGAGTTAGTGAACTGTTCAGAGCAAGATGGAAAACCAGAGTGAGAGCCAGAAGTCCAGCCAGAAGAGGAAGCCTAAGTTCAGCAGCACCGAGCTGCAGTTGTTGGTTGAGGAGGTGGTGAGGGTGCACCGGCAGCTATTCGGAAAGCTGTCCCTCAATGTGCCAGACAGCACCAAGAGGAGGCTCTGGAGCGTAATCGCCCAAAAGGTCAACGCTGTGGGTGTCACCCCCAGGTCCCTGGATGAGCTGAAGAAGCGCTTCTACGACATCCGCAGCCTGACCAAACGGAAGATGGCAGAGATCCAGAAGCAGGCTGGAGTCACTGGTGGTGGCAGGAACCCGGCGCCACCCCTCACCGAGCTGGAGGAACTGGTCTCCAGCACCATTGAGAGGGAGAGCGTGACCGGAATTGGGACCCTGGACAGCTCAGCCAGAGCTACAGCTACAGGTAAGAGGCATGCGCATCAGGACACACCCTACCAGACACCTCCCCATTAGACACAATGCATAGCCAAACCCCAGCACAGTACTGTAACCAACATACAAGAGACAAGCATCATGGTACATCCAGTCAGCAGAAGGTATCAAAATATGGCAGTGCAGAATCACAAGACATGAAACAGTGGAACACATTCTACGGAGATGCTAGGACATGTGGAATGCTTTAATTGTACTGACTGTAATACATCGGCACACTATTTACAAATGCTTCTTTGTACCTAGGGGCACCATCAGGCGGACAACCACTGCCAAAGGAGGCAGCAGCACCATCTACCACTGCACTCGCAGGGCCAAGCACGAGTCAGGCTGCCGAGGAGGAGGAGGAGGAAAACACCATAGGGCTGGGTATTGAGGGAGACCTGGCAATTGACTTTGATGCACTTCACTCCCCACTAATGCAAAGCACACCCCCCTTGCAGTTCTCCCCAGGGAACTCCCCGACAAGGGAGCTCTTTCCACCTACACCAGCTCCTGCCACTGTGGCTCCAGTACACCCTGTCCTGGGAGCAGGGGCTCAGGCCCCGGCCAGCACCACACCCCCACCAGTGGCACCCCAGCCCACTCAGCAGGCGGGCAGCAGCAGTACCCGGCGCCGTGCCATTCCCACCACTGCAGAACCAGCACGGGAGGCCAGTGTGTTCCGGGGCCTCGAAGGTAATATGGTGAAGATCCAAAGGCAGCAGGCGAAATCCATCATGGCATGCCAACGCCAGCTCCTGCAGCACAACCTGCAGATGGGGGAAATGGTGAAAGGATTTCAGGCCTTTGTGGATTCCAACAAGGAGGCAGTAGCAGGTTTAGGCAGGCTAACCACTGCCATCACACAGTTATGTGGCAGACTGGAGGAGCAAGAGGTGATGCGCAGGCGGGATGCCCGGGTGCAGAACCGCTCCATAAGCCGCCTTGCTGCAGCAACGGCACGACTCTGTCAGCGCAGTGCCAACATGGAGTCTAGTCTGGCACAAAATACCGCAGAGTTGACAAGGGGAATGGCCCGCATCACAACAGCAATGGAGGCCTTGATCATCTCTACCACTGCCGCAAATCCTGCCCTGGACCTGGGGGATGCTGGGGACAGCAGCAGCCGCAGCAGCCCGGCCAGCGCTGCGTCAGAGCCACGCAGGAGCACCAGGCGCTCCGCAGATGCCGCTGGTCATTCTGAAGGGGGTGAGGGACACCACAGTGGGGCTGTAAAGCGCTCAAAGAAATAGCCTAGCAAGGGCGGGTGAGGCAACCTGGACCCTAGACTTTTGTTTTCATTGCTATTACACCTTTTTTTTGTTGCACATCAGTGCAGTAACTGTGTAGCAACAGTATTAAAAATTGCTTATTCAACACAACCATTCACCTATCTGTGCATTTGTACTCACTCAGAAATAGTTTGCTGTTATCTCCTCACGTCTATATCTGCCATCATTTGGCGTACACACCCCAGCTGGCTGTGTTAGTGGCACAGCTTCGTCGTCATCATGGTCCTCGTAGTCACTCAACTCCACCTCAGTGCCCTTCTTCACCGCAAGGTTGTGTAACATTGCAGAGACAGCTATGATTTTGCAACAGGTGATGGGGGTATACTGCCTTGCACCTCCACTCTTGTGCAGGCATCTAAACCTGCTTTTCCAGATGCCGAATGTCCTTTCCACAACATTCCTGGTGCTTTTGTGGGCACGGTTATACCTCCTTTGGCTGGGTGTAGAGGGGTTGAGGTAGGGGGTGAGAATGAATGAGCGGAGGGCATATGCACTGTCGCCTAGAAGGAAAAGGGGTAAAATTACTTACATGCATACATGTATTTCACTTTGCTGTTTTTGGTTATGGGGGGCTGATGATGTGTCTCACCTAGGAGGTATCCTTCTCCAAATTCCCCAGCCATCAGCCGTGCATAGATGCCGCTCTGTTGGAAAATGTAGGAGTCGTGGGTACTACCCGGAAATTTTGCTACCAGGTCTGTGATGGTGCTTTTCGCATTGCAGATCACCTGTACGTTGATGGTGTGAGTGGACTTCCGATTGCAGTAGATGTATTCTGTGTCAGATGGTGGGCAAATCGGAATGTGTGTGCCGTCTATGCAGCCAATGATGTGGGGGAATCTTGCCATCTGGTAGAAGTCTGCTTTGGTCTGTACCAGTTCTGCCTGGGTTGCAGGGAAGGAAATGTAGTGGGCCATCCTCTGGATCATGGCATCAAGGAACTTGTGGAAGAACCTTGACAGGCTGCTCTGGGTCACCCCTCCTGCCACAGCGACTACACTTTGATAGCTGCCAGACGCCAGCAGGTGTAGGCAGCATAGCACCTGCACCTGCACAGGGATTGCGTGTGCCCTTGGGGTGGGGTGCTGCAACAGGGGTTGGAGGTCCCTAATGAGGTCTGTGATGGTCTCTGAGTCCAGCCTGTACCGCTGTAGGATCTCTGCATCTGTCAGCATGACCAGGGTGATACGCTGTCTGTATACCTGCTCCTCTCTTTGCCATTCCCTCTCTCCTTGCTGCTGTAGCCGTAGCCGCCTCGCTATGACATAAAAAGCTGCCATCCTGCAAGTTGCAATGCATTTTGGGGCTGTTTTTATGGGTTGGAGTTGGTTACCACCTGATCGTAATCCATGGTAATTACCGAGTGGATTCTACCGATTTTGAGCCAAAATCAGTGTTTCTGTGCCTCCCTACATCTCCCCTTCTGTCCGAAGCGGGGATTTTCCCGATCGGTGATTCTACCGAATTGGTAGGTTCTCCGATTTGGCTTCTGTCCGATTCGGTGTCTCTACCGAATCGGTACATGGACCGATTCGGCTTCTGTCCGATTCGGTGTCTCTACCGAATCGGTACATGGACCGATTCGGCTTATGTCCGAATCGGTGTCTCTACCGAATCGGTACATGGACCGATTCGGCTTATGTCCGAATCGGTGTCACTACCGATTCGGTACATGCACCGAATCGGCTTATGTTCGATTCGGTGTCACTACCGATTCGGTACATGCACCGATTCGGTGTTTGCATCCGATTCGGTGTGTTACCGATTCGTACAGTATCCGATTTTCGGTATGTACGTATCGGATTCTTTTACATTCGGTAATCATTCAGATTCGGTTTTGGGTCCGATTTGTACTTTTTTTTGTGAGCCCTACATCTCGATGCCAGTATACCGATCGGTAAGGGCCCTAAATCGGTATTTTCGGCCGTTACCGATCGGTAACGGCCTACCTACATCGGGCCCTATGTGTGAAGTGAGTTGTAAGGAATGAGATTAGAGAAGATGATAATGTAGTTACACTATCTGTTTAGGTCCTGGAAGTGATGAGAATTCATTTTGTTAGTGACCCCTAGGATGGGAATGGATGAGTTAGTAGGGGTTAGTAGAGTGGGTAGGGGAGAGGCATTAGGAGCTGTTCTTGGAGTTGTACGTCAAAGGTGGTTATGATGATGGCAGATATCGGGAGGGGGAGTGAAGGGGTGGGGACTAAGAAGGGTTGCCAGGAGGGATGATGATCAGATTCTCAAGGTGGAGTAGGGTTTCTAGGGCCAGAAAGTTGCTGCCGGGTTTCCGAGCAGAGGCTGTAGAGGAAAATGATCAGAGTAAGGAGTGAGCAGGAATCATGCGGATAGGTGCATTCTTGGTCGCACTTATCATTGTCTCTTTTTGGCAGATTCGCCATTACCTTTTTTTATTTTTATTTATTTTTTGGAGTTTTATATAGCGCTGGCTAGACCCGGAGGTATCAGAGCGCTTTACATAGGTGAGAACATGAATAGTTGCACAGATAACATAAAAGTAGATACCAACATCAATGTCCAACAGTTGAGAAGTGCAGCGGAGACGTAATAAGCACAGGCAAACGCAGTAAGGAGCAGAGTGGGATCGGGAGCCAGGTAGAAGGCAGTAGAAATAAGTAAATGGCCAGTAGACCAGTACCAACCACGGCACGCCCTGGGCCAGACCAACTCACCGGGCCCGAAGCAAATGCAGACCAATAAGAGTTTGTTCTAAAAACCCACAAGAGGGTTGAGGTGGCGGCACAGCAGCGCAGTGGGATGGTTTCATTCTTTGCGACGAAGACACGCAGACCACCGAGTGGCCATCAGATGAGGTAAAAAAAAAGGCTGCCTGAAACCCACCATCTCTACCGACAGGAAACAGACAGAAGGCGATGGGGGAGCAAGAGTGGAGTTTAGCGGCCTGGCGCTAGGCAAAGACCAAGCTGCTGAAAACAACACTCAGGGCGAGGCAGGCTGCAAGCGGTGGCTCCCGTCGAAAACCTCTCTCCTCCAGGATGGAGGACTCCGTCAGTGATCCCCAGCCCCACAAAACCTCGACCATTCAAAATGTGCAGTAGTACACTGCGAAAGTTGCCTTTTTGCCGCATAATTTAGAAAACTCTAATTTGATCCTCCCCTGCCACATAATTTCAGTGACCCTGCCCCCGATAGTAGTATGATCGAAAGATGTCTGTGCCCAACTAGCTACATTTGTTTGAGAGCTGCCTCGGCTTCTTGTCTCTCATACTGTACATGCATGTTACTTCATGTGTCTGTGTCAGTTACTGCACAAGGCGATCCTTTAATGGCATTGTGTCTCTTAATGCATGTATTTTTGTCAACGACTTTGTGTGCGCTCTTTAGCTGGTCATTTTTTAAATCAAAAGCTTTCTTTACAGTGTGCAGCTGCCCGCAAATGTGTACTCATTACAGAGCGTTGGTGCACAGTCCTCAACTTATTTTCTGCTCTGTGTGTGTTGGGGCTCTGTGTGTGTTGGGGCTCTGTGTGTGTGGCTAGCTTTTTTTGTAGGTGACTCTATGTGTGGGTGGCTCTGTGTGTGTGGGTGGCTCTGTGTGTGTGGGTGGCTGTGTGTGCGTGTGGATGCAAATGCAATAGGTCTCGCATTTGCGAGAGATTAAGCTATTGGCATTGTAAATGACAATGCCATTTATTTATAGGTTTTCAAAACCAACACATAAATAAAAAATTTGTCATTTACAATGCCAATAGCTCTAACTTTTACAAAGGCGAAACCGTTGCATTGTAAATGCTTGTTTTTCCTCGTGATTCACTTTAGAAATTAAGTTAATCCTTTCTAACGCTCTGTGTCTGGAATTGTGGTAGTGCTAGTAAAAAAAAAGTTTTGTTCTTTCATTGTATGCACAACTTGACACTAATTCCATTGCTTGTTTATTATCTTAGTTGCTTTACTGTACCTGCCAGAGACAGAAGGATCATAGTGAGGCGGAATATCGCCCTTTCTCACCTGAGGACAAATTCTAGGTTTTTAGCCGACCGTCAGAATTTTAGTCGCCTTGCACCTCCACTAATGCTTAATTGCATTTTAATGTTGCTCTGGTTGATACGGTTGCCCCTCTTGGGAGAAATTATGGGAAAAAAATACAATGGTGCTTTGTAGAAATATATGCCAGCAACCTTTCTAGTGAGTAGGGCAATCGTGCTTGCTCTTCCAGTTTCAAAGAAGAAAGTATTCTGTAAATAGACAGAATATTAGCTTAGACCAACAAGGGGAAAAAGCTTCTAGCTCTAGCAAGCTGGCCCTGAAGTTATCCATCTTGGTATACTTTCTTGCCAGGTAGTCTCACGATTTTCTTGTTTTTGACCTTCAAGATCACGTTAATACCAAATTCACTTAAAACTCTAACGGTGGCCTCAATGGCCCCAAAACGTTATCTGATAAGAGTGATCAAAGCATTAGCTGGTGTATTGGATATGTTTTTTGAAATGTTTTGAAGGAGAGGAAATGGCCAGTACTGTTCGGTGAATATAGCCACTGGCAGAAACATCAACAGTTTTACTGACTGTTCAAAGACAACTTGTATTTTGCCATCTCCTTATCGGTCTATTCCAATCTCACTCGAAGCCTCTTTTATTTCTCAGTTCTGGTTCTTGAGATGCTAATAGGGGTCTGGGTGTCATATACTTTCTACAATAGCTAAGGATAACCTTGGATGAGTGGGTTATATTCTGCCATTCTTGAGTTGAGGGCCGACCGTTTACCCCCCCCCTCCCCCCAATATCTTGACTGCAAACATTTTGTCCTATAAGTAATTGGTTCCTAGATTTTAGAGTGGTATGGGATACTATTCTAGTTGCCTTCTGGTGCCCTAGGTAGGGGCATGTCCGAGGCAGATTCTGCACCTTCTTTTCCGGCCAATTTCTTGAAAATGGAAAGGCTCCGGATAGGTAAGCTTCAGCTCATCCTTTCAGGTGTTCATTTTTATTCAAGTTTTGTTGGATCTGCAGAGCACCTACTTCCACAATTCTCTCTACACAATCCAGCTTACACACGAAGTACTGTGAGAGTATAACTTTTGAAAGTAAATAAACAGTCCTCACATGGTTGTGCTGTGCAAATAAAGAGCAAAGTTTATTTTGCTCTAGGCTCAAGAGTAAACACGCAGTGACCAACTGCCAAGTGTTCTGCCTCACTGGGGTTACCTTGAGCCTTTTATACAAGGATTTATGCAATACAATATATTGAAATGACTGAATCATCTATTACGTCCAGCTGCAAGGTCATTCTTATCAGGAGCTTGTTATTTTATGCAACTAACAACCATTGACAAAGCCAAAAGTCCTGGCTTGTTGTAGGTTTAGTGTATTAAATATATATGGATGGTATAACAGACGTAGTAGAGTACCAGTCGGGCAGCACATTGTGCTAAGAACAGATTTTTAGCTTATGTGTTTTAAAACAGCACGTAATTACATCGGACACACCATTTGGAGAGACCCCCACGTTTTTTCAACCCACTTAAAGCCCTGGAAACACCACCATGTCACAGTCACCTCACATCCTGGCACTGTGCATCATGCATGACTCATGACTTCCAAAATTTCAGATTGCCTATGTGCAGAGGCATAGTGAACCCTCTCCCCCCACCCCCTGCTTTAGGAAT
Source organism: Lissotriton helveticus (assembly GCF_964261635.1). Classification (NCBI taxonomy): domain Eukaryota; kingdom Metazoa; phylum Chordata; class Amphibia; order Caudata; family Salamandridae; genus Lissotriton; species Lissotriton helveticus. The sequence goes on from NC_136071.1 coordinate 527,458,758, forward strand.
TACAGCAGGGGTGACGTTTTTGATGGGCTTCTTCTCTCTGCAACTCTAACAATAATTAATGTGAAATGGTGGTTGAGTAAGTAAGTGAAGGAATGGGTGAATGGCTGGATTGTTTAGTGAAAGGATGAATGGATGAGTGAAATGGTGAATGGATGGATAATGAGAGAAAGGATGGATGGATGAGTGAGTGGAAGGCTGGATGAGAGAAAGGGTACATTAATAGATGTATGGGTGTCATGGTGGCTGTATGGGTAAAACGGGTGGAGGGATGGGTAAAAGGGTGGATAGATCAGTGAAAAGATGGATAGATGTAGGAAAGGGTGGATGATGGGCGAGTGAATGGGTGGATGGATGAGTGAAATGATGGATGGATTGATGAATTGATAGGTGAAAGGGTGAATTGATGGACTGATGAGTGAAAGGGTGGATGTAAAGATGGATGAGAGAGTGAAAGTGAGGGTAGATGGGCAAAGGAATGGATGGATGAGTGAAAGGGTGGATGGATGGATGAGAGAAAGGATGGATGGATGAGTGAAAGGATGGATGAGTGATAGGGTCAATGGATGGATTCATGAGTGGATGGGTGGGTGGGAGGGTGAAGGGATGGCTAAGTGAAAGGGGGATGGAGAGAGAAAGGGTGGATGGATGGATGGATGAGTGAAAGTATGGATGGATGATTGACAGGATGGATGGGCAAATGGGTGTATGGATGATGTGAAAAGAAGGATGCAAGGATGGATGAGTGAAAGAATGTATAGATAAGTTAAAGGGAGGGTGAAGAGCTGAGGGAAAGGATGGATGGATGCGTGGAATAGTGAATAGATGGACAAATGGATGGATGAGTGACTGAGTGAATGGATGGATGGATAAGTGAAAGGATGGTTGAATGGGAGAAAGGGTAAATAGTTGGATGGATGAGTGGATGGATAGGTGGAAGTGTGGATGGATGAGTGAAAGGATATGGATGGGGTGAAAGGGTGGATGGATGGATGAGTGAAATGATGGATGGTAGGATAGATGTAGGTTTGGAAATGGTTGAATAGGTTAGGTTATGGATGGGCACACAGATGGAAAACCAGAATGAATGGTAAAAGACTGATTGATGGGTGAAAGAATTAATGGATGCAACACCCCCGGTTGACTCAACCTGCTATCCCAAAGCGAAACATGTGACAGCAAGTGCAGACATGGGGTTTGAAATGTTTCTTCTGCCTGCCAAACAGCAGAAACAAATTCCTTTTACGGTGCTGTGGTAACACAAGAGACGTACCGCAGTTGTGCCGCTAGGCGGCCCAGCTCCCATACCACCAGGAAGCAGTGCGAGTGGCTCTCCACATGCCCTGAGGCCATGAGAGATGCGTGAGGGCACGGCTCTGTGCAGCCCATCTGCGGGGAAAGGTGGGAAAAACAACATAAACTGCACTTGCAGACAACACCAAAGATGTGACTCGAGTCCCTTCCACCGCAATTTTCTTTTTCTTTTAAAATGTTAACCCCTAAGAATATTGCGCCCATGGCAACCACCCCTGTGGCCTTGCCCACGCGACACTATTGCCTACCGGTAGGGATGACATCTGACTCCTACACTTTGTAGCCCTCATTGTCTTAAGTGACATTTCCAATACATTGACTTTCATATTTATGAGCCATTGTCTCTATATAATATGTGTGTGATGTAACACACTCTGACACCCTGCCGTACATACTTTAGATGAGTAGAACTTTAAACTAAATAAATACACATGAGAGAGGGTCTATGTGAAGATGAGGGGCACGATTGGAGGGTGGTAGCGAGGCCGGACCCGCCGTACCTGGCATCAGGTGTTTCCCTGGGAGGCTGGAAGAAGGGGAGGGGGCGGTTTTGTTACTGGGGGCTGGCACTCCAAAGTTCCTTGCATATCCAGCAGTTTTCAGGCAACACTAAAAGTGTCACAATAAATCTGGTGACTAATGTACCTGCTGGAAAGAGATTGGAGTTTTGTTTAGTGGTAGTTTTGAATCATCTAAGGTAGCAAAGAGGGTTAATATGCCTGCTGCAAAGAATGTGTACCATGTATATCAAAAACCAGTATTGTATTTGCAGAGCTCAGTGGGTTACTGCTTTTGTCACTGAGATTCTTTTGTTACTGTGCAGTTCATAAGTTGCATACGTAATCTAGCCCAGTGGGCTATGAACTGCCATCAAAGAGCTGCATGGAAGCTGCATGGTACAGGTTATGAAGTTGTGTTTTCTTCCCAGCTTTTCATTATCCTGATGTTGCTAAAAAGGTTTGTTTGGGTAGTAATACATTCTTATCATTAAAGTTAACGCTAACTACTGGGTTATGCTCTGAATCCTAAGTTTGAGCTTCTTCAGACCAAGCACTCGTAACACTTTCTATACACTAATTTACACATGTATGATTTATTGTCTCTGTATATTTGTGTGTGATGTAAAGTGCTCTGGTATGAGAGGGGCTATAAAACAAATTAAATACATGTGAGAGAGAGGCACTGCTGGTGATAGTAAGGGAATCATTGAAAAGCCCTATCAAAGATTGTAATATCCTGGTGCACAGTAAAGTCATAATGTACTATGCTTTAGAAGCTAATACAATTGATATATAATGACAAATGTGTTATAGAATTCAGTGTGTTTCCCCAAATGTTCTTAGGGGTGTGAAAACAAAGGCTGTAAGCTGTCAGTTTGTTTGTAACACACAGCTTTTAAACATCTGCAAATTAACTGTGTAAATGTTTCAAAAGATATCAGCAGTTAGGAAACCAAAAATGGACCACTTGTTTGTAATTCAGAAGTGTGCTGGAGACAGAGTTTTAATAGGATCAAAAATAATCAAGGCACTTTACTTGGTGATGTTCAAATTATACATATTTGCCAAAACCACATTTCCATACATTAGTACTTGTGTGCTATATAGTTATATCAGTAAAACTGCATGTTGGCATTTTGCTTCCATTTAATAGAAAATGTTATGTATGTAACAGACAGTGCCTCCTTCTGCCCTACAATTATGCCTTAACAGTGTATCCAGTTTCTAGTCTGCAGCACACTTCTGTGCATCAATGAGAATCTGCAGTTTACAGCTCACAGAAATGAAACAGCCCAATCAGTGTATTATTTCCAATATACAGGTAAATTAAGGAGGGCTGATATAAGGCTAGCTACTAGCCAGGTCATTATATAGTAATGTCAACTCCTATCTAACCACTCTGACCCACAATAATACCATAACGCTCAGCACTGTTCAGCCAATTATGGATCATGCAGGCGGGTTAATAACTCCTTTTTCATGCTTAATGCTCTTACCCTCACACAAAACCTGTCTGCTATGGGTCTTATCCATTGCTCAGTACGGTACCAGCCCCCATGCAAGTCATCACCAGCTGAACAGAAATGGGATACCTGAGCAATCTGAAACATAAAGCTGGAAACTCGGAAGACTGCACTCTAGTCCAACTCTGCAGTTCCCAATTAGCTGCATCCTATGTGTGCTGCTTTACGTCTCACAATGTCTGTGGGGTGGCTGAGTGAGCTAAAGAATGGTGATGGATTAAACCCAGATCAGTTGACTGGGGGTGAGTGTTTGATTTGCTCAAACGCTCTGTCCATCATCCCCTTTTGTATCGCTTTGTTCGCCCTAAGTGTGGCAGGGTATGCTCAGACGCGAGTCCCTTGCTCACTTGGCCACTGGACTCAAGATAGCCTGGCTGATGAGGATTATGAATCCGAAACCGGTCCCGGGATGCTTGTTTCCGGTCCAGGGAAGACATGGCTTGGCAGTTCGGGCTGGACTGTTCCCATGAGGCACAGGGTCAGACTGATTTGCATATGGCCATGTCTGAACTGGGGTGGCTGAGTGAGCTAAAGAATGGTGATGGATTAAACCCAGATCAGTTGACTGGGGGTGAGTGTTTGATTTGCTCAAACGCTCTGTCCATCATCCCCTTTTGTATCGCTTTGTTCGCCCTAAGTGTGGCAGGGTATGCTCAGACGTGAGTCCCTTGCTCACTTGGCCACTGGACTCAAGATAGCCTGGCTGATGAGGATTATGAATCCGAAACCGGTCCCGGGATGCTTGTTTCCGGTCCAGGGAAGACATGGCTTGGCAGTTCGGGCTGGACTGTTCCCATGAGGCACAGGGTCAGACTGATTTGCATATGGCCATGTCTGAACTGGGGTGGCTGAGTGAGCTAAAGAATGGTGATGGATTAAACCCAGATCAGTTGACTGGGGGTGAGTGTTTGATTTGCTCAAACACTCTGTCCATCATCCCCTTTTGTATCGCTTTGTTCGCCCTAAGTGTGGCAGGGTATGCTCAGACGTGAGTCCCTTGCTCACTTGGCCACTGGACTCAAGATAGCCTCGCTGATGAGGATTAGGAATCCGAAACCGGTCCCGGGAGGCTTGTTTCCGGTCCAGGGAAGACATGGCTTGGCAGTTCGGGCTGGACTGTTCCCATGAGGCACAGGGTCAGACTGATTTGCATATGGTCATGTCTGAACTGGGGTGGCTGAGTGAGCTAAAGAATGGTGATGGATTAAACCCAGATCAGTTGACTGGGGGTGAGTGTTTGATTTGCTCAAATGCTCTGTCCATCATCCCCTTTTGTATTGCTTTGTTCGCTCTAAGTGTGGCAGGGTATGCTCAGACGTGAGTCCCTTGCTCACTTGGCCACTGGACTCAAGATAGCCTGGCTGATGAGGATTATGAATCCGAAACCGGTCCCGGGATGCTTGTTTCCGGTCCAGGGAAGACATGGCTTGGCAGTTCGGGCTGGACTGTTCCCATGAGGCACAGGATCAGACTGATTTGCATATGGCCATGTCTGAACTGGGGTGGCTGAGTGAGCTAAAGAATGGTGATGGATTAAACCCAGATCAGTTGACTGGGGGTGAGTGTTTGATTTGCTCAAACGCTTTGTCCATCATCCCCTTTTGTATCGCTTTGTTCGCCCTAAGTGTGGCAGGGTATGCTCAGACGTGAGTCCCTTGCTCACTTGGCCACTGGACTCAAGATAGCCTGGCTGATGAGGATTATGAATCCGAAACCAGTCCTGGGATGCTTGTTTCCGGTCCAGGGAAGACATGGCTTGGCAGTTCGGGCTGGACTGTTCCCATGAGGCACAGGGTCAGACTGATTTGCATATGGCCATGTCTGAACTGGGGTGGCTGAGTGAGCTAAAGAATGGTGATGGATTAAACCCAGATCAGTTGACTGGGGGTGAGTGTTTCATTTGCTCAAACGCTCTGTCCATCATCCCCTTTTGTATCGCTTATGTTTTGTCCTGAATTTTGACCTTCTGTCCTGACTTTTTGTCCTGAATGTTGGCCCTTTGTCCTGAATTTTTACACTCACCATCCTGAATTTGCACCCATGTCAGTTGGTCACCCTAAGTATATGGCAAGTCTAGAGCTCAGACTAGCAACCTGGCACACTCGTGCAAGTCCAGCTACAGGGGCATGGAGCCTTGGTGATAAAGAGAAAGACAATTCAACTACTCACGTAAGTGGCATGGAGCACTCATGCACCTTGTGCTAAGTGGGCATGACATGGTGGGCAGTCAAACACAAGAAAGCACATTTTTAACAAACAAAAGCAAACCAACATACAGGGGACAATAGAAACACTGCGCAGAAATGCAGAAGTAGCCATTATAAGATGTATGGTATAGTAAGAGTATTCCATAACATAGAGGAACAGAGAGCGAACCCCCTAATACTATAACCTCAATGGAGATGCAACCTGCAGGGCATTAACTCAAGAATGATGCATCAGGGATACATTCTTGCAAATGGATCCACACTAAGCTATACTTTCCTTGTCTTTCTTTCTATTACAAGTTTTTTTTTCTGAATGCGTAGAAGTGACCAAGGTGACATGTGGCACTATATAAATAAAGGAAATAAAAGGGAGAGGCTGCCCAGTAACAGACAGAAAATAATAAGAACAAACAATGGAAATATGTGCTCAGAAAGTATTTTCCTTATTATGGAGTGTTTTATGCAGCAAAATATTTGTGGTTGGCTTTCCCTTCCCTATGACCAATCAAACAGTTCAGGCCCTTAGATACTAAGGGGCTTATTTATAGCAATGTGACGCAGGGCAGCGCTGCACGTCAATTTGCTGTGCTGCCCTGCGTCAAAAGAAAAGGGCAGGCATGCACCGTATCTATGAGATACAGCGCATTCCTGTCCTCTTACACTGCGCTGGCGCACAAATGGCTGCCTAGCACCAATGCAGGCACCCCTGCACCATGGTGCAAGGGTGCCTGTGATGAAATCAGGTTATTTTTGTGCAGGAAGGGACACCTTCCTTCACAAAAACAACTGTTACGCCACCCCTGGGTAGGCGTAGGCTTTTGGCGCATTCCCAGGTTTACAGTATGTTGTAAATCTGGGAATGTGTCAATTACCATGGGTGTTATGTGGGAACACCCACCGTAACGCCCAAGGCATGCCTCCCTATCGCAGTGTGAAGCAACGCAGCGACTTGCGCTGCATTGCCTCACAGCCTCACATCATATCTACGAGGCCATGAAAAGCCACGCAAGTTGGCCCAATGTGGCCTCGTAGATGTGGCTCTGCAGTGTGCGCTGCTGGAGTGTCATTAAAAGTGATGTCCTGGCAGTGCACAGGGCTTGTAAATGAGCCTTTAATAGTACAGGATGGTCCTCACTTACTTCCGAAACCCAGCAGCGCTGTCTGAGTCGAAGAAATGTCCATCATTTAAATGCTTTTTCAGGATGCTCCATAATTCATCCAAGTCCTTCCGCAGCGACTCCAGCTCTGACCGATCCAGCTGAGGAAAAAATGTAATTTCATTAATACACAAACAAACTTTTTATGTTTTAGTGTCTGTTTTTTAAAAAAAAACTTTATTTTTGGTTTTTCAACAGGAAGAAAAATAAACAATCCCCCCAGAATTGGCATCAGTCATGTAGAACATGCATACAGTTCGACCATTTCATTATGGCACCAGTAGGTAGTTAAATCACAGTTTAGGCCATATTCATGAGCAACTTAAAAACAGAGAGTTTGACAATCATAACATGAAATGCAATTGAGGGAGAAGCATAGGACTAGTCTTGAACAGCTTTAATTTCCCCGGTCCCCTCCCCTTCCCCATCGGATCCCGACCCCCCTGATGAAAAGACTTCAGCACTCGTGCCATCTGAATCACTGTGGTGTAATTCTGAGGTACACATGAGTCTCCACGCAAGCAAATCCTCCTGCAACTTCGCATCCCTGCGTGTGTGCTGTATATGCGTCTCCTCCGCCAGAGAGCACTCCTTGACGTCCCTAAGCCAGGCTGACATCTCAGGGGCCCTCCGCCCCATCCAGGTTATCGCTACTCTACGCCTTGCCAATACTAACATTAATTGCAACAGTTTATAAGAAAGGTTCCTCTTTCAAGGCTTAGGTACCAGGGCCAACAAGCAGTGGAGCGGAGTCAGTTCAATCTTAAGGCCGGTCGTGGCGTGGATGCGGTCCACCACCTCCACCCAGAAGCTATTGACCAGGGGGCAGTTCCACGCCAGATGTAAAAATCCCGCTCCTTCTTCACCACATCTGGGACAGTTATCTACCCTGCCCTCCGAAATACGCCTCAAGGAAAGCGGGGTTAAATAGGTGCGATGCACGAAATTAAAGTGTGTTAGTTTGAATCTGGCATTACAGGACACTTTGCGGGTAAGGCCCCCTATACGTTTGCGCTGACTCGGGTCTAAAGTAAATCCAAGGTCCTAATCCCAAGCTACCCACGAGGGGGGGGGGTCGGCGGGGCCGAGTCTTGTCTCATGGCCGAATACAGCAATGATATCAGCCTGCGCCCTCGCCCACAGTTTTAGTGTCGGTTTTACAAGAACAAAGAACTTTCAGTATCTGCACCCTGAACATCAGTTTGGAGATACTACTTTGAGATACTACCTAGTAAAAATTGCGCCTCATTTCTTGTGCCGCAGAGACATAGGGCTCAAAAACTTCCTTATTACCTTTTTGCGATAGGTCTGGTTGTTTTTTTGTACGAGTTTTGCCCTTTCCAGTTTGGGGCAACAGTTGTAAAATATCTTTGTGACTTTATTTACGCATGGTATTACACTTCACTCTTATTTTGTATGAGCAACATTTTTCAGTCATAATCAGGTGGAAAAAAAAGGTAAAAACATTTAAAAAGTATAATGTGTTCTAAAACTGCAGCTGTAAAACTGGACGCAAACACCGCTTCTCGCAATTTTACAACTATCTCAGAATTCTCAATTTTGCCATCAATCTTTTTGGAGAAGAGACATCACTCGACAGAGACCTACGATTAAACCAAAATTAAAGTTAGGGACAAATACAGAAGAGTAACATTGGGTAATCACAATACCACAATAGAGGCCAAGGCTACTGAGTCTCCCGCACGCCCTTCAATCTTCCTTCATCTAATAGAAAACCAGAGGGGCCCTCTTGAGGTGCTCAATTCACTGGGATAGTTCCTACGTTCAACTTGGATGGAGGGGCTAGCGTAGAGGTCATAACTCAAATCAATTTGAGCAAACCCTCTTCCAGTCAATGGATCCCGGAGGCAGCATACTGGCAGATGGGTGCATAAGCCAAGAGTTAGTTTAATGATTTGGCTAAGAGCGTAAACATCCAAATAAAACAGGGGGGCAAACCCAATATTGCTAGCAACTAGGGTAATTGAGTACACAATGCTCCTTTGGATTCATTCTTATATAATCAAGTTTCAAGGGAGCATTAATGAGTGCAAGCAAATAATCCCAATTTTTATAAATGAAAAAGAATGATGTGATAGTCAATTAAACATGTCATGTATTATGGACACTATACGTAATTGACATAAATGTTCAACATAGATGTTCAACAAAGATCCTCTCCTTGATAACATAGTGCAATGGTGCAGCAGTGTGAAAGTGCGAAAAACAGTTTATAAACAAGATCCACCTGTCACAAAGACAGATTAATCCAGGCCCTGCCCAACATCAGTTTAGGGATACAGGGCCATATTATCAAGAACGGCGATAACAGTATCGCCACTTTAGCAGCAGGAAACTGCCGCTAAAGCAGCGATAAGGGGCTTGATAATATGCCCTTGTGAAGTCCCATAGAAGCCCAGGTTCTGGTGTGAAGGACATCACACCTGGGCTTCTATGGGAATTCACAAGGGCTTATTATCAAACCCCTTATCGCCACTTTAGCTGCAGTTTCCTGCCGTTAAAGCGGCGATAATGTTATCGCCGTTCTTGATAATATGGCCCGAAATGTCTACATAAAATGAGAGACCCAGTGGTCATTTGTTAACATATCGACCTCCTAATTTGCGTGAAAGGGATCTTCCTCAGAAAAAGTTGAGGAAGCAACCGCAATGTTCAACACAAATATTCAATATTGCTTCTTCGTTCATGCATGACAATATTTCTTTGAAATACCTGGTTTTGAGTGAATATGTTATTCAGGCTCACAGGTGTGTCTGTTGACTCGAGATACACTGTAGGCCTTACTACCTATAACCTTTCCTGAACAAGACGTTTAAGAAAGCCTGAGGGACAAAACATCAATAAGTTACCATTGGGTCACTCAATCAATGTGGTGGGGGTGAATATCTGTTGCAGTGGCATGCAGTTCATCATTTTTGACACATTTTTAAAATGCAGTTAGTCACCCTGATGAATACAAGCTGATGAGACTTCATTTTAGTGAAAAGTTAAAATGAAGAAATAGCTCAATCACCAGAAATATAGGGGCATATTATCAAGGGGCTGCGATAAAATTATCGCCGCTTTAGCGTCCGTTTTCAGGCGAAAAGCCGCAATAATTATATTGCATTATTTACAAGGAGACACTAACGCTTGTTTTCTTGACTTAGCTCCTGCTTTTCACATGACTCACATCGATAATGAGATGCAAAGTAGGCGTGGCTGTGAAAACAGCTTCACGATATTACCAATGAGGAGTAGCGATAATTTAAATCGCGCTAACTCTGCCTTAACTCAGGAATTTAACGTCTGTTAAATTCCTGACTAAGGCATACCTAACATGGGAGGTGGATTGTGGGGCTAAGGCCACAGGGCCTATCATCAAGCTTATCGCCGTTTTATATGGAACATCGCTGGAAAACCAGCGATGTTCCATGGAATACCCCGCTATCGCTGGAATATTTTTCGCCATAGCACTAAGCGTTGATAATACAGCGCTTGCTTGGCGATATATGCCGGCGATAACTAAAAGCGCGCTCAGCGATAATTATCGCTGGGGCTTGATAATATGCCCCACAATCTTTTCATGGAAAAGGTAAATGATTATTTTGAAGGACAGCATGGCGAAGAGGTGAGAAGGGAAAAGGGTGTGGGTATACAGGACAGGCAAAGGGAGATAACAATAAGGCTTGTAAAAAATCAAAGGAGTAAAGCAGGAGAGGATGGAAGGGGTTGTAAGAAAGGGAATAACGCAAGAGTGGGAGTAAGGGGTTAGTAAAAACAAACAGGAGTAAAGTGGTAGGGGGAGGAACGGTTGTAAAAAAACGGGAGTAAAGCAAGAGGAAGTTTGCGAAGTTTGTTACAAAAGGGACTAAAGTAGCAACGGGAATAAGGGTTTTTGACAAAAATGGGAGAGAGGCGGCGTGGGAGTATCACAACAAGGGGCATGAAAGCCAGGGAAGGGGGCCGTTTAACAAAGAAACAAGGTAATGGGTAGAGGGGGAGATAAAAGCCAAAAACAGACTGAAAACGGGAATTTTTGATCAAGAAAGGCTTTCACCAGGTTTGTGGCATCGACTCAGTAAAAAAGAATTATCGAGAAAAAACATTATCAACGTTGGTTCAATGAAAACAATTTCGTCAGAGACACTTATTTAAAGCTGCTTTTCGGTCCAAAGCACACACACATGACGACAGTGAATTTAAAATATGGCAGAGTTGCCACACCCATGTGTTACGTACGTATGTCCTAGAACAGCCACACGGGTACAAGAAATGCGCCAGCAAAAGTCTAAATCTACGTCTGCAGCTGACTTACTTATTCTAATTTCTTTTAACTTTACCCCACTATTCTAGTATGATAACCTTTCAGGATTTAGATAACTGTCTATCTTTCAGTCTCCCAAGCCAGCATTTTATGGTGATGATGAAATACCAGTGTTATGACAACTCCCTCAGTTTCACTCACTCAATTGTGAATTCTTCCCTTTGGCACCCTCATTAAATGAAGCCAAACTGAATGTTCAAAAATACCTTCGAATCCACGGTATGCAGCAGTTTCTCCAACATCTTCTGCCAGTCCTCGTGCAAGGACATCTTCTTGATCAGGTCTTCCAAAATGGCATTAAGCTCGGCCACAGCCACCTCCATCTGGGCATGGCTCACCTTGCCATCCACGGACTTCTTGTCAGCTTTCTTTCAAAAATAAATAACAGGAAGGAAGAATTGAAAAATTGAAAGAGTCAGCATAGATGACGAACAAAAGATGGTCAGAGTAACAAAGATCCATGGGTTTAACCTAAACAGATATAATTTATGTTGGATAGTTGGTCTAGCACATACAATTGTTGCAAGTGGCTTATAGAGCACCTTTCAGGAGGTCAGGTAAAGGTTTGGTAGAAAGCTTTTCAGTTTTGTTAACGATACCCCTAATCAAACCTTACAATTAAGCCAGTAAACTGTGTGTAACAACCAGTAATGCAAAATAACAAATTAGTACACACTGTAAAAAGACTTCACCCTGATTGGCTGCTGGTTGGTCAATATCATCAACGGGTAGTTCAGGCACTGGTTCCCCGACCAGATACCCTGCTCCACCATACTCGTAATGAGGGTCAAAGTAGTGGTACAGAGATTACATACGGCTCACATTTCACATATGTACATTGCTATCTTTGTTATCTATGTATGCTATCTTGGAATCCTGAGATCTGCAATACGGTGCCCAACGCTGGTTGACATGATTTGAATTTCTGAACAAAACTCAATAAAATCTGGGTCAAAGTGGTGACCTTTCATAGGTAAGAGATTGATTTTAGCAGTTTCTCAAGTTGAGCGCATACAAGTTGCGCAGCCTGCAAACGGTTGGCATAATCGCAGTTTTCATATAAGCGGGTCCAGCAGCATTTATGATGCTTTAACCCCTTCCACGCTCATGACGAGCTGGGCTCGTCATGAAGCAGGGCGCTCACACGCTCATGACGAGCCCAGCTCGTCATGAATGCACTGAATCCACCATACCCCCAGCACAGCAGGGGAATGTGCTGAGCGGCGAAGGTGTTAAATGATCATACTGACCACAGTTGAGGCTTCTGCTTCCTGCAATGGAGGACTAACAGCAAGACAGTTTCCTTCGACCTGGTGTGTCATATTTTATCACCTTTGAAAGTCCAGCTGGGAGACCATATGCTTTCTACATATGGAAGAAAGCCTAACTGAGGGGGAGGAAGTTCACAAATGATAAAGGCAACTGTAATATTTAAAAGTGGGTATGAGGGTTCTAACCAAGTGAGCAATATTTTTTGAGTTCACAAAATGCATAGTGTAGGGTGCCCACCTATGGATCAAAGCCTTATTTTGAGGATATGCAAATAACTTCCATTCTGATTGTTTGCATCCAGTGTCGCTTGCCTGAAAATCTGGCATGGCCCACACCCTTGTGAGTAAACGTTGAACACCCCTGGCGCTATCTGACTCACCTGTCGGAAAGTAACAGCATGACTCGGTGATCTAGTTTAGGTAATGCTTCTTAATGTACATAATCTATCAATGAAAATGTTGATAGTTATTGATTGTCAGTGAAAACATTGATAGCCCTTCATTGCCAAAGAAGAGGTTGGTGGCCATTCATTGTCTTCGGAATGAAAGATAATCCCCTCGGTAGAAGGATAAAGATACATCATGGGGCAAGATCTGAACTCTGATCCCAGATCCCTACGCCAGCGCGATGGTTTTAGAGAAATTCTGTTAGATCCGTGTATTTATCTCAGTCCTTTTGAGGCATGGGAGGTTTATTTATTTATTTATTTATTTATTTATGTGTAGTCTTCTAAAGTGCGAGCTCGACCCTGATGGTTATGAAAGTGCTTAGCAAAACAGTTGTAAAAATACGGAATTAAGTAACAGAGGGGAGCAACAAAACAGAAGAGCTCAGGAGCGAGCATGCTCAAACGTAACTAGAACTGACTAATGGAGGACAGTGTAGATAAGAAAAGTGTTGTTTCCTGGAGGCAAGCAAAGAGCAAGTCCCAATAGGTTAAAGATTATTGGGCAAACATTTATTAAGGTGCAAGATGCTGTTGAAAGAGGAGTTTTAGATCCCTTTTAACATAATCATGGAAGAGGTTGCTCCAAATAGCCTATGGGGAGGCATTTCACAAAGTGGGAGAATTCCTAGCTAAGGCTTGTTTCAGAGTTCTGTTTATGTTTTTTAAAGCAGGGGTTTCCATTCGCAGAGAGTCGGTACTTCAGGGAAAAGGAGGATTCTGAGATGATTACCTTGTCGGTTAAGTATTTGGCTGAGCCAGCGTGTAGAGTCTTGCAAATAATGCATCCAGGTTGTATTTGTTCCTCCTTCTCTCAACAGAGAGCCAGTTGAGTGTGGTCTGGATAGGATTGATATGATTGGATCTTCTCGCACTGGTGACTAAGTGGGCTGCAGAGTTGAGTTTGCATTCATATGCCCTAGGTTTATTCTGGGAAGTTGGATTTCTTCAGTGTGCAAGTGAATCAAGTTTGAAATGCCACACAGCCTGCTAAAGGAGATGCAATTTCCATGTGATGATGATAATGCTAAACACCAGCAAAGACTACAGACGGCATCACAATAACACACTGATACAGGAAACTATACATTTAGGCAGTTATGTCCTACCAAATGCTATGCTGAATATGTTGTGTGCTTAGGACTGGCCATGGAGTGTTGTATGGGGCTCAGAGCCTGGGTTGGGAGACTCTCAACTCTTACCACCCACAGTGGTCAGTCTCATGGCTGGTTGCAAAGTCCATGTTCTTCATCAAATGTGTTTTTTCAGCTGAATTTCTGTACTTATTCCATAACCGCACTCTAGAGATCGATGAGGTGGATCCTTTGGATAACTTTGATCAGACAAGCAGCTTCCTAGACTGCCGTTCCTAAAAGGCATGTTAGAGGACTGTTGTTGTTATATATGGACTCGAGGATTTAAACCTGCATGGTGACTTTGGAGAATTTGTTTTTTATTATAGCCATGCAGAAGAAATTGATGAACGAGAAGCAATTTAAACATCCCATTGCACAGACTGTTGTTGATGGGATTGTGCTTGGCTTATTAATGTACCCAGAAGCTTTCATTATCATTATTTCCGAAAGGATGTTTGAGCGAGTGTAGGTGGAAGAACTGGCTGTGATTCTGGTGGTGTTATCTAGAACTCAGAATAGATCTGATGGGGTAGTCTGAGGCCCAAATACAAATCAGAGGTATATTAGGTAATATGCACATGGTTTACAAGGGACAAGGCATATTTGGATGGCTCCGCCAGGGATTTTATCTATAGAATTTAAACTTGGAAGGATGATACAGGGCATGAAGAGGGCTTATGGAAAACCAACCTGATGATGGTCAAGGAAGTTCCAACTAGATGGAGGTGCTCCTTCCAAAGTACGAATAAGCATTTTGTGATACGTTGGAAGAGCTATTTGGATTTGAGCACATTATTAATAGGGCTCCTGGTTTTATGGTATTTATTTTTTGACATTTCTATCTGTATTTATCAATATTTCTTTTTTGCTAATTTTATCTGTATTCATCCATATTTATTTTGGTCTTTGTGGAAAATTAAGCTGAAATTAGTATATGTCCACATTTATTTAACTGATAAATATGCGCTCATGCTTGAATGCCTGCCAGGTTTTAGTGCTGTGAACACCAGCTGAAGTTAAATTAATGCACTTATATCAAAACATGCAAATTTCAGTATCAGCCTTGTGTATATCTACTGCTGTTAAAGCCTCTTTACTAAATCCATTTCTTTTTTTAACACCCTTTCCTATCAACCCACACAGCTATTTGGCTTGGCAGTCGTGGTAGACAGAATTTAGAATTACTCCAAAAAAACAACCCAATTTACGTCTTTATTTAAAAATGAATACAGACACTAAAATAAATATTTTCTGTCTGTATTTATATGTAAAAATCAGTAAGAACGGAAAACAGGGATCTCTAATTATTAATAATGGAAGATGTTCAACTTTTAAAGCATAAGCTTAGAAATGTGCCGCAGAGCGTAACGGAAGAACTGCCTGATGTGAGAGTTTGGTTGTGGGCACAAGATGTGAATGAGCCTACAAAGTCATCCCTATGCCTTTCGTACCATGCAGTAGGAACAAATAGTTGCATATTTGCATTGACCTGCAAAGATTTAATTGTGTGATATAGATGTATTCCCTTCACACCATCGATGACGCGATGGTAATAGTTAGAGAGACAAAATATTTCACCAAGTTGAACTCAAGATCATATCACCACCAACCCATCTTTAGCTGAAGAATCAAGTGATTCTACAACCTTTATCACCTTAGATGGAGCATGCCAATTCAAAAGAATGCCACTTTGACTGGAACCAGCAAGCAACTGCTGGGTTTCAGCATACTATTCATGGAATAAAAGAAGGGACAATTAGCATCTAGTAGCATATAGTGATTCAGGAGGAATTTTTGGTGTGTGTGAGACAAGGACGGAACATAGGGGCATATTTACAAGGCCCCTGCGCCACCAGAGCATCACTTTTTTGATGCTCCAGTGGCGCACAATGCCGAGCCATATTTACAAGGCCACGCAAAGCCTCCTTGTGTGGCTTTTCATGACCTTCTAAATATGGCCCGGTTCACGCATTACTCTGTGTGAAGGGGCATTCCATGGGTGTTGCTGTCGGTGTTCCCACGCAACACCCATGGATTCAGATGCATTTACAGATTTACATGGTTTTGTAAACCTGGGAATGCTACAGATTCTAACAACTCCCCTGGGGAGACGTAAGAGTGGCGCAACAAGGAGAAATACCCACCCGACTGGAGCGCGCTACATATACGCGCGAGGTAATATACAATTTCTCAGAGAACAGACCGATGTCTGTTAGGGGCACGTTTGTAAGAGAACACGTGTGTAGAGGCACGATATTGCACATAAAAATGTAATTTCTTCGTGAGAATCAGAAAAGTTAGAGTTATACATGCTGAATATTTCACAATGACATCGAATGAAGTGTACTACCCTAGAATTACACGGGGTCAAAACCACAATATATTTCACACTTGTACAAACGCTGTAATTACATGCATGCAGCACCTGCCTCTGAGAATGCCATTACCCTTTGTTTGAGTATGGAGATTTTGAAGAGAGAGTTGACTTTGCCATTGATAGCAGCCGCTTAATGAAGTATTGCCATTTTTTAGTTGTTACAATAATCTATCATTGGATAGATTTGATGAGCAGATTTCTGCAAGGTGTGTATCCCCTTGTACCCCCTCCCTTGTGTGTTGAAAGACAATTGTGTTTATTTTCTCCTCACAGGTACATTGTGACCTCATTCAAAACAAGAGACAGGTCAATATACCTATCCCTTATCACTTTATTTAGAGCACCTTGATCGCACCCCCTTACCTTCACGTTATTCACATAACGGTCCTGATGAAAGCCCATAAGTCCTATCAAGGCAAAAGAGGCAGAAACATGTCGACCATTTTTTAACTTCCCTCCCTCTCACTAATTTTTACTTATACTCTGAGTGCATCCATTGCTCATAAAAAAATATCCTAAGATGCACTGGACCAGAGTTTACCAGACCCGAACCCAGACCTATTAAAGTTCATTTCTGGTTTTCCGGGCCTTCTTAATGATTCCTCATCACTGGCTCACTACTGTTTCAACCCTGGGTAAATACCTCCTGGTGGAGGTTGCATAACCTGATCGACCTGATGATTATGCACACACGTGATTAGAACACGGAGAACCAAGATACACCGCTAAATCCACCATCATACCCATCACGTGCATGAGGGTCTTTTAATTTGGGACGCACCCCCCGCTCCTGCAATATGCCTAAGGTTGTGCAGGACAAGTGATCCTTTCCCAATTGATTATTGAATATACCCTGGAAACTGAATAGATCGGCTTTCCATCTCCCTCATTTTGATTAAAAGAAATTCAAAAGAATGCCACTTTGACTGGAACCAGCAAGCAACTGCTGGGTTACAGCATACTATTCATGGAATAAAAGAAGGGACAATTAGCATCTAGTAGCATATAGTGATTCAGGAGGAGTTTTTGGTGTGTGTGAGACAAGGACGGAAAATCGGGGCATATTTACAAGGCCCCTGCGCCACCGGAGCATCACTTTTTTGATGCTCCAGTGGCGCACAATGCCGAGCCATATTTACAAGGCCACGCAAAGCCTCCTTGTGTGGCTTTTCATGACCTTCTAAATATGGCCCCGTTTCACGCATTACTCTGTGTGAAGGGGCATTCCATGGGTGTTTCTGTCAGTGTTCCCACGCAACACCCATGGATTCCGATGCATTTACAGATTTACATGGTTTTGTAAACCTGGGAATGCTACAGATTCTAACAACTCCCCTGGGGAGACGTAAGAGTGGCGCAACAAGGAGAAATACCTTTATTTCTCCTCTTTTTATGTGTACTCATAGAAGGAGGAAAACACCATCAATGATTGTTTTTGTGCAGGAAGGTTTCCCTTCCTGCACAAAAATAATCATCCTTGCAATGCAGGCACCCTTGCACAATGGCACTGCATTGGCACTAGGCTGCCTATTGTGCACCAATGCCGAAGAAAGCACAAGGATGAGTTGTAGTGTTATAAATGCGATGTATCCGTGCACTATCCTAATGACACAGCTCGGCACAGCAAGATCGCTTGCAGCACTGCGCTGCATCAATCTCTTGTAAATGTGCCCCATAATGAGTGTCAAGGAAGCCCCCTTATCCATCAGTAGAGACCAAGTGGTCTTTGTGAATACTGTTCTTTATTTGTGTCTAAGTCGTCCCAATCGTGGAACTTCTTACTTGTGTACAAAACTGAAGCCAAATTTGCAAGGGGTGAGGAGCAGATCTTTGCAATAAAAAAAAAGTAAAGGAGTTGTTGGTGGCACCAGTTTTACAAATACTTCTACTAAGGTTTCCCATATGCCTTACTGTAGATGCCACTGAGCATGACTTGGGGATGTTTCTTACTCAGAGTACACTAGAGGGGAAAACACTGTGACATTTGAGTTATGCACCCATAGACTGTACTCAGTAATACTGTAAGAAATGGTCACAAGAATGTGGCCGTTCAAGAGCTAAAAACGCATGTGTGGGTTCCAATTTTACTTTTAGAAGACTCTACATATTTTTTATTGCAAATGTTGTAGTGATATTATCAATTAAGTCATAGAAGGTGTCATGAGTGATGTAATAAGTGTGGTAACTAGCAGTGCATGGTGAAGGCGCGAGTTATTGTTACTTGAGTTAACTATAACTGATGAATTTCAGTGGTTTTGTACATTCAAAAAGTTACATTGTCACTCAAATTCTCCCCTAACCATAACATTGCTTCAACCTTTGTTTTTTCAGTGAATTTTTAGGTTTTGTTTTAACATAAAATAATATATTATTACCATACGTAAAGCCAACCTCGTGCCGTGCACAGCGCTAATGGGTTGGACTTAGGGCTTGCCTGCGGCCAACATCACGCAGCTAACGGCTGAAGGCCATGTGCATGACTTAGGATTGGCCGCAGGGCCTGGTCTGCAGCTACGCCCTGTGCCCAACCCCCTGCAGGCAGCTAGCCCCAAGCCGCACATGCCCTATGGCTGTACAGTGTGTGCTGCTGGCTGCAGGGCCTGCGCCCAGCCCTGCATCCAAACCATTAGCGCAGTCCCCTTTCCCGAACCCAGGGACCCCCATCCCAAGTGGCCTTTTTTAAATTAAGTGGAGCGGGGCATATAGCCCTCTTCCCGAGCGAATAGTGGTCCCGGGGACCCCATTCTCCAGATCCAAAAGATATTTGTAAAGGGGTGCATGGCACCCCTCCCCGAACCACAAGGGGAACCCATCCCCTGGGGCCTTTAAGGGGAAGAGCACACAGCTCCCCCTCACTGAGGCAATAATGGACATGGGACACATCCCAAGGGCCTATTACTTAAATATAGGGAAGGGGATCACATGGCCTCCTTCCTGAGCCAAAAGTGGGCCCAGGGAGCAGCTGTTTTTTGTTAACTCCTACCGGGAGGGAGCAATGTGTGTTTCCCTGCCTACAGCAGTGCGGGCAGGGAAAGAAAAGACTACTCACACCTGGCGGGAGCATTTTTTTTTTTACAACAAAATTTTATTTAATGATCAGAGAGAGGCATATATGTGGCTCTCCACAGTCAGGACAGTGCCACCAACTATCAAGACATGTTTCTACAGTATCGCAAATCTCAAATAATGATACGGGTAAGGCAACCCCCCCCTGCCCTCCACCCCCATCCCCAACCACCCAACTTCCCAACTACCCACCCCTTATCCCTCCCTAACCCGTTGCACGTGATCATAGTAAACCTTCATCACTTGGTCTTAATGTGCCCGGTACTGTGTACCTCCTCAGGTCTGCGGGCCACTCGCCTCCTGCCATTCATCCTCCTGTTCTGTCGGAGGGTCTAGGAGCAGTCCCCTATACTCTGCCCACCTTTTCCAGATCTTATAATGCTTACGGGGGCATCCCCTGGCTTCAAACACCGGGCGCTCCAGCCCCATAAAGTAGTCCAAGACAGCCTTCCAAGCACACAGTGGGGGGGCCCGCACTCCCTTCCATGCCCGTGCCAGGTCCCTCTTGGCCACCACCAGTCCCAGCAGTAAGAGATGGCGCTTGTATATATTCCCCCCTACACCCTCCAGTATATGAAGAATCCCTAATCGAGGGGTGCGGGGCAGGTCCCATCCCAATACCTCAGACAGACAGGTCCAGACACCACTCCAAAATCTGGTAAGGCCAGCACAGGACCACACAGTATGCAACAGCGTACCCTTTTCAACTCCACAGCGCAGGCACTCTGGGGACACAATCAGGCCCGCCTTCCACAATCGCTCCCGGGTGTAGTAGGCTCTGTGTAGGTATTTGAATTGGATGAGGCGGAGTCGCATCGCAATAGCAGCCCCTCGCGGGGACTCCAGCGCCTCCCTCCAATCATCATCGTCCAAGGGTCCAATGTCTTTCTCCCAGGCGTCTTTAAGGGGAAGTAGGGAGGAGGAACAGTGAGTGACCAGGGTTTGATAGATTCGGGATACCTTCTTATCGCCGAGGTCTCCCATGAAGATTTTCGCCTCCACCGGACTGAATTCCGGCAGCGACTCCAAGCCAGCAATGTTAGATGCCAGCGCATGGCGAAATTGGAGATAGCGATAGAATTGGGACGTGGGCATATGGAACTCAGTCTGGAGCTCCTTGAACGATTTCAAGGTGACCCTGGACAGCACATGTCCTAGTGACGAGATCCCGATGGCATCCCATCCACCGAACCCAGTCAAAGAGGCCAACCCGGGAAGCCGTCCATTCTGCCACAGCGGGGTCTCCGCCGTAAGCCTGCCCCACCAGCCCATGCGACGCAGCGCCTGTCGCCATACAGAAAACACCACACGCCTGACACAGGGGAGCTTTCTTCGTATTTTGGCCGAGTATAAAATCGTGTGTAGCATGCTGTCACCCATCAGGGAGCGCTCCAGGGCATAAGCCGGGTCTCCCCTATCTCCATACCACCATTCATTAAGTACAAGTAGGTGAGAGGCCTGATGATAAGACAGGATATCTGACGTGGCCAAGCCACCACAATACGTGGACAGGAAGCAGGTCCGCAGCGCTACCCTGGCAGCGCCCCCAGCCCACAGGAAGCGGCCCAGGACCAAATTAACCTGCCGAAACCACTGGGGAGCGTTAAGGTGGGGGTGGTTCTGCAGTTGGTACAGGAGGCGCGGAAGTGTGACCATCTTGAAGATCGCAGATCGACCAAAGATAGTAAGGGGCATCCGGGACCACGTCTTAACATCTGTCTGGACCCTCTCCCACACCGGGACCACGTTACGCTCCCAAGCAACAGCCGCGGAGTCGGAAAGGAACACTCCCAGATACTTCAAGCCCCTCACAGCTACCTGCAACTCCGACGCCCAGGAGTCCGCTACACCTCCGCCACCCAACACCCACAATGTGGATTTACGTGGGTTACGATAGAGGCCCGACACCTCCCCGAAGACACACATAATCTCCAAGTCTCGAGGGCCCGATCTGTTTAAGTCCGTAAGGAAGAAGAGGACATCGTCTGCATAAAGTGCAATTCTATCCGTGGGGGCACCGCCCCATTCAAATCCCCGCATCTGTGCGTCGATACGCACCCAGGAGGCCAGGGGCTCCATAGCGAGCGCGAATAGATATGGGGAGAGCGGGCACCCCTGGCGGGTCCCCCAGCCGATGTAGAACTTCTCAGATATCGCACCGGAGATACGCACAGATGCCGTGATGTCTGTGTAGAGTAGTTTGATGTAGGAAATAAACACCGGGCCCAGGTTGAGGCGAGGCAGGAGAGCGAACAGGTACGTCCAGCTGACCGAGTCGAACGCTCTGTCTATATCCGCTAGAAGTAGAGCTGCCCTCTCCCCCGTGTCACCAACTGCATTAATCGTCGCCTGCGCCCGCCTGCTTTTGTGCCGCGTCGCCCTATGTGGCATGAAACCGGCCTGGTCCGGATGGACCAAGTCGGTCACATATGGGAGAAGGCGGTTCGCCAAGGCCTTAGCCAGCAGTTTAGCCTCGATATTCAGCAAGGATATTGGGCGATATGAGTCCTGTCTGTCCGGGGGCCTGCCGGGTTTTTGGAAGACCACAACTTCGGCATGTCGCCAGTCCGCAGGCAGTCTACCCTGCGATCGAGCCGCCTCTAGTGCACGGAGGTAATGGGGCCCCAATTGGAGTTGGAATCGTTTATAAAATTCACTCGGGAAACCACTTGGCCCCGGTGCCTTCCCTGTGTTGAGCTGTCCCAACGCTTCTCCCAATTCTTCCGCCGTCAGGGGAAGGTCCAGCGCTGCCCTGGCCTCGTCAGAGACCGCCTTCGGTGGCAAGTCTCCAATGAATTTATCAATCGCGTCCGCCGATAGACAGTCCCGCGGGGCATATAGGTCCATGTAATACTGGGCAAAGTTCGCCGCCAGCGCCGCCGGGTCCATGATCGCCACTCCTTCCCCATCAGTGAGACCCGGCAGCGAGTGCGGCCGGACAGTATATTGGCACAGCCTATGAAGCATGGTACAGGACTTGTCCCCCCACTGATAGACTCTACTGCGCGTGGCCAGCCACGCTTGCCTGGCCTCATCAATCAGCACAGACGCATACGACTGCTGCGCCTGCAGGAGCAACCGCAATGCCACATCGTCTCCCCCACCCCGGCACCGTTCTTCTAGAGTTTCCACCTGTATGGCTGCCGCAGTGATGGCCTCTCTACGCTCCCGACGGGCCGCTGCACACCAAGCGATATCTATCCCCCTAATCCTGGGCTTCATGGCCTCCCAGACCACCACTGCGTCTATATCTTCCACTAGATTCTCCTGCCAGTAGTGTGCAATCGCACCCCGCATGTGTTGGACGAAGCCGGCCTGTTGAAGGTGCCACGAGGACATCCTCCACCGGAACGGCTGACGTTTCGTAAGCAGTTCAATCCTGACGGCCACTGGAGAGTGGTCAGACAGCCCTCTAGGCAAGATCCCAGCTTCCCGTACCCTATCCAGGGACGCGCGGGGCACAAAAATGTAGTCCAGGCGCGAAAAGGAACCATGTACAGCCGACACGTAGGTGTATTCACGGGCCCTAGGATGCATATGACGCCACACATCAACCCAGCCCATTCCCTCCACCATCGCATTCAACCGGGTAGGGGCAGCAGCTGTCAATACCCCCTGCGTTCGCCGACGATCCACACACACATCCATCACCTCATTCCAATCACCCCCCAGTACCGCCAAGGACTCAGGGATATCAGCCCACACCGCAAACAATTTCTCAGACAAGGACCACTGCAAAGGTGGAGGGGCGTAGACACTCCCAAAAACCACAGGTTCAGCACCCACCATCCCCTTGACGAAAACGTATCGACCCTGTGGGTCTATCCATTGTTTCTCGTGGACATAGGCCAACCTGCGATGCACCAACACAGCAACTCCCCTGGACCCCCTGGAAAACCTGGCATGATAGACCTGTTGATAGCCAAACCTCTGCAGGCTAAGCACCTTCGTCCCCAGCATGTGCGTTTCCTGCAACAATAATACATCAGCCACCTCCCTCTTCCCCCATCTCAGAATTGCCCCCCGTTTGATCTTGTCAAGCATCCCCCTGACATTCCAAGTTATCACACGCATGGACTCCCTGGGGAAACCTTGAATCGATGCATCAGCCATAGTCAAAGGTAGCAATCGTGGCAGAACCCTGGCACCACACCCAGGCACACAGCACCATCATTGGCAAAGCATCAAAAATCACGTCGACCCCCGAACCCCCAAAAAACAACGGCAGTCCCTCTGCCCAACGTGCCCCAAACTACACCCCCCCCCCACAGCCACCCCCCCTCAACCCCCTGCCCTCCACCCCTATACCTCATGGAACTCAGAAGTATCTGTCGCGGCATGGGCAACCTCGGGCCCAAAACAGAGCGCCCAAGGCCAACCATACCAATGGATCCCAACTACCCCTGTGAACTATAGAAACTCCCCCCCCCCCTTCCCTAGACAACTCCCACTTACGCAGGAGGCAGGTAGCCCCTGTACTGGAGCACCCCGAACCCTACCCCACAACCCCACACATAGCACTACAAAAATCCAGCCTTAGCAGTATACTCAGCAGTCAATCTTCGGTACAGTGGAACACTGCGGAGTAGCTCCTCTCGAGCCGGAGTTCATGATAGACATTTGAGGGTATACGTCCCCACAGCCAGTCAGCGGCCTCTCCCAGAGTGATCAGAGTCAGTAGGTGCAGCAGAAGGAGAACCACTGCGAGAGGCGGATCGTTTCCGAGATCTTGACTTCCTATTCCTTCTGGTCCCGGTAGTCTGGTCCCCCCGGTCTTGCGACGGCTCCCTCGAACGTCCCGGGTTCAATCCAGGTTGATCATGTGGCCTGACTCTCACCGTCTCATCGGTCCATTTGAAAACGTCCTCCGGGGAGTCAAAAAAATGAGTTCGTGACTGAAAGATCACTCGTAGGCGGGCAGGGTAGAGCAATGAGTATTGAATTTTCAGGCCACGGAGATTCGCCTTGGCGGCAATGAAGGAGTGCCGCTGTTGTTGCACAAGTCTGGTGTAGTCCGGGAAGATCATAATCTTCTGATTTTCGAAATGAAGAGATTCTTTGGCCCTCGCTTCCCACAAAATAGTGTCTTTGTCGTGAAAGTTCAGGAGTTTAGCAATCACGGATCTGGGCCTCTCTCCCGCCGGCGGCTTCTGCGTCAGGGCCCTATGGGCGCGTTCGATCACGAAACAGCGGGACAGGGCCTCCGGGGGGAGCCAACTCTCCAATCACTGGGTTAGGAACTGTTCCATATTACCCTTCTCGCACCCCTCCGGAAAGCCCACAAAGCGTAGGTTGTTCCTGCGCGCCCGCCCTTCGGCATCCTCGACACGGAGCGCAAGGCCCCGTTGAATGTTTTCCATCGCTGCCATTTTCCGCTTCAGGGTCCCAACATCGTCTTCCACCACCGAGATCCTGGATCTGGTCTCAGTAATTCGCCCAACGGCGTTGCGCAGATCTTGGCGCAATAGGGTCACGTCCGCCCCAACTGCCCCAATCTTGGCATCAAGCATGTCCCTAGACTGGGTGATCGCCGCCATGAGCGCCGCATTGTCCGGGCCCAACCCCTGGCCACCGGACGCCCCCTGACCCCCACTCGGTCCGGTAAACTTGTCGATGGGGCCCTGTTTGGCGAGCCCGCCCCCCCCTCTGGTCATGGTGAGGCTCCCTTTTGTGGCCCCGGTTCTCAGGGCAGGCACCTGTCCTCTCAGCTAGGGATTCCGCGTCGCCAGTATCAGGCAAGGGAGGCACACAGTCTCGGACCAGCAGACCACCTCAGTCCGTCTCCGGGGGGGGGGGCACATACAGGGCACTCCAGGTAAGGCCACCGCCCAGTCAGGGTCGCAGCTCCCAAAGGGCCGATTGCCCACCTCGTCACCTCTGCCAGTGTCTACCTGCACCTTTGATGTCGGGCAGCATCTCCAGGGAGATCTGGGGCAGGGGGCCCCCAACCGGCCAGAAAAGCAGGCAAGCGTGACAGCCCACAGGCCAGGGAGCAAGCAGGATCACTCACCGGGGGGCCGCAGCACTGGCCGTCCCGCTGCCGCTAGGCCCAGGCCTCCACGCCGGCCGCGGTCCGCCTCCAGGATCCGGGCAGCCCCGACTCACTCTCCAGTCGTGGGGTACGGCCTCTCCCTCACTGTCTGCTCCGCTGCAGGTGCAAGCCCCAGGCCGCGGGTCCCACCGCTGTCACTGCCCGCCGGCTCCGGGAGTTCCCGGCTGGACACCGCCAAAATTGAGGCCCCGGCTTCACACGCCGTGCTTAGGCCCCGGGGTGTCGCCGCCGCTATCTCCACCACCAATGCTCCGGGCGCTCTGGAGCCTTCACCGGAGGGCACCCCTCGCCAGCCTCTATCTCCGCTACAAGTATGGGTCGGGATACGAATTCGGGGGCCAGGATAAAATGACGGATCTGTAGCGGGCTGGTGAGAGCTCTAACAAGCCACGTCCACCATCTTCGCCCTCGAAGCCACGCCCCTGGCGGGAGCATTTTTAAAGCTGCTGTTGAGTATCTTTTCTGCCCGTGCTCCTGCATACAAGTAAGGCATGTCTGCTGTCACCCGAGGGGAGGTTTAAAAATGAAGAAGACATATGTTTCTGTGCCAATGCTAATGTGGTCAGGTAAGCTACTGTATCCCGGGGGTGGGCTCCCCAGGACATAGTTACTGAGCTGGACCCGGGGGATGGGTCCTTTGGGCCTAACAGGCTCAGGGAGGGGGCCCGCAAGGTCACACTCCCATTTATATCCAGTCCGGTCCTGGAGGATGGTGGCCCTGGGGCTTATTAAGAATCGAGGAGGGGGCTGCATGGCCCTTCCCCTTATTACACATTGGCCCGGGGGATGGGGTCCTCGGGGCCTCACAGAGGCTCGGGGATGGGGGCATGCACCTCCTCTCCAAAGGAATATTTTGTACCTTCCCCTGGGCCTTGGCCCACCCGGGGGGAGGGAGAGGGGGTTTAAGAGTAGTGTGGGAGCCTGTGCTTTTTAAAGAATGTTGCCATGGATCTGTGGCTCCTCTGCAAATTTGCAGCAATGTTTTAGTCACAGGACTAGTGGGCCAGGGTATACCTACCCTGCCCAATATTCTTTTATAACTTTTTTTCTAGGAATGAGTCCCAAATCACTAGACGGCTGCTGCCACATCCTTGTCGATGTGGTGACAGTCAATCAGATCTCACCATGGGCAGCAGTATATTTGCTAGGTTTTTTAGCATTAATTGCTCAAAAACATATGAACAGATGTACACCAAATGACAAAAAGCACTCTTTCTGCACAATTATCTAGCTTTCTGACAAATTTGGTGTAAATCAGTTTAGCAGTTTAGGCTGTAGCTATCTCTAAAGTTCCTAAGGGAAAAAGAAGTGTAAAACGTGTTTTTGGGACACCCCCTTTTTCTCTGCCCTCCTCTTGAGGCATTATCCCAAAACTTTTTGGGAAGGAGCTGATGTAAAAGCATTTTTTGGGGGTAAAGTTTAGTGAAGATTTGGTAAATTGGCGAAGTATAGAATAGATTTTTAAAATATGCTGTGTGTAAGAAACTGACATGGGACTGTTGTGTAGAAGGGGCCAATGGTATTAGTACAGTGAACAGCAATTCATTTGGAGAATCTAGTAACAGATTTCTTCAGGTCATACCATATTTTTTTCTCAGGATTAAAATTTAGTCTTGGAACTAATAGATTATTATCCATGGTGGCTACAAGTTAAATTTGTATGAACCCAGTCATCATCAAAATCCTTTATTCGGTATTTGAAAAATACCATAAAAGTACAAGTTATACAATTAAAATACAATAAAATACAATTCATAGCACATTACATTAGAGACAATTAGCCAGAAATTACTTCAGCACAGCCCTCTTGTGTTCCTAAGTCTTAAAGCAACCTTGATAAAATTCGTAATACATAACAGTGTCAAGGGATCGCTGGCCCTTTGCAAGAATAAAAGGGCAACCTTAGCGTGTCTAAACTTTGCCTGTTTTAAAATTCTTACTAAAAAACTACGCCTGGGTTAAGCATAAAATGGACATAATAATACAAAATGAAGGGTGTCCTGCAGAGACCTATTGTCGCAGCCGCAGGCACCCTTCTGCTCAACCGTGACAGTAAAACCTGGTGGGTCAGCCAGTAAATGGTGTAAAAGGTTGAGCCTAAAACGGGTAATTAAAAATCTTTCCTGTGCATTATACATGAGAGCTAAGTAAGGTTCCATTCCTTCCCCTGTCTTTACCATTCTATGGGCACAGGTTGTGGGCTTCCTACCTTCCATGGCAGCCCTGCGTGAGGCTACCGTCTCCAGAAAAATTCTTTTAATTCTCAATTTATCTTGGGGGACAATTGCCGTTGGGTTAGTAAAAAGATCCTTGCAGCCAATTCCCTCCAAGGTGATCTTCACATATTTTAGCCACGGAATACTCATGCCTTTGTCCCTATCTATACAATCTCTAATAATTTGTCTACTCAAACCTGCCCATGCGTATGAACCCAGTCATAAAACATGTACTTGATTTTATTATGGAGGAGCTCTAGAAGAGAGAAATGCTTCCTAAATACTTATCAGCTCATTTAGGGCATAACTGGTGCCGTTCAAGCTCAGCAGGTCAGCAGCGGGCTACGACTCCTTGGCATAGGACCATCCAACCCATTTAGAGAATCCAACTTCCTTGCTGGGATCTGTAATACCATCACTGCACCCTCTGTCAACGAAGGCGAAAGTTGTCAACTTTGCTATACTAGCACCATGTTTGTTTTGCCCACTTGGCAAAGTTTTGTATTTTCCAAAATCAAACAAGCAACACAGGAGTGTTAAGACTGATAAATAAACAACCTAAAGGTCAGTGCGTAGGGATGGAATGATTTCCATCCCACTCAAAGGCGGGTGGACGGGTCATCACTATGACCTGGTGGTTTAATGCTGGATGAGCTGCCAGCTCAAGGGTTTCCACCAGATAAGCCAACTGAGGCGCCCTCAATGCCTAGTGCACTGAAGGTACTATCTGTATATCAGACATTTAGCTAAACATCAGTCAAACAATATCTTCAGAATCTTCTGTCATCAGGTACCCAGCAGAAGACATGAAGCTTATTGGGGAAGATGTCGGGTGAAAGCACACAAGAAGATATAGCACTTTCAAGGAAAGAAAGTTCTGCGCTGACATTATAGATCAACAGTAGATAGAGTGCGTCTAGAGACTGTGATGTGAGGGAACTGAGATGTGGAAGGAAACCCTTTGGACATTGAGTATTTATCACTTACTGTGTTCAGTTGCAGTTCCAGCATTTCTTTGTCCATTTTCTTTGAATCAAGCTCGTTGAGCTGCCTTTGGAAGCTCTAGTTTTAAACACAAGTGGAAAACATATCATCAGTCAAACAGCCACATAGTTTCAATGCACACACAGGACCTGATTCACAAAAGTAACTTACACTTATGTACTATTTTTATGTGTTTTTCAGCATTATTTTATATTTAAACTTTTTTTAAATAATGTAATTTAATGTAACTGTATTTCCAATGGGGTTTTATTTTAAGTCCCTACCACCATTATCTTTAATAGAATGGGTGGTTGCAGTGCCAGTGGTTGGCCAGGTGTAGTGCTGGACTTGGTACTTTTTTGTAGTGGTAGTAGTGGTTGTATGATTAAACAACTACCTCTTAAATTACGAGTGCCTAAACCACGAAGGCTAAACAACGAACAATGCCAAACCACTAATTAATCAACCACGACTTACTGAACAACGAAAAATATAAATTTCAGTTATAATCCGAATCTACCAATACTTTTACATCAACTCATCTAACCCACGTTTTAATACCAGTGCAGGAGTTTTTAAGCTAAAGTATAAAATGCACAACGCACTCATGGGTTAAACTGAGAAGAACATAGTAAGTGTCACACGTTTATTTTTAATGCGAATGTCCATGTTGTTTATTTGTCCTTTCACTGTGCAGTATTTGCAAGATAATTGACAACCCCGGTTCAGTGCAGTCACTCTACCAAGGCCCGTGACACTTGCTGACCTTTACTGATATTTAAACAGGATGGCACGGTCTGATGCCTGAGGAACAGCGCTCAATCTCTCTTAAACTACTATCTCCCCAATAACTCACGCCTGTATCCCACAAATGCCATCTCTGGAACAAAGTCTGTCAAAGATCAGACTAACACGTCCTTGTGACATCTTGCGGAAACGTTTCTTTTCTGTGCGAAATGAAAGTCCTTCACAACTGCTGCGGTATTGCTCTCTCCAAGTTGCTCCTTTTAAATTTAGTTTATTTTTTCAAACATTATGAAGCATGAGAACACAAATGGCTCAAATTTCTGTAGCTGCTCATTCTGAGCTTCATCAATGTCATGGAGACCGGTGTTCACAGAAGCAGTGATTAAACATTTACGTGGGCTGGTTAATATTCCTTGTAATTCTGTGCCATATTCTCGACATTATTCAGTGAACTAGATTCTATAACTTTAACAAGAATTTCTTTATAACAAAAAATAATAATATGTTAATTAAACTTACATTTAGCTCGTTCTAAATGAAGTAGTGGTTAAGTAAGTCGTGGTTAAAAAAGTCGTGGTTCAGGTCCAGGTCGTTGTTTATGAGTCGTTGTTCAGGCCACTCGTTCTAAATTAATCGTTGTAAAGGTTGTTTCCCGGTAGTAGTAGTAACTTACACTCTGAGGGCCCGATTCACAGAACTAACTTAAGACAAAATCCCAAACTTACTACCATTTTGGTATTCACAGAAGGCACTTATTCATTTCAATATTCACAGAAGTTAGGAGTCCCAACTTTAGGACTCCTAAATGCCTTCTGTGAATACCGAAAGTCTTAAAGTTAGGATTTTTCTCAGTTTAGGAGTAGTAAAGTTAGGACTCCTAACTTTAGGACTCCTAAACTGAGAAAAATCCTGACTTTAAGACTTAAAGTTAGGATTTTTCTCAGTTTAGGAGTAGTAAAGTTAGGACTCCGCAACTGAGAAAAATACTAACTTTAAGACTTTCGGTATTCACAGAAGCCTTTTAGGAGTCCTAAAGTTAGGAGTCCTAACTTTACTACTCCTAAACTGAGAAAAATCCTAACTTTCAGACTTTTGGTATTCACAGAAGCCATTAGGAGTCCTAAAGATAGGAATCCTAACTTCTGTGAATACTGAAATGAGTAAGTGCCTTCTGTGAATACCAAAATGAGTAAGTGCCTTCTGTGAATACCAAAATGGTGGTATGTTTAGGATTTTGTCTTAAATTAGTTCTGTGAATCGGGCCCCCTGTTTATGAATACCAAAATGTAGTAAACTCGCTGAAAAGTGTGAATTTACTCAAAAGTGTAAGTTACCGTTGTAAATATGGCCAGCAGTGTCTAACATAATTTTCAATCTATTGTAAACCAACAGTGTTGACAGTGGTGACAACTTTACTTTACACATCCTCATTACATGTGATGGAGAACAGCCATTACAACGCGGGGATTACCCCGCACTACCATTACAACGCGGGGATTACAACGAAAATCATTACAACGACTTTCGCTGGAGGGTGCTGTTGGATAGGGAATAGTTTAATTTTCTATCCAACACCTTCCCTACTGTCAACGTGGGCTGGAGTTGGAATAGAAAATTAAACTATTCCACTATCCAGCGCCCTCCAGCGAAAGTCGTTGTAGCGACTTTCGTTGTAATCCCCGCGTTGTAATGGCATGCGGGGTAAATGCAAGCATTGTAATCACATACAACCCATTTGAAGTAGCCTCTATCCAAAAGATGAACAATTGGAGGTGCTAGCTTTGTTGAAGGATTAGATCCCCAGTAACGCTGACATCTGCTAAATGTCACACCCTAAACTGAAAATCTAAAAAATAATGGCAGAGGAATCTGCTGGAGAACAACTGCAGAGGGCCTGCAGCCAAATGGCAAATATGCTGAGTCGAAAAAGAACCTAGACACTTACAGCAGTTTGCCGGGAAACAAAAAATTCATCTGAATGTAATGATCACCAGGGGTGTTGATAAGGCACATATTCCACTGCAGAGCTGTGTCCATTCCATATATAATGGATGCCCCTAAACTCTCTTAATATCAATCCATGTGTGTTTTTTGTTGTTTACTTCCTCATCTTCTGTACTTCTTGTGAACATCTGACCCTGGCTTTCTTTGCTTTCTTTATTGGGTAATAAACCCCATTCTTCTCCTGATGGTTCATTTTTAGGATTTTAATTTGGAGAAGAAGGCCTTGGGCATGAAATCAAATATTGTAAACTAACCTTCCCGTTAACTTGCCAGCAAGGCCAGGCAAAACACACTGCTTTTACACTTTGCAAAGCAGCAAGTCTGTGTACTTCACTAAACAGAGCGGGTTGCGGGTTGACGAATCCTTACAAACAATTATCAGCTACATAATGTTTTCCAAAAATATTTTCAGTTGGAGGTAAGCCTTGCTGGGGTTCTCTCTGACGAAAATCGACTCTCAGCAGAGATTTCACCTGCTTTTTAATCTTCACTCAACTAGCAAAGTTGGTAACGTTTTGAAAAAAAATACAGGAAGTAAGAGTGACCTACGTTCTTCATAACTTTACACAGCTGTAGCAATTTGTAGAGTAGCCAGTGGGAATAATCTTTTCTGGGTGTTCCTGCTATCACTCTTGCTCCTTTAAAATTGAGATTTAATGAAACTGCACAGTTGGTCGGATTCTAAGAAGTTAAACTACTGACTCCCCGTCCATCTCCATTCTCAATTCATGCATGTATTACATTTTAGGCCCTTAACCATAGGCATCATGTCTATCTGGCTAGAAAACTTTTTTTTTTCTGGGGCGGGCTGCTGTCACACAGGTGCCCAGAAATGGGTTTTTAAACCAAGGATGTGGAACTCTTTGCACTTCTCTATCAAAAGTGTTTCTGACCTTCCCTCATTGCGCAAACTCTTCAAGCACATTTGTTTGTGTGGCCTTTCTTGGTGCTAGCTTGGTCGTCTCTTTTCCATTGCTGTTCTTGTTTTTGTTCTGAAATCTCTCTTTTTTCTTTTCTCTCAAGGTATTCACATCTTTTTCTTTCCAATTTTTTTATTGCATATGTATTCAGTTCGTTTTTTTAATGAGCTGATTTCTTTATTTTAAGACTGTCTCACTGATTTTCTTCTCAGCGGCTCAGTGATCATGGAGGCGAGCAATTACTTGGTAAATACATAAAATAATAAAAATAAACCTGGAGATTCATATTTGAGATGATTCCATGCTGTATCGAATGGGATCCTCAGGATTATGTCTTTTTCTCAACCTACCTTTTTCAGCTCCTGTTCGTTCTCCTTATCCATTTTCTTTGAGTCAAGTTCATTGATCTGTTGCTGGAAGTTCTAGTTTTAAACAGTGAAAAGATATCATCAATACAAAGAAGACACCTTGCTATAACCCTGTTGCAAGCATCTACATGCTTAGTGGAATCATAGTGAGCAAAGTATGGCGCACAATTAGATTTTGTGTAAACCTCACTATATGAAAAATATTCTACACAGTAAGCTGCAATGTCTGACATTGAGGGAAACAGAGGTGAGGTGACAGTCATAAAATAGTGACAAAAAGACCTCCAAACAAATTTGTATGGAGGAAAGAAAAACACAAAACTAACCCAACACCAAACTGCAAGATGTGCAAAAACAATACTTGGATAGTCCCTAGAGCAAGCAACATCTGACTCAGCATAGAGCAGAGACATGCGAAGTCAACTACAATTACTCACTCTTGAACGTAAAGTTTAGTATTTGAGCATTCCCATAAAAGGCAACACCATGACCAAAGGCACATCAAGCCCACAGATGAGCTGCCACCCGGGCACCACCGCTATAGCTGTGGTCTTGCTAACGAGGATAAATAACAGTCAGAGGAGAGCTGCACATTGAAAACATATGCTCTGGTTCAGACCAAAAGTCACCCACTTTATTGAAACAGAGTATTTAAAGAATTTTCTTCCATGGTACAACACATACGAAAAAGTCTATCTTTGATCAGATATTGAATTAAGCCTAAGAGGAGAGCGCAGCATTTCTTTACCATCTGAACAGAAACAATTGTGTACTCCACCTTTTCGTGTGATAGGTTTCATGAAAAAGCTCTTCTTTTCGTTTCTGCACTTCATTTAGCATGCCAGGGACAACAGAGTCCCCTATGGAAGAGTCACCGCTTGCGTTGCCTTCCTGAACCTGCTTACGGTGGACCCTGCACTGGTGGAAATCGCATCATAATATTCGTCCAATTTACAGTGCCTCCTCTGACACCATTTTCACTGGCATCCTGGTTGTGCACAACCACTGTCTGTCATGGTAGTCCTAAAAAGAAAACTTCCTGAAATGTTTCCCAAATGTACTACAGACAGAGATTCCTCAACAGTGCGCTTGCCATGTGGCCTCCTCAAGTAAACTACTCTGGCATCTATCAGGTATTGCTTTGGATTTCATAAACCAACCCAAGATTAATAAAAATTATATTCTCCCATAAAATGCACAGGTGAAGTCAAAGCTTGCTGATATTAAACCGGTTTTAAGGGGTACTCTTGATCTAGGAATGGGCGGCTCATGTTGTTGTTCTCTCCTGGATTGAAGTCTGTTCACTGTAAAGTATTTGTGCAAATACTTAGAAGGAGAAGTATAGTGCTGCAGGGCTCCTATTTCTTTTGCTCAGGAGTTTCATTTTTTTCCAGTGGGCTCTGTTCCACGTGGGGGTATTATTGATGTCGATCCTGGCATCCTCAGCATTGAACATCCTCTTAACACTGATAGGTTCTTGACATTGAGCTTATCTGACAGGATGGTCTAGGCAATAATAAGGATCTTTCTGACAGCTAGCCTCTGCTGAGGCTTAAAAGTGCCAGCAACAAACACCTCAATATTGAAGGTGCTCTTAATGTCAGGATGAATCATTTCAAAATCAAGTGTCTGAAGAGCATCAAGGTTCTGTTGACTGGTACCTCAACATCAGAGAAACATGACCTTGAATGGAAGGGAGAATAGGCTGAAGGAGGCCAACACCAACCAACTCAAACTGACCACCAAGGATATCCAAGAATGCTCCATCAGAGATCAAAGATAGGCATGAGGAATCCCTCGCCTACTTGTCCAAAGGCTACTCACTGTGTTTGTCCTTCTGAAGGCTAATTCAGAGGGCCCGCTGAAGTCCTGAAATACATTATTTTGCAATATCTGCAGTGGAACATTGTGTGGCTTTGGAAAAGTTATGTAAAATTGCCCATCTTTCTTCTACACTTCGAATAATATTTGCACAAAGTCGCCATATTAGAAACTTTTATATCAGTAAAAGTAAATGATGAAAACTACAATAAATTAAAAAGGGTAACCTATTTGTTTCAAGGAATAGAAAGTCTAGAGAAGTGCCTCAAGGCTTAGGAATGCATTCTGGTCAAACAGAACTGAGGTATTTGACTGCTGCCAAGAACTGTGGGTACTGCTGGCCTGTACGTAGCAGCACCTAATTCCTAGTATAGTCTATAGAGTGGCTACAGTATATAGTGTGCAATATAATTGTTTTCTCAATCATTCAAACAATTGCTTTTCATTTATAAAAATGGATTTCTTTGTTTTTTAATGATATTTTCATCATGTCTGTAATTTTTAAAAGTGTTCCAGGACCTGGATGAACATGCAATAATATGATTATTAAACTCTGTAATGATGAAGATCTCATGATGTGCAATTTCTCGTTCCTAGACTACAGTCTACAAATAGTATCACACCTCTCGGTAGCGCATGCACCTTATCCATATCACAATTCTAAACATACCGTGAGGCTGTTCAAGACTTTCTCGCTATCTTTCTTGCTTAACTCACCTGGAACTTGCCCATGTCAGTTATTATCTTCTCTGTTTTCACATTCAGATTGTCACAGCTCTGACTCAGTTGCTGAAGGCGACCCATTGCGTCCTTCAGAAATGCTTTGTCCTGGGGGAAAAACAGGTGGTAAGACGAAGGATAATACCATGTATTTTGCACAGGCTGTCCGAGTAATTTACTCACTTTGAGGACAATACATAAATATCTCCACAGTCGCATATTAAAGCAATATAATATTCAAGCTTTCATCAAGTATTCCAACTTCCTCAACAGTGGCATACTCTCTATCAGGGGAAACAACCTTTACAACGCAGTCATTACATCGCACTACCTTTACATAGCAGTCATTACATCGCAACATCCTTTACATCGCATGTCATTACAACGCATGTGATTACAATGCATGTCACTACAATGCAGGCTTTACATCGCAAGTCATTACAACGCATACCATTACAACACATAGTACCCTTACACTATCCGACACGTACCCTATTGTTACACTGACTGGAGTTAGAATAGTAATTTTTACCCCTACCAAATCCAACACTTACCCTACTGTTGCACTCACTGGAGTTAGAATAGTAATTTTTAGCCCTACACTATCCAACACTTACCCTACTGTTGCACTCAAATTCAAATTCAAATGTTACTTTATTCGGTTTTCATCATGTACAAAACCATAAAAGCACAGTTGTAAATTTAATTTTCATTATTCCATCTCATATTGTTTAAAAATACCAATAGTTAAAAACAATCAAATAAAAAGGTTAATCTAAAATTATTGGCAGTTCGTGCTATGCACAAAATACAGTTAACAAAACATCATTTCATGTTTACAGGGACGTACTGGGAAACCTAGCACAAAAGAGTACTGGTCTATTCTAAGTTTGGTCTGTGGCAAACTATAAACTTTAAGAATTTGACAATGGACTTGGTTAGCCATTCCTCATCCAAAAACTGAAGGAAGAGCAATGCGGGACGGCATCTTCTAATACCCATGAATTTTAGTATCGGATTAAGCCATATCTTTCTATGTTCAATGTAGAACTTGCAGAATAGAATAGTATGAATGGTCACCTGGATAGAAATATCATCGCATGGGCATGGTGGTAGAACAGTGGCCCAATTATTTCTCGTTGGAAAGGTGACCAAGTGATGAAAAGAATTTAGTCTAAACCGAATCAAAAGGAATCTCTCATAACTAGTGCAATCATAAGTTAAATAAGGCTGAATAGAGAAGGTGGTTTGAATTGCCAGGCTGTGTGTTGTGGACGGTTGGCTGACCTCTTTGGTCAGTCGAAGTTCTTCAAGGTGAGCAAGACACTGCGCCTGAAAAGCTTTCCTTGATAGTCCTAGGATTGAGAGAGGTGCATGGTAATATTTTTCCAACCCTAGGTCATACAGGAAGCTTTTTATATAGCGTAACCATCCAATTTTGTAGACATTGTCCAGGGCAATACAATCTCAAATAATCCCTTGTGTAAAGGTGGTTTTATCTGAGTACCAGATACGGTGCCACAGAAGAAGAGGTTGTATTTTAACTATGTCAGCCAAGTGAGAGAGACCCAGTTCCAAGTGACATGAGAAGGTCACTGTACTCCGAGGTACAGCAAGAAGGTACCCCAAGAAGGTGTTTTCAACCGCTTGTAGGACGTCTATATTTACATAGCCCCACACACCCGCCCCGTACGTCGCTACTGCTAAACATTTAGCTTTATAGATCTGTGTAAGTTCAAGTGGAGGCCTATTTCTCAATTTTTGGGAAAAGTTTACCAGAGCGGTAGTGGCTCTCATGAAAAGGAGTTTCCTGGACTCTATGGCTGGTTTCCAGGTGATTTTATGATCGATAATGATCCCTAGGTATGGGTATTTTTCGGTACTCGCTAGTTTTTCATTTTTCAGATATATATCTTTTGTTCTTTTCTTACCGGACCCTGATGTCATAACAAATGTTTTTTTATGTTGATATTTAGGTCCAGGTTAGCCATGAAAGAACAATATCTGTTGAGCGCCTTCTGTAATTCAAGGGGAGTACGAGCCAGTATTACTGCGTCGTCGGCGTAGAGTAGGGCCGGGATTGGGCGGTTGTTTATTGTCCGAAGGTCCTGGCACCCCTTAATCATATCCCTCTCCAATCCGTTGGTATAAAGTGTGAAGAGGAAGGCGCCAGGACACAACCTTGCCTAACCCCCCTCTCCACACCGAACGACGCAGTTAGTTCACCCTTCACACCATACCTCACCCTGGCTGATGCATTGGTGTATATTTCACTGGTCCTGGCACCCCTTAATCATATCCCTCTCCAATCCGTTGGTATAAAGTGTGAAGAGGAAGGCGCCAGGACACAACCTTGCCTAACCCCCCTCTCCACACCGAACGACGCAGTTAGTTCACCCTTCACACCATACCTCACCCTGGCTGATGCATTGGTGTATATTTCACGTAAAAAATTAACCAGGCTCAGTTCTACCCCTATTTCCAGTAGGACAGAGCAAAGTTTAGCGTGACTGACACAGTCGAAAGCGGCCGACAAGTCTACATACACCATGTACAAGGCACCCGCTTTTGCACTGACGTACTTGCCTAACAAAAGTGTCAAGTTTAGGACTTGTTCAGTGGTCCCTAACCCTTCTCAGAACCCAAATTGAAGGTCAGATAGAATCCTGCCATCGCCCGCCCACCGCTGGAGGCGTTCAAGGATGACTCGGCCCGCCGCTTTGCCTAAGGAATCCAGTGGAGTTAGAATAGTAATTATTACCCCTATACTATCCAACACTTTCCTTAAATGCAATGTAATGGTATGCGTTGTAAAGGTATAATGCGATGTAACGGAATGCGCTGTAAAGGTAGTTTCTGAAAATGCGATGTAATGGCATGCTATGTAAAAGAATGTGTTGTAAAGGATGTTGCGATGTAAAAACTGCGTTGTAAAGGCATGCATAGTAAATGTACACATTGTAACGTCATACATTCCTCTATCAGCTATGCAATGAACCATTAGCTGCATAATATAATAACTATATACAGCTCATCAGCCCTATGTATACCAGGCCAGCCACACACCACACATCAGCTCTGTACTGATTTACCCGCACCCCGATCACCTATGTACTGCGTCAGCCACACATGTCCATCAGCCATTGGCCAAATCATGCTCTCTTTACTGTCCGGCTCTCACCATCATCCACAACATCCTTTTCTACACGCTATGCAATAGGCCGGACATCGACGTTGTAGAACTGAAATGGTTTAAAGCATAAATGACTGACAGAACCCTAATCAATTAAAACAGATAGCTACTTATCAACTTCTACGGAATTGTGCCAGTACGTGAACAAAGGTGAGATCATCTCAAAAGCTGGTGGTGAGTTCTGCTAGAACGCTGGAGAGACTCCGCAAGGGCTCAAGATAGATGTCATAGATATCTATGATGCCTTTTCCCAATGCTTATTGGATATTAGCTCATGGATGCCCCACACTGGGGCTCATATTTAACCTAAAGAAAACTATTTTGCATCTTCTTGCCAACAGCTGTAAGGATCTTCTCCTGAATGGATTTAAACATTTAAGGTCTTAAAAATCTTCTCTAAGATAGTAAACTTAGATATCTGGGCTCCACATTGGATAGATCTCTGAATCTTGACCTTCACATTTATGAGATTACTAACAGTGCCAGATTTATCTGACAGGAAACACGCCACCTGCGGAGGCGAATGGAGCTTCCCCCCCTCTTGTGCGCAGGAATAGAACAGACTTCACAACTGGCCCATGTCTGGGGGAGTGAAAACACGAACCGGAACCGGAGGCGCGTCGGTCAAGGGGAAACTGCCTAAATCAGTGGCTAGGATGGATGCGGAACAGGTGACAACGAAACTAGACAATGTACTGGCCGTCATGGAACGGCTGGAAGAATCACTTCAACAGACTCGCGCCTCCCTGGAAACCAAAATCGACAGCGTGCGATTGACTTGACCCACCTCAAGGCCGATCATAAGAAACTACAAGATCGCACTGCGACCCTGGAGGGAGCGATGGCAGCGCTGGAACCCACTGTGAGCCAAACAGACAAACATGTCCGGGACCTGCTTAACCGAGTGGAGTTTTTGGAGGAACGTGCTGAGGACGCGGAAGGGCGGGCACGACGAAATAACATCCGGCTGGTAGGTATCCCTGAAAAATGGGAAGGGACGGACCCCACACGACGAGTGGAAGACTGGCTGCGAGATCTGCTTCCGGAGGCCGCGCTGTCGCCTCACTTCGTAGTGGAACGTGCGCACCGAGTGCCCACGAGACCCCTCCCACATGGCTCCAATCCCAGACCTATAATTCTACGCGTCCTCAACTACAGGGATCGCGACACGATATTACGAGAATCCAGGAAGCTTGGCGAGGTCCAGATAGACAATGCCACAGTGAGGTTTTTCCCCGATTACACAATACAGGTACAAAGGCAGCGGCACTCTTTCCTGGAGGTAAAAAGGCAGCTACGGCAGGCGGGCCTCAAGAACTTGCTACTTTTCCCCGCCAAACTTAGAGTGGTAGCGCAGGATAAAACACACTTCTTCACTAACCCCGAGGAGGTCGAGGCCTGGCTGAACGGAGGAATGGCTGGGACACCTGGAAAAGCACAGGGATCCACCACAACAACACGCACAAGAGGACCGAGGCAACGCCGTAGACGCCGGACACCCACACCTCTCCGCACGCAGGAAGCGCTCACTCACTCCCCACCGGCGGACCTGGTCCTACAGGAGCAGCGGGACGCACTACGCAAAGGCACCTCACCGTCCCCATCTTTT
Organism: Lissotriton helveticus; assembly: GCF_964261635.1. Classification (NCBI taxonomy): domain Eukaryota; kingdom Metazoa; phylum Chordata; class Amphibia; order Caudata; family Salamandridae; genus Lissotriton; species Lissotriton helveticus. Next base: position 527,498,713 of record NC_136071.1, read on the forward strand.
GTCCCTAATGCCAGCCCGAATGCGTTCCCAAGTGACGACGAGGCAATCTATGGGATACCGGACTCCCAGCAGTCTACGGACCCTCCGAGTGTCACACCGCCAACAGTGGACCTTCTTGGCTGAGGAGATGCCGGGGGCTCTCCTCCACATGACACAGACCCTGTGCAACCATGAAGATATGACTCCGGCTTGCCATAAGGTGAGCGATTTGCGGGCTTGACTGTTGTGTGGGTACCCCTGCCCCGAGGACTCGAGTGGCGGCGAGACGCAGTGAGTAACATTTAGCTGTGTACACACAACCATAGCGCCTGCACTGACGGGGCCATCCACACCCTTGCACCCCGATGCACGCAGAAGCCCTAAATACTGATCCCCCTGCAGTCGGGACTCCCTTGTGACCTATCTCTTCACAATCTGGCATTGAACAGACCTTCCTACTGATCTTTTGGATGGGCAGCCGCCTGCACCCGCCTGTTGGACACAGCTTCTCCTCACAGGCCCGGGTGAGGAGACGCCCACTTTATGAACAGTTTTGTCAACCTGACTTTAACAATGCCAACCAATTAAAACCCCCTAAAACTGTATAGTTCACTTTAGCTCACTTGAGTGTTTGGACGGAGGCATGTTACGCAACCGACCTTTTGGTATTTACAACCATGTTACCTTTTCTTGGCTTTATGTTCCTCCTCTTCCCCTTACCTATACACACCCAGGGAGGTCAGAGTGTACTATGTTAGCGGCTGAAGGTGACCGGGGGAGGGGGTGGGATTGGAGCACTGGGGGAGAGCCTCGCTGGGAGGACTGGACATGGCTGGCAGGTGCGAGTTACACACACCCAATGATCATGGCTGACATTCAGATCTTCACCTGGAATGTCAGGGGCATGCATTCACCAGCAAGACGATACCAGATCTACTCCTACCTGAAACGCCATAAGATACACATAGCACTACTTCAGGAAACACATCTGAACAAGGCAGAGGTGCGCGTGTTACATCGCAAGTGGCGCGGACAGCTATATGCCACAGAATACTCTTCCTTTGCGCGCGGCGCCCTCATGTGGGTTCGTCCTGGGACCCCTTGGGCGGTCACGAATACACACATAGACCCTGAAGGCAGGTATGTGGTGGCACAAGGCAGGCTAGATGGACAGCAAGTGGTATTAGCTTTGCATATATTCCCCGAACACTGACCAGGGCGGTTTCCTCACACATCCCTCTGCGACAATGGCGACCTGGCATACAATCCCGTGGATACTGTGGGGTGACTATAACTGCTTCCTAGATGCGACACTAGACCGTTCCTCCCCGCCCCAGGACGGTGCGTCAACACAGTGCCATGAAGGCGTTGGTTAGCTGGGCTGCACAGTGGCATCTACATGATGCTTGGCGGACACGCAACCCCACGACGAGGGTATACTCCTATTATTCGGGCGCTCATAACTTGCATGTGCGACTAGACCGATTCATGGTGACAGCTGAACTCCTCCCGCTCGTCACGGACACACGATACATGGGCCGCACACACTCGGACCACAACCCACATTTCCTGTCCATCGCCTGGGAGCGACCGCGCCCCCCATCCCCACTTGGCGGCTCCAACCGGCGCTGTTACTCAATGCAACTTTCGTTGACTCACTTCTCAGGCAAACAGCCCAATACTTTGAAGATAACTCTGCCACGGCATCCTCCCCCCAGATAGAATGGGATGCCTTTAAGGTCGTGATTCGCGACATTGCCTGGGCACACAGGGACATCTGCGGCGCCAACTAGAGGGTGACTTAACGCGATTAGAGACTGGCCTACTCGGCCGGGAGCAGGACGCGGTTAATGACGCTGGTGGCCCCCTGACGGAAGCTCAAGCAGAACACTCACGTCTCCTAGAGCGGCTGCGCAATCTCAATTATGCAGCCCACTCTGCACGCACACACCACCTCAGTGATAGACCTGACAAATTATTGGCCTGGCTAATCTCGCGGGAGGACCGTGCAGCCCCAGTAGCTGCGATACACGTAGAGGGGAGGGGACTGCTATACTCGCAGAGCCACATCCATGAAGCGTTCACGGCCCATTATGCAGCCCTATACTGCTCTCGGCTCCGCGACCCACTCCCTGACATAGCGGGATATCTTTCCCCCCTTCCGATGCCGCATCTGACCAATACGCAACAAGACGAGCTTGGGGCCCCACTTATACCGGAGGAGCTACGTGAGGCCATCTTTAAACTGTCCAATGGCAAGGCCCCTGGCCCTCAGGGGTTACCGGCCGAATTCTATAAGGCCGGCTCGGACATTCTTATTCCAGAGCTCCTGAAGATGTACGCTGCGGCTGAGGAAGACTCGTCACTCCCTCCCTCGCTTAATGAAGCCAATCTAATATCTATACCTAAACCAGGCATAATACGCACGTGGGCTCTTACCGCCCCCTAGCCCTCCTGAACACGGACTACAAAATACTCACCTCCACCCTGGCCCGACGACTGGCCCCCTTGGTCCCACACCTAGTACATTGCGATCAAAACGGCTTCGTCCCAGCACGACACACCTCTTATAACGTACGCCGCCTGTTCCGCTTGCAGGAATATGCCGTCCGACACTGGCCGCGGGCGGGATGTCTAGTGTTGGACCTCGAAAAAGCGTTTGATTCTGTGGAGTGGCCATACCTGAGAGCGGTGATGGAGAAATTCGAACTGGGAGGCGATTATGAGAGCCTGGTGGACCTAATTTATCAAAAACCTACGGTTCGTGTCCGCACCGGCAGACTGCTATCTGACACCATCAGTGTACGGAGGGGTACCAGACAGGGCTGCCCCCTGTCCTGCCTGCTGTTCTCCTTGGCCATGGAGCCACTGGCCACGATTCTTCGGACACGGGGAGATGAGTGGGGAATCCCGATGGCCGATGGCATTCATGTGGTCTCACTGTACGCAGATGACCTGCTACTGTATGTCAAAGATCTGACTAACATCCCTGGGTCTATAGCTGACATCTTCTGCACCTTCGAAATTATGTCGGGACTACGAGTCAATTGGTCCAAGTCCGGAGCCTATTCCTTCCACCCGGACACGCCGGAAGGAGATATACGTCTTGGCGGTGAGAGGCTGCAATGGTACTCGACCACGTTCCACTATTTGGGGATCCAAATCTACCGGAACCCAACAGATATCCTGGAGGGGAATCTGATGCGGGCGATAGCCTCTATTCGTGCCCAAATAGGCTTCTGGAAGACGCTACCTCTGAATGTCCCTAGCCGAGTAGCGCTAGCCAAAATGATAGTCCTACCAAGGCTATTGTACTATTTCGCGGTCTCGTCTGGAACGCGGGCCGACCTCGGGTGGCACTGATGAAACTATACATGACCACTGAATCGGGAGGACTGGCAGTCCCTAACATGGAACTGTATTACCTAGCGGCACAGATGCAATGGGTGTGGGGATAGCTTTGCGGTAAAAATCTAGACGACACGGCCACGGACGCCACCACCTGGACACAAACGCAGATTTGCACGTTGTTCCATCCTCTGACCCGGTCCGCTTGTCCTTCTCAACTACACATAGCAGTAGGGCGTAAGTGCTTCCTCCGTTGTCTACGACTCATTCGAGCAACGAAGCCCTATGCCCCGGTAATCCCTCTACTGGGCACTCCCAGAACAACGGGAGTGCTGACAGAGGCCGTACTAACCAGCTGGACACAAGCGGGAGTGGACACGCTGGGAGACCTCTACGAGGACGGGGCTCTGCTTTCTTTTGCAGATCTTACTGCAGGCACGAATCTACCGACCGGGCAATTCTTACTACACGCGTACCTCATACGCACGCTGACCACCACATGGGGCGATGTGACTGAGGAGATGCCAACACACCACTTCATGCAATACTTGCATGTCATGGGCAACGGCTCCCACATCGTACATTGGCTGGCGCAGGCCCTACTGACCCATACGCAACCTTCCACCTCGCAACTGCGAGAGAAGTGGGCAGTGGATAGGGGACGGGACTGGACCGACAAGGAGTGGGCAATGGTGCTGGCAGGACCAACTAATATCCCACGGAACCCCCGTTTCAAAATTATCCAGTTTTACATCTTACATCGAGCCTATTTCACACCTGACAGGAACAATAGATACTTTGCGGTTACTGACACGGCCTGTCCGCGGTGTTCCCTGATAGGAGCAGATATCCTTCATATGCTTTGGCAATGTCCTGGTGTCCAACCGTACTGGGATGAGGTCACATCACTACTCACACAGAGCACTGACGAACAAGTGCCGCGAACGTGGGAGGCCTGCATCTTGGGACTCTACAAACGCACAAAGCTGAATAGAGTACCGACCCGGTTCTAGGATATGGGTCTGATTACGGCTAAACGTTTACTTACTAAGCACTGGAAAGCCAACGCCTCCCCACATGTCCGACATTGGCACACGTCCTTCATTAACTGGGCACGGGCGGAGAGCACAGTGCTCCTCCGGGAGGAAACGGCAGGCCTCCGGAAATACCCCATTGCACACCTCTGGGACGACCTCCTCAAATCCTTCCAACAGGCCTGTTTGGAACAGGGGGTAACCTGAGCTGAACCGCCCCAAACCTCCACATTAGCGCAAGACACTGTAAGACACATCCACATTTATTGTTCCCCCCTCCTCCCTCTCCAGGACACCTCCGTACCCAGGCCGCCACCGGAACTCCCACTGCCCTGTGGCGCTGCGCGTACTGGATCCGCATCATCCCCCGCACTCACGCCAACAGCACTATAGCCAACACCACATGCCTAGTTGCTGGGGACAGACCGACTCCCCCCACTCTCAGGCCTGTTATGCTTTCTAAGCGTAGGGCCCGGGAAGCGCTGCTGGATCGCTCCTGCTGCCCTGACACCACCCTGGCGACACAGACCATGGACCTATGCTCAGATCCCCGAGCGCTCGAATCAATATCCCGCTATGTCCTACCCTGGACCCACGGACCCCCCCCCCCACCACGGCTGCGACAACCTCCCCCCTAATACACTGACTGACGCTTACTCTTTCCATCTCTTTCCCTACTGCTACCCCTCCACTGTTCTGGTTTATATAATTGTTAGCCTACTGGTCAAGTTCCCGGACCAGGCCTTTTATTGCTATGGACTACAACATTACCCACGCTACCATCACACTGCTGGGCACTCAGTCCTCGCTGACGCTGTACACTCCCGCTGTAGCGACATGACGCAGCCCATACCGCGCATGGTCCGCTGGACATGACTGAGACGAACACCACATTCTGACTACGATGGCCGAACTGAGGCGATGCTTCCTGCCATTTCCACCCATGCTTACACTGCTGTCACTGGAGGACTCCACACATGGCGGATCACTAGGCGCATTGGCCTTGGAAGCGGCGGTCCCTGTTCGACACCGCTGACCTTAAGTGATTACTTCCTTGCCATAGTGAGCTATGCCATCAAACACCCGTAGCCAATATATCGATTTCCCGGATGACCACTTGCCAGTTCCTCTAGTACCAGTCCACGCAGTACCTGACAAAAGTAACTTCACACTGACCATACGATGGACATGGGTTCTCACTCATATAGCACAGATACCGGAGACACATCGAAACATCCACAGCAGCACAAACGGATAAGGAAAATAAAACCCACAGACCTTCTAACTAGACACACCATTTACCACGAGTTGTCTACATGTATATATTACATTACGCCGCCGGACCCCAGGGTTGCCGGCCAAACGGCTGTGTTATACTTATCTTTATTCTGAACGTCACTCTATGCTGCCGGCCCCATGGGTTGTAGACTACCAAAGCTGTGTAACCGAAATTTTGTGCAATAAAGGTCTTTAAATATATTTTTTTTAAAACAGTGCCAGATTTATTTGAAGCTGCTGTTTAAAACATCAAACCCTACTTCCCAAACATAACTTCATGTCTGCTGACCAGGGTTTACTGACACCAGTAGTCAGTGGTTCTTAACCTGTGGTCCATGGACCGGTGGGAGTCTGTGACGCCTATATCTCCTCTTCCCCTTCAAGTAGGCCCTACTCCATCACACCATTTTTTCAAATTTAGGCTGAAAGAATATTTATTAAACCTGGCCTAGCCTTTCACACTATGACATGCTTGTGATTGTATTGTTCGGTATCTACTGAGTGTATATACCTCCTTGTTTTACTGCAATATCTGCCATTTACTTCTTGAGTTTGGTATGCTCTCCTCCATATGCATATAGCGTATTCCACCACTTCAGATGTTCAATCAGATGTTGAAATATCACTTACTAAACCTTATTGTTTACAAATGTTCCTCCTATTGATTTTTTTGTTCCCACAGCTCCACATATTTTACTCTGGTCTTACTGATGTACATAGTATGTTCTATCACTGTAGAATTTATAAGCAAACATTTCTGTCTTTACACAGCATCCGTTATTGTACAGTCTCTCACCTGCCCGATAAGCTGTGCTATATTAAAAGATTCTGCTTCCTCATCACTTGACGTTTCTGTCAATCAATCTTTCTCAACTAATCACTCTCTACCCATGAATCAGGGTATCTGCATCATCTATGCACTCGCCATCAGTCCTTGCCTTTTAAGCAATAACCACACCCTTCCCGTCATCCACACTCTTGCCATTAACCAGCCTCATGCCATCAGCTGCACACTTGACCCACTGTCCAAACTGTTGCCATCCACTGTACTGAAACCATCAACCATAATCTGACGATCAGTAACATTCTCTGCATGAACCACACTGTCTCCATCCACCACGCTGTCACTATGAGCGACAAATTCACTATCAGCTATGCTCTTAATCAGATATGCTTTTCAGGTGTGCTTTCCTTGTAAACTACACACTTCTGATTGCATGTGCTTTACAGATAAGTAAACCTCTGCTTATCAGACAAACTTTGCTGATTTACCTTGCACCACTATTCTGCCATACTCTCACCACCTGTCACGGTGTCTATCCATAATGCATTTGCAATCCATCATAAACAGCGGATCTTGCATGCAGTCCCGGTGAGCCATGAACTCTTGAACATTTATGAAGTCATTATTAAAAACTACTTTCCTATATCCATTTCTTTGTCCATTAGCAATGTTCCACAGTGATTGATTTTTGCTCAGCTAACTTCCCTTGCTTAAAAATGCTCTTTATCCGCGATGCTGTCCTGATCCATCGTTATCTTTTTTACGAATCTATGACAGAATATCGAGGATCGAAATATCGACAGACAAAATATCGACGCTGGAATATCGAAGGCAAATATATCGACACCCTATGTACAACATGGTAAGTACAAAAATATCGAAAATAAAATATCGATGTCAAAAATATCGTAATAAATAATATCGTTTTTTTTGTAAAATAAATAAAGTGAAACTAAGTAAATAATACTTATATATAATTTAAACTTATTTAAAAATATGTTATAATGTTTAAAAAGAATAATTATTACTTATTTAATAGTAAACATTTCATTAAAATTAAACATACAATATATAATATATACTTATTTAATAATATCTATATTTTTTTCAAATAATTAAAAAATATTAACAAATACTATAAATTACAAATACATCAACACTCATAAAATAATAACATAAATAATAATAAATAATTATGTTTAATAAATAAAAACAATTAAATATACTTTCAATATTTTAAAAATTAATTAAATACAACATTATGTAACATATTAAATACATAAATAAATATAAATAATATTGGATAGCGTAACAGTAAAAATTACTATTCAAACTCCAGAGGGTGCAACATTAGGGAAAGCGTTGGATAGCGTAAGAGTAAAAATTACTATTCCAACTCCAAAGGATTCAACAGTAGGGAAAGCGTTGGATAGTGTAGGGGGAAACATTACTAGTCCCTCTCCAGAGAGTGCAACAGTAGGGAAAGCGTTGGATAGCGGGTGGGTAAAAATTACTATGCCCACTTCAGTGAGTGCAACAGTAGGGAAAGCGTTGGATAGCGTATGGATAAAAATTACTATTCCAACTCCAAAGGGTGCAACAGTAGGGAAAGAGTTGGATAGCGTAGGGGGAAAAATTACTATTCCCATACCAGAGAGTGCAACAGTAGGGAAAGCGTTGGATAGCATACAGGTAAAAATTACTATTCCAACTCCAGAGGGTGCAACAGTAGGGAAATCATTGGATAGCGTAGGGGTAAAATTACTATTCCAACTCCAAAAAGTGCAACAGTAGGGAAAGAGTTGGATAGCGTAGGGGGACAAATTACTATTCCGACTCCAGAGAGTGCAACAGTAGGGAAAGCGTTGGATAGCGGTTGGGTTAAAATTACTATTCCCACTCCAGTGAGTGCAACAGTAGGTAAAGCGTTGGATGTTGTACGGGTAAAAATTACTATTCCAACTCCAGAGGGTGCAACAGTAAGGAAAGCGTTGGATAGCGTAGGGGGAAAATTTACTATTCAAACTCCAAAGGGTGCAACAGTAGGGAAAGCGTTGGATAGCGTAGGTGGAAAAATTACTATTCCAACTCCAGAGGGTGCAACAGTAGGGAGAACGTTGGATAGCGTAGGGGGAAAAATTACTATTCCCACTCCAGTGAGTGCAACAGTAGGGAAAGTGTTGGATAGCGTAGATGGAAAAATTACTATTCCAACTCCAGAGGGTGCAACAGTAGGGAAAACGTTGGATAGCGTAGAGGGTAAAATTACTATTCCCACTCCAGAGAGTGCAACAGTAGGGAAAGCGTTGGATAGCAGTTGTGTAACAATTACTATTCCCACTCCAGTGAGTGCAACAGTAGGGAAAGCGTTGGATAGCGTACGGTTAAAAATTACTATTCCAACTCCAGAGGGTGCAACAGTAAGGAAAGCGTTGGATAGCGTAGGGGGAACATTTACTATTCAAACTCCAAAGGGTGCAACAGTAGGGAAAGCGTTGGATAGCGTAAGTGGAAAAATTACTATTCCAACTCCAGAGGGTGCAACAGTAGGGAGAACGTTGGATAGCGTAGGGGGAAAAAATATTATTCCCACTCCAGTAAGTGCAACAGTAGGGAAAGTGTTGGATAGCGTAGCTTGAAAAATTACTATTCCAACTCCAGAGGGTGCAACAGTAGGGAAAGCGTTGGATAGCGTAGGTGGAAAAATCACTATTCCAACTCCAGAGGGTGCAACAGTAGGGAAATCATTGGATAGCGTAGGTGGAAAAATTACTATTCCAACTCCAGAGGGTGCAACAGTAGGGAAAACGTAGGATAGCGTAGGGGGTAAAATTACTATTCCCACTCCAGAGAGTGCAACAGTAGGGAAAGCGTTGGATAGCGGTTGGGTAACAATTACTATTCCCACTCCAGTGAGTGCAACAGTAGGGAAAGAGTTGGATAGCGTACGGGTAAAAATTACTATTCCAACTCCAGAGGGTGCAACAATAGGGAAAGCGTTGGATAGCGTTGATGGAAAAATTACTATTCCAACTCCAGAGGGTGCAACAGTAGGGAAATCATTGGATAGCGTAGGTGGAAAAATTACTATTCCAACTCCAGAGGGTGCAACAGTAGGGAAAACGTTGGATAGCGTAGGGGGTAAAATTACTATTCCCACTCCAGAGAGTGCAACAGTAGGGAAAGCGTTGGATAGCGGTTGGGTAACAATTACTATTCCCACTCCAGTGAGTGCAACAGTAGGGAAAGCGTTGGATAGCGTACGGGTAAAAATTACTATTCCAACTCCAGAGGGTGCAACTGTAAGGCAAGCGTTGGATAGCGTAGGGAGAAAATGTACTATTCCAACTCCAAAGGGTGCAACAGTAGGGAAAGCGTTTAATAGCGTAGAATTTTATTTTAACATACTTATAAATAATGTTTATATTTAAAATAATGTATAATTACTTTTTTTAATACATCAACATCAATTATAAACTATTAACAATTATTAAAACATTGGAATGTTGGGAGCTCCATTGAAAACAATGGAGTGCTCTGGGCTTATAATGGCTGGTATAAGCCTGGAGCTCCAACATTCCAATGTTTCTTTGTTCACAGCTCTGGCTGTGAACAAAGGCTTCAGGGAACCTGAGGGGATTCCAATCCCCTCACGCTCCCAAAAGGCTTTGTTTTTTTTGTTAAAACATTCTGTCCTCTAGTGACAGAATGTTCTAATAGCCTTATAGCCCTTCGTAGATGGGCTATACCGCTATTAAAGTCCCTCTCCCTTGTTAAAGGCCCTCGCCTTCGGCTCGGGGCTTTTAACGCTGGAGAGGGCCTTTAATAGCTGGTATAGCCCTCTACGGCGGGCTATAAGGCTATAATAAAACCAATAACAATTGAATAATTAATTGACAATATATTAACAACACCAATAAATATTAATTATTAAATATTACTCAACAAATAATAAATATAAACAAATCAACTATCATAAAAATAATATATATTTTTTTAATTTAAATCTCAATTGAAAAACAATAAAGAAACAATATACAAAATACAATAATTTTTTAAAAAATGTTTACCAATTAAATAATGAATTTCTCTACTGAATAAAATATAATTTCAAATTACAAATATTAATTGCCAATTAAATAAATTAATTATATATTAAAATAATTAATTGGCAATTAATAATTAATTTATACATTAATTATCCATAAAATAAATGTTTAAATACATAAATATTTACAATTAAATTACTTCCCACCCTATTCCCCTATAAACCCACAACCCGCTCCAGTACTAAAACATAAAATTTAATAAAAATTAACATTAATTACCAATTAAATAATTCATTTATCAATTAAAATAATTAATTGCCAATTAATAACTAATTACAAAATAAATTATACATTAAAAAATATTAATTAATTACAATTAAATTACTTCCCACCCTATTCCCCTATAAACCCACAACCCGCTCCAGTACTAAAACATAAAATTTAATAAAAATTAACATTAATTACCAACTAAATAATTAATTTATCAATTAAAATAATAATTGCCAATTAATAACTAATTAGAAAATAAATTATACATTAAACATAATTAATTAATTACTATTAAATTACTTCCCACCCTATTCCCCTATAAACCCACAACCCGCTCCAGTACTAAAACATATAATTTACTTAAAAATAAATGTATTAATATATATAAATAATACACATATAATATAAATTAATTTAAATATTTAACAGAAACATATAACACATACATAATAAAAATCATAAAAATAATAAAAATATCGATATTTGTGACATCAATATTACTTACATCGATATTACTTACATCGATATAAATAAATTCGATATTACTTACATCGATATTACTTACGTTAGGGTCGATATTCTGTCCTACGATATTCTTGACATCGATATTCTGTACCTTCGAAATTTCAAACACGATATTTTGGTAGGTCGAAATTTAATACTCAATATTTTGACTGTGCACCCTTTTTTACATGCTTGCTTTGTCAGCTATGGTGTCCTAAATGGCATTATCTGCTGATTAACACACATCTCATGATCCTTTATTCTCTCCTGGCCAGCCACAGTCCTCTGATTGTCCATCCTCTTGTAATTAGTCAGTCTCCCCACATCATCCAAGTTCTTCTGCTCAGTCATTCACACTTTATCAGCCTCATTATATTACTAGATAGGCCCACGGTCTCCAACCTTTTATGTGATAAGAGCTACTTATGTTCAATGAAAATCATCCTGAGCTACTAATATTATTAGTGTTGTAATAGAGACCACATCAGGTAAGATTACATTTGTGGCCACCCTATGCAAGATTACCACTGATCACCTCAGTGCATCAGGCAACATTGCCAGCAGTAGTGTAAACAAGGTTTTGTTAATGCCTGTGTGGGTAATACATAATACCCATTGCTGCAATGCGCCTGTCACCAAGGTGATGATGATATTAGTATTAAGTCTCCCCAACACCGCATAATTAACCACTCAAATATCAGCATGAAATATGTTTTGGAAATTCAGCCATTTTGCTACACATATCAGCTTATGCATACCGAAACTCACATCTTCATCACAAATGCATACTCCCAATTTAGTACACATATATTAATTCAACCAAGCACAAGAATATTATTTAGTAGGCTGGGCTGCACACAGGAGAGCTACTCACAGGTAGGTGGAGGGCTACCAGTAGCTCACGAACTACTCGACAGAGAAGGCTGAGCTTTGCCATCCATATTCTCCTGATATTCATTCTGTCCTGATTAGCTATGCGTTCCTGGCCAGTCATGTTCTAATGTTCCCATAGTGGAGATCTTTGCACCATCAGCCAAAGTGTTCTGTCTACCTGAATTAGCAGCATCAGAGATATGGTAAAAGTGATTGTGCAACCTCCTCCTGCACATCTTCTCTATTTGCAAAGACCAATAGATTGAACATTGCTTGAACATTAAATGCCTCCAAATGGTATTTAATTCACTTCCCGGACCAATTCACAAGTGGATTTTTCATTATATTTAGCTTCTCCTCTAGAAATCAGAGGATTTTCACAAAACCCTAATTCAGGGCCATAGCCTGTGAAAAGATGTCAGGTACAGCTGAAACTGAAGGACGATTGGTTCCTCAGTTCAAGTCAAAGACAACAGAGTATGTAAACAAATACGCAGGTCTCTCTATAAAAACATCCCACAATCAGAGGAACAGAAGCAGAGCCAATACAAATGTGTCAAACAGAGACAGTTTCAATTTTGTCAGATACAATAGTCTCACTCATCCCAGAAAGAGCTGAGTCTGTGGGGAGCAAAGGTCGAAGAAAGAGACATCTTAATATGTGCTAGGTTTAATGAGGCCCCTCAAGAACAGAGACAGGAACTCTCCTAAAGCAAAGTGCAAACTATAGAAAGAGGTAAAGATGCCTCGCCCAGCAGCAACCAGATCCAGGGATTAGAACTGGAATCCACAGTGGGAACAGAACCGCTTGAGCAAGCTTGGAAAAAAACCTTAAGTCTGACAGAGGGACTAGAGTTTAAACTTTCTCATAGGCTGACTTGTGAGACTCCAACAGTGGATGAAGGTCTACCATAGAAATAAGAATTTGTGGCAGAAACGCGACACCCTCAGCAGGAACAGTAGGATCTGAGAGAGGATTAATAGACACAATATCAGACCCTGTCTCCAGCAGACAAAACAGAATACATGAAAAGGTTTTTCTCTTGAGGAAAGACAAGGTTATCAATTGGCCAAGATGACAGAGCCCAGTTTCTACTGGCTGAAGCAGCAGGGCCATCAGAGAACAAAAATACCTTCTTATCTTCAGCTTGTAGCATGTTTATTTCATTCTTCATATCTTTCAGTTGTTCCAATAAGTCTTCAGGGACTCCAACATTAGCTAAAAATGCAAAACAAGAACTCCATTTAAGAGAGGGAAGGTATTACATGCCCATGGGACATGCTTTTTGCGGATTTCATGGTCTTGCTTTGATTCAGTTTAACTTTAAAAAAAGATACCATTTGTACATTTTGCCGTTTCTCAATCTTTCCAAAGTTATGCGTTTTCACTTTTTATTATACGAATGAAGACATCACTTGAGCTGAAAAAAGTTACTGAAGAGTTCATATGTTTAAATCCTGGATGCATTAATAAATAGCCCTTCATGAAAGATCATGAAAAATCTATGTCAAGACAGCAATGGAAGTGACCAACAAACTAGGCCCAGTTGTTACATTTTGGAACAATAACATTGAGTCAGTTGTAACCATAAATATTGTGGTTCCGGAACACATGGAAGACCTTTGTGAGAAGTCGCATTTCATAGGAGGCATAGCACAGACATGTCTGTGAACTCAGAAATTGTGTTGAAATTTATTTGCTAGATTTGCCATTGTAAAATCATCTGTAAGCCACAACCACCCACTTACTTGATTAATTTGTTTTGATATTAGATTCACCTTAAGCAGCATTCCAGAATCTATGTTTCTGCCTAGCTAAACACATCTTTTCTAAAAGAAATCATGTAAAATCAACGTTGTTTTTGCCCGGCACTGCCCATCTTCCGGAACGGGGTGCGCCGGGAGCTATCAGCAGTTCTTGGACGCCCTCTGGACTTGATCTCCCGTAATGTGCTGCTGGGGCTGGTTGAATAACTGGAGGGCTCACAGGCTGAACGAATGTTTCTTAGGGTGGCCTGCTTAGTTGCCAAGAGAGAGGTGGCTCGTACATTGAGACAACGGGCACCCCGCATGATCCGGTGTTGATGTTGGGGGTGAATTGGTGTGCGCAACAGGAGAAGCCTGATTATATTCCATGGGATACCCCATAAGCATGAACAGGTGTGGGGGAAATGGTGCTCCTTCTATGGACTGTCAATGGAAGCAACTGTTTTTCTCTGACATGCTGTTACCATGTCCTGTTGTATCACCATATGCACAGTTTCATCTGTATGTGATAATTCATGTTTTTGCCGCAACATTTGTTTTAAAAAAATGGTTATGAAAAACATAAAATCAAAGTTGTTTTACTGTCAAAATATGAATCTGCATCACAATTAACTACAGTGGCTTTTCTTCAAAGGATTAATGTCGTGTTTTCTAGCTAACACCAAACCTGCCTCTAAACAGCAATGAAATTCAAACTTAGGTACACATTTATAGATTTGATCTAAAAATCCTTGCCCTATTATCATAACTCAGAGAAAAAAACAGAGTGTTCAAAGGGATAAGGATTAAAACAAATGTCATTTTCAAAGTTACGTCTAAAAAATAATGAAAGTGACACTAACGATATAGAACCTGGCACAAAGGGATATAATGAAAGCTTGCTTCTGTCCTGATGCAGTCGACAGCAATCAATTAGGTTTTCTATGACAGCTCATGTAGAGACATATTCATTTTCTCAGAGATGCAACAATGTACAAAAGCATTCTACTCGGTAGAAAGGCATTTATAAGGGATAGCTAAGCAGTAAACTGGACATGCATTCTTCTGCAGATGCTTCAAATTATCTTCCAAAAATACACCTTTTTAACCTGCATCTAGATGTGTTTTGAAATCAGGATAGCAATATGTCACACCAAGTAATAACCAAGTGTCTCGTCTACATTAAACGTGAAATACTTGCCAGCTCATACTTGGCTGGTGGCTCAATAATGTATTAACCCCTTGGGCGCGGCTGCGATTCTACGCCTGTGCGGCAGTTTTATTGAGTGGGCGGGTTTATGACGGCCCCCAGCCGTCATCAGCACACACCCACCGTGATGCATGATGGCCGTCATCAGCATGGAAGGGGTTAAAGACAAATGAAGCACTGCAAATAATTGCAGCTTTTGTTTCAATGGACCCACTCCAGAGCCATTGGCCATGTCTAGTGTTACATGGCTCGGCTACAAGACAGACAACCTCATTAGAAGTGACAGAGGTATTAAGACTTCTATACTGTTTTCCCTTGAGAATTTATTCGCTCCATTTGAACATTTTCAATGTGAAAAGTCTCGAAAGTGCAAAGTGTGATCTGGAATATTTGTCATTCCCAAAATGTCTGTCCATCTCTCAAAACCAGTCAGTGGCCATACCACTGGCTAACCAATGTTTTGTACCTTAATTTTGACTCAGATACATCCATTAAAAAATGTCAAAGACCACACCACTTCAATTCGTCAAGAATTGGTATGGGTCTTTCACTATCCACCCAAATCATATTTCTCTTACCGCACATATCCCATGTATTTATTTGTTAAGTCTGGTCTAGAAACAGTTCATCCAACTCGATAGGCGGTGAGGGCTAGGATGTGTGAACACTGGTGTGTAATAGTGGTTAGTCAATTAGGTAGTCCATCCACGCTCAACTTCCAATTGTCCCACTGACACTGGGCCACTAATCAACAGGAATTCATAACCTATCCTGAAAGGAGTGCCTCGGTTCACAATGTTCACAACTCCATTATTCAAGTAATGGTTTAGTGCAAAAAAAAGTTCATAGGAAGTCTTTGATAAATTTCAAAATCTGTGGTTTATTTCATAAATCTTTAAAATCGTTAGATCCACACAATATAGTAGCAAATCAATCAGCCAAAGCGTTTTGTCCACACTTGGACATCATCAGGCTCCAAATTAGGTATTGATAATCTGCTCCGAATTTCCTGTTCCATCCATCCCATTAATAAGGAGGTTTTCTGACTAGTAGCGCATTCAAATCCAGCGCGCCTTCTCTCCCGGCTGGTTCGATGCATTCTGCCATGGTCTAGAAGCAGCTTTGTCTGTCTTCCCTAAATATACAAATGCACAAAGATAGATGGGGATTTTTCCTTCCTCTTCGTTCATTGGTCTGTTCAAGCATCAGCTTTTGTTTCCACTCACCATAGTAAAGAGCATGAAGCAATGGGTCAGCCCACTGCATCCATTGATGGTCTTACACTGTAAGTGACAGGTGTTTTCTTGATAACATGTATACAACAGCATGTAACGGTGTACACTTCATTGCAAGGGCTGGTGTACCTGGGCTAGTGGGCACATCAGCTCTGGCACTCCCCTAGCATGGTATGCCCAAGCCGTTCTTTGCTTAGTGCATGGGTTTATAAAAATAAAATAAGAAGAAATAAATTCAAAGTTGCACGCTTGCCATTGCCAAACCTGTTGTGTTTGCCAAAGCTTGTGGAAAACAATGACTCCTTCCATAAATGAAAGTGATACTGCTCAAAGCATCTATATCAGACCAGATATATGTGACATTGCATCTCTTATTAATGAGACCATCTCAGTCAGTTCTGGCCTTGTGATAATTGGTAGCAGGAAAATGTTCTTGAGATTACGTGCTGCAATTCGGAAACCACAATTAATCAATCAGTGGATTTTTTTCTTTAAACAGATTTTATTGGGATTGTTATAGTACCACTTGGAAATTGCCGTAGATATGCCATTATAAAACAAGACACTGACAGATTACAGAGAATGGCAATATCATTAGGTACATTTTGCATATAAAGAACTGAAAATGAAAAACGAAACTTTACGCAGACATTCTCACCCCACCCCCACTGGCAAACACGTGTGAATACAGATGAATGGCTCATGCTCACCCACGTACCTTTAGCGTCATATTTGACATTGATGGCTTAAGTTTCCCATGTTTCAGAGATGTTGGTAGCACGACAACATTACATTTGTCTGATACGCTCGTTCAACAATGAGTATACGAGTTAGCACCACAGTGTTCACGTTGACTTTAATGGCTGTTTATTCACTGTTATGTTACGTTTTTTGTAAGGTATTATCCAGAGCAAACACCCACAGCTATTCCACGGTGGTTGATTTTTACAACAGATAAACCGCTAGACTCCACTATTGCCCAGAATCAGGTCTATATTATCAGAAACTAATATTGGTCATGTGTTGTATTGCTAAAATGTTTAATCAGTATCCCCCGCATGTGTATAATATAAACATGGCAGATCATGTCAGAATATAAAATGAGTGATAGACAGCTCATGTTCTTATAATTTATTTTTACAGACACTCGCCCCCGAAGAAGGGAACAGGGCTTCCCGAAATGCATAGGGCGACGCTTCTTCGCAAGTCTAGTGACCGAGTATTGAAATGATGTAACGTTTCTACATGATTATGTACAAAGGAACACTATGAGTGGTTACATACATTTATGTTGAAAAGTCATGTACAGTTAAAACTAAGGCATTCAAAAGAAGTTTTTGTCTTGTATAAAACAATTCTGTCAGCTAACCAGAACCAATTGAAAATAATGGTTACAGGTCAGAATATATCCTTTTGTAAATAAATGTGTTTCTTGGGAAAAGAAAAAGGCTGATCACATATTATTTAGAATATGAAATTTGTGAGAAATTGTGAGATTTTTTCTCTCTAGGAACAGTGCATTCCGCATGTAGGCTTCGCTTACATTTCATAAAAAGAAGAGCCCAATTTCAAACATCATGGCCCCCAACAACTCACAGAAGCTGCTGATCAGGGAGTTTGCGACGGAAGAGGAGGAAGGTCTATGCCCCGGTATGTAGCCCATCTTGACTATTTTTCCAATGTTTTTGAGGGCATCCATGTGCCTGAAAGACCGCCATCTCTGCACCCATTCAATTATCTAGTGCCTTCCGCCATTTCCCAATTGTGGGTGGGGAAGTTCCTTTCCATAGCTGGGCAATATCATGCTTGGCAATCGTGAATGCAAGGAAGAGTAAGTGGTGTTTGTAACGGTTCCCTCTGATATCGCCTGTACTGTGAAGTAAGAACAATCTAGGGTCGAGTGGGTGGTCCCAAGACAACACCTCTTTAAGGCAGATTGAGACCTTGAGCGAAAAGGGCTGTATTGCAGCGCAGCTCCATACCATGTGGAAGAACGACCCTTCCTCCCTGGCACACCTAAGGCACTGGGGAGATGCTATGGCCCCCATCCTCCAAAGACGAAGGCGTGTGTAATATACGCAGTGAACATATTTGAATTGGAGGACACCGTGGCACCCCGGGGACTAGTTATAGCCTCTGCCCAATCGTAATCAGTAAACTCTGGATTATCATCTTCTCATACCTTCCTAGTCTTGTTGAGGGTCGTGGTGGAGTGTAGTCAATGTTTGATTGATCTGCAGGATTTTGTGAGCACCCAATTCGCCCATAGGAAGGCGAACCTCCAAAGGGTGAACCTCCGGGAGGTCATCTAGATTTAGAAGCGTTGGGGTCAAAGCATGGCGTAATCGGAGACACTTGTAAAACTGGGATTTATGAAGATGGAATTCTTCTTGGAATTGTGAGAAGGATTTTAGAGTAGTACCCTGAATAATGTCTCCTAATGTGGAGATACCAATTTGATCCCATTGACGGAACCCCTGCAACGCAGCCACCTGGCGGATGAAGGTACCAGGCCACAATGGTGTTGTCCGTGTCAGACGTCCATGCTACCCCATGTGCCGGACAGTATATCTCCATAGCTGAACTGGTGTTCTGCTGGCGCGAAGGACAGGATCAAGTGACCGTGTGCTGTACAGCAACCGAAGGAGGGGAACTTCCTCCATTGCCTTATGTTCAAGGGCAAATGCCGGGTCTGTAAAAAAAACAAGCACTGGCGTTGCCAATAGGTTTCGCATTTGGAAAGTTGGAGGTATTTGTTTTGTAAATGACATTTTATATTTATATATTGTTATTGACAATGCCAATAACGATATATAAATATAAAATGTAATTTACAAAACCAATAGCTCCAACTTTCCAAATGCGAAACCAACGCCGAAACAAAACCGAGTGCACACGGTCGGCTTCTGCGTACTCATGCAGACCTCCCGCACCGGCCTGCCTGAGTCATCAATTATTCAGTGCCCTCAGATCCGAAGGCATTCAACCCGAGTGCCGCCGCTGTGGCCGACAGAATGAGAAGTGGCGTGACTGAGCGCGCAGAGACGACTGACTCATTTGATGTTTACCTTTAAAAAGCCAAAACGAAAATTGCTTCCATAATCCTGCAGTTTATTTTAATCAAACTTTACCGGCACGCAGGCGGTCACAAACCTCACATCACGTACTGTAGTGTTTGTAAGAGTGTTGATATGCTGGCAAATGGCCGGAGGGCCGACAGAATGAGAAGTGGCGTGACTGAGCGCGGAGAGACGACTGACTCATTTGATGTTTACGACTGACTCATTTGATGTTTACCTTTAAAAAGCCAAAACGAAAATTGCTTCCATAATGCTGCAGTTTATTTTAATCAAACTTTACCGGCACGCAGGCGGTCACAAACCTCATATCACGTACTGTAGTGTTTGTAAGAGTGTTGATATGCTGGCAAATGGCCGGAGGGAAGCCGGATGGCGGCGGGAGAGCCTGGTGGGGGGGCGGGAATGCGTGCGAGGGGAGGAGAAGTGTGGCAGGCAGATGGGCGGCCTGGTGGGGGGGCGGGAATGCGAGCCTGGTGGGGGCAGGCGGATTAGGGAGATGCTCGTGCTTGTGTGGTCACGTGACCCGCTTTTGTGGTCACGTGACCTCACATGCACTGGGAAGAAACGCCAGTGGTTTCACTAGTCGATCAAGCCCTTGAATTTTCGCCTATTACATTCGCAAGCGAATGATAATAGGCGAAACCTAAAAATGTAAATCCGTACTCTTAAAGCACAAACTACTCACCCTTACGGGTCTCAAGGCGCTGGGGGTTATCGTGGAAATTAAGTGAGCTATTGCCCAGAGTCACATGGTGCTGAGCTGCCACCGGAGCCAGGGATCGAACTGTGAACCCTGTGCTCCAAAGTCAGCAGTTGTGGCCGCTGCACCACACCTCTCCACTACAGGTGTGTTATACCACCAGTCATCAATAACTAGGAGGTGAGAGGCCACATAATATGAGTATACGTCAGCAGCCGCTATGCCAGCACAGAATGTAGATTGCACACAGGTCTATAATGCCACCCTGACCTCACCTCCACCCCACAAGAATTTATTAAGTATAGCATTTATTTGTGCAAACCAAGACTTTGGTATATGATATGGGAAGTTTTGGAGGTGATAGAGCACTCTGGGGAGTGAGACCATTTTGAAAATTACTGCACGCCCATATAGTGAGAGGGGCAGGGAGGATCTTATGGAAGTCTCCCCCTGGAGGCCGGCCTAGAGCGGGTTAATATTGCACGCCCATGAGGTCGTAGGGCAGGGAGACATAAATATTCCCAGGTACTGCAAACCATCAGTAGCGTGTTGGAGCTGGGATACCTATGTACCCCTGCCCTGTTGCCCGCAAACTGGAAATAACACAGATTTAGTTGGATTAGTATGGAGTCTAGTGGTCTGACCGAAAACACGGAGAATCTGCAAGATTCTCGGACCTGAGATCCAGGGATCCGCCATGAAAAATAAGACGTTGTCTGCGTATAGAGCTATATGATCTGGTTGCGACCTTGGCCACTCAAAGCTGCGGAGCACCGGGTCTCTGCGAACCCAAACCGCCAGGGGTTCCACTACCAAGGCGAATGGAAGCAGAGACAGGGGGCAGCCCTGCTGGGTGCCGCGGCTAATAGAGAAGAAGGGAGAGCGATGACCAGCGATACGCACGGAGGCCATGGGTTCTGCGTGTAATAGACGCACATATGCCAGGAAGCGTGAGCCAAAATCAACCGCCTCCAAAAGCTGGAATAGGTACTCCCAGCTCAGGGAGTCAAAAGCCTTATCAATGTCTGCAAGAAGTATTGCAGCAGGACGTCTTAGCTCTGGGGCCAGTGCCATGGAATTGTGGACACGGCGAATATTATGACAAGTGCATCGATTCGGCATGAAGCCCAATTGGTCTAGGTGGATCAGATCTTGAATGCAAGTATGCAAGCGGTCTGCGAGAACTTTCCCCAGTAATTTGGATTCAAGTTAAATAGGGAAATAAGGCAGTATGAAGACAAATCATCGGACAGGCGACCGGGCTTCAAAAATAAAATGATCTTGGGCTGGGGCTGGCACCAGCGCCGGGGTAATAATTGACGTTCAAGAGCTTTGTGTATGGTTTCCAGTTCGTGTGGGCCCAACGAGGACATGTGAGAATTAAGAAATTCTATGGGGAACCCGTTGGGGCCGGGGCCCGGCCAGGTCACCGTGAGTGCCGCCGTCAATTCATCTACTGTTATGGGGGCATCTAGTTGATCCCTAAACTAGTCTGTTAGCCTCGGGGGGGATGTCCCAAAGGAACTAAGCTATGAGGTCTGCTTAGAGCTGCTTCCTTACGGGTGTATAGCGTGGAGAAGTGGTGAGCGAATTTTGTGATGACTTCTGCGGGGGATGAGCGTAAGACGCCATCGCGACGTCTAATGATTGGAACCAGGGCTGGAGTACGGTCGGATTGACAAAGCCTGTGTAACATTTTGCTTGATTTATCTCCCCACTGGTGTATCCGGTGTTGAGATACCAACCAAATCTCCTTCACAACCTCTATCAGGTGTTGGTGTAGCTGTTGATGCGTGAGGGCTAGGTTATGCTGAAGGGTTGAGCTAGGAGCCTGTGTTATTATGCCTCAAGGGATGCGCACTGGGTTTCCCACTCCATCCGCTGAGCGGAGCGTTGACGTTTGTCATTCGTTCTATAGCTGATATCTACCCCCCTGATGGTGGCTTTCAAGGCTTCCTAGAAGGTCTCATTGGAGGGAGCGGAGTCAGTGTTCAGCGTGAGATACTCCTGGATCGCCGTGTCCAGGCACTCTTGATAGTCCAGATCTCGAAGGTGCCATGGGGACATTCGCCACTGGAGGGGAGGCTTATGGAAGTGCAAGAGGAGTGTAACCGTGACAGGGGAGTGATCAGACAGCCCTCTGGGATGATGGGAAACCTGGGAAAACACATGGATATATTTCTGTGGTGTAAACAAGTAATCTAGACGAGACATGGAGCCGTGCACTGTGGACATGTATGTGTAGCCTATTTCAGCGGGATGGTATTCACGCCATATATCAGCCCATCCAAGTGCACTGGCAAGCAGTGACAACTTAGAGGCCACCGCAGGAGGATATGCACCTGATTCCTGCCGCCTATCAAGCGATGACATAGTATCATTCCAATCGCCTCCCAGGATAGACAGGCTCTCTGGGAGATCGCTCCACTGACGGGTGATGCTCTCAACAAATGTGTTCCCTAAAGGCATGGGTGCGTATACACTACCAATGTGAAGTGGTTTCCCTATAGAGTGTGCCCGACAGAAGGACATATCTACTTCCGGGATCCGCCCAGTGTTTACTATGGACAAAGGGGACGCGTCTATGACTGAGGATAGCTGTTCCTCAGGAGCAGCTAGTAAAACCTGCGTGGAAGACCTGCTGAAACCCAAACCTGGCTAAACAGGGAGCTTTGTTGTACAAGAGATGAGTGTCCTGCAGGAGAAGAATGTTGGCACCATTCCGTTTAACTTGCCGAAGGACAGCCCCATGCTTGATTTTATTAAGCAGCCCACGAACGTTCCTTGTTACCACAGTGAGGTCACCCACAGGAGAGGCAATTTGCTGTGTGGCCATGTGACAATGTTTCGGTCTAAAAATACTTTCCTACTAAGTGAAGGCTGGAATGAACGTCTGCGTGTGAAAGAAAACTGGAAACAACAAAACAGTAGATTCAATGAACCCCCCCCTTTTTGTCCCGCCTACCCCCACCGATACACCCAAGAACTAGGAGCATCTGTCACGGAATGGAATACCCCAGGCCCCAACTGGAGAACCCAGGGCTCCCCTGCCAATGGATCCCAACATTCCCATAAAACATTAACATTGGGGTACGAGAGTCTGTGACAGGTCAGCCGCAATATACAATGTCCACCTCTTCTCGGTGCAAGATAGACGGAGTAGTTCCAACCAACGGACATGTAGATACAAGCAAAAAAGGAGATTCACAGGCCTTGGAATGATCAGGATGTGCGTTCAGGGCTAGAAGAGCACCAGTCGGACCCAGAGCGATGCTGTCTCTTTGATTTCGTCCGACGCAATCCGTTTTACTGTGAGCCCTTGGAGGAGTCGGACTCAAGTGGCAGTGGTGAATGTGGTTTTAAATTGGCGCCTTAATCGGACCAGGCGAAAACTGTTTCAGGCAAATCGAAAAAATGGTTCATTGAGTTATACACAACACGGAGCCTGTAATGGTAAAGCATCACGTATGAGATACTAAGGTCGTGAAGTCTCCGTTTTGCTCCTGTGAAGGACTGCCTCTGCTGTTGTACGAGGCAGGTGTAATCTGGGAAAATCATTATAGGCCTTGAGTCGAAGACAATTTTTTCCTTATGCAAACTGTAATATTGCATCCCTGTCCGCATAATTAAGCAGCTTAGTGATGACAGGCCTTGGGGTTTCCCCGGGGCGGGGGTGGGGGGGGGGGGTGGTGGTTTCCTCGTAAGTGCCTGATGGGCTCTCACGACTACAAAGCACATGGAGATTATATCGCAGGCAGCAAATCTTGCCATGAAGTGAGGAAGCGATTCATCGAGTTGCCCTCGCAGTCCTCTGGAAAACCAACAAATTGGAAATGATTGCGCCTAGCGAGGCTTTCCGCATCTTCAACCCTGGATGCAAGTTCTTTGAGAGATGACCGTGAGGTTATTGATGTGCTGCTGTAGGGTTGTCACATTGTCCTCCATGGAAGACACCCTAGTTTCAGCTTCTGTGATGCGATCAACTGCTTTTCGCAGGTCTAGGCGCAAGAAGGAGACTATGGTGGCAACAGCGCCAATCTTGGTCCCAAGTGTGTCTCTGGCGTCTGTAATGGCCACAAGGAGTGCCTCATTATCTGGTACTGGGCCAGGCACTGATCCTCCGCTCGCTGACGTAGTGTATTGGTCCAGTGTGCTCTGTTTCGGACCCGTAGCGCCCAGCTTATCTTTCCCCATTGTGTTTCGCGAATGCGGCACCTCAAGTGGGCCGGGGGACTTTGTTCAGAATTCTTTGTGGCCCTCGAATTGCGATGAGACCAAAGCGCCACTCCGGGGGCTCACCAGGGTGTGTGTCACACGCTGGTTCTCATGGACACCCCCCACTGCTAAGCCACAAGCCGCACCAGTACTAGCACAGCCACCTATGCAGCCTGCATCAGGGAGCCAAGCAGGCCCAACTAACCGGACCTAGCTCGCCACACCACCAGCACGCCACAAGCCTCCAACTATCTCTGTGCTGTAGGGCGGACTGCCTGATTTATGAAGTGATTGAATACTGTAAGTAGCCCATGTCTGCAGGGCCTGTCATGTAGTCCCACTGCTTCTCTCCACTAATCGGCACGAGGGTATGGCTCCACCCCTCAGCCCTGGCAGTGTAGCCCTGTGTTAGCAGCTGGATGCCTTCAGTGTAGTCGAGTGGGGCTCTGAGCCAGCGCACAGTGGCCCACCGGGCTCCAAGCAGGAGCCCTAGTGCCTTGTGGATCTAGGACCAGGCTTGAGCGGGAGGCCCTGGTCTGCCTTGTTCTCCCCAGCACAGGGTAAGCGTAATGCGCCCAAAGTGTAACCCAATGGGGCCGCTCAACAGCAGACCCAGATGGCAGGTCCTCCTAATCAGGATCAAAAAACACAGAAAGTGCCCACAGGTCCTACTGGTAAGTCAGCTGGGCTTAGCTGGGCTTGTGGAAACTGCTTACCATGCTCGGGGGATCCCTTTTAAAGGACAGTTCCCCTCACACACCAGAGGTGTCCTGCTTCATCATAGGGGTGCCTCCTCGCGTCATAAGCCTAATGGTGACGTGGGCTACAACCCCCTCACTACGAGGGAGGAGCTCAGGGATGTTTATGTAGGAGAGGATGGTCCTAAAACCTTATATGACCATGGTGTGTTTAAGGTGAGGTGCAGTGCTATAGTGACTGGTGATTAAAACTGCATAAAACGTTAGTTTAGGCGAACTTTATTCTATTACCCTGTGACAAGATTAAAAACAAATAGCTTGAAATGTAGCTGCCGAACTTTAGAGTCAGCTGCATCCAAAAACGATCGACATCTTTCGGCCTGTGGACCTATATAAGTGTTGCGGCCTTCGGATCAATTTACAGCTACTGCAAAAGGGGGAGTATGTGAATCAACAAATGTGAATGAAAAAACAATGGACACCGGTATGAGATACTACACCAGTTATACTGTTGTTCGGTAGATTCGTCGGTGGAACGTACAACAGTCAGGGAATATACCGCATCTGTCCTGGGCTTTGAGCTAAAGGTCGCATGTGAGCATCCTCTTGAGCCCGCCGTGCTCCACTCGTCCTTCCCCCCTGCTGTCAGACGTACATGCTTGAGCACTCTTCTAACCTGTAGCGGATAGTCGGCGTATGTACCTTTGGCTCTAAACCCAGGACAGATGCGGTATAAAACAGAAAAAGGACTGCAAGGCAGCTACCACTTTAGGTAAGAAAATTCCAAAAGAGACCCACTGCTTCAGCATTGATGGTTATGTACCTGCTGAAATGTCTGTATTTAAACCAAGTATTCCACCATCACATATGGCATTACTTTATAAACTACGCTCTTTTGCCTTCTGAAATGTCTGTATCTCAGCAAATTACTTGACCGCTAGATTAGTGAAAATCATCCATGCCTCTTTCATAGGCAAGTTTAACAACATTCAAATTTCAGAAGATCAATTAAGACGTTTATTTTGATTCATCTGAGTCTTATAATTCAACTAAAGCAGTGGTTGTTAACCATCATAACTGGAATCAGAGGATCCGCTGCCCCCGCCCCGCCACCCCCCCTGAGTCAGTATTGGAAGATGGGAGTCACGGAACTTACAAGCAATACATAAAAATACAAAAACAAGTATACACAAAACAAATGTTCAAATATTGACATATTTTCACAATCACATATAAAAAACGTTTACACATTTTTAGTGTTGTTTCTTTATATATATATATAAATATTGTGAATGGTGATTAAAACTGCATGAAACCATTTCTACATTTTGCTGAAGTGAATAGCTGGGTCGCGCCCACCTGCCTCAAGACTGTGTGGACTGCACGTGGACTGCACGAACTCTCACCACACCACACCTCGCCGCACACGCTCCGCGGGTGCCGCGTCGCCAGGACACCGTGAGGAGGAGCAGTCGGGGAGACTTGGAAATACTTTTGCAATCTCGGCGGAGGGCTGCAGGGCTGCGAGCGTACAGGGACTCCAATTCCCAGGAGTCCCTGTCAGACCGTTGACAACTTCCGGTCCGCTCTCCCTGCCGGCCCGCCCCCCGCCCACCGGAGGGCTTCTTTAAACCCCTTGCTCCCTAGCCCTCATTGGGAAACCATTTCTACATTTTGCTGAAGTGAATAGCTGGGTCGCGCCCACCTGCCTCAAGACTGTGTGGACTGCACGTGGACTGCACGAACTCTCACCACACCTCGCCGCACCCGCTCCGCGGGTGCCGCGTCGCCAGGACACCGTGAGGAGGAGCAGTCGGGGAGACTTGGAAATACTTTTGCAATCTCGGCGGAGGGCTGCAGGGCTGCGAGCGTACAGGGACTCCAATTCCCAGGAGTCCCTGTCAGACCGTTGACAACTTCCGGTCCGCTCTCCCTGCCGGCCCGCCCCCGCCCACCGGAGGGCTTCTTTAAACCCCTTGCTCCCTAGCCCTCATTGGGAAACCATTTCTACATTTTGCTGAAGTGAATAGCTGGGTCGCGCCCACCTGCCTCAAGACTGTGTGGACTGCACGTGGACTGCACGAACTCTCACCACACCTCGCCGCACCCGCTCCGCGGGTGCCGCGTCGCCAGGACACCGTGAGGAGGAGCAGTCGGGGAGACTTGGAAATACTTTTGCAATCTCGGCGGAGGGCTGCAGGGCTGCGAGCGTACAGGGACTCCAATTCCCAGGAGTCCCTGTCAGACCGTTGACAACTTCCGGTCCGCTCTCCCTGCCGGCCCGCCCCCCGCCCACCGGAGGGCTTCTTTAAACCCCTTGCTCCCTAGCCCTCATTGGGAAACCATTTCTACATTTTGCTGAAGTGAATAGCTGGGTCGCGCCCACCTGCCTCAAGACTGTGTGGACTGCACATGGACTGCACGAACTCTCACCACACCTCGCCGCACCCGCTCCGCGGGTGCCGCGTCGCCAGGACACCGTGAGGAGGAGCAGTCGGGGAGACTTGGAAATACTTTTGCAATCTCGGCGGAGGGCTGCAGGGCTGCGAGCGTACAGGGACTCCAATTCCCAGGAGTCCCTGTCAGACCGTTGACAACTTCCGGTCCGCTCTCCCTGCCGGCCCGCACCCCGCCCTCTCCGCCCTCTAACCTTTCTATAACTGGGGTTACTTCTCCCGCAGCGCGGGACGCAGCCCGGAGCAAAGACCGGGCTAAGAGCGGGCCGTTTGAGGCCGTTCGAGGACGGAAAGGACTGGACTGGCCCACCCTATTTATATTAGGTACGGACTACACATCCACTCAATAACCTAAAGCAGTATTTTGTATTGTACCCCCCTCCGAGCCCTAACTCTAAACATGAGCCACATGGAGACCCGGAGCAAAGTCAATCAGGCAGCTACCGCTCATACGTCAACTGCCCCAACCCAGGGTACAATTGATAACTATTTCCTGAAAGCTGACTCCCTTTTAATAGACGATATACACTTACTGGAAAGACGTATCTCCCAGGAGATAGAGTGGGTCAAGCGGTCTTCACTGAGTCCTATAGCTATGGCAAAAACCCCTGAAGTTAGGCGCCTCGAAAACTCACAACATGATGGATCACAGGGTGGGGCGCAGCAATTTGATGGCCTAGACCTTACTGAGGACACACTAGGCGACTTAGATGACATGAGTCTTCTCCCACTGCCCACAAAACAAACTGCTCATTTGCCTAATGATGTAAATCTGGGGGAGGTTGCTGTCGCATCAAACAGGGAGGAATCGAACGCAGTAAGCATCAACTCAAGTCTGCCAGGGTCATCTAGCACTAATCGAGGAACACGGGAAGGAGCGGTCCAAAAAAGGGTACAGGGGGAAAACTCAAATAGGGGCAAAAAGTCCAAAAATCCTAAAAAACAAACAGGGAATACTCCCACTTTACCCACCCCTACCCACAATATTCAGGAGAAAGTTGCACCAGTGTTAGTAATTGACCATTCGCAACAGCTGCAGTCCAATATTCCAACTGATCACATACCACCTACCGTAGATCAAAATCAGGAGTCACCGGAAGATGATATAACTTTAGCAGACATAGGCCGCCTCTTAAAGTCAATTATAGGCCCCGTAGAAGCGCGCCTAATAAAAATGGAGGCAAGAATAATAAAAATAGAAAAGACTGCTATGCAGATTATGGACACTTGGAAATCTGGGGCTCTGGGGCTCACTCCATCCATTATTGATACACAACACAACAGCAGGCCGGATACCCATAAATCTGTAACACCTAATGTACCAGTGATTACATCCACAACAGGTGTTAATATCTCAAATACATGCACTAATCAACATCCACCATCCAACCTCAAATCAGTCACAAAACCATCCCCCGGTCTACCCAAACAGTCACAACCAACAAAACAGCAATTAAATGCAGACAAGTCCAAAGTGCTTCCTATCCCACAAACAATGAACTCCCTAACACCTTCCTCAAACGCTAATCAGAATAGGGACGACCAGAAAAAGCCAAAGGCACCCAGAACGGTCACCGTTAATTTACCACCAGAGGTTGCCCCGTATACTGTCATCTTAGTTGGGGTACCAGAACTAAAAGTAGACTCATACGAAACGGAAGAATCGTTAAAAAATAAGGTCATCAACTGGCTTTCGACGCATAGACCACTCCCTGGAGGAATGACCAGCGATATCCGCATGGTCAGAAGGGTCTCCTGGGTAGGCAAGAGCCCAAAAACAATCAGCGGCGATTGCCTATTGGTGAGTTTTGGTGACCCAGGAACAGCTGCCTTTGTCTGCAATCCATCATTGGAAGATGAAGGCAGCAACATCCAGCCTGTTCCCCTATCGTTCTTTTATCCATCCAATGAACACACGATTAAGCCTCCTAGTAGAGGACACCAGCAGAACTTTAGGGGAAACTGGCAGGGCAACAATGAAAGGAGGAGGACACCCTTCATCCAATCACAGATACCCCCATTCCGCCCAAACACTTACAGTGACTCCTATGGATGGGAAACTGTCCCGAGAAGAAGGACGGGAGGGGGTGGATTTGTACGAGTAGACCCATGGCCCCAAAGAGTCTATCAGCCACCACCCCTACCACTGTACAATCCCTACGATTGTCTCGAACTGGTGGATTGACAGCTGGCCTCCACACCCCGAAAGCACGTAAAAGGAAATAATTTTCAGATCCGCTCCCCCGCCGTCTGGACCCAGGAGACGGGTACTTCTAGGGCCATTGAACCACGTGACGTCCCATATAAATCGGATACCACCAGAGATGCCCTGTCGGTAGATGAGGGGGAAATAATCAGACCTCACTCCCCAGATAATACAATCCCTATACCAAAGGAATCTGATACCCAAAAATCCCCACAAATTTTAAATATCCTCTCGTGGAATGTCGCAGGCATGACAAATAAAATAGACTCAGATGCTTGGGCGGACTTAACACAATCAAACAGTGTCTGTCTTTTTCAAGAGACCTGGTCAAGGGAGGAGTCCCATTATCGGGGCTTCCATATATTCTCAATCCCTGCGGTATGGGGTGGGAAAGGCAGACCGTCTGGGGGCTTGGAAACTTGGGTGGCCTCAGACATAGGATGCCGAGCATCAAGATATCCAGTCGACTCTGCAGATATATTGGCTGTCGTCCTTGAATGGCCAGGCAAATTGAAGCTGTTGGTCATTAATATCTATTCAAGGCCAGTCAAAAATGGGTCCACCTCTAAAACTATAGAGCTCCTTTCCTGTGTTTTGGAAACTATCCCCGAGAACTTGTCTTATCTAATAGGGGGTGACTTCAATTCTCATTTTGAGCCCTTACCTGGTCTACTCGATGGACCCTCCCTTGAGGAGGATTCGAGTTGGCAGGTCCCTCAGACGGAAGCGCCTCCCCCCAGAGCATGGACAACTCTGGCTGTACAGATCAACACCTTCAATCTCACTCATGGGTCGAGAGCTTGCAACGGTCGTACTCGGTCCGACATCCCCTCACAACGCACTTTTAATAGGCAAGGGAGGGAATCTAGAACTGACTACTTCCTTGTACAATTAAAGACATGGAAAAGGGTGGTCGATTTTAAAATATCGCCAAGACAGGATAGTGACCATAACACCCTGGAGCTAGAATATATGATCCCTTGCGAGAAAGTGATTGGCGAGGAGAAACAGACAGGAGGACTCCTTTTAGAGAACAGTAGGAGGCGGATAAAATGGGATACCCTTGCCTCCAGTGAAGAAAGGCTTACCTCTCTTTACGCGGGGATTACGCCCATTCTCGAGGATGCTTTTAAACTAGGGGGTCTACCGTCCACGACGGAAAGAAATGAGGTTTTAGTTCAAATCCATACCCATCTGACCCAGAAGCTTGAACTAGTTTTTTCAACTAAGGCACGTCCAAAAATACAAGGGCAGTCCAACAACTCCTGGTATAATCGTTCATGCCGTCTGGCAAAACAAGACCTTATTATGACCATAAAAGAGGGAGGCAGTATATTGGAGATCCGATCCAAAAGGCGTGCCTATAAGGCACTCATGAACAACGCAAGACTGGAGTGGGATATACTTCACTGGGAGAATCTGGCTGAGGCCCTAGCTAGCAGGGACTCTCGTAGATTCTGGAGAATCATTAACCATGGCTGCCCAGATCTCCCATCGGCAAGTTAACCAAACATTGCAGCCAATGTTTGGCAAGATCACTACCAGGGGCTATACGCCCCTGAGGCAGAGGAGTCACAACCATCTGAACTCAGTATTTCCAACACGCATAAATCACTCCCCTTCACCTTGAAAGATGTCGAGGTGGCCATATCGGCCCTGTCATCTGGAAAAGCCCCGGGATTAGATGGGATCCCTGGCGATCTCTTTAGGCAGGAGCCTGTGATCTGGGCTCCGTATCTAATGGTCTTATTTAATGCAGTCCTAGAGGGAATGAGGATACCGGACACTTGGCTGGGAGCAGAGGTGGTACCGATATATAAAAAGGGCTCGCCTCTGCTCACCGCCAACTACCGTCCGATCAGTCTCATTGATGTCAGTCAAAAGCTGTTCGGTAGGCTGATCCTGGATAGACTCCAATGTTGGATGGAAGAGACTGAGATCTTGAGTCCTCTTCAAGCAGGTTTTAGGAAGGGTGTCTCTACAGTGGACCAAATACTGAGATTAAATATTTTATTTTGGAAAACTGCATATGTAGAAGGGGGGTCACTCTATGCAGTTTTTGTGGATCTCCGTGCCGCCTTCGACCTGGTCCCTCGGGCCAGGTTGTGGGCGGTATTGGAGGACATGGGTGTCCCCGGAGACATCCTACAGATTCTCGTTAGGCTCCACACTAACAATTACGCCCGGGTAAGGTATGGAAAGGGTGGTAGGCTTACAGATAGGTTCTCTGTCCAACGTGGGGTTAGGCAGGGGTGTGTGTTGGCCCCGACCCTGTTTTGTCTGTTTACAAATGGGGTGATAGAACACCTCTGTAAAATTGCCAACATCGACGCCCCATCATTGAACAGCAGCAGGGTGCCCGCGATTATGTTTGCGGACGACACCCTGCTGCTGTCCAAAACACCAATGGGGCTGCAAAGGATCCTGGATGGATTCCTGGACTTTTGTAACAAAAGGGGCCTAGAAATAAATCCAACAAAAACAAAATTCATGATCCTGAGCCGCAAACACAAAAATTGTCCAAATCCTCGTTTAGGACCTACACCTCTGGAGAGAGTTAACGTGATTGAGTGTCTGGGCATAACACTTAATCACAACCTAACCTGGCTGCCGCACAAAACAAAAGCAACCCCCAAACTAATCCAGAGGGCGGGTGCAATCACTAGAATCGCTAAGAAATCCCCCTTTCGCCCATTGGCACCTGCAATACAAATTTACAAGGCCCAAGCACGGGGTGGTATCATTTACGGGGCTGAACTATGGGGCCACACACCACTCCACTCCATTCAAGTCGCCGAGAACAATTTTATTAGGCACCTGACGGCTCTCCCTTTAAGCACTCCACTACTTCCGCTGAGAATGGACTTGGCACTGTGCCCAATTAGCGAAGAAGTGAGCCTTAAACCACTGACCTATTGGAGGCGCCTCTGGAGTAGTCAAGATTTGAGTCACTATAGAAGCGAATTGCAAGAGCTTCTTAGAATGATATCCATATCCAAAATTCAATGGCTCAAGTATATAAGAGATATGTGTATAACCCTTGGAGTCCCAGAGTTATGGAACGATCCCCAAGCAACATCGTTAAGGCTTTCTAGGAAAGCACTTTCCAAACTTTTCTATGGCTTCATGCTCCAGAGATCTATTACCTCAATTCGGGAGGGCTCTTTAACTGACATATTCATTAAAATAAAAGACATTTATAGTTTTGAATATGTCCTTGATGCAATGTCTCCTGTATATGTGAGGAAAATTTATTTACAATGGAGATATGGCTCTCTTCCCTTGAGGTCGCTCACTAAAAATTGGGACGATAAACAGGCCACACCCAACTGCCCCGCGTGTAACCATAAATTAGAAAACGACGTTCATGTGGTTTTATTTTGTAAAGCCTACCGCAACATTAGGAGCTTTTGGCTCATGCCATATTTAAGGAACTTGGGCTTCCGAACTTATGCCCCAGCCTATAGAGTCCTTAAAACTGATCTTACATCTCCCACAGTATTTGTAATGGCGAAGTTTTTGACAGCTATGTGGAGAGTACGCGCAAGAATTATAAGTGATTCCACTGTGCCTGGACTAACTTCTCCCTAATTTACTTCCAAGAACCTAACTGCAATAACTGGAAACGATTGTATTTAAAGATGCATTTCTTTTTTTAAAAAAAGCTATGAATCATGTCATGGATTTTTTAACTGATTAATCCCTTTTCTACAGTTTTAAATATTGTATTGTTGTTTGTTTGTACATCTTTTATGATCACATAGATCGAAATAAAGATTGTTGATGAATATAAATATTGTATTTAAACTCCCCATGTGGCTTTGCGATCATATCATGTGATCAAGACAGTGTTTACTGTCGAAACGCGTAATGGCAGGCATGCTGAGCGAGAATATGTTTAAATAAACTCACTTTGTTTGGCACCAAGAAAACGGGTTTCTCTCTTCGTCTTTTCCAGCCCGGTGGAACGTGGCAGGGCTGGGATTGTTTGGCGAGTTCTTTCTTCATATATATATATATATATATATATATATATATATATATATATATATATATATATATATATATATATATATATATATATATATACACACACATTTATATATACTTTATTCATTGTAATGTATTAACTTTAGCAATATTTAATTTTGTAACAGTTGCTGCACCCCTGAGTAGGCCTCACAGATCCCCGGGGTCCTCGGACCACAGGTTAAGAACCACTGATCAAACGCATTCAGATGCCTGCAAAGATGGTTTAGTGGCTTCTTAGAACTTGATAATGATCCTAACCAGCAAAAAACATAAAACAATGCTTGACATGTGGTTCTCTCTCATTAAAGCTCTTCAGAAGAGTACACTTCAGTCCAGAAATGCAGAAAAAAACATTTAAAGTGAAACTAACTGCTTAAAATCTAAGGGTGACACATAAACTATGGAAATAAAAATAAAATAGCTCTGAAGAGTTCCCATTTTAGGTGGAGAGTTATTCCAAGGAAATTTATTAATCCACCAGCAACACTATTCTGCCAGCTCAGTTGTAGTACTGGTTATGTCAAATTCAACTATGGTCAGGCTGAAGCCTCTGTGGCTTGGAGTCGATTCTGCAAAGGTTACGTACTCTTGCACTGATGTAATTGGTGAATACTGCTGGTTTTGCATCAGTCACTTGCCACACCCTCTTAGCATCAAGATTTGACACTAGCTCTACTGAAATCACCTACACTGCCTTAACATAACTAGAACATGGAAGTTGTTCTACCAGTCATATGATGTCTAGCTCTTGTTGTTACATTGGCAAAGCTCACCTATGTCTTCCGCCTGCTTTCTGAGTTCATTCTCAATTTCTGTGATTCGCTTTTCCAAAGCCTCTTGTTGACTAGGCATCTGTCCCAAACGATTCAGGATCTCTTTGGCATTCTTCGTTTTGGAATCAGCACCAGACACCAATTCCGACCCCTGAAACAAAACCAGAGAAAAAGGTCTCATGTAGAGGGAATCCTGAAGAAAACAGTAGCATACCATGTGCCCAGTTTCCGAGAAGGGATATGATTTGAGTGAATTTATATGTGTTCAATTATCAGAATGTAAGAAAAGTAGTCCACATATGTATTAGGTACTTTGTAGAGTTGTGTAAAATGTAAGAACAATAGTTACTTACCTGTAATCTGTGGTTCTCCAGTATTGGTGTCTTTCATAGATTCACATGCCTGAATCATTCCCCGTCGTTGGAGTGGGAGTCCCACGGTATATAAAAAGCAGTAATATGCAATAATTTCCTTAGAAAAAAACTTAATAACCAACCAGGAAGTAAAGTAGCCCAAGCTACAAGAGTAAAAACTTCCACACTCATGACTATCCTAGTCATTTTGTATAGACCAAACTGCAGCCAATCAGGCGACAGCACCCACTAGAATGTTCTCCCCAGAGGCTCAGGCTCTCAGATTTTCTCGCACAGGGCCGGCTCTAGGCTCACGGTGGCCCTGGGCAGCGAGCGTAGGTAGGGGGCCCGGAAGAGGGGGTCTGGGCGGGGCGAAGCGCGCAGGCCAGTAAAGAGGGGAGGGGGTCAGGGTGTTTAGAAGTGGAACAGAGCCGGAGGCCGCCAAATCCCTGCCAGGCGCAACCACGCAAATATGTATCCATCCTCAGAGGATTAATATATTAAGGATATGTATTGGCGTGGTGGCCCCTGGGGTTTGGTGGCCCTGTGCAGGTGCACAGCTTGCACATGCCTAAAGCCGGCCCTGTCTCGCACAGGGGTGAAGCTAAAAACATCCTAGCCTAAAGAGCCTCAGAGGGGAGGTGGGCGGGTTGCATGTGAATCTATGAAAGACACCAATACTGGAGAACCACAGATTACAGGTAAGTAACTATTGTTCTTCTCCAGTATTAGGGTGTCTTTCATAGATTCACATGCCTGAATCAGAGTAGATAGCAGTACCGAAATAATGCTTGGAAGACGCTATTTGTAACATAAGTTTGTACATAGCAAGTATATACATTCACATAATAAAATGCCAACATTCATATACGCATGAAAAAACTTGCAATCACATGAGAATGCACCCAACTTAGGCATGGAATAAGCGTCTGGAAAGCAGTACAGAGGAGGAGGGAAAAACAGAGGCTCATCTTATCTGAACAGATTGCGTAGAACCGCTTGACCCACTGACGTATCAGCCTCGCTGGCAGCATCCGAACAATAATGCCTGGTGAAAGTATGTCTGCTGGACCAAGTCGCTGCTCTGCAGATTTGCTGACGAGGAACTCCAGCAAAAAGAGCAGTCGAGGAAGAAACAGCTCTTGCAGAGTGAGCTCTTGGAATTGTCTGTAAAGGTCTTCCAGCTTGAAGATGGCAAAAGTCAATAGCTGCAGAAATCCATCTAGCTATGGTTTGTTTAGACACTGCTTGTCCTTGCTGTATCTTTCCATAGGCAATAAACAGTTGATCAGATTTGCGAATGGCAGAGGTCCTTTGCAAATAGAATTTTAAACATCTTCTGATGTCAAGGGTATGTAATGCCCTCTCCGCAGGGGATTGCAGATTAGGAAAAAACGTCTTTAAGATGACTGGTTCGTTCAGGTGAAAAACCGAAGGCACTTTAGGCATAAACCTTGGGTTTGTACGTAGCACCACAGAATTGGACGTGAATTGCCAGAAAGGTGAATTGACGGTAACAGCTTGAACATCACTGACTCTTCCAGATGAAGTTAATGCTACCAAAAGAGAAACGTTCCATGTTAGGAATTTGAAATACACCCTGTGAATTGGCTCAAATGGGTGGTGCATGAGCTGCGCTAATACTACATTAAAATGCCATGATGTAGGGGGATGACGTACAGGAGGAAACATTCTGAATAGTCCCTTAAAGAACTGTTGCATTCTTGAAGAATAAAGAGAGGTGGACCCATCCTGACGTTACCTTGAAATGGCTGCCAAAAAGACCTTCAACGTTGCATGAGATAAGCCTGATCTTGCCAAGTGCAAAAAAAAAGGTAATATCTGGTCCGGCGTTGCATGAAATGGGTGAACCCCAGCAGATTAACACCAAATGCAGATTCTTTCCCATTAAAGTCTGTATGTCTTTATTTTAGCAGGTGCTCTCGCGTAAGCCAGTACCTCCTTACAATCCGCCAAGGTATTCAGATGAGCTAATTCAAGGTGCTCAGAACGCCAAGCTGCTAATTTTAGAGAAGCCGGATCCGGATGGCAAATCTGACCCTTCTGAATGGAGAGGAGATTCAGTATTGGTCGAAACTGTATTGGATCGCACTCAGAGAGGAGAAGAAGTTCGGTGAACCAGTATTGGCGAAGCCACCTGGGGGCAATGAGAATCAAGCGACACGGCTCTTTCTTCATCTTCCGGAGAACTCCCGGAACCAACGGTATCGGAGGAAAGGCGTAAGCATATATTTGAGACCAGTTTATCAAAAATGCCTTCCCTTGCGTGTCCCTGTGGGGAAGCCAGCTTGCAAAGAAACAGGCATTTGCTGTTCTTTTTTGTCGCAAAGCGGTCCAGATCGGGATGACCCCACTGCTGGAATATTTGATCCGCTGTTGGCTGATGCAATTCCTATTCGTTGTTGGACACCGTTGACCTGCTGATGGTGTCCGCCAGCACATTTGCAACTCACGGCACATGAACAGCCAAGAGATTGATCCTGTGTTGTATCGCCCAAGCCCATATCTCTTGGGCTTCATGAGATAGAAGAACCAACCTCGTTCTTCCCTGTTTGTTTAAGTAATGCATAATTGAAGTATTGTCTGAGCGAACCAATACTGTGGCCCCTTGAATGATTGCACGAAAGGATTTGTGGGCTAAGAAGATGGCACCTAGCTCTAGCAGATTGATGTGCCAAGCCTTTTGTTGAGGGTTCCATTTCCCGCTGACCTTCAGCCCTTGAAGATATGCTCCCCAACCCTCGAGGGATGCGTCTGTGGTGATTGTGTAATTTTGGCGCTTCTTGAAGGAAACGCACACACCTTCTACAAATTTCTTTCTTGGACCCACCAAACAAAAAGGCCTCTTGCATCCGAGGAGTGATTAGAATGAGCTCTTCGATTGAACTGGAGACCTGCAACCACTTCTTGTCTAGCTCCTCTAGCAATTTTCTCATGTGTAATCTGTAGTTGGGAACCAACGGGATGCAGGTGGAGGCTGTGGCCAGGAATGACTGAGGATCTACTGAAACAGACTTTTTGTACGTAGAAGAACCACCCAGTGGGAGCTGCAGGCCCGTCGTTCGTGTGAGACAAACACCTTTGCTAGGTTTGTATGGATTGATGCTGCAAGAAACCTTCATGTCGGAGCTAGTACTAGTTGGGACTTGTCATGATTGGTTGAAAACCAGGTTTTGAAACAGTGACTGACAAGTCTGCGTGTGCTGGACTGCTTGTAAATAAGAGCGAGCCCTTATTATACAGTTGTCTCAGTGATGATGAATTTGAATGCCTTGCAGACGTAGATAGGCTGCCACTGGTGCCAGGATCTAGGTAAAGACACGTGAAGCCGACCTAAGTCCAAAAGGTAGGACTTTAATTGAAAATGTTTTGTACCTATTGTAAAGCGTAGCCACTTCCTGTGCTTAGGAAGAATTGGCACATCAAAATAGACATCTTGGAGGTTGAAAGTAGTTATAAAGTCGTTCTGGCATAAGAACTTTAGGACTTTCTTGAGGTACAACATTGGTAAAGTTTGCGCAAACATCTACAATCATGCGCTACTTTCCTGATTTGCTTGTTGAGGAGGAACTGAGAGTAAACCCTAACGCTGTTGGAGATTCGGAACCACTCCGACGGTCCCTGTTTGTATCCATATAGACACTTGTGCAAACGACTCCCGTAGATGAGAAAGGTGGAGGTCCCTTTGGAGGTGTAGAAAAAGGGGACTTTGACAAATTCTAGAGTGTGCCCTTGGGCATGACGTTTAAAAACCCAACGGTCCTCTGTCACCTTTGACCAATTGGAATAAAAGTGAGATATTAGACCTCCGACGTTTTTGGAGGGAATAAAGGTGGGTTCAAGGTAATCCATTGTTTCTTAGAAGAGTTGCCTCGGCTGTACGATGATTTTCTATGTAGGAACTGTTGGTACTTTGCCCATATGACTGCGTTTGATTTGAGTAACGCAGTTGGTTCTGATTGTAGGAGCCAATACTGGATGGAACTCCCTTGAAAGAAGGACGTGGATCTACGTCCTCGGCACCACAAAAAGGCTGCGATTCTATATCCAGAGGGTGCGGGCAGTATCTGTGTGCTGGCCAGAAGGGATCCTCAATCAAAAGGCAAGTGAAGTATTGAAGTCTGAACCTCCTTGCGAAAGACGTAGCATTGAAGCAAAAAATGTCTTCGCCAGACTGCCCCTCTTGCGAGCTGTCAAAAACCTGTACACGCAATGTCCGCTGCACAGTGTATTATTTCTGATGCACTTCTCTCTCTCTCTCCCTCCTGCAGGATCTTCAAAGTGTGAGGCTTGGAGGATTCTGGAATAAGTTCTACTAGCGCCAACATGTCAGAGCACATCTGGCGGCATACCTGCCGACTGGCTTGCAAGATAATCGCTGTGCCGCCTGAGTAATGACTGAGTCACGGTAGGCTGAGAGACTAGAAAAGCAGGTGAATAGTGGGGAGCTTCACATGTCTTGTCAAAGCGTGGAAAAAACGCCGGCACAGAGTTTGACCCCTGCATGAGTTTAACACCTTCTTTCTAAATAAAGTCTATGATAGGAAGTGAACGAACTTGTTTCTGTGGTTTCCCCAGGATGAGGGGAAAGGGGAAAAACGATTTGCCGCTCTCTTCATAAGGAGGGGAAAACCTCCAATATTAACCGAAGGTGAATGCAAAAGAACTCCAGTTGTAAGAGAAGACGTATTCCCGCCATGGTACAGGCCGTGGCAGTCTTGCTGTCAGAAATACATAATTCTGATCTGAAGAAAAAAAAAACATGCTCATACGGCTATGTGCTGTCCAAGAAGAATAATGGCGGAAGTAAAAAGCCATCACGCCATCACGTGGATGTCTACGGAGCTCGCCGTCTACAGAGCTCACCGTCTACAGAGCTCACCGTCTACAGAGCTCACCATCTACAGAGCTCACCGTTTACAGAGCTCACTGTTTACAGAGCTCACCATCTACAGAGCTCACCGTCTACAGAGCTCACCGTCTACAGAGCTCACCGTCTACGGAGCCCCCCGTCTACGGAGCTCACCGTCTACGGAGCCCACCGTCTACGGAGCCCACCATCTACGGAGCTCACAGTCTATGGAGCTCACAGTCTACGGAGCCCACAGTCTACGGAGCCCACAGTCTACGGAGCTCACCGTCTACGGAGTTCACCATTTACGGAGCTCACCGTCGACGAGCCTACCGTCGACGAGCCTACCGTCGACGAGGCCACCGTCGACAAGCCTACCGTCGACGAGGCCACAGTCGACGAGCCTAGCGTCGACGAGCCTACCGTCGACGAGGACACTGTCGATGAGGCCACCGTCGACGAGCCTATCGTCGACGAGCCTATCGTCGACGAGTCTACCGTCGACAAGCCTACCGTCGACGAGCCTACCGTCGACGAACCTACCGTCAATGAGGTCAACTGTCAAAGAAATTTACCATCGACAAAACTCCCAGTGGTCGACGAGCCTGCAGTCGACAAGAGGGCACTGTCCTCACTGTCGTCGACGAATGCCTGGAGGCACTGTCGTTGCAGAGCACCAGTGACGGCAGAGATTGTTCTCAGAGAGTACATCGACCGTATCGTCGACAAGCTGGCACATTTTCACGTAGAAAAGTGCGCAGAGTGAGTCTAGACGCCTGAGAGTAAATCTAGTGGGCGTAGATGTGGGAGGCACAGACTCAAAGAAGGCCAGAGACCCCTTAATTGTGATGTTACTTCAGCTGGTGAAGTAGAGGAGAAGCATCACTTAAAACCTTAATGTGCAGGACAAACAAAAAAATCCTCCCACATCAGAAGGGGGGTATAGTCTAAGCACAAGAACAACCCCTTCTCCTCCTATCATGTCAGTGACAGGCAGAGTGCTGGTCCATATACTCTTCATGAGGGTTCACAGGAAAAGGTCTCAGCTTCCCACAAGTGATGCAGGGTCTGAAGGTAGACTTCATGTAAGAAGACATTACAAAACTGTGATATTATGAAGAAAAAATTGAAGAAAAATTAAGAAAATTGAAGAAAACCCCTTCACACGACGTGCGGTAGAAAATCTGAGAGCCTGAGCCTCTGGGGAGAACATTCTAGTGGGTTGGCTGCAGTTTGGTCTATACAAAATGACTAGGATAGTCATGAGTGTGGAAGTTTTTACTCTTGTAGCTTGGGCTACTTTACTTCCTGGTTGGTTATTACCAAGTTTCTTCTAAGGATATTATTGCATATTACTGCTTTTTATATACCGTGGGACTCCCACTCCGACGACGGGGAATGATTCAGGCATGTGAATCTATGAAAGACACCCTAATACTGGAGAATTATTGAACGGTTGGTACAGCTAAGAAATAGATCAGATTTGTGCATTAATTGCTGTAGTTAACATGGGTAGAGGTGTGACATGCACTGAAATAACCATCAAATGCATCTACTGGATTGAATTGCCTTCTCTTGTATTAGCAGCCCCCTACCCCTTATGGGCTATAAGGAAGAAAGTGAGGGGCATATTATCAACGCTGTGCAAAAAATATCTCACAGCGTTGATAACGTGGAAAAATCTATTGCCGATTTCACATCGCCTGTTAGCAGCGTATTCTCAACGCTAAAGCCAACAGGCGATGTGAAATCGTCGATAGGTCGCATTAGCGCGTGAAAACAAGCGCTGTTTTCAAGCGCTAATGTGTGCCTTGATAATATGGGGGGGTTGGATTCAGCTTTATGATCCACCCTCTCATGTTAGCAATGCCTAACACGTACTAAAAGCAGGTGTTGGAGACCTGCGATAGATGCGTTTATCGCAGGTCTCCTTCTCCCAAGGCCTGTCTTGTGAATAAGGCAATCCCACCTTCAACCACATTTTACATGTGGTTGGACGTGGAAACGCCCACCCTGCATCTCATTAGCGTTATTCATCGCCCCCAGCGTGGGGGCGATGAATAACGCATGAAATGCGTCGCTAACCGGAGTTAGTGACGCATTGGTAATAGGGCGATAATTAATTCATGCGTTAGCAACCGGAAAAGGTCGCTAACACATGAGTAATAATATGCCCCTCTATGACAACCTGTGAACCACAATTTTTCCTTTTCCCCCTAAAGTTCCTCTGTCTTTTTTTCCTTTGGGTGGCATTTGGAGGAGCCTCTGTTCCCGAGGGACCCCTTGATGTTCAAATTGGTGCTCCTCAAGGTTACCTTTTTGGAATATGTTGAGAAGGGTAAAACTCGATTTTTCTCCCCAACTTGTAGTCTCAAGAAGGTAGTCTCCATTGAACCTCTATGTACAAGCCCAGGCTTGTAGCAGTGTAATATCTTCCTTTTACAGTGCACAGGTGCATCCCGGGTAATTGCCTACTGCCTCCCCCAGTAAATTAAATGTAATGGCTTATATGAGCTACCTCTACTTCATAGCTTATTATACCTTATGTGGTTGATATGGTAAAAAATATTTAGTCACAATCATCGGAATGTGGGTGTCTGGTAAATATTTTGTGAATGCTACTAATACACTGGGTCACGTGGTCCAGGGTTTACTTTAGTTGTATCATGGTTGGGAGACGAAGGGTGACTACTATTTACACCAGAGGTCACAAACCTTTTCTGTAATAAGAGCTACTCATGTTCAATGAAAATCATATTGAACTCCTAATTGTTATCAGTGTGCTAATAGTGACCAAGTCACACCGGATTACATTAGTGGCCATGCCATGCAAAATTGCCAGCAGCGATCACCTCAGTCATCAGGCAGGGTTGCCAGCAGTAATGTGAAGAGGGCTTTATCAATCTGAAATGTAAATGTAAATGTAGTTGAGCTTATATAGCGCACAGCTACCCGCAGTGGGTTTCCCGGCGCTTGCTTAGGGAACCCTTCCTGGTATTCCCCTGTGAGATAGCAGGGTATCCACAAGGTGAAAGTCAGGCATCCCGCCGCGAGGGGCCGTTGTGGAGATTAAGCAAGCTATTGCCCAGAGTCGCAGAGTGTGAACCCGTGAGTCGAGGAGGCACCGGGGCGAGAATTATCGAGTCCGTGGAATTTTTAGCCCAAGACCCGCCGAGCCGGGGAATTGAACCCTGGTCCAGGACCGATCTCAGCTTCCGGGTCTGCTGCCTCTAACCCCTGAGCCACACTTCTCCACAAATGCCACCTCCACGTGGTTAACACCTGACAACCTTCGCTATGATGCCCCTAGCACGAAGGTTATGATTTTAGAAATGCATTTCCACATGCTCTCATGGTTTATCACTCAAATATATCCTTCACTATGTATTTTAGATATCCATCAGTTTTTCAATAAACACCAGCTTATGAGTTCTGAAAATGCAGACATTGTCATCTCGAATACACGCTTTTGAATATTAGGATAAATATGTTCATTTATCCAAGCAAAAGCTTCTTATTCAGTCAGCTGGGTTTCACACAGGCGAGCTACTTACAGGTAGCTGGAGAGGTTCTAGTAGCCAACGAGCAGGAGAAGCCAGGTTTACACAGAACACCTCTTCCTCGTACCCCTTCCATTTCTTCCTTATCTGTTCTTTGATTTTCATGGTTATTTCGAGTAAATACAAAAAATTACCCACTAGAGTTGCCCCCTGGAAGGTGTACCCTGTCACGATGAGGACGTTACAGGTGGGCGTCTAGAAGATTATAACTTTAGAGAGAGAAGTGAAGTGGACGGTTTGAAAGACCAATGCTAGTAATACATAATAGTCCCTACGTTTGGGCTGCTGGCAGACCTCCACTGGCTTCCCATGGAGAAACGGATCAAGTTCAAGGCACTGACTTACAGGTTTCGTATTAAGTATGCAAGGTCTCCACGCTACTTACAACTCCTAGCAAGTCCTTATGTTCCATCCTGCACCCTCTGGTCCTCCACCCAAGGGAAATGTCAAACCCCTAAAGTTAGATTGGCTCGAATGGGAGGACGCTCATTCTCCCACCTGGGCCCCACCTTATGGAATGCCCTGCCATTTTTCGCTGCGCACGCAATCTAACCTTCTCCTATTCCTTAGATCTCTCAAATCTCTGCTGTTCAGCCAATAGGCCCCTCTACCCTCTGCTGTTCCATATAGCGCCGGGAAACCATTGGGGGTAGCTGTGCGCTAATATATAAATTCAAATAAATAAATAAATACATTAATTTGGTAGAGAACCACCCAACCTGGTGACAGTAATGTGAAGTGGTTTGTTGAGTGAGATGGCATACGGTTCTGGTGGCAATGTTTAAGATCATGTCCAGAAGAGAGAAAGAAAAAATGCTTGCCTTGTATGTATGGAATGGGATTAACTGACAGATCTTG
This sequence comes from Lissotriton helveticus, assembly GCF_964261635.1. NCBI lineage: Eukaryota > Metazoa > Chordata > Amphibia > Caudata > Salamandridae > Lissotriton > Lissotriton helveticus. Next base: position 527,542,827 of record NC_136071.1, read on the forward strand.
CACAAGTTCAGGCCAAGCTATTTTAGAGCGACTAAAAAGAACACCAAGATTTCTCACAAAAGATTTAATTATCAGTGTGTTAGGAACAAAATAGATAAACTAAGTAAGGTAAGGTGGAGGAGGTTCAGCTTAAGGAAAGACAGGCAATCAGAAGTGCATGACAGGAGAAAGGACAAGGAAGTGGGAAAAGAAAAGATGATATGGGTGCCATCTGTATTTCACTTGTAGAAGAAGGCGAAAGGACAGATGATGTCACCAGGAGGAAGTGCTGCGAGAAAATAGGAGAGGGCCCAAGAACACGTTGAAGATTGCCCCCTGGTAGCAGATAAAAGGACATAGTTTGGATTGCCTGGTAACAAGGAAGCTCTGATAAGAAGGTGAGGGAAGAACGATTTGAAGGCAGAGCGGGAGGTGCACATGGTCTTCAGGAGGATAGTAGAGTGGGATGATTGGCAGTATGAATGGCTACGGATATATCAAGAATTATAAGTATAAAAATGTTTGTGATGAGAGGATGTGATAAAGTTACCTGTTTGTAAGAGGGCTGCTCTGTGGAGCTGAGCATTTTCTTTAAAATGAGAAAAAATGTAAGGAGGTTGAAGGCCTGCAGTCCAGTATTTTAGGGAAGAACAGGAGTTTAGATACTAGACAGTAGTTTGAGTTCGAGTTGAGTTTGGGAGTATTTTTGTCTTTTTTAGAAGTGGTAGAACCTCTGCAAATTTAAAGTATGAACAGTAGCTGCTTTGAGTGAGTACCCTTGGAAATGAGTGTTAAAGGCTTGATTGTATGTAGATTGAATGAGTCAGATGGATCCAAGAGGGGTCAGTTGATTTGAGTATTGGAATAAGCTCACTTGGAGAACCAGTTGTTAATTTGAAGAGCTTTGAAAAGTTGTTTGGACGCTAATGGTGGTTTGGCCACATAGTAATGTAGCAAGGGTTTGCCTTATAGTGGTGGTTTTAGACGAGAAGTACAATGCAAAGTATGTTGCGGAGAGTGAAGATGCGATGAGAGTTGTGCTTTCCAGTTGCTGTGGATGGCGAATGAGAGAAGTTATGAGGGTTTTAAAATGAACAGATTTGCGTTGTCATGGATCTCCTATTAAAGTGTAGAGTTCTCACAACTCTGGCTAGCCGGTGACATCCTCATTACATATGTGATAATTGTGATGTACCATTGTTGTACCTAGGCTGCTCCTAAACCACCAACTTTGAACTTGACCATGACTGCTAATCTACATCATCCTAGGGGTTTAGGAAGCCTTAATGAGAGTAACTTTCAGTTGCAGATACAGTACTTGCATCTCTGGTTGGGTAGGACTCTAGACTTTATCGTTTCTTAAAAACATGGCCACTACTACAACTGCACCCTGTCCCCATTGCTGAAAAAGTAAGATTGGGTCCTTTCCAAAACGGATGTTTTTATGCATTATTTTAGTACGGTAAAATAAATCACAAATAACTGAGCAAAAAAAATTGTGAAACAGAGAGTATATCAGCATATAAAGAAATTGAAAACAAAAGTGGACCACAAATAAGAATTATAGCATAAACTACAATACATTTCCAAGAAGAGCAATGCTTTTCATTCATAAAAGGGATTAAAAAAAGAAGTGAGAAATAAACAAAGTTCAGCTCTTAGTACAAAACCTTACTGAAGTAATTCCACTATGTTTCACTCTAAAATAACTGATTTTATATTTGCAGAAAACACCTACTTATTCCTTCATATGAGCACTGTTGAACCTTAGAAATCGAGAATGTAGAAATTAACCAATGTTGCACTTTCTAATACAAAAACCTCACAACAGGTCCCCAAAGGGCATCATAGGAAATACTCAAAAATACAAAACTCTCCCCTCTGGAACCTGGATGGCTTCTTTGGAAACAGTGAAAAATGGGGGTAGTTTGTACACCAGTTTGCAACACACCCACTATTATAGGTGGGAAGAGAAAGAAACCTTTTTCTTTATACAACTCTCACTCACTCTAGTAGTGTCATGCTTCATCATCGGGTTCACCCCAACTCCTAAAGGTCGGGTGGGCTCAACTGTATTTCAGGGAGAACTTATGAAGAATGGGTGTATGGGGGAGTAACTTTAAAGATAACATTCCTCACCCACTCCAAACGTATCCTTTATTAGTGGGGTGGGAGGGAAGATCGAAAACTGTATATGAGGCTAAAGGATGTAAATCCAATATTGAGCGGAGATCATGCGGCAACTTGCTGATACGGATCACTACTGCCCTCTTCCTGGTAACCCCTTAAAACACATACAATCCTTGATCGAAGCCATAACTAAATCAGCTCTGAAGGAAGACATCATTTCTAAGAAAGAATATATTTTCCTTAATAACACTAATCCCCATATCCCTGTAATCTATGTGCTACCCAAAATACATAAGAATTCATCCAGTCCCCCTGGCTGCTCGATTGTTTCAGGCTGTGCTTCAGTTGTTGAACCATTTTCGAACCACTGAGTAAATATATAGATGCAATGATTAAGGATTTAATTCCTCTAACTAACACCTACATTAGGGATAGTATAGATCGTATTGGCCTTATAGAAGACATGGAATTTGACCCTAGTTTGGATATCTTTGTGAGATTAGACATAGAATCCCTATATACTAATGATCCACACCAAGAGGGGATTGAAATTATCCAAAAACTACTAGATACTAGACCATGCCCAAATCGCATCCGAAATGAGTTCATTATGGAACTTCTTGAAATAGCGCTCGTGCAGAATTACTTTCCTTACTGTGACACATTTTATCATCAGAAAAAGGGTGCTTCCTTGGACGTGTCCTTTGCCCACACCTTTATGCTAACAATTTCGAAACTACCCAAGTGTTGGCACCTAACATTTGTTTCCATGACCACATTCGGTTATGGAAACGAAACATTGATGACATTCTACTCACCTGGAGAGGTGACATTGAATCATTAACTAATTTTGTGAACTGGCTTTCCACTCAACATATATGTGAGGAGTTTGTCAGCTGGAAGTACAAGCAAAAAAAGCACATTGAGTGAGTGTAATTTAGATTTGGCAATCATCCCGGCTGAGGCATTGGTTCTTTCAGGACACTTTAGGGCATGTTTACTAGAAAATGTTTGAGGGTGGAGCAATGCCCAATTTGGAAGCGCCACACACATTTTCAAAACGCAGTGATGCGCCGTATTTACTACAATACGGAAAACCCCTGTGTTTTCCCTTGCACTGGTGCTAAAATTAGCTGCTTAGAGCCAAAGCAGACACCTTTCCAGAATAGTGCAAGGGTGCCTGCATTGCAGGAAATTATTGTTTATGCGTTGGAAGGTGTCCCTTCCTGCACATAAACAATACATAATGGCTATTTGTTACATCTATGTGTGCTGCATTCTGCAGTACATATAGAAGTATAAAATCGCCATTATTAAATGATTATTAATGCGCAGGAAGGAACTGGATCCCTGCATTATCCCGAACTCTGTCATATCTTAAGAACTCTTTCATAGTCTGAGGTTGAGTCCACCCTGGTAGTATCATCTTACAAGGGTGGGATGAGGTGGCTAATGATGAAGCATGTCACATTACGTGGTGAGCCCACTTCATCCAAATATATGTATACCCAATAGGATAAATTGTGAGGGTTAGGGGAATTATCCTCCCTCAAAAAAGATACATACAGCACCTGTTGTGTTTAGCAGAAAAACCACAACCCAGAACCCATGGCCCTTGTCTATGATGTGTCACAATTCTTAACTTCTTTTAGACTTGATACGTCTTCCTCTCCTATCTGGAACTGCAGTTGGTGACCCAGAGGTGGCTGTAAACAGAGCAAAAGAGTTTTCTTCTAGGTTTATAGTCATTACATCCACAGAAAGAAAAAGAGTGTCACATCATACCTGCAATTTCCTTGGTCAAGTACTGTTAATAGAGCAGGGTATCCAAGCTTCAAAGCCCAGGACGAATATATGACATTGCAACGCATTCAATTACAAAGCATGCTTTTACAACGCAGTCTTTACATCACAACTACCATTACATTGCATGATTGTACAACATATGCCTTTACAATGCACTTTTAAAAACTACCATTACAACAGATACCATTACAGCGCATAATACTTTTAGGGAAACAGTAGGATAAGTCTTGAATAGCGTCGGGGTAAAAATTACTATTCCCACTCCAGTGAGTGCAACAGTAGGGTAAGTGTTGGATAGTGTAGGGGTAGAAATTACTAAGTTTCGGATAGTGTAGGGGTAGAAATTACTATTCCCACACCAGTGAGTGCAACAGTAGGGAAAGTGTTTGATAGTGTAGGGGTAAAAATTACTATTCCCATGTACCCCAAAACCCATACCCAACCTAATACTAAAAGAATCTCTATTACTTAGCTTATAATGTGTTGTAATGGCATGCATTGTAATGATATGCGTTGTAATGGCATGCGCTGAAGTGACATGCGTTGTAATGGCATGCATTGTAATGGCATGCGATGTAAAGGCAGTTGTGTTGTAACAGTTGCGTTTTAAAGGTAATTCGTTGTAATGACTGCGCTGTAATGGATGTTTCCCACAGGACATGCCAATAGACAGCATCTTTTCCCATCTGTCTACCATCAATAAAGTTTTCTCCCATCAGGTCTCAGCTTTACTTCTAAAGTCTTCAGTAGCGAGATGGCTTCTGTGAAGGGGCTCTAGGATGCTAATATATTCTCATCTAGTCCTCCCCAACTGGTCAACTGTTTGCCATGAATGGTGCACCTTTGATAGCTTCTCCCTTTCTGTTAAAAGGATGACTTTTGATCACAGACTGCTGGTCGCTGGTCAGTGACTGTCTTTTATTGGCAGTGTTTGGGTAAGTAATTAGAAATTATGTTTCCTACACCTTAGAGTGAGTTTTGATCCTGCAGCGCATAAGGTCCACTGTAAGTGCACGGTCACACCATGGCAAAATGATTCCATCAAGGAATATGTATACCTTGCGGTCTAGCGGTCCCTTGAACCTGGTTTAGTATTTACAAAACACAAAAGGGTCAAATGACTGTCATCCCATTGCTAATAGAGAATTGTCTCCAATATATGTATGAGTCTCCAAAGTATGGTTGCACAGCCATTGACTAGCCCTTGATCCATGATCTGCGGTGCCCTCGGGCAGGTCTGTGCCCACAATGTTCTTGAAGATCAAAGCAATTTTTATGGCCCTCAAGGCTTTTATAGCCTTTTTTATCCGAAAAAGTGTGTTGCGTAATAAATTTACTACAGTTGCATTATTTTATATTTGAAAAACAGCACAAATTTACATCGTTTGTGTATTTTAGTCATGGAGATGTGGCCATGGTCTCCATCAGAAGTACTTCAGGCTGGGTCTCCAGTTCTCAAGCAGATCATCTACCATGCACAACTTAGGTGGAAACTCAAGAATTTCATTGTGCCCTACCACAGGATTATGGTGTCCTTTGTCACATGGGGAGATGTGGTCAGTTCTGCTTTCTTAATTTAGCTGAGGTACTAATTGCAGCTTTCCTTGTTGGTTGCTGGCAGATCTATCTCTTCCAGAAAAAGGGTCGCCTAAGCACAGCCATTTATTTGATCTCCTGTGATATTTTAGAAGTGTTCAGTTTGCCTGCTGGAAGGGCAGTGATGCCTTTTTTTGATGGATTGCATTACTTGAAGATTGGATGGATCAATTACTTTACATCTTCCCTCCTCTTCCTAAACACTCCAAATGTATTGTGAAACTGAGTCAAAAAAACAAAGGTACTGCATAATACTGGTGTCATCTTTTTGGATAACGGTTGTCTGACCTGTTGGATCCGGTGGACTCTTCACCTTTGTTCTTTTATCAGGGATCCCATTGTTTTTGTAGACTCGCTTGGTAATGTTTTTCTGGTCTCACTCTCTGATGTTAGCCACCTTGTTCCCGAGGTCTAGTTCTAGCATCATCTCCCAAGGTTGAGGACAAGATTAGGACAAATATCTAAAAGATGTCAGAGAACCATCTAAAACTGAATTGTAGCAAAACTGAAATGTTGGCATGTGGTAACTGGTGTCACCTGCAACCGCCCCCACACCCTTTGCCCATTAGATTGAGTTCCTCGCTCATCCCTCTCTCGCTCATCCCTTTCAGCACTATAAGGAACATGTGAGTCATCTTAAAATGAAACCCAACTTGGAATCTCGAGTGAACATAGTGGTTAAACCTTTTGTTCACTTTCTCAAGACCCTTCCTGCAAATCTATCATTTCCTGGAATTCCCACACTATGTAGAAGTCACCACCCCCAAATGTCTGCTCCCCCAATGAAGAGAGGTATCGCCCTTAGCTAACAATAATGCAATAGCGGCCAATCATCAGACACTCTTTGGCAAAACAAGGTGTGTCTGAGCACAGCAAGCAAACCAAATTTTATCGGTCAGGGGGCACTTGCAGATCCAAATTTTGATTCTTAATGCCATAAATCTCACTAGGGTGGTATGCCACTTACGGCCTAAACTGCAAATCTGTGTAATTCCGTGCCAATCTGCATCTGGAGAACACAGGACTTCCTTCGTCTTCTGCAGAGATCTACAACCTTAGCGGATCTTCTCAATCAATCGAGCCACTCTGGTCTGATTCAATTAACTTCTGGAAAAAAGAAAGCTCTTTTGCTTCCAGAGAGTTCCTAAAAGGAATCTGCTCCACCCCTTAAGTTCGTCAGGCACACAAACCTCATTCACAACAGTCTCATACATGCCTTTTGGGGGACATTAAGAAGGTATGCATGAAAATACCAACCTAACACAAACTTCTATCAATCATTCAGGCATAACTTCTACAACACTTCTGCAGCTCACAGCTTGAGTACCACTTTGGCCCTTACAAACCACATCAAGTTCTTCCCACATCGGCCACCATCGCTGTTGCACTTGCCAATCATCTATGCAGTTCTGGCTTGCAATCAATCTCAGGCAAGGCAACAGTACAAGAATGACACGCAAGTGGCAGTACCCTGCTATGCAAATATCAGATACCAGAATGAAAATTGGCCAGTACTCTTGAGACTTGGAGCATGTAAGCAATTTGAAATTATCCTTTCTTCTGGAAATGCAAATTTGGTGGTTGGCTGATACCAATTACAAGTAGCAGAATTCCACCTGAAGTAGTAACTCTAAGTGGGACTCTACCACTCATCATTATGAGTGGCCAGGTGTCTCTAGGGCCAGAATGGCCAGATCTACAAATTCTGCCCCCTATAATTCCGGGCATAGAGACAACAAACCCAATGTTACCCAGTAAAAAGGTGCACCCGTTGAAACAACTGGCGGGGAATTGGCAGCTGGTAAGGAGCTCAGCTCCGTCATACCCCTGCCCCACCACACAGGGAGCATACCATTCTTCTCCCTCCCAGTCAGGACCAGGACCCCCTCACCACCCCGCCCAGCGGCAACGTGTGCACTAGGATACCTGCAAAGCCCCATGGCCAGTGACTGTGGCCCAAAACTGACAGGACACCCACCCGACCCACCACGTGGAAGAGGGCCATATTATGCTACCCCCGAGTAAACTCAGCCCTTTCCTGGTCCCCCTTCCAACTACGCTTTCCAGAGGAAGCGAAGCCCTGCGTACTGGCATACACCCCACCCCCTGCCTAGAGCACATCACAGGGAGTATGGCACCAGAACATCGCAGCCTAAATAACATATCTTTTATTAAAATATTGCCCTTTTGGAGTTAATAATAGAAAATGTACACCCAAAGGAGCAATAATTGTGTAAACAAATTATTTATGCCAGATGATATTTTTGTTACCACTGCATACCAAAAAACTGTGAGAAAAGTAGAAAGCAGGGATTTAAAGAGAATCTGCAAGAGTGATATAAAGGGACCGGAATTGTACGATGGTGATTAAAGTACCATGAGGTGGAGTCAAGACTAGGCAACCTTGGTTTTTGGCAAACCCGGCATTTGTAAAAACTTTGCACCCTGCACTTTTTTGGGGGACAAATTAAGCACTGCCAAAGGCTCACCTACCTTTCCAAGAACCGCATCATGCAGAGATGTCCACAGCACTATGTCCGCTGGCTCCGGGTAAGAGTTCAATTTATTCTGAATGGATTCCTGGATACAAAAAAGCAAAAGCTTTGTCAGCAGGAGAAGTTAATTACATGTTTCTGATATGCCTTCCTGAACCCAAATACTATTGCAATATGTTGGTGAAGTCTCGACATTCTCGCTCATATATTTCCACTACACAATGAATAACAGCAGTTGCATCAGCCTGTACTGTACATTAGTCCTCTTTGACCCCTCTAGTAAGCCAGTTGTCTCCCATGCATGGAATACCCATATGTAGAGTGCACATGACTGGTCTTGTCGGCCCCAGAGGGCCGACCAATCAGTCAGGGCCCACAACAGTGGGCAAGCCACTCCTCCCCGACCCACTCAACCGCCCGCCCCCAACCAGGCATACCAATCTGCTTTCTCGCAGCGTGAGAAGCAGAAACATAAAATAGTATTTAAAATACAATTTTATGTTTCTGCTTCTCGCACTTTGTGAAAGCAGTGGGGTGACGCTCCTCCGCCCTAATGGAGGAGCCGCCCCTGAGGGAGCAAGATCCCAAGAAGAGCCATCAGATGTGGCAGAAAGCACAAGAGAGTTACGGCATTCCTTAATAAGGTCAACGAAGATGCTTGCAGCAATGAATGTTTCTTAGGAAGAAGCAGACGGACTGGTAAATAAAACAGTCCTGTACATAGCAAGATCTTCTAGGTCTCAGGCAAATGTTTCAAATGCATTACACTTCACATTTTAATCTCCCTATTGAGAGCATGATTTAGAGTTTGGTGGATAGGCTACTCCTTTACACACATGACGGATATTGTATCTGCCGTATTACAAGTGCCCTAGGATATAGTGCACAAGTGCCCTAGGATATAATACAGCGGCTGGGATATCCCATGGAATATAATGCACCTGCAATATAGCGGCCGGGATATCCAATAGAATATTATGCACTTGTAATACAGTGGCCAGGATATCCCATGGAATATAATGCACCTGTAATATGGCGGCCGGGCTATCCCTCACCTTTGTGATAGAGTAACCCGTCCTCCAAATCTGAATCAGGCCCTAAGTGATTTTCCAGCAAATGTACAGTAAACCACTGAGGCTTAGATCCAAATTCAAATCCATTACACTTCACATTTTAATCTCCCTATTGAGAGCCTGATTTAGAGTTTGGCGGATAGGCTGCTCCTTCACACACATGACGGATATTGCGTCCCCATATTACAAGTGCCCTAGGATATAATGCACTTGTAACACAGCGGCTGGGTTATCCCATGGAATAGGATGTATGACATTACAACGCATGCTTTTACCACGCATGCCTTTACAATGCGTTTTTTACATCGCATACCATTACAACGCATAGTGCTTTTGGATGTTGGATAGTGAATTATTTAATTTACTATTCCAACTCCAGTCCCCGTGGACACTAGGGAAGGTGTTGGATAGTAAATTAAATCTATTCCCTATCCTAGAGCGCCCCCCAGCGCAATGCGTTGTAAAGGTTTGCGTTGTAAAAGTTGCGTCGTAAAGGCACTGCGTGGTAAAAGTTGCGTTGTAAAGGTTGTTCACCCATGGAATAAAATGCACCTGTAATAAATAAGCCCCCTAGGTTTTTTGATGCTCTTGCTTGAAAGTGCCTAAACACACCACAGGGATCGGGCCTTTGAGCATGTTGGTCTTTGCAGAAATGGAGTCTGTCTGGTTTACCAACACTGTAAGGGCCAGCCTGGCACCCACAGTGTACAACACACACAAACAGAAACAACATGATGTAACTCTATATACAAGGACTGGCCATTAATTGCAATGGAGTGTGTATTTACTACTCTAACTCCAGGCGCATCTTGATACTCTGGTAGGTTATACACAGGGGTTAGTAAGATTGGGGTGGGGGTGGAGGGGGGTGAGCATCAGACTTCCCGACCATCAAGCTGGCATATAATGTTAAAATACATTATACACAAGTAGGGCACATGAGTGGGGTTTAAGACGTAGTGGAAAGGGAGAGATATACGGATTAATAGGAGTACTAAGTGAGAGAAACACAGGGGCAGATTTGCAAGCCCCTTGCGCCTGTTTTACGCCGCCGTTGCGTCACTTCTGTGACGCAACGGTGGCGCAAAAGATGCGCCATGGTGCGGGGTATTTACAACGTGACGCATCTGGGAGATGCGTCACGTTGTAAAACCCTGTGCCAGGAGGAGGCGTTTCTGCGCCGGGGGGCGTTCCGGCGCAGGAACGCCTCCTAAAAGTGGCTGAGTGAAATCTACAAGATTTCACTCAGTCACTTAGGGCGCCATGCTTGCATCAAAACCCTGCGCCTGCTTGAAGCAGGCATAAGGATTGACGCAGCATTCACAAGATAGGGCCCCCCAGAGCATTGCTGGAGCTGTGTCGCGCTTGCGATGCAACTCCAGCAATGCACCGCTTTTACGGCACAGATGCGTGACGCATCAGTGCCGTTTTGCCCCATGGTGTGCCGCATTGTAAATGCGGCGCATCCAGGGTGGCGGAGCTGCGGCGCACAATCACTGGCGCATCCTTGCTGATATGCAGGGATGCGCCAGTAATTGTAAATCTGCCCCACACTATTTTGTAAAATAAACATTTTTTAGGGCTTTTAAAACAGAGATGAGAGAAAGTGCATGTGTGTTTTTGTCAGTGTATGTATGCAAATATCCCGGGTGAAATCGGACAGACACCTCGCCATACCCGACTGAAAGCACCTGTGCCCAACTATTGATCTGAAAATACATTTATTAGGGGAGGTGTGACAGCCCCCCTCCTTGAAGCTACGCCCTTGATTTTACAGCGGACTATAGCAAATGTAGCTGCACTTACAGGTTTTTGAAGCACTCATTCAAAAGTACCTCCACACACTGCGAGGCCTGGACTTTTCCCCTGGCAGAGTTGACGTTTATCTGACTTTCTCAGGATTTACTGACACGCACACACCTGACCTGTTCTTTTTACTATTACAAGTAAGCTACTTGTTCACTTAATTTTTCAGGATATGCATATTTTGATCTACAATAATTTCACATTTTCTTCGAATAAAGGCAAATGTATTAGCACAAAAATGAGCTGATTTAAAAATTGTCCGTGCTGAGGGTAAGTCTAAAGCCCACCCATTCTAGCTTCCATTTCCTTAAATTGGCCTGAGCTGTCTTTCTAGGTCGGACATCATTCTTCCTATCCAACGGCGCCACCTGGTGCTGCTTGAAAGCGCTGCATCTTAAGAGTCTCATTTACAACATTGCCCACTCTATTCAAAGGTACAGAGATTTCAGTAGTGACTTTTTAGGTGGGAAGTCTATTTTGGAAAACATTCCGCCTGTAGCGCTCTAGTGCTCCGAGGGTCTCCCTTGAGCCCCGGAAGCACTACCACCAATTGTATCACCTTCTGGCAAGGCGTGGCCAGAAGGCTATAAATAAAAGGGCAGGAGTGGCACGGCACTTCCTGTCCGGACCAGCAATGCGTGTGTATGTGTGCAATTATTTCTATGCAGTATCCTAACATCCACCCCTAACTAAGCAGCGCCAACCTAACGTTTGGCCCCATGGTCCCCACACTGGCGACGAGGGTGGGATCGGATTAAACCGACGCGACCTGCAGACGCAGCATGGACAGCTCGGTGTTGCCCAAGAACATTGCCAGCTGCGCCGAAGCCGAGCAGAGAAGAAAACCGGGACTGACCCGCAAAGCAGAAGACGAAGCCACCTACCGGTAAGCAGCGTAGGCAAGAAGCTGCGTAGTGCACCGGCGACGATAATCCAGGGCAGCCTGAGCGGCAGGAGACGAGGCGCCGAGCAGAGAAGACGCTGCTGGCAGGCCCAGCGGTGCGCGCATGCGCTGATGAAGTGAGGCCGACACCCACCGAAGACGAGCTCCGCGTAGGCACACGCGGTGAAGGGATCACATGCGAACACTGCAGCGCGAAGCCCCGAGGAAGCCTAAAGAAGCTTCGCGCTCAGCAAGAAAACAGCCACACGCACAGAGCGCAATCCAGTGATATACACTAAAGGGTCCTAAACCGGACAGTGGAGGAAACACAACCGGAGAACAAGACAACAGGCACAGATAAGACACAACAACAAACAAGCATAAGCAAAGGCAGGAAAGGAGAGGAAAGAAAAGACAGAACATGCCAGCACCATGCCCAAACATGTCTCTACCCCAAGGAGGGGCAACAGGGGGAGCACCACAAGCAGCAGCTCCAGCGCAACAAGCAGGGCCCCCAGGCAAGCAGTAGTCACTGTAGCTCAGCCTCCAATACCATCAGCACATTCACAGATACAAGCCCTGCCACCTTTCAGTGAGTTAATCGACCCAGGCACAGCAGCACCACGGTGGGCAGTGTGGTTAGGGCAACTCAACAACTATTTTACCGCCACCAGAGAAAAAGACAATGAGGTGAAGAGGTCACTACTATTGCATTTTGGCGGCACAGAACTTTATAAGCTCTTTAAACACCTACCAAATACCGGGGCCGACACAGACTATGACGCAGCAGTCGCCGCGCTGAATGCCCATTTTGATCCCCAATTGAACCCCCACTTTGAGAGATTCAAATTCTGGCAATCCAAACAGAGGGAAGGAGAAACAATGGACGCGTTTCACGCACGCCTGAGGGATCTCATAAGCACGTGCACAGAAGACGACGAGAAGAAAGAAGTAACAGCGCAACTCATTCAAGGGTGTCGCAACAAACACCTAAGAACTTTAATTCTGAGACAACCGCGAATATCCCTAGAAGAAATACTAATCCTCGCCAGATCACATGAGCTATCAGATGCCCGCGCAACTGAGATGGAAGCAGCCCTAAGTCCACGCTCGGATGCAGGAACAACGATAAAGACAGAAAGGGTAGACGCAGCTCGCACCCTTGGCCGAGGAGGCAGAGGAAGATGGCCGACCAGAACGCAGCGCCGAGCGCCATGCGGGTATTGTGGCAGGGAGGAGCATAATCAAGGTGGCTGCCCAGCACGTGGAAAGACATGTTCAAAATGCGGAGTGCCCAACCACTTCGCGAGTGTATGCAGAGGAGGTTTTCGTGGACGAAGCTTCTCAGGGAAGAAGACAGCCACCGGAGCAATAAAACAACTGTCACTAGATGACCCCGCGCCATCACGCTCGACCAAAACACAGCGACAGCCGCAGCCACGATTCGACGAGTCATCCACCGAAGAGGACGATGATTGTTACAATGTGTCATTTGTCAGTGAGCTGAAGAAAAGACGAAGACCGCAACCGAAGTGTCAGATACAAATCGATGGGTCACCAGTGACCGGAGTCATCGACACGGGCGCCACAGTGAATGTAATGGGCATCCAACACTACAAGTCCCTGAAACCAAGACCCAAGCTAGTTCCATCCAAGGCCCGAATCCTCACCTATGGCAGCCAAAAGCCACTCCCGTTGCGAGGGAAGATGTTGGTACAGGTCAAAGCGGAAGACCAAGAGGTAATGACGACATTTCATGTGATAGACAAGGAGGCAGACCTACTAGTGGGAAGCAACACGGCAGAAGATCTACGCCTTATTGCTTTTGCGAACGCAGTAAAAGCGCTCCAGACAGAAGACATACTACAAATGTTCCCCTCGTTGTTTGAAGGCCTTGGAACCATCAGACGTCCACCCATCAAGCTACACATAGACCCCGCCATACAACCAGTGGCACTGAGACATCAGAGAATTCCGTTTCACCTTCGCACAGCTGTAGAGCAAGAATTGAACCAATTAGAAGCACAAGGGGTGATTGAGAAGGTGTCTGGACCGACGCCATGGGTATCCCCCATGGTGATAGCAGAGAAACCACGACAACCTGGAAAAATCAGAATATGCATAGATATGAGGATCCCCAACAAGGCCATATGACGGGAACGACACCTCACGCCCACTGTAGACGACATCTTGACAGATTTGAATGGAGCCCAATGGTTCTCCAAGCTAGTCCTCAACGCAGGATACCATCAGCTGAGGCTAGCGGAAGAGAGCCGCAAAATAACGACTTTCTCGACACACCTAGGTTTGAGAAGGTACAAAAGGCTAAACTTCGGAATCTCGTCCGCTGCCGAAATCTTTCAGAACACCATCAAGGAGATCTTATCTGGGCTCCAAGGGGTGCTAAATGTCAGCGACGACATTTTAATCCACGACAAGACAAGTGAAGAACACCATCACAGATTGAAGGCGACACTGCAGCGACTGGCGCAGTATGGCGAAACGCTGCATAAAGAAAAGTGCCAATTCTTTAAAAAATCCATTGAGTTCTTTGGCTACGTGTTTGATTCAGAAGGAGTTAAAGTGGACCCACGCAAATCACACGCCATCAAGAGTGCCCCTGCACCCACCACCGCATCGGAAGTACGGAGCTTCTTAGGGATGGCACAATACTGTGCAAGATTTATCCCCAATCTAGCCACGATTGCAGAACCATTAAGGAACCTGACTAAGAAGGAGAACTCATGGAAATGGACAGAGGCCAAAGACAAAGCCTTCCACCACATCAACACGGCCCTACTAGACAGCACCACCATGGCGTATTTCAACACTGCCAAACCCACAGAAATACTAGCAGATGCTAGTCCAGTTGGCCTAGGAGCCCTGATCTCACAGGAAACAGAACCAGGAGTATGGGCGCCTCTATCATTTGCAAGCAAGGCACTGACAGCGACAGAGTCGAGATATTCGCAAATCGAAAGAGAAGCCCTGGCAGTAAAATGGGCCTGTACTCACTTTCACCTTTACATATCTGGACATCCCTTCAGAATGGTGACGGACCACCAGCCGCTAATACCTCTATTCAGAGGCACAGCTCCTCACCCCCCACCGAGAATAGAGCGATGGGCAATCCAAGTACAACAGTATCAAATGGACCTAGTTTACCGCTCAGGAGCGAGAAACCCAGCAGATTTTCTCTCTCGCCACCCCGCTCTAGAAGGACATCAAGCAACTGAACAAGAGATTCAGACTGAAGCATTCGTGAACATGCTGTCGACCGGGTCATGCCCCCGAGCCCTCACAGCAGAGACCATTATCTCTCAGTATGAGAACGATGCAGTCATCCGACGCGTGAAGGAAGCCCTACAATCCGGCTTGTGGGAAAACTTCCTAAGGAATGTCAGTGGCTGGAACGAAGCGGACAGAGCACGCCTGACCCAATTTTGGAGAGTACATAACGACTTAAGCTGGGCAAGCAACGGGCTGATACTCAGAGGTTCCCGGGTAGTAATCCCAAAGACATTGCAAGAAAGAGCGACAATATTGGCTCATGAAGGACACCAGGGCACCCGCAGGATGAAGGCCCGGATGCGCGAGAAAGTTTGGTTCCCCAACCTGGAAGAAAGCGTTGATGCAGTAGTACGGCAATGTCGAGCATGCCAGATAACCAGCAGTCCCGACGCTCCAGCCCCAGTGATTACAGAGGACCCTGCTCCGTCCCCATGGTCATGGCTCAGTCTAGACTTCGGGAGCTTCCCAGATGGGAGAATCACCGTAGTGTTAATCAACAGCTACACAAAATATCCCATCGTAGACCTAGCGGCGTCCACCAGTTTTGCAAACATTCGCCCCATCCTCAGCAAATCATTCGCCGTGTTCGGAGTCCGGCTCGTCATCAAGACAGATAATGGACCCCCGTTCCAGGGGAGCGATTTCAAAGAATTTCTACACAATCTGGGCATAAAACACCACAGAATCACACCTCAGTGGCCTCAGGCAAATGGCGAGGTGGAAAGATTCATGAGAACAATAAACAAAACTCTGCGAATAGCCACCTCGGAAGGGAGCGACCCAGAAGATGCGCTACAGCTCTTTCTAAGAGAGTACAGGAGCACCCCACACAGCACTACCCAACGATCACCATGGGCGCTGATGCTAGCCGGACCGAGAAGAGACCTACTCCCCATGGCAGACAACTGGACTCCAGCGCCATACTCACCAGCCAATACTCAGGAGAGAAGGAAAAGGACAAACGAGAAGGCAAGTCACCAACGAAGAGCTCAGTCAAGAATCCTGCATCCAGGAGAAACTGTATTGATCCGGACCAGAAGACCAGGAGGAAAGTTCGGAACGCCGTTCGAACCAGAACCCTGGACCATCAAAGAAACAAGAGGCACAGCAATAACAGCCAGCCGGAATGGAGAGGAGGTAACCCGAAACATATCGTGGTTCAAACAAATACCACCGACTCGAGAACAACTGACCGTCCAGGAGGAATCTGCGGCAAGGGAAGATGGAGGAGGAACGGAAGAAACAAGTACACCTTCACCTATAGCTGCACCGGACGCAGCAGTTCCGATCTCACCGGGATGCCCTCAGGAATCCACACCCACCAGAGGCAAGTGGCGATATAACCTCAGGCCAAACCCCAGGCCAAGCCAAAGACTAGCGGACTTTGCTTGTTGAACATTTCATTTATAATTTTTCAAAATTGCAAGTTGGGAAGGGATGTAGCGCTCTAGTGCTCCGAGGGTCTCCCTTGAACCCCGGAAGCACTACCACCAATTGTATCACCTTCTGGCCAGGCGTGGCCAGAAGGCTATAAATAAAAGGGCAGGAGTGGCACGGCACTTCCTGTCCGGACCAGCAATGCGTGTGTATGTGTGCAAATATTTCTATGCAGTATCCTAGTATCCACCCCTAACTAAGCAGTGCCAACCTAACGTTTGGCCCCATGGTCCCCACACCGCCGTTTTGGAAGTCTTGTCTAAAACTCAATTGGAATATTTAATTTCTGGGAAGATCTACACAGGGGTGAAGAGGAGCAGATAATTTATTTATTTTTTATTTTATGCGATTTTTAGAGCGCGCAAATACCCATACGGGTGTCTCGGTGCTAGCGTAACAGAACTCTCTCTTGTGAAGAAAAATGGTGGTTTATGCTGAGAACAACCAAGTCTTAAGTTTCTTTCTGAATTTAAGAAGCGTAGGAGCGGTTTTAATGTGGAGTGGTAAGGTGTTCCAGAGTTTGGCTGTCGATATGGTGAAACATCTGTCTCCCCAATTGGTTTTTCTTGTGCGTGGAACCTTCAGCAGGTGGGCTGATGAAGAGCGTAAGGTTCTTGAATATTCAGGCGGGGAGAAAGCTTTTTTTAGAAATAGTGGGCCCGGATTATTGATGGCCTTATAGGCTATGCATAAAGCCTTGAATTTAATCCGACTCCTAACTGGGAGCCAGTGCAGCTGTCTAATATAGGGGGAAGTGGATGAGAATTTGGGAATGGTTAGTAGAATCCTGGCTGCGGCATTTTGCACCGTCTGTAATTTATTGAGGACCTTTTCTTGGGCGTTCATTAGGAGGGCGTTACAATAGTCTGTTCTTGAAAACACCAATGAGCTTATTAAAGTTTTGCCCACCGATGGCGGAAGGTATGGAAGTAGTTTTTTAATCCTTTTTAAGATATAGAAGGCTGAAGATACCACCGAGTTGGCATGTTGGAGAAAGGTCATCTTGTTGTCGAATATGACTCCCAGGTTACGTACCTTGACTACCGGTTGGGGAGGTGCTCCCATCTGAGGTGGCCACCACTGGGGGGACCAGGTGGGTTGCAAGTTCCCGAATGTCATCACCTCTGTCTTGTCAGAGTTTAATTTCAAGCAGTTAGATGACAAAGATGATAAAGGATTCTGCAAGCGATGCAACAGGAAGGACAGCTGCTCGTACACGAGGGTTTTGGGGGGCAGCCGAGCACAGAGAGGTCTGCCCCCTGGGCAGATTGGGAGGGGGAGGGGTTGGCCAGCGAGCGGCCATTTTGGGCATTACGGGCTACATTGGGACTAGCCCAAATGTAGCCCAATTTTTGAGGTATAGCCCAATAGGTATTTAGGGCTGTTTCGGTCTTTCCCAGCCACCATTTTAGGTTTGGTGACGTGGTGGCTGGGAGCGCTGTGCAGAGTAGGTTTTTGTCAGGGCAGGTTTAATGGAGAGTATTATAGTTGGTAGAGGCAGGGTGTCAGTGGTTTTAATGTAGTTTGTGTGGATATGGCAGACGGAGATTACAGGGTGCTGGAGGCAGTAAAGCTGTTGAGTGAGGCCGGCCGGCGTGACCTGTTGATGCCGGAGGCCTCTATCGCCACGCGCCCAGTGAGGCGTGCGTCGGCCTGGGTGGCGGCTGCCATTGTGGCCTGCTCACCCCCTCGGCGGACTGGGAAGGCCAAGGTGGGTAGGGGGGGCCACGCGGAGGTCGGTAGCGCGGCCCAGTTGGGGGTGTCAGGCTCGTGTGGAGGCTCAGTGGTTGCGGGGGCATCCGGGACGCAAGGCAGGGGGTCCGGTGGGGGAGTGCGCACCGCATCTCTCCGCCGGGGTTTTCTTTGGTTGGGGTCCACTCATATGCCAGAGGAGCGGCCCCGCTGTCAGCGCGGGGGGTGCGGCACGGTGGCAGCACCGTAATGGCAAGCGCTGCCCCAGGAGCTGAGGAGACGCGAGCGGGGAGCAGTGGGGGTATGGAGCAAGCCGCTTATGGGATCAGAAAGGCCCGGCAGGGGGGGGGCGCGTCACGCGTTTCCCCCGTGGTCTCAGTTGGAAAGGGGACGCTTGCAGGAGAAGCGAGCAGCCCCGTGAGTGAAGAGGAGATGGAGGGAGGAGGGAGAGGCAGAGGGGGCCCGGGAGCTTGGGCAGCAGGGTGAGACGCGGGGAGTGGGGGACAGGGATTCCCAGGCACTGTGGAGTCCGGAAGGGGAGGGGGGTAGGTAGTCAGATGGGGCAGGACTCGGGAGTGGCAGCCAGGATGGGTGTGGGAGTGTGCGCACAGGAGGGGTGGGATTCTGGAAGGAGAGAGGGGAGGGCTGGGAGCGAGGGGGCCGCCGGGGAGATGGAGGAGAGTATGGGCATGTCCCCCCTGCAGATTGAAACGGAAAGCCAGAAGAACTGGGATGGGTTGGACTTTTTTCTTTATGGGCGGAGGGAGTGAGGGGTGCGCAGGGAGGTGGCGGGCTGGGGGGAGACGCGGGAGGGAGGTGTCGGGGGGTTCGCGGGGGGATGTTATGTTATGTTATGTTATAGTGTATTTATGCAAGCACACAGCTACTCCGAGGAGTGTCCCGGAGCTGAAAAGATTAAACAAAAGATCCAGAAGCGAGAGACCAACGTTGGGAGGTTGCAGGCCAGGGGTGCTGGGGGGAACAGGCGGACTTGGGGGCGGGACAACGGGATGAGATGGCGGGTCCGAGTTGGGCGGGTACTCTGGGGGTAGCCGGTTGGGAGTAGAGCAATGGGGAGGAGGATTCGGAGGACGCGGAGGAGGTGGTGGATCTTGGCGTGGTGGGGCGGGCGTGGGCGGCCAGCACTTTAGGCGCAGGAAGGAAGAGGAGCTGCGATGGGAGGGAGAAGAGAGTCGGGCCCAGCACACCAGACCATGCTTTTCTTTTGCAGGCGACGGAGCGACGAGGGGCGCCAGACTTGGTAGGGATGTGAGCGGCCCGGTGGCGCCAAGGAGAAGGGAGGGTTGAGCCTCGGGCGGCGAGCCCAGTACCGGCAGGGGATCCCGTCGTGGCTGGCATACGTAGGCTCACAGCGGGTTCGCCGGCCCCAACACCCACCGGGCCGGAACGGTCCGGGGCACATCGCAGGAGGAGGAGCACCGAGAAAGTTGATTTTTGTGCTGATAGGAGGGTGCAGTCGGCACCCCTGGCTGCCACAGCCAGTGGTTCTAGGGATGAGGAATTGAATTATGAGGAGGATAGCATGGTGGAGGGAGAGTTGAGAGAGGAGGGAGAGCGGTGGCCGAGTAATGGTGTGCATAGTATTTTACAGGTGTCACGGCGCCTGGCGGAGCTAACCGTTCGGACATCGCGATGGGAGGACAGGTCAGCCCCCCCCCCCCGGCAGGACGGACAAGGGAGCGACGAGCGGAATCGTTGGCCCCAGGTAAACAGGCGGCTCGATTGGCCCCTTTCATGGTGTCAGTGGGCGTGGGGGGGTATTGGAGAGGCGGGGGTAGGTTAAACAAGGATATGTAGGTGATGGATGTGGGGGTAGGGACGGATGACCCAGGTAATGGGTCGGCAGGGGGCGCAGGTAGGGCGTCTGGGGAAAAAAGGGGGTAGCGTGACTGACAAGAAACTGACAGTTGAGGCAGATGACACAGGCAAGGGGACAGCAGGGGGCGCAGGTAAGGTGCCCGGGCCGGACCAAAAGGTGACAGTAGAGGTGGCCATGGGGGAGACGGATACCAAATTGGAGAGCAAGGAGTTGAAAGTCAAACGCCTACCTTATATGGGCGTCATTAAACCATTGGGGGCGCATTTAATGTTGACAACTAAGGAATGTATTTGGAAGGAAGAATATGTTGAGATACTTAAGCTCCTTCATAGGGAAGTCAGGGCAAAGGAAGAGTCGAAGGAGGAGGAATAAGTGTGAGCGAAGTGGCCGAGGGTGCCTCTTAGGATAGAGCATTGGACTGCGGCATTCCTTATTTATGCCAGCGTGTACTGTGAGAAATTCCCGGGGAGGTCAGTGGCCATGTTTAAATACATGGACGTAATTAGGAAGGCCCAGATTACGGGGGGTGGTTATGCATGGCGCAATACGATGAAGAGTTTCGGGCATGCATGGCGTGGGATTCAGAGGCGAAATGGAGCGAGCTGGACACGGACCTGTGGCAGCATACGATGGGGCTAGCAGGGTCAGGGAAGACCATTTTTACGGCCAGCGGGCTGCCACTAGTATATCAGCCCTTTCAGGGCCGCCCCACCCGAGGAGTGGTGGGGGGAGTTGGGAGAGGACAGGTGGGATCCAAAGGGACATGTTGGGATTATAACAAAGGCTTGTGCACCCGGGAATACTGCAGGTTTCGGCATGAATGCTCAAGTTGTGGAAAGGCCGGGCATGCATTGGTTAAATGTTGGGGTGGGGACAAAGTCAGCAACAGGGGAACCAGCAGTGGCAGGCAGGGGGGTTAGGTCAGGGACCCAGCAACAGTTCACGGGTGGCGAGGGGCCAAGGGGCCTGGGCCAAAGGGCTTGTACGCCAGTTAGAGTGGACAACTTGGTGGCAGCCCTGCAAGGATATACGGATGCGGACGCTTCAGAACGTTTAAGGTTGGGATTTCTGGAAGGTTTCCGACTGGGGTACGACGGACCTAGGACAAGATGGTGGGCAGACAATTTGAGGTCCGCAAAGGAGCACCCTGAGGTGTTTCAGGACAAATTGGATAAGGAAGTGCGTAAGGGCCGCAGGGTGGGTCCCTTTGAGGATTGGCCTTTAAAGAATTTGATTGTGTCACCCATTGGAGTGGTGCCGAAGAAAGAGCAGGGACAGTTTCGCCTCATACAGCATCTGTCATGGCCCGAAGGTGGCTCGGTAAATGATTTAATTGATGAGCCGGAAGCCACGGTGTCGTATTCATCAGTTGACGTAGCCATGTCACTGGCATTGACCGCGGGCGCAACGGCGATGATGGCAAAGTACGACATAAAGTCAGCTTTCCGGCTGCTTCAAGTCCATCCGGATGATTGGGACCTTTTGGGGATGCAGTTTAGCGGCCACTGGTACGTGGACAAGGCATTACTGATGGGCTGTTCTATGTCTTGTGCACTTTTTGAATGTTTTAGCACGTTCCTGCAATGGTTGTTTACTGAACGGACGGTTCACCAAGGAGTAACGCACTACCTGGATGGGATGTATGACGTTACAACGCATGCTTTTACATTGCATGCTTTTACAACGCGGTTTTTACATTGCATACCATTACAACGCATAGCGCTTTGGGGTGCTGGGTAGTGAATAGTTTAATTTACTATTCCAACTCCAGTGCCCGTGGACACTAGGAAGGTGTTGCATAGTAAATTAAATCTATTCCCTATCCTAGAGCGCCCCCCAGCGCAATGCGCTGTAAGGGTTTGCGTTGTAAAAGTTGCGTCGTAAAGGCACTGCGTGGTAAAGTTGCGTTGTAAAGGATGTTCCCCCCTGGATGACTTTTTCTTTGTGGGTATCCCAGACTCATGGACTGCCAAGAGGCGCTGGACAGGTTCAATTAGATCATGGGGGAACTGGGAGTGCCGTTGGCACCGGAGAAAACTATGGGTCCCTGTATGGTCCTGTCCTTTTTAGGCAGTGAGCTGGACTCGGAGGTAATAGAGGCACGCGTTCCGTTGGCCAAAATCAGCAAATGCTGGGGCTGCTGGCGGAGATGTTGTCAAAACATAAGGTCATGGTGACAGAGATTCAGGTGCTACTGGGGCACCTTAACTTTGCTTGTCGAGTGGTGAGAGTAGGGCGGACGTTTTGTAGACGACTGGGCAGGGCACTAACAGGACAGAGACCTTCGCATCATCATGTGCGGCTGTCAGCAGGGGTGAGGGAGGACCTTAGGATGTGGCAGTTTTTCCTACAGAATTTCAATTGGATCCCCCTGATGCGGGAGGGGAACATGGTGTGGGATGTGCAAATATTTTCTGATTCAGCAGGGAGCGAGGGTTTTGGTTTGTACTGCCAAGGGAAATGGTGTGCGGAGCGGTGGCCGGGAGGGGGACTGAGCATAGCCTTTCTGGAATTCTTCCCTCTGGTGGTAACGGTCACGCTATGGGGGGACCAGCTGGCGCACAAAAGGGTGACATTCAGGATTGACAACATGGCGGTAGTGGAAATTGTCAATCGTCAGTCAGCAAGGGATGAACAGGTCTTGAAACCGCTGAGGGTGTTTTTGTTTGGCTGCTTGCGGCATGATTGCGGCATGATATTGCCTTATATGCAATGCATGTGCACGGGGTGGACAATGACATAGCTGATGCTTTGTCTTGTTCACAGTGGGGGAGATTCCGTGGACTAGCCAAGGACACGGACAGGACCCCGACCAGTATGCTGCAGCATTTGTGGTACGTAGGCAACACAGGATGTTGCAGCTGGTTTTAGGTTCATTGGCGCAATCCACGAAGGTGGCATATGGTAAAGCATGGGAAGAATTCTTGCGCTCCGGGGAGCTGCAGTTGGAATCAGCGGCGCGGCGCCAGGAAGATGTGATTCAGTTTATCCTCGATCTGAATGAGAAGAGGCTTACAAGGGTGACAATAGGGGGTACATTTGCTGGGATCGCTTTCGTTGGGAAGTTGTTGTGGGGTTATGTGCCATCCGCGGGGAAAATAGGGACCCGCATGTTGGAAGGATGGGCCCGGGAGTGCGGCCGGGTTTCTCGGGTAAGGAACCCACTGTCAAGGGAGCTACTGGAAAGGGTTTTGCAGATTTTGCCAGGGATATGCAAGGACGGGTTTGATATGCAAGGACGGGTTTGAAGTTTGCCTTTTCTCTACATTGATGTCTTGGATGTTTTGGGGGCTTTTCGGGTGTCGGAACTGTTGGGGTCCAAATGGGGAGAAGGGCTGTTATGGAGTGACGTGTCCATTAGGGGGGGAGGGTCAACGTATGGCTTAAGAAATCTAAGACAGATCAGAGGGGCGGGGGAAGATGGGTTTCCCTGCAGGCTGCCATGCCATCGCTGACTTGCCCATTGCAGGTGGGGCAGGTGGTAGGGGGCTTTGTCCACGGATAAGCAGGAGTTGGTTTTCAGGCATGCGGACGGACGGGTGGTGAAAGCTTCACAGCTCTTGGCTGTCTTGAGGAGGCGGGGCTGGCCGGGCTGGAGATGGCCGGGAAGGGATTTTGAACACATTCCTTTTGGATTGGGGCAGCTTCTGAAGCGAGCAATCGGGGATGGGGGCGAGGGGACATCATGAACTTGTCTAGGTGGTCCTCTAACTGTTACCAGCGTTATGTGCGCAGCGCATCGGGGACGTTGTAGCACGGTTATGAGTTTTTCTCTGTGTTCATTCATCTTTCTCTTTTCAGGTTCTGTGATGGGTCCCCTCGCCAGGGAGATGTCCATATGGATTGTGGGTCATTCTTTTGTGAAGTGGGCTCAGGTCCAGGCCCGCGCCAGCTATTTCGGGGAGAACCTTGGCTTTAATAAAGAACTGTTTACTGTTTGTTGGAGGGGGAAAGGGGGTATGCTGTAGAGAGAATTGCTAGGGGTTTTGAATGGGATTTCGGTGGCTGGTAGGTGCCCCGATGTATTGGTCATCCACCTCGACGAAAACGATATGGTGAGGGAGACGGGTTTGGCACTGATGAGGTGCATGAAACGCGATTTGGACTCCATTAGGCGTCAGTGGTCTGAGTGTGCTGTCATTTGGACGGAGTTTGTGCCACGTAGGGTCTGGAGGGGAGCGGTGAATCCAGGGGCAGTGGACAAAGCCAGGAGGAAGTTAAATATAGAGATGGTGCAGTTTTGCCGGCACATAGGGTTTTCTAGGATTCGTCACAAGGACATCAAATATGATACGCCGGAATTTTTTATAGGTGACGGGGTCCACTTTTCCAAGCTTGGTATGGACTTGTACTTGTTGGACCTCAGGGAAGTCCTGTGCCGATTGTTGGGGGTGCACAGAGGTTAACGCTGTTGTTCGGAACTGGGGCAGAGGAGGCAGGGTGTGAGGCAGGGGGGCAGGAAAATGGGGAGGTTGCGTTTCTGCCTACCCTCCCGTATTTCCCTGGGTGGCGGGGTTGTTGAAAGTTGGCCAAGATTGTTTGTAGTTTTTAGTTAAATGTTGGTAGTTTGTGAGCAGGAGCAGGGAAAGGGTAATCAGGTAGGATAAGTTTAGAGTAGAGGTTGGTTAGTTATAGTTGCACAAAGGCAGGTAGGGATTATGGGA
Source organism: Lissotriton helveticus (assembly GCF_964261635.1). Lineage (NCBI taxonomy): Eukaryota > Metazoa > Chordata > Amphibia > Caudata > Salamandridae > Lissotriton > Lissotriton helveticus. Next base: position 527,567,519 of record NC_136071.1, read on the forward strand.
GGTTAGGATCGGTAAATGCTATATTGTATAGGAATGTGGAATATTATTGTTATAGAATGTTATGTGGTATTTTGCGGGGTGGGGGATCTGATGTGGGGATCGTAGGGGCGGGGGGGAACAAGTGGTCAGGTAATTTATGTATAGTGAGGTTTTAGTTTTGGAAGGCAGTTGCCAAGGTTTATTAATTGTCTATATGCACCTGTTTCAATAAAGTGGCCTTTTACACACACAAAATTGGTCTCGTGCTGGCTTGCCCCCCTCCCTCCCAAGGGGGTTTTGGGGGGCAGCCGAGCACAGCGAGGTCTGCCCCCCGGGCAGATTGGGAGGGGGAGGGGTTGGCTGGCGAGGGGCCATTTTGGGCATTTTGAGCAACTTTGGGACTAGCCCAATTGTAGTCCAATTTTTGAGGTATAGCCCAATAGGTATTTAGGGCTGTTTCATGCTTTCCCACCCTATTTTTTCGGTTTTGCAGGTGTTTTGTTTGAACCCTTTGGGGTTGCCCTGTAGGCGCTTATTGGAATAGGTTCATAGGGGTTCTGATATGTTGTATAGTTGTCGCTTGGAACAGGTGCTGGAGGGGTTGTTGAAAGTTGGCCAGGATTGGCTGTAGTTTTTAGTTAAATGTTGGTAGTTTGTGAGCAGGAGCAGGGAAAGGGTAATCAGGTAGGATAGGTTTAGATTAGAGGTTGGTTAGTTACAGTTGTGCAAAGGCAGGTAGGGATTTGGGTCATGGGAGGTTAGGATTGGTAAATGCTATATTGTTTAGGATTGTGGAATATTATTGTTATGGAATGTTATGTGGTATTTTGCGTGGTGGGGATCTGATGTGGGGATCGTAGGGGTCGGGGGGGAACAAGGGGTAAGGTAGTTTATGTATAGTGAGGTTTTAGTTTTGGAAGGCAGTTGCTAAGGTTTATAAATTGTGATATGGAACTGTTTCAATAAAGCGGGCTTTTACACACACAAAATTGGTCTCGTACTGGCTTGCCCCCCTCCCTCCCAATACATACAGCCAGTGAGTGTAACATTAGAGATAAGCACAGGAACGGTTAAAGGATTTTCCGTGCACTAGGCAAAATAGAATTCTGCCACCTGGAGCGATCGCCACAGGATTAAAAACATACCCTTTCCAACCCTTTCACAAGCCTTTCTTTGCCCTGTGGAAGAGTGGCAGTAAAGATAGTCGCTGAATCAGTAATAACACAGGAGAGGAGTCTAGACGCCAGGCATCTCAGCCATGGAACGTATATTTAAAGATTTATACACAGTGACTGCAGAAGTCCACCAAGTCTGTCACATCCTCCCAAATATAGTAGCCCCTGGAGATTACGCAGCCAAACCCTGCTGGTTGCAGATTTTCTGAAATGGCTCTACACAACAATTCTACATTTTACCATCTCAGCCCTCCCAAATGTGGACTAGCTGGACTAGGAATTTTTTTCATTCCTGGACTTTTAATAAACAACTTGGTCCTTTCTGGGAGTTGTAGTATGTTTTTACTTCACATAAAAAAACCTGACTGAAACATTAGACTTACACACTGGTTTACAAAAGGACCACCGGGCTTAAATAATGGTGTCCTAGTGACATGGAGACAGTCGCTCTCCCTACTGAGATGGCTTGTGTCAAAAGAGAGTGTGAGGTCTCAAGACATCACTTCAGTACACACACAAACTTTTTTTTGTGGTGAGCGGGTGGCCTGTAAGGCGCTGCCTAGACTCCGGGATCAGTCTTGGCGCTGACAACGATTTCGTTTGAGTCAGGAATCCGCGAAGGCCATACATAGATCTTTCAGGTTATAAAAGATTTGTAAATTTGAACTGGGAGGTGCTTTACAAATTCCAACAGGCAGGCCATCCCAAAGCTTTGCATCTCCGAACCTGAAAACCCTGGAACCCCATTTGTATTCACCCTGGGAGATAAAAAAAAAAGCTAGCCTTATTGAGATCTGAGATTAGAAGTAGGAAGGTAAAAACATTTTTTCTTAGAAGTTGGATCTTCTTCGTGGAAAATTTTGTACATCAATCATTCCACTAGGAGCTGGTGTAAGTGATCAGAAATAGAGTCGATTTGTTTCAAACACGCGTCTGCATCTTCTCTAGGTGACCAGCACCAGCTGCTGATCACAGAGAATTAAGGCCAATAGAAGGGTAACAAGACAAAAAAAAGAGAAAAAAGCGCTAAATGAATATTTAAAAAATATTGCAGCATATTTACATACAGAGAACACATCAATATGTTCAGATCATATAGTATACACCTCTGCACAGGATTATAATGGTTGTTAAAGGCTCTCTTTCAAAATTATAGACCTGAGCTGAAAGCTAATTTGAATTGACTAATATCATATGCTGAACAAAAGTGTGCTCAACAAAGTGAATGAAGATGACTCGATATTGCTTAAATAACAAAACAGAAAATACAATCTGTAGGAAAAGGCTTCTTTACAGTTGGTCAAGATGCCATTACTCTGCTGTTGTGTATGCCTTTTAGTTCTCCAATTTAATATGTAACACATTATAATAAAATTTTAACTTTAGATATTTGCCCACTCACCAGCCTGTCTCCATGGGATTTAGTGCTTTGACTTTGTTCCTCGAGGCGCCGCAGACGTTCCTCGATGTCTCTGACATCTATCTGTGTATAACAAAATAAACTCAGGTTATACACATAGTAAATGATCCAAACATATACTGCGTGAATTAAGGTGACATCTACTCATGTAAATTTGAAAGCGATTACTGTGTTATTTTAAGAACTTTGTGGACCTGGGTAAAAAACATTGTTGGTCCCCTGTTTGGAACAAATTATAATTTTATTACACTTTTTCTACTAATTCAAGCCTTGTGATATCAAACACTATTGACTTATACTTAAAAGGGTGTGATAGAGAAATAGAAGTGAACCAGGAAGTTCACTTTCCCAGGGGCCCCTTGGAAGGTGGGTGCCCTTGGCAATTGCCCACTTTTCCCTGTCTTAAATCATCTATGATATTAGAGATAATGGGCCAGATGTATCAAAGGGTTTTACCCATTCTGTGTCTCTGGGGAAATGTGTTCTTACACGTGGCATAATATCACTCAAATATGTTAACCCTGTAAAATAAGCACGTCTCCCAATTCAGTAACTGGTTTCTATAACATTTCCTCTTTTCTCACAAACAGTACATGTAGGAATATAATTCTATGTTCTGTGCCAAAAACTTTCATATGCATAATTTGAGGCAGGTTATTCTGAGATCACGTAAGGTTTGTCTCAGGACCAGTAAGTGGCCCTTAAAAATGCAGGTGAAGTTTCAATACATTTCGAAACAAAAGGGTCCTGAAGCCCAAATAATCTCAAATGAACCTGATAGAGGGCTAACGTCAGTGCTAAAGGTGGCCTGAAGAGCGCAAGTTGGTATATGGACCAGAGAAAGGACTCTCTTTTGTAATGTCTTTTCAGCAACTTTTAAAATTTTTGGGGGATTTAAGAGACACAAATATTTTTCATCTGATTCCTTAACAGGATTTTGTCCTCGCCTTCAACGATATATCTTAGATTCTCTTCTATGCCTTGCGTTGACAAGTATTTCTTAAGGCTCCTAGTGCCTGTCCTTTCATGCCCCACTTTTAAATAGGCGATAGTAAAAGAATGATCTATTCTTCCGTAAAAGTAAAGACTGGTTGTTTCTCGCTTTCCATATACTTGCTTGGGTTTGAGTGACTGAGCTCTTTCTTCAAGGGCTTGTGTGTGAGAATATCAACTACATGAAAGTACTGATGCCAAACTATCAACTACAAAAATATTATGAAGGTGAGTATAAATTGTAACCATAGATTTACTATTCTTAATGCCACAGCTCGTACCTTGAACAAATATATATATATATATATATACATATATATATATATATATATATATATATATATATATATATTTCTCTCACCAAACACAGCGGCCGCTGTGTCGATGCACTCCGAGCCAGCTCCTCTCAGACAAATTAACAACGAGATAGCGTGAATATTCAGACGTGGTTTATTCCTTCATTTTAGGTCCAGCATGGAAACATAGAACAAAAAACCCCGCTGTGTTTGGTGAGAGAAATTGATTACAGGGCGACCTCCGCCCCTGGCTTGCACCGCAGTAAAAAGGTCCCGGTGAAACGGAGGTAGAGGACTTGTGCATATATATATATATATACACATATATTTATACATACATACATATACACACACACACACATATATATACATTGCCAAAGTAAATATATGTGGAGTTAAGTATAGTAAACCTACATTTACTGAGATATATATATATATATATATATAAATATATATAGAGAGAGAGAGAATGGGAAATTTTAAACATAATCTGACAGCCACACAGAAAAAAGCCATGGAAGACCTAGCCAGTGATGACAGTATAGTGGTGAGACCAGCCGACAAGGGTGGACACATTGTCGTCTTGCCTAGAGAAATGTACATTGAGGAGGCATTACGCCAACTCAATGATGACAATACATACACTGACTCCACCCGGGCGGAATATAACAATAGCATCACAACCATTTGGGAGAGACTGCATGAATGGAAGGATAAGGGACTCCTTGAGTGGGAGGAGTTCTGTTTTCTAAAGAAAAACTACCCCATTTTACCAGTCATGTACCTCCTCCCAAAATCCACAAAGACAGGAACCACCCTCCGGGAAGGCCCATTATTTCATCAAGGGGCAGCGCCCTGGAAAATGTCTCAAGATATGTAGATCATTTCCTAAGAGAGTTCGTGTCCACCCTACCCTCCTACGTATGGGACATCAAAGACTTTTTGGGTAAAATTGCCAGTCTAGTATGGGAAGAGGATTACATTCTCATAACTTTGGATGTCAACTCACTCTACACGGTAATAGACCACACACAGGGAGTTACAGCATGTGCGAGATTCCTCAAGCGCAGGGACGTCAGATACCTAGAACACACCATGATTTTAGATATGATCAGATTTTGCCTCATGAATAATTTTGTTATGTTCAATGGGGGAAATCTACAAGCAGAAGCTTGGTACCGCGATGGGTACATGTTTTGCGCCAAGCTTCGCAAACCAGTTGATGGGGGCGTGGGAGGAAGACAACAGAACAAACACCCGGTATCAGGATGCCTTTACAAGGGTGAAATTGTGGCTTAGGTACGTAGACGATATCTTCATGGTATGGCAAGGAGAGAAGAGTGAGGCTTTACTTTTCATTAAGGATCTCAATCGTAACAATAGAAATCTCACTCTGACCAGCTCTACAAGTACTGAGGAGGTTGAGTATCTGGACACACGGGTGATTGTCAAAAACAACACCATATAGACAGTTCTATACTGCAAAAGCACGGCAGGGAATACACTACTCCATGCTCTGAGCAGACACCCAAACAATCTCAAATGGAGTATTGCTTTTATGGGGAGCTGCTCAGAGCAAAGAGGAACTGCAGTTCCACACCTGATAACAAAAAGGAGGAAAAAGTTATGATCGAGCGGTTCAGGGCAAGAGGCTACCCCACCTGGGTCCTTAACCCCTTCAGTGCTAATGACAAGGGTAACTCGTCATGGAGTTTCCATTGATTTCAATGGAAATTACATGCGAAGCCATAAAACACCTTAGCATCCAAGTGGTTAAGAAAGCAGTAGAAAGGATTATGGAGGTAGACAGGACCGACATTCTGAACACAACAGGAAAGGGTAATATGGACATAGAGAAAGAAAACACATCACGTATGATCATGACATACAATGGCAATTCTGAACAGATCCACAAGGTAGTCAACCGACACTGGGGTATCTTGAAAAATGACCCTTTCATAGGTGGAAATCTGCCTGATAGACCAAACATAACTTACAAAAGGGGCCGTAATCTTAAAGACCTACTGGTTCTCAGTGACCTGTCACCTAACACAGACAGGAAAGGAATTGACCTACAGGGCTTTTTTCTGTGTGGCCAATGTAAAGCCTGTGAAAGCAGCAAAATGGTCAAAGAATATTGAAATACCAGTACTAACACAATGGTGAGCATAGTACAGTTTTTAACTTGCACCAGCACATTTGTAATCTATGTACTAGAGTGCCCGTGCCAACTGAGGTATGTGGGGAGCAGGACACACATGGCAAAAAAGCATGTCCTTGAGCACATGAGAGCAATCACCAACAAACACAAACAGTATCCTATTGCCCGCCACTTCGCCAGCCACCACTTCTCAGACTACACCAAACTATCGTACTATGCCATTGAACAGGTTCTACCAAAAGCCAGTGGAGGCAATCGAGTGCTGAGACTTAGACAGCGAGAATTCAGACATATTGTTGGCATGTGTACCCGTTTCCCAAATGGCCATAATTTGGATGATGAGATGGCGATACACTTGCAAATTGAGTGACGTTTTATTCTATTGCACTTTGTTTACAATTTACTTAAATTGCAATCTGTCTAATATGTATACATGTATCTCTTCTCCACAGGAGGAAAGGAAGGGAATACGTCTCAAACCAGTGGCAACGGGCTCCCTACCCTTTTCTTCCCTCATATCGCACAGGACCCCTCGGGCCATTGGTGTAACAAGCTGGCACATTTTTTCATCACTAAGGTCCAATTAATTCTGAAATCCCTGCCTCCGACAGACGAAAAACGGGAAACCCCGATAAATCTGGACCCAATAACCCGAGCACATCTTAGAAACTTTTTCACTATTGCCCCAGGAAACTCTGCTCACCTTACTATAATCATTCAAAAGCGGATCACCAAGGGATCCAGCGCCTTTCAACATCCTGAAACAAGCAGCAGCCACACTAGCTCCCAATATAACGGACCTGATTAATGCTTCACTAATTACAGGAACAGTCCCCACTAGCTGGAAAAGGGCCATGGTTAAAGCCTTACTTAAGAATCCCAACCTAGACCAAGCAGATCTAGGCAACTTCCGCCCTATATCTCTTCTGCCAGGAATTAGCAAAGTGGCAGAGAAATATGTCAATCATATCCTCTCGGGCTTCCTCGAAACCCATAATTTGCTCCACTCATATCAAACTGGGTTTTGCCCCTGTCAGAGCACTGAGACGGCCCTGCTAGCAGTGGTGGAGGAAAGCCGAATGTTGGAACCGGAGGTCTCTGGTTGGCACAGGTATGCACTTGTGACAAGCAGGGACCCTCAGCTCCACGTCAGGGCAAGGGAACTACTCCTTCGAATAACCCCTGCTCACCCTCTAGGTAGTGTGGCGCGAGCAGACAAGGCTAATCCTCAGGGCGATAGTAAGTTAAGCATTTATGATCACACACAGTAAACCCACTGACCCACCACAAATGGACACCAGTCGTGTAGTTGTATCAAAAATACGTATACTTTAAATAAAAGGTAGATTCATGCAGGATTATCACAAGACCATATACATGTAACGGTTCGAGGCCAACAGATGATACTTAGGCAAGCTTTAGTCTTTAAATGTTCGTTGTTCAGCAAGGCACGATGACAGGGAAATAAGAACGTTGCGGACCCTGGATCAGATGTGAACTCGGGGCGGAGTTCAAGTATACCTTGCTGGTGGAAGTCCGAGGCGTTTCAGGCGCGGCTGGTGAGGGAGGACTCCGAACGAGGCCGACGGTTCTCCAGAGGATCTCTCCGGCTCAGGTCCCCCTCGAGGTGCGAGGTAGAGGAGCAGGACTGTGGAGGGTTGCGGCGATCCGGGGTCGATGCAGCTCACGGGGCGAGGCGCCGTTCAGGCCTGCGGGGCGTACTACTTCTTAGCACGCTGGGTCGTACTCGTGGATCTGTGAAGGGGCGTCACGTTCTACGGCAGACGGGTGCAACACCAGGCTTCCGGTACCCCTGTACGGGGAGGCCTTTCTTGAGGTGCAACACGGGTCTTGGTATGCAGGAGGGCAAAGCGAGACAGTCGGGTACGTTACGACGTACGGACCGTCCGAGGCTATGGAATGCGCTCCGTGCAGATTCCGGCGGGAGAAGATGAGAGGTGCACAACGAGCTCCGTTAGCGGCGAGGTGACAGGAGAGCAGGCGGCCCGGCACTGAAGTGGAGAGCGACTCAGGGATGAGCGGGCTCTCTACGGCGGGGCAACCAGGCTCCGAGCTGTCACGACCTGGGAAGGGGCGAAGGCACCCGAGTCACAACTCCAGCGAGGGAATAAGAACTAAGGCCCAACAGCAGACGGGCACAAGCAGATAGAACCCAATGGTCCTGGAGTTCCGTTCAGGGGGCAAGCTCTCGATCAAGCCCTTGGAGATCGTTTCAGGCACAAGTCTACAAAGTCCTTTCTGGTCCTTTCCTCTCCGTTCTCAGCAAGGCACCACTGCAGGCCAGTCTTACAGGATTCAGACCGGTTTCCGTCCTTCAGCTTCTCTTGGTCCTTCTAGTCAGGCAGAGGTTCGTCGTGGTCAAAACTGGATCTGATTTGTAAGGAGCGGAGCTCCTATATTTATACTGCGATTCTTTTGTCTTTGCAGGCCAGGGGGCCTGAGTCTAGTTCAACCCGGTTCTGGAGTACTCTGTTTACAGGAAGCTGCCGTCTTCTTTCAGAGTGCGGGCAGGGACATCAGACGCTCCGCAGGGGGGTGGAGCCAGCATTGTGGTGGTGGAGCACAACCCTACTCAGAGTCAAGGACTACTCCGCCCACCCATCCTAGTATAAGCACCCTATTCACCACCTGGGGGTCCCAACTGTCCCCGGGAATCACCCAGCCCTGTCACTCACACAACCCCAGACAACAGATACACATCCTGGCAGAGGCGGGCTAAATAGTTAGGCGGGCAAAGGCTATCTTTCTAAAAGTAGCATTTGCAAACCCAGGATATTAAAACAAACCTTACTAAAGGAAGTATTTTATTATTCTGAGTTCAGGCATACTAAACTCGACATGCTACCGTGTTCCCTGAGTCTGCCGGGACTATAGCGTGTAATAGCTCCGACAGCTCATCTTGGCCTAAGAGAACCGGTAGCCCTTCCATAGTGAAGAACGAAAAGGGCGGTAATTCACTATGAGGACATGCCACACTCTAGGCTTGTCCTACCTTACGCTTCAATGCACCCTGCCCGTAGGCCTACCGTAGGGGTGACTAATATGGAGTTTAGGGAAGGTTCAGGGACTGGCAAGTGTGGGCACTTGCGCAATCAGCGTGACAGTGCGGGACTGTACGCGGGGTTAGCAATGGCGGACCCGAGTCATGTCTTTATGAGGCCGCTTCTGTGGGTGGCGCAACCAGCGCTGCAGGCCCACTAGCAGCATTTGTATCTACTAGCCCCAGCACTCCTCGTGCACATTACTGGGGACTGACAGTAAACCAACTAAGCCAATCGTGGAAATCAATTGTACATACACTTTACATTGGGAGCACTTGCACTGCGGCACGGATTGGCTGTGGCGCAGTGCCCTGAGCCTCGAACACCAGCAAAACATCTGAGGCACATCAGCAAAAAGAGGAAGGGAGACTCACGCCAAGGTGCCAGGTCTAACACGGAAAAATCCTGGATTCAGGAGGATCCACAGCCATTATCCTCCTTGACCTCAGTGCAGCGTTCGATAAGGTGAACCATACAATCTTGATACACCGTTTGAGCAATATAGGAGTGACAGGTATTGTACTCAAATGGCTACACTCTTTCTTGGAAGGAAGATCCTTTCAGGTGTTTGAGGATAATATCCTATCCAAACCCGCCCCTTTGTAAGTGGGGTCCCTCAGGTCTCCTCACTTAGCCCAACCCTTTTTAATGTTTATATGTCCCCCCTTGCAGCCATTGTTGCTTCCTCCGGAATCCGCATAGTGACCTATGCCGATGACCCACAACTGGTGGTCGCACTCAAACAAGCGGACAACAATCTGAACTGTCTCCATGCCTGCCTAGAGAACATATCACATTGGATGAACCTGTCCCAGCTCAAGCTCAATGGTGGTAAAACAGAAATCATGTTACTAGGTAATCCCCTCAGTTTCAATCCCAGTCTCATGTGGCCAACCTGTATGGGTCCCCCACCCAGCCCCCAAGACTGAGATCAAGAGTCTGGGTATCTGGCTGGACCAGTTCCTGAACTTCAGGACGCAAGCCAGAAGAACCACTACGACCTGTTTTGGCCTTCTTAAAATGACACGCAAAATCCTTCCTCTTCTCCCTCCCCTGGCCAAAAAGGTTATGATTCAATCTCTCATACTCTCGAGGCTGGACTACAGGAATGCACTTTATTTGGGCTCCCCCGCCTCAGTTATTTCTAAACTCCAGGTAGTCCAGAACAGTGCAGCAAGACTGCTGAAAGGACTACCTAACAGACAATCAATAAAACCAACAATACGGTACCTGCACTGGCATCCAGTGCAGGAAAAAATTAAATTCAAGGCCCTGTGCATCACCCATAGAACTGTGCAAGGGACTGACCTCCCTATCAATTCAGCTCTGATCCGCCCCTATAAAGCTAAGAGGGAACTTCGCTCAGATGAACTGCGGTTTGCAGACGTCCCCAGAATAAAAAAAGCCAGATGTGGGGGACGGCTTTTTTCCTATAATGCCGCCAAACTTTGGAACGCTTTACCAATGCACCTATGCACTATCTCTAGTCATCAGCTCTTCCAAAAACAACTCAAGACTTTTCTGTTCCCTTGAGCTCTCTGACCCCTTCGGTGTTGGTCTCAGCAGTGGGACGCTTCCGGGTAGCCATGCGCTCTATAAATGTCTTTCATTTCATTTCATCATTTCATTCAGATCATCCTCCTGTCACACTCCGAGCATCAGATAAGATTTTAATTTGCACCTTTTGATCGTTTATGAGGACACTAAGGGTATGACACACGGGGGTGAACACAACATCAGGCACTAACATACGACATGGGCATTACTGACATGATACCCTCAGGGCTACCATACCTGGAACCAACCAGCATCACCCACTAATAAGGGTCCTCTAGGAACAGATATCTGTCATGGTCATCAATCCTGAAACCAGTTGGCAAAACATCCCCCAGTAACAAGGGTCTTATGGGTTTAGTCATCTGGGATACTTAATCCGTGAAGTGACATGGCTATAACCCACTAACAAGGGTCATAGAACCGTAATAGCCTTTTTCTGCTAAAGGGTCGGTCCAAATTCAACCTAACGTGTAAATATATTAGTTTTACCGTGTTTGGAATATTATTGACATCAGGAGGACACACCATGCACACGCGGGTAATACGCAAGAGCCCACTGGTAGTGAGACTACAACTACCATAAACCCTAGCGCGCATTGTCACTTAGCGTAGCAGCGCACTGTATTTAGGCACAGCGGCCGCTCATGAAATCCACATGATACACTTGGAAATAACACTAAACGTACGGACAGAGGGATAACCACCTCTCAATACACAACAAAGAACACAGTGTGGGTGGAACTGACATTACAAGATGGCACTCGCAATCTGGACAGGATGTGCATCTTTCAAAGTTCCTTTACTATGTCCATGGAAATGTGTATGTAATGACAATTCTGCATGTGCAAACGCTGTGTGAACAAGCCACTTCGGTGGCAAAACGCGTCTCGGCGGGTTTATGACTGAAAATAAACCCCCAATCTGATTGTACCAAACTTGTGATTACTGCGTCAGGACTACTCTGAGAGCGCGAGTGGAACCTCGTTTTTTATGGATATTTATTATCATTTTCTCCACCGGTCTCGAGCCACCTCGAGGATTGGGAGCACGTATTAGAGCTTCTTGGGTGGATATATATATATATATATATATATATATATATATATATATATATATATATATATATATATATGTACATATATACATGTACTCTACCAGCGTTAGTTGGAAAGGCTGGGAGCCCGCCATTGAAACCAAGGAGGAAGGCTGGCAGTTTTGGGATATTCCATCCCATGCTGGGTAGGACTCATTGCAGCCCATCCCCTGCTTTTTGGACTCTAAGGTCGACATGGCTGCGATGGTATTGGGGGACCGGAGGAGGCGCTTTCCAGGTGACACATCAAAGCGGGACTGACATTGCAGTCTCCCACTGGGTCCACGCTGTTCCCCGACCAGCCCGCAATGACTTTATTCCACTCCAGTCGTTCCCCTGCACCTTGGTCCCAATCACCTATTAAGATGCATTCTGGGGCCTGTAGTCCTGCGCTACACTCGGGACTGCCCACAGGTGCGAGGACTTCAATTGAAGGGCGGAGCTAGCTTGCATAAGCAAGAACATCAATGAGGGATTCACAGGCAGCGTGACATTCAACCCACGGGACGCTTTGAGCGCTGAGGAAGGCAGGTGTGCTGCCGAAATACATTCGCCAAGTTGTCATTAAAAAGCGTTTCCTACCTGATCCTCCTGGGAATCTGCCTCTTTTTCTTGGAGAAGGAGTTTGTGTGCATCAATTTCGCGCCACCCAGGGGCGCCTTTGCAGAGACCCCCATCGCGCTTTGGGAGTACCAGCCTCACTGGGAAAACTTGTGGACTCTTGCAGTCCATGTACTCTACCAGCGTTAGTTGGAAAGGCTGGGAGCCCGCCATTGAAACCAAGGAGGAAGGCTGGCAGTTTTGGGATATTCCATCCCATGCTGGGTAGGACTCATTGCAGCCCATCCCCTGCTTTTTGGACTCTAAGGTCGACATGGCTGCGATGGTATTGGGGGACCGGAGGAGGCGCTTTCCAGGTGACACATCAAAGCGGGACTGACATCGCAGTCTCCCACTGGGTCCACGCTGTTCCCCGACCAGCCCGCAATGACTTTATTCCACTCCAGTCGTTCCCCTGCACCTTGGTCCCAATCACCTATTAAGATGCATTCTGGGGCCTGTAGTCCTGCGCTACACTCGGGACTGCCCACAGGTGCGAGGACTTCAATTGAAGGGCGGAGCTAGCTTGCATAAGCAAGAACATCAATGAGGGATTCACAGGCAGCATGACATTCAACCCACGGGACGCTTTGAGCGCTGAGGAAGGCAGGTGTGCTGCCGAAATGCATTCGCCAAGTTGTCATTAAAAAGCGTTTCCTACCTGATCCTCCTGGGAATCTGCCTCTTTTTCTTGGAGAAGGAGTTTGTGTGCATATATATATATATATGTACATATATATATATATATATATATATATATATATATATATATATATATATATATATATATATATATATATATATATATGTATACACACGCACACTTAACTTCAATTTATTTGGCTATGATATTTTTGTGGCATAATATTTAAAACTCAATATTCAGGTACTAAATCTTTTCTGGACTATCATCAAATTGGTCGCTGGGTCATCTATCTTAAAAACAGCATTCAATATTCCCAGCAGCTCTGGCTGATACATTTCCTATTTTAACTTAGTTTTCCTGGAAGCAGCATGTCCTCTGCTGGCTCCTGGGCTGCTACCCCAGGCCTGCCCAAGCAACCTTAGGGTTTGGGGCTGATTCTGCAGGCAATCCCTCTTTTTTCTAGGTCTTCTGCTCGCTCTACGCCTCCTGCAGGAAATAAATGTATGTAGTTGAAGAAAGTACTTCCTCGCTTTCTATAGGTCTACTGTTTAGCCCTCCTTAGACAAATGCTTCTGCAACCTTTCTGTCTGCTGTAACCTCCTGTCTTCTCTCTATGTCACAATGTGGAGGGCTTCAAGTACTCCAATCTAATCATGGTGAAAAGGGCCTGCTTCATACACTACTTTACATTGATTTTGATTTTGTTCACTCACATAGAGAAACATTATATATTTTTTTAGAAAATGGATAAGCACTGTAGGGTGTGGTCTTGGAAAATGAAGGACCAGCCATCTTCTGCCCCAGAGCACTATTATGTGCATATTCGATTAGTCCCAGCTGTGAGAAAGGGCCAACTATATGATCCTGTGATTAGAGAAATTAAATTGTACTTTTAGCAACATGCAGCCAATGGTGAAAGACCATGAAATAGATCTGTGGCCACCTTATCCAATGATGACATGGCAACAGAAGTTACCAAAGCCATTCCCCTTTTTTGTCTCCAAAGCACACAATGCAGGACTTACTTTTCCAACGTTATTCTTCAATGTATCCAGGTCCGTCAGTATGTCATTGGTTCGGTTCCTCAAGTTGTTGAAGGTGTTGAGCAGTTCCTGAAAAGCTGCCATGGCCTAGAAGAAAGGATCAGATTGGTAATTTTACAGGGAACATGACACAGGTCTTGTCCTTATGAAGTGCAGTGCCAACAATAACACAACCTGGCATCTCAGTATTATAATGTGTCATCATTTTTTATTTAGAAAGCAAAACACACTTGCAATAAAGAAATCTTTATCAAACGAACCAGAGTAAAATAGGTCAAATTCAGACCAAGCATGATACAGCAGGCAAATATTTGGGAAGGCTATGTAGAAAATCAGTCTTTCATGATGTGTAGAAACACTTAACACAAAGGTTCTGAACAAGGGATCAGTCAGAAAATTAAAATGCCCCCACACCCCTTTACCATACCTCTAAGTCACGAGATAGCAAAAAGAATGGGTTTGATTGTCCCTATACATTTTAGGAGGGTGTGTTGGTTCTGCGGGAGTATTCCCCTCCTAAGAACTGTTTTTGTTTAAAAGAACAGTACAGCCGATTTTTTAAATAATTTGTCTGAAAATCAAAATGTCTTCTTGGTGGTGCCAAATGGGGCACTCAAGACGTAACGCAAAACAGGTTAAAAATGTACTACTTTTGTTCTGAGGTTGACCTATACCAAGGGTGCTTGTGAGTGGAGGACCGTTCTTCCTTCAACCCCTTTATTTATTTTTACCCCCACTTTTTTGACTCAATATTTTCTGTTTCCTTTCTGATTCCACCTCTCTCTCTCTTTGTTTGCCTCTCTTTCTCTTTTCCATCCCTTGCCTGGACGCTAACCTCTTAGCTTTGTCATGGTATTTTGATGAAGGATAAGTTACTCACCTTCAGTAACGCTCTTTCTGTTGGATACCCTATCTCACTACAGATTCCTCACTTTGGAATACTCCTCATGTGCCAGACTGGATCCAGAAACTTCTCTCCAGCAATGCTCCCACGCACTACTAGGCGGTGCCGTGTGGCTCGGCCATGGCTCCGGAAGTGCCAGAGCGGAGCCACATATAAGCACAACCACTGCACACGGACATCATTTTCTTATATTTTCCTTTCCAAGCCCTTAGGCGGGAGTGTGAACAATTGCTGGTACCAGTGCGATGATTTGGGACTTTGTTAAATATTAAAGAGAGACCACTCCACAGAACAGCGAGGTGGGAGGGCAATGAGGAATCTGCAGTTAGATCTAGTACCTACTAGAAAGAGCCTTACTGGAGGTAAGTATCTTGTTCTTCTGATCGATATTTCCAACATATGTTCATCATCTCTACAATAGATACCTTACTTTTCTTAGCCCTTCAGAGAACCACAAAAAGCTGATTGTCTGCCTTTTTGGGGTCCAACAGATGAAACCGTTCCTCCTCTTTCAAGCAATGAAGGGGAATAAAGGAATCTGGCAGGGTGGCGGATTGAGAAAAAGAAAAACTACTAGGTGAAGAAGGGTCTAAGGGAAAAGTTTATAGACCTAGCATGGATATATTCCCCAAATAGATATGAATAAACAACACAAATATCCATGGGTCTGGTAAGCAAGATTAACTTAAGAAACTAGCAACTGGATTGATCTGATTTCTACAACTCAGTAAAGAAAAATTCTTTTAAGAGGACGGATTCCCATCACTCACCAGTGGTGACATGCTTCATCAACTGGGTCTCCTCCTAATGCCACGCTAGTGGCACTAAGGGCTGCAACCCTTGCTAAAGGAAAGGGGAGCTTGCGGATGTTTTAACCTATTGCGATAAAACACGCTGTGTTTAGACCTCTGATGCGAATACTCAAATATGTGGGACTCGTGATTGCAGTGCAGTGATGTGTATGTGATGTGAGTTAAAATTGACCAATGGAAAGCAAAATCATTTATTCACGCCTCTCAGAGATCAAAACATAAAAACAGTGCAAAATGACAGTCTTAAACAAATAACTGTCTAGATGTGAAGGGTCAACATGTTTCAGCAATTGATGGATAACTTATCCTATGCCTTCGTCAGGATCTTAAATGTTGCTACTGCAAGTGAATGTTATATATACACAATATATAACGTGTGTAAAGAGTTGGAACTGATAAAACCTCTTTACCTGTGGATAAGGATAACAATTCCTCTGTAAATGACGATTTTCCAGTCTTTTGAGAGGATAAGACCTCACCTCACCTGGCCGCGAAGCAGGACATAGGAGGCACCGCTCTCTCAGTCGGTACCTCTGGCGGTTCCAAAAGCCGTCTGGGGAGGGTGGCGGATTCCCCAAAGTGGCAATCTTCCTGAGTGGTCAGCACCAATATCTCTAGGATACAGGTGGTGTATGGTGGTTGCACTAATTGTGCCTTAAGCTCACTCACTCGAAGAGCTGAAGTAATCACGTATAGGAAAACAACCTTTAAGGTCAAGAGATGCCGCAAGCAGCTATGCATCAGCTTGCAGGTTGTACACAAGAGAAAAGTAAAGTTGGAGGAAACATGTGTGACAAACTTTTTACAAACCTCATCACAAGTGGTGATTTAAATAAAGACGGTTGGTCTGGAAAACATAAACAGGCTGAAAGGGCCAACAAATAACCTTTAATATTGGCCACTGCAACACCTTGCTGGGTCAAAGATCAAAAGAACACCTGACAGCTTGCTTTTAAAGTTTCAATCTCGTGGATACCACACCAGGCCACAATTTGTTCCCAATATCCGGCATATATGGACTTTGTGGAAGGATGCCTGGCGGCAAGGATGACATCACCACTTCAAGTAACAGATCAAACACAATAAACTACTGCAACTCAATCTCAATGCATGGAGGTGTAGACTGCATAGGTCATGTGAAGGACCCTACCCTTGATGATGTGACAGAAGATCCTACTGGCTTGGTAGCCTGATCAGAGGGAGAGCAGATGCTTGTGCCCAGAGATCTGGGAACCACACTCATTTGGCACAATCCAGAGTCAGTAAGATGACTCGTACCCAGTCATTCCTGATCTTTTTCAGAACTCGGGGAAGGTGGAGCAGAGACAAGAAGGGGTACAGGAGTCCTGCATTCCATTCCAGACAGTGAGTGTTCATGCAGAAACTCCAACCCACAAAACCTTTGACACTGTATATTCTCGATGTGTACAAACAGATAAAGCCAGGGTTCTCCCCACTGATAGAAGGTGCCCTGTGCCACCTCGGGATGTAGATGCCAGATGCTGCCTGCATAGCTCTGAAGATTCTGCCTGGTTGTTCACAATCGGGGATATGGCCTTATGTTTCACCTAAAACCAGAAGCGCAGACGTCCGGACACAGGACTCAGGCCCTCACACTGCCCTGCTTGTTGCAGTACCCCTTGGTGGTAGTATTGTCTGTGAGACACCACATCAGCCTCCCTTTTATGGATGGAAGAAAGGCCTTCAGAGCTAGATGAATGGCACACAACTCCAACAGATGTATACATGGAGCCAGGCTTCAGTCAAAGACCAGAGTCCTTTGATTTCCTCCTCCCCCAAATAATTTTCCAAACCCTGCAGTGATGCGTCCGCCATCAACATCAGCTCTTCGTGGGAATGGAGAGGGGCCTGCCACTGGACCAATTGTGTTTACGCAGCCATCACTGCAGGTCATGAGTCATCTGAAAGGCATGCAATAAATTTCCTTAATGTTGGGCTCACTTGAACTTCAGATTCCATTGTAAAGCCCGTGTGTACTATCTGGCATAATCAACAGGGAGAATGCTTAAGGCTATAAGGCCAAGAAACCTCAGAGCTGCTTGGCTTGATATACTGGACCAAGAGTGAAACATCAGGATCATAGCCTGAATCTCCTGGACTCATTGCAGTGGAGGAAAGGCTCTAAACTGCACTGTATCCAGGACAGCTCCAATGGTTGGGAAGCATCTGTAAAAGTATCATGTGTGACTTTGGCTCGGTGATCGAGAACCCTAACTGAGGTCTATTATCATTTGGATACGATCTACAACTGACTGCGGTAAGCCCGGCTTCAACAGCAGTCATTGTAGTAGCAGACAACTGGTATCCCTGATCTTCAAAGATGGGCAGTGAACATCTCCCTCACTTTCGTAAACACACAGGGGGCGCTGGTGGGGCCAAAGGGGAGCACAGCAAACTGAAAGTGCTCCCGGTCTACACTGAACCACTGTGTGTCTGCAGGAGAAGTATATGAAAATATGCATTCCAGAAGTCTAAGGACACCATCTAGTCCCCTCCGAGTCCATAGCAAACAGTATCTGGGCCAGTGTGGATAGACATTTTGAATGTGTCCTTCCACAGGAAGACATTAAGAGGTTGAAGGTCCAAATTAGGGCAAGAGCCCTATCTGTCTTCTTCACAAGGAAATAATTAGAGTAACAATCCTCTCCTTTTTCACTGTTCTGAACCCTCTCATAGCCCCTCTGGAGAGTAACATTTGCACATCTTGTAACAGAATGGACAGGTACTCCTCTGAAAGTTACCCGATGTGTGGGTGGCAGGGGGAATTTGGTGGGGCAAAAATAAAGGGTAGGGCATAGCCATGCTGAACTATTTGGAAGACCCATCTGTTAGCCGTGATGAATAGCCACCCCGGGAGGAAGTGCTAAATCCTGCTCCCTCAGGATGGTTGTGCACCACTACTGGCAAGCTATAGCAGCTTGACGGCTGTTCCCACAGGGGAAGAGGACAAGAGGACTGGTGACGCTGCTTACCTATGCATTGCCAGCCAAACCCATGTCCCTGACTTCTAATGGACTGGAGTGACTGTGGCAGTGGTTGAGAATACTGTTGTTGCCTGTACAGCAAATCCCTGGAATAGCCTTTGAATTCTTTGAACTGATGCAGGAACTGCTTGGCAGGGGTCGACAGACCCAGTGAGCATGCCATGGCTTACCATCTTTCAAGCTCTCCAAGGTAGAATGTCTCTTTTTCAATGAAAAGGCGTGAGCCATCAAATGGCATATAGATGGGAGAGGCGTGTATATCTCCAGAAAATCCTATGGAACGCACCCAAGCTTGTCGACAGAGCACAACACTGGTGCCAACCCAGGCAGTCAGTTATATATAGGCCAGCACAAATAACATATTTGGCTGCGTCTTGTATGTCATTAATTATCTGAGCCCGAAAGGCCCTTTGTCACCCTGGACAGCTGGTATTTACCAATCTCAATTTCATGCTACTAGAAATGATTATGAGTTTTCCAAATGCTTCGGTCCTCTTGGACTCCATATTTAGAAGAGTCTTGCTGAAGCCTGAACCACCATGCTCTCAGTAGGATGTTTAGTGGGAAAATGAGGATGACCAGGAGCCGGATTGGGATGCGAGGCCACCTGCCTATTCATCAGTGGGCAGGAACAGAGTTTTGACCATGCTCATAAAGGTATCCTCATTAAAGTGGAGAGGGTGTTCAGATGTGACTAGCCCAGGCTGAAAAATTTCTGTAAGGATGTTTATTTTGGTTACAACTGTAGACAGCTACAAATCCAGAGCAAACACAAGGAAATGATGGATGGAGTGCTGAAACTTTTCAGACACTCTCCCAGTCACATATCTGGGTTGAATCCATCATCATTCTTTAGCTCACTTCGCCACCCCAGTTCCGACCCAGCTATATGAAAATCAGTCTTGACACTGTGCCTCATAGGAACAGTCCAGCCCGAACTGCCAAGCCAGGTCTTCCCTGGACCAGAAACAAGCATCCTGGGACTGGTTTCGGGGTAACACCCCTCATCAGCCAGGCTAGCTTGAATCCAGTGTGAAAGTGAGCAAGGGACCCATGTCTGGGCATACCCTGCCAATGATAATTTATTCAACCCAGATCTGTTCACTGGGAATCAGTGTCTGAAACGTTTCAGTGCTCCGTCCATCATCTCTTTGTGTTAGCTACAAATCCAGAACCTAAGCTGCTTGCTTGAGGCAAGATAACGTTTGAGCCCACGACTTGGAGCAGGAGTGGTACGCAAGGGGATGTGACTTCTTATGTTCTGCGACATAGAGCTTTGCTTCTTGGTCCCGGATTATCGTCAGGTTCAAGGTGGAGAATCTGCTGCACGAGTTTGAGTTGGATCCTGAGCACAAATACTAGAGGCACATCTTGTGCAGGTCTGTGACTGATATCTGCTTCCTACAGTCATGACATGGATTTAAACCTGGTGTTTCAGAAGGGGACATTGTACCCTAGCACACAGGATTAAGGGCCTGATTTATTATTTGGTGGATGGGCTGTCGTACTGATAGGGAGACGGAGTAAATTACTCCATTTACATGGTGGAGGGACCCTCCACCAAATTTTTAAATGACTGCCAATCAGGTGGTCATTTATAATGAATTGGAAGGAACTGCATCACAGTTAGGCTCGGACATATAACTCAGGTTTCAGGGCCTTTAACAACCAGTATAGCCCCTAGTAGTCTGCTATAAGGCTGTAATTAACCAGAAAGATGACTTTGCATGTTACACAGTAATGCATGCTCAGAACCATTTCGAGCATGAGTGACACATATTAAAATTATCTTTTTTTGGGAAGTGCCTAAGAAGTTAAGTCAAAGGAGGAATTGGAAGGCAAGAGCCCAATCTTAACCAAATGTAAATAAAAAGCAAAACATGTTACATAGACAGATAAAGCATTATTAAAAAATAATAATCACAACAAAAGGCCAAAAAGCAACTTTGGCACGCTGGAAAAAATGAAAAATCAATGCTTTATTTTCTTAAATGGGGAGAAAATGCAAATATCATTTCTTGAGATACAACTTCGAAAGTGTAAAAAAGTAGTTTGAGAAAAGGATCCTTGATAGCCACTTGTTGCAAACTAGACGCAGAAAACTTGTAGACCATGTGCAAAAATTTGGTTCCCATCTGATGACTAGAGGTGGGCGTAATTTACGTAATTCATTGTAGTGTAATCAGGCAGAATTACCTAAGAATTCTGCGAAATTAGGAGAGATACAAGGGGCAACTCAAGGTGAAATGTAAGACAATACAGAGTGGATAGAGGGGTGAGACAGAGTAGGGGAGAATGTGGTGTATCTACATCAATATGCTGGATAAATTAAGAAAATGTAACAATGTCTTCTGTAGATAGCTATTTTGATAAATTTACATAGAGTCAAATGTGTATGCTGTACCTGTAATGAAAATAATAGAAACTGTTAAAAAAAATAGAATTCTGCGAGATTACGCATAATTATGCGAGAAGAGTAATTCTGCATTTAGTGCTATTTCTTAACCCAAAAAATGCTCCTTTGCATCCAAAATGGGCGTGAGAAAACATTTAGAGCTAAGAAATAATGCTAAAAACAGAACTCAAATAGAAACCGTAAGCAGCTGCTTAAGCTCAATAAATGTGATCCTGAGGAGGAGCTTGGCGGGCATCGGTGATGGCCGCGTGAGCACAGCGCTCTCCGGACCCCCGCCACTCCCGGCATGATATCCTGAACATATCCTGATTCATTACAAGGACTCATGAAGAGGAACCTGGGCTGATCTTAATATTGTTTTTGGATTTCGAATTGGACCAGGGGCACCGAAGCTACGTCGACTCGAACTTTCGGGGCCCGCCCTGGTGGTGCGCCCGGGTCTTGGTGAGGCTCTGCTGCCGTGTCTGAGTTGAACAACAGCGGCAGGGGGACTCGACTACGTCTTCCAGCGGAGGTGTCTGGCCGGTGCTGAGTCCAGCGGCGCGAGGTCGCAGTTGCACCTTTTGCCTGCTTCGTATCCTTCCGGGCCGGTTCACACCTCGATGTGCCCTCGCTGCTGACTTTTGGCTCCGGCGCCCTGTCTTCCTGCGGCCATTTTCACCAGGTCGCGTGGGTCCCTCGGGGACGTGGTCTACACTATGACTGGCAGAGGGGACCAAGAGAGGCAAAAGACCAAGACGCCCCTTCGCGGAGGCCCGGTCCAGTCTAATATCATGGACCGGTACACACAATTGAAGGGGTCCCCCGGTGCCGCCTTGCCTGGCCCGAGTGCAGTGGGGCACCCTTTGGAGGCTTCGGCGGAGCCGTCCCTGCAGGACATCATGGGCGCCATCTCTGGCATGAGAGAAACCATCGGCCAACAGTATGAAGCTCTGGCCCACAAAATTGATACTGTGGCTATTGATGTGAACTTGATTCGGGCTGACTTATCTAAAACCAATGAGAAGGTGAAGTCATTGGACCTCAAGTCATCTAGCTTCACGGCCGACGTCTCGGAGATACAGACGGAGATCGGCAACCTCAGAAAGGTGAACGATTTCATGACTCAGCGCTTGGAGGATTTTGAAAACAGAGCACGGCGTTGCAACGTGCGTGTGGTTGGTGTTCCGGAAAATCCTGATCCACATTCTGTTGATCTCCTGGTTGAGGACTTGATACAAAACTACCTTTCTCCATCTGGATTGAGCAAATTCTTTGCGGTGGAACGTGCCCATCGCGTTCCGGGTGGCCAGGGCAAGCCGGGCGCCCCGCCGAGGCCCATTGTCGCAAAACTTTTTCATTATAGGGACCGAGACGCTATCCTGCAGGCCTCGAGAGTTAAGGGCCCGGTGGCCTTCGAAAATGCCACGGTGAACTTTTACCCGGACTTCTCACAGCTTGTGCAGAGACAGCGAATGGGCTTCCGTGGAGTCAAGAAGCGTCTTCGGGACTTGGGTCTGAGATACGCCATGCTTTTTCCTACCAGGCTACGAGTTGAGTACAATGAACGGACCCTTTTCTTTGATCGACCTGATTCGGTGAATGACTGGCTGGACTCTCTGCCGGACCGGCCTAATTTGACTGAGCCCACCGAGCACCCGGGTGGTGCCGAGGGTGGTGTAGAGAGCTGAACTTGTTGTCTGGGCCCCTGTCTCCGTATCATGTAATTTCTTCCTGGGTTCTGTACTTGAGCGCCTCTATTTTCTGTGTATTCTCTTCTTTCTTTATCTCTGTCGGGGTGGCGGGTGGGACAGGGCCTTTTCCTCCTCCGGGGTCTTTTTGTAGAACGGGGGTTTTTGGGCGACAGGCACACTGCATGTTGGGGTGGCTTCTTTGCTTACTGCAGGGGTGCAGGGTGGGGGGTGTTTTCTTGGATGTTGGGGGGTGGGTTGGTGGGGCGTTTGTGGTTTGTGTTTTGTTTTTTCAAGGCGATTCTATCTTGATAATTGAATTTTCAGTGTCATGCTCATTGGGGGATGGTTCCTGCATTACTTTGTGGGATGGGGGGTAGCGGGTTGAGGTTTATTTCGTGGAATGTCAATGGTCTAGGGGATCGTATAAAACGGGGGGTGGTGTTGCGATGCCTGCGACGTTTGTCTCCCGATATTGTCTTTCTGCAGGAGACACATCTAGTGGGTAATACTTGTCGTGCAATGAATAGGTGGGGCTATCGTCTTGTCGCGCACTCAGGGTTTACAACAGGTTCCAGGGGGGTGGGCATCCTTGTCCGGGCTTCCCTTCCCCTTGCGATAGATGATGTAATCCTCGATGATCGGGGGCGTTATGCCGTCCTCGTGGGACGATACGAGGGCCGGACCCTTTCCCTGTTCACCGTCTATGTGCCCCCCGGCCTGCAGACCTCTACCTTCTCCGAATTGGGCCGAGTGCTGTTGGGACTCCCTGATGGTGCTCTTTACATGGCTGGTGACTTTAACTCTGTTCTTTCCGGTCTGAGTGATCATTACCCCCCTAGGGATACTCCTTCGGCCCAATTGTGGCTGGGTGGCTTTTTGGATACTTTTGGTTTGGTGGACTGTTGGAGACTTATGCACCCCACTCAGCTTCAGTATACTTTCCATTCTGGGGCCCATGGGAGTTTGTCTAGACTGGATTACTTCCTCATGCCAGCTGCACAGTCATCGGCTGTCCGGGAGATTAGACACCTCCCCCGGGGCATCTCGGACCATTCTCCGCTCTGGCTTTGTTTTGATGTGGGGGTGGAGGCGGCGGGCCGGGTGGCTCCTATCAACCCTTGGTACCTGACCTCCCCTGAGACCCGTAGTCAATTGATTAAGTCCCTGGACAACTACTTTCTAGAAAACGAGGGGTCTGTCTCCTCTGCGGTGTCCATATGGGAGGCTTTTATGACAGTAATTCGTGGGCAGGCCCTGTCTCTCATTGCTGAAACCAAAAAGGCGAGGAATCGGGAGGTGGTGGATCTTGAGATGGAAATACTTGAGATGGAGGCTGACCTGGAATCGAATGTTACTCGTGACAAACTCCATGCCCTGGGTCTGAAGCAATTTGCCTATAAGTCTCTGGTCACAGATGCGGCCAAAATGATGTTTAGAGAGCAACAGGGTCGTCTGTATGATGTTGGGGACAAAGCGGGTAAATTGCTTGCCTGGTTGGACAAGAGGGAGAGGGCGAATCGAGTAGTGCCTGTAATTCAGACTTTGAATGGTGTGAAAGTGACGGACCCGGTTGAAATAGTGGAATGTTTTGCGGACTATTTTCGTGCGGTTTACTCCCCAGTGTCGGAAAGGGATGCAGACGACTCTCGCCTCTTGCTGCGCGATATAGCTTTGCCCTGCCTCTCTGATTTGGAGCGGGTCTCTATGGAGGGCCCGTTCTCTACGGACGAAATAGCGACTGCAATTCGCTCTCTCCGTTCGGGCAAGGCTTTGGGCCTGAACGGTTTGCCAATCGAGTTATACAAACTGCGTCCTGATAAGATTGCGCCCTATCTTCGAACAATGTTTTCGGAGTCCCGTGAGCGGGGTGCTCTCCCTTATGACCAGCGCCTGGCTACGATTGTGGTAATTCCTAAAGATGGTAAGCCCCGGGATCTTTGTTCGTCATATAGACCCATCTCCCTGTTAAATGTTGAGCCTAAGGTTCTTGCCAAGATCTTGGCTACTCGCCTCCTAACGGTCATTAGTGACTTGATTCATCCGGACCAATCCGGATTTATCCCGCACCGTAACACAGCTCTTAATCTGCGTCGCCTTCATGGAGCCATCGCGAGGGCGGGGCTTCTGACGGAGCCGGCCATTTTGGCTTCGTTGGACGCCTCGATGGCCTTCGACACGATAGAGTGGCCCTACCTTTGGGCGGCTCTTGAGAAGTTTGGTTTTGGCCAGGGGTTTATCGGATGGGTGAAGCTGCTGTATACCGACCCCCTGGCACAGGTCGTGGTTAACGGTCGAGTTTCGGTTCCCTTTTCCCTCGGTAGGGGGACCAGACAGGGGTGCCCCTTGTCTCCACTGCTTTTTGCTCTCGCGTTAGAGCCGCTAGCTGCGTGGCTTCGCTGGGAGCCTTCTCTCAAGGGCATACGTTGGTCCCCAGATTTTGAGGATCGTGTCTCGCTTTACGCGGACGACATTCTTCTTTACCTTACTTCCCCGCGTAAATCTTTAAATGTCTTATTTGACGTTCTCACCTCGTTTGGCAAAAATTCTGGTTTGATTATAAACTGGGCTAAATCCTGTGTCTATGTTATTTCGGGTGATCTGCCCCCGTTGCCGAATAGATTTCCCATCCAGGTTGTTCAGTCCGGTTTCAAATATCTGGGGGTTTTTATTACACTGGATTCGTCGCTCCGGTTTGAACGTAATCTCCTTCCCCCGCTTCATAGACTTAGGCTGGACGTGGCTCGCTGGCGTAAATTACCCTTGTCGCCGCTGGGCAGAGCCGCCCTTTTCAAGATGATGTCCTTACCGCGATTCCTTTACACACTCCAGAATTCCTATGATGATATCCCCGCTACTTATTTCCGAGAGGTCGAGAGTCTACAAAGGCAACTGATTTGGGACGGGCGTCCACGTATTGCCCTTGCGAAGCTCACCATCCCTTGGTATGACGGGGGCATAGCACTTCCTGATATCAGGAGATATTATTGGGCTACCCAACTGTCTGCCATTAACCACTCAATGTATTCCCCGGGTCCGGATCCGGCCTTTGAAATGGACAGACTCCAACTGCCGGGTGGGGATTTTAATAGAGCGCTTTATTCTAGGTCGGCTGGGCGCCACGTTACGGGACCGACCAGGATTGCGGTTAGTGTATGGCGCGCTGCGAATGTGAGCTTGGGGTGGGATGAACGAGTGACGCTGGCGACTCCGCTTTATGCATCTGAGCGTCTGGGATGTCTCTGGACGACGAAGGGGTTTGACCGCTGGGACATGATTGGAATCTGTAGAGTGGGTGACGTGTGTGCGAATGGAGCGGTGAAGTCCTTCGAGGCCCTTTGGAATGATTATGACCTGAGTGATAGAGAATGTTTTAGATATTTACAGGTCCGTCATGCCCTCACTTCTGTTCTGACTTCTGGTACCGCCATCCCCGAGTCCTCCCCCCTCGAAGATCGTATCCTGGATGGTCATCTCCCTGATAGCACTATCTCCTTGATTTATAAGAAGCTGATTCACAATCGCGCTGACTTGCTTGTTCGACTTAGAGAGGCATGGGTCGGCGACGGGCTGGAATTGGATGACGAGGATTGGCAGTCGGCACTATCTTCTCCGAAAGAGGTCGCCATTCCTGCCCGTCTCCGTCTGGTTCAGCTCAAGATCCTCCACCGGGTGTATGTTACTGGTCCTCGTTTGGTTGCGATGGGTTTTTCCCCGGATGGCCTATGCAAGCGTGGGTGTGGGATGAGTGCTACGTTTCTTCACATTATTTGGGAGTGTCCGAGGGTGGCTGCCTATTGGACTGAGGTGCTTGCGGTGATGGCTGATGTGACTGGAATTGCCCTGGTGCCGGAGGCCCGGAGATGCTTGTTGAACGTATGGGAACCTACCGACTATTCGGTGGCCCAGACCAGATGGGCGACCCTGGGGTATATGGTTGCGAAGCGGGACATAGCGCAACTTTGGGGCTCACACAGGCCCCCCACTGTCTCTGTGTGGGAAGAAAACATGGACTGGTCTATGTTCCGCGAAAAGACTGTTTACACAGCCAGGGGCGGACCTAGGGCATGGACGAAGATCTGGTGTCAGTGGAACGCCTATCGCGGAGATATTTGTGCTCCTCCACTGGTGGAAGCCCCTGATGTTACCTTATCTCCCTAGGCTGGCGTTCCTGAAATTTTGTATACTGTCCTTTGGTTTGATTGACCTCCCCGCTGTCCCCCACCTTGCCTTATCCTACTGATTGTGATTTCGTATTCCTGA